>NC_134358.1:64798126-65470626 GCF_048569485.1 Anomaloglossus baeobatrachus
AATTTATGGGGGGGGGGGGGGAATAAGGGTAAATGAGGTAACATCTTATTAGAAGAATATTATTGGAGAAAATGGGAAGGGATCGGAGGAGGGCTGTGTGCATTTTTCTAATCCCTGCCTCACCATCCCAAGATAAATCACCATACAAAAAGGAGCATAAAAAAGTGATCCTTTATTACATGCATATGACTGCAGGGTCTAGGTCTTAATGTCACAAAAAATAGTCTGGCCTTGCTGTTATCCTGTGGGTTTCAGGGTTTAATTATTATATATTACCTATATTTACATCCGAAATAACTCGTGTGAAATATCCAGAATTATAGGTGTCAGACTGGGTGGAGGGGCCAGCCCTCTGTTGACCTGCCAAATTATTTTACCCTAATTGTACCCCTTCCACTGTTTGTGAGTGGGCTGTAAACGTTGACGTGGGTATTCCAACATAACCTTGATTTTGTTGACCAAGGGAAAAATTATAATTCGTGTTTTGACGTTGCCGGCTATTTGCTGTTTGGTCAGTTGGTTTTTATTGGGCAAACATTTGCAAAATTACATTCACCAGTTCCCCTACACTGGGATGGGGGGGCAGGCTTTCATACTCAAAGAGTGCACAGCATGCGGTCATGGGTATGCTTCGGCATCTCCTGCAGCATGCTAGACAGGCTTGCTGAAAATAAATCACATTTATTGGATTTTGTGGCTGAAGTTATTAATAGGCTCAACACCTCGCACTGTTCGGATACATTTTTCCCCTTTTGCCGTTTTCCCAAATTTTCTGTGAATATTTGTGAGGTGTTGGTTACTGGATTTCTGGCACGTTCCCTACGTGGGAGGAAGTAGTATGGTGGGGACAGAAGACAGGGCCATGTTGGAGGCTCAGCCTGACTACCATTAATTCTACCCTTGAGATAAGGGACAGCCAGGAGCCCCAGTCTTAGGGTCAGCCTAGGAGCCCCTGTTCCATGCGTACACCCCCGTGACAAGTGAAGACCATAACAACCCTTGATAGAAATGAGTGGATTGCGTTGCACCACCCAGGTTCACGATCAAGCTCAGTACTCTTTAGCTGTGTACAGGAACTGCACAAATTTTGTGACCTTGTAGGGTCCTCGCCGGTACAGCGTTCGATTCACTGGCCTGGTAAGAAAGACATCATTGTGTGCTGTGCAGCACACAGGTGATGAAGTGACAGCACAGCAAATCATAAGATGAGCCTGGGATCCTAGGTCAGGAAATTCGCGCAGCTCCTGTCCACAGGCAGAGAGCACTGACCTGAACCATGAACCAGGACTGCGTGAATCTCTACCCTCTGATCTGTAAAATGGAGTGGCTTGCACTAAGTCTGACCGTGGTAGCCATAAATTTAGCTGCCATCTGACCACTGAAAGAGCCTCATACAGCAAAAATGAATAACACTACAATAAAAAGTTTGAAAAAAACCTTAAATCTATCTTAAATTCAAAAATAAATACGGTAATATGTAAGTAACAAATTTATAAAGTATTAATACCAGTAATAGTAAATGAATAATATATAAATATATTAACCCCTTCACGACCTAGGACGTACAGTATAGGGTACACATGTTTGTTATCACCGAGTTCAGAAATGCCCGATCTTTCAAAATATAAAATCAATTAATCTGATCAGTACACAGTGTAGCGAGAAAAAAGTTCCAAACACCAAAATTATGTTTTTTTGGTCACCGCATCGTTGTATTATAATGCAATAACAGGTGATCAAAACATTTCATCTTTGCAAAAATTCTATAATTAAAAATGGCAGATCAAGACACGAAAAAAAATAAGCCATCACTGAGCCCAAGACTCCGAAAAATGAGAACACCACCGGTCTCAGAAAAATAGCGAAAAAAAGCACAATTCTGTTATTTGGACAATTTTCTGAATTTCTTTTCACCACTTAGATAAAAGTAAAACTATACATGTTTGGTATCTATGAACTTGTACTGACCTGGGAAATCATAATACCAGGCTAATTTTATCATATTGTGAACACAGTAAATAATAAAAAAAAAAAACAAAAAAACCCCAAATGTGCAATTGCACTTTTTTGCAATTTCACTGCACTTGGAATTTTTTTGACGTTTTCCAGTACAAAATAGGGCAGAATTAATTATGTCATTCAAAAAGTACGATTCATCCTGCAAACACAACTCTTTGCATGGCTATATTGATGGAAAAATAAGAAAGTTATGGCTCTTGGAAGAAGGGGAAAAAAAACAACAAAAAACTGAAAATCGCGGGGGCTGAAGGGGTTAATGAAAAATAGCAACACATTAATGCAATATAGTTTATTGTTAATTATTAGTAGTGATGAGTAGACCCGGACCCGAGTGCCAGACCTGAGCCCGGAATTCTACGGGAATTCCGGCTAATGATCCAGATCTGGCAACTGAGGAAATAAAAAAAAGAATGAAACAAGCAGGCTGTACTTACCAATGCTTCGGTGAGGCTCTAACAGCTTCATGGCAGCTCATTCATTTCCAGAGCTGCTCATTATTAGCATTGCATATGCACTGCTTTCCCCAGCCACCAGAGTCTGTGATTGGTTGCAGTGGCTAAATGAAAGTGTGTCTGACACTTCCAACCACAGAAGTGGTCTGCAGGTCTATATCATACAATAAAAATAAACAAAATATTTGGCATAGGGTCCCTCCATATTATGATACCCAGCACAGATAAAGCATACAGCTACAGGCTGCAGCCCCCAGCCATGCGCTTATCTTGGCTGTGTATCAAAATAGGAGGAACCGCATGTGGCTTTTTAAAAAATTATTTAAATAAAATTTAAAACATGTGTGCGGTCCCCCCCAAATTTTGATACCCAGCCAAAATGAAGCCCGACAGCTGGGGGTGGCATTCTCCAGCTGGAAAGACCCATGCTTATTGGACCCATCAAGCCTAATAATAGCAGCCAGCAGCTGCCCAAGATTGTTACAGCCATTAGATTCGACAGTCCTGGAACTTTATCTGGCTCTTCCCGATTGTCCTGGTACAATGGCAATTGGGGTAATAAGAGGTTAATGTCAGCTCACAACTGCCACTATGATTAGATTAGTAATGGGGAGACCAAAAAAATTCCTTTATTTGAAATAAAAGAAAAGAAAAACACCCTCTTTCACCACTTTATTAACCCCGAAAACACCCCTGCAGGTCTGACATAATCCACACAAGGTCCCACGATGATTCCAGCTCTGCTACATCTGATGTCACAGCTCACGATTATGGAACATGACTGCTCGCTGCGGACTTCAGAAAGAGAATGAATGAGTCGCGTGATCAGAGGTGACTCCATTCAGGTAAGTTGCAGGCACAACTGGATGTTCCCATGGCCCTCCACCTGTGACTGCAGGTAACCTGACCTCAGGGGACCTCAGTAAAGTCAGTGACCTCATCTTACGTGGTGTCACTAAGTTTTAATGAAGCCATTTAAATGCTGCAATGAGCCGGCAACACACTGCGAGTGTGACACCCTGGACTAGCCAGGTAGTCAGTCACATTTAGACCCCCACATTACACCTGTCCCCCAATAAGGTAACATCAGCCAACCAGTAAAACCTAGTCACCTCCCTCAGTGCTTAATGGACACACCAAGGGGGTGGAGCCAGGTGGTTGGCCACGCCCACAGAGGAGTTCAGAGGGCCTGAGGCAGGAAACACACAGACAGTTGAGTTTCAGTGTTGAGCAGTGGAGGAAGTCGGGCCTGTAAGACAGGCCTGTGACAGTCTGACAGGTGCCGGGGTTGGAGCCCGGGCACCTTTGGCTAGGAGGCAAACGGTGGCCTTAGCCTGCAGGAGCCGGAAAGATGGCTCAGTGGAACCGTGGTGGACCGGGACAGGGTAGTGGCCCGCCGGTACCAACCCGAGGAACCGACTCGGAAACCGGAGCACACAGGGGTGTACTCAGACCCTGAAACGAGGTCCAGAATCCACGGGACTGAGTTAATTAACTGATTGCGGTCTGGACTATAGGTCCTTTCCCACCCAAGTCCCAACTGAAGACAACAGCCGACCAAGGGGGATAGAAAGCCACCGCACAGGCAGAAAGATCCCACGGTCCAGCGTCTGCAGGCAAAAGGGCACTCCCGACATCCACAAAGCCGGGGAGCGGACTCCCGTCGCTGAAGCACAGGCAGCCCAAATACACAAAATGGTGCAGGAGAAAGGCCAAGACCACCGAACCGGGTGGGGCATCAGACGCAGCCGGCTGCGGGCAGCGACCACCATCAACTTGGTTTACCAAAGACTTGTGTGTGTCAATAACAGTGAGTACAATAGTGCCATCCGGCCGCGCACCGCCCTGCACCACCCAGCTATCACCAACGGGTCCCGGGGCCACCATCCCTGCCCACGGAGGGGTTAACAACTTGCTGCATAAACATCTCCCCAGGGTGCCCCGTAACTGCAGTGGTGGTGTCCACCTTCACCACATCCCGTGGGTGGCGTCACGAACTCAAGCGCGGCTCAGGCCATGCACCTACCTAACCCCCACCAAAAGCGCCAGCATCCCCTTTCAGAGTGAAGTGACCTCGGGTGCGGAGGCGCTCGAGCCACCCACCAATGAACCCGGATCCGAGCAGCTCGGCTGCAGCCAAGCGCGGGGCGGTACACGAGCGTCTCACACTGAGCTGAGCACTAAGCATACCCGAGCCCAGCGATGCTCACATGAGCAGTTTGCAGATGTAAAGCACCCAAATTCCAAATTTGAACTTTTTTTTTGTAAAGTATGTGATTGATATGAACACTGAACACCAAACCTTGGGTTCACTCATCTCTATTAGTTATTACATAAAATTATAGTTTTATAATTAAGACAATTATGTTATTGGGGTAAAGGGGTATTTGGATTTTAGCAAATTCTTCAAACTTTAATTATATAAATTCCAGAGTTGTCATTGTGATTGTCTGCAGTCATTAAGTGGGAAGGATCCTTCATTTATTTCCAGTAGATAAGGATCTGTCCCGTTCATGGGATGATCATATACAAGAATGACAGCTCTGATAACTCCATTGTAACGAGCCGTGCACCTGTGTGTCCATTACAGGACAACGACTGACTTTTCCCCCCCTGTAAGAAAACAATAAAAGGTTCCAATTCATTCTAATAGCAAGTTAAAAAGTTTAGGAAGGTGTAAGCAAGTTCATAACAAAAGCATTTTTTTTGTAGAACAGTCTATAACTTTTCATTGTACAAAAAAATAACATATGTTTGCTATAGCCTCAAAACTTGTAAATTTTATATCTAGGCGATACATATGCAGATACTTTCCTTGTATTCCTATGACTTCTGGCCATGGCTGTGTATTTGTGTAAGTGAATTAATGTGAATAATGTATGTGAATGTATATGTTTCATATGGGATCTTATTTCACATACAGTGTAAATGAAGCTCTGCGATTACAGAGCATGAGGCTCTCTGGGAGCGGTGATGTGTTATAGATATGTTATATCTACTCACCCATAATAAAAAAGGTCAAACACAACCGTATGTTTCAATCTTATGCTGAGCATCAAAGTCTCAAATGGCATCAGCTGTTTCTTTAAATTTCAGGAAGAATGAAAAGCTTATATAGTAAAATCAACCATTCTGGGAGTGTAAGGGGTACTTTGCGCGTTGCAACATCGCTAGCATCGGCTAGCGATGTCGAGCGCGATAGCACCCGCCCTCGTCGCACATACGATATCTTGTGATAGCTGCCGTAGCGAACATTATCACTACGGCAGCTTCACATGCACTTACCTGGCCGGCGATCCGCCTCCTTCCTAAGGGGGCGGGTCGTGCAGCGTCACAGCGACGTCACACAGCAGGCGGCCAATAGAAGCGAAGGGGCGGAGATGAGCGGGATGTAAACATCCCGCCCACCTCCTTCCTTCAGCATAGCCGGTGGAGGCTGGTAAGGAGATGTTCCTCGCTCCTGCGGCTTCATACACAGCGATGTGTGCTGCCGCAGGAATGAGGAACAACATCGTATCTCCTATTGGTGCGACATTATGGAAATGACCGACGCTACACAGATCACCGATTTTTGACGCTATTGCGATCGTTTATCGGCGCATCTAGGCTTTACATGTTGCGACGTCGTTACCGGCGCCGGATGTGCGTCACTTTTGATTTGACCCCGACGATATCGCAGTAGCGATGTCGCAGCATGCAAAGTACCCCTAAAAGTAGTGATGTAATAGAAAATAAAATATAATAAAATGATATAATGCGATATACTTAAACCCCCCCCAAACAAAAAGGGACTGATACATTAAAACTAGGGATGATCGAATACTTCGATTATCCGGCTTCGCGAATATTTTCCGAATACCTCGCCGCTATTCGACTATTCGATGCGCAATGTAAGTCTATGTGAAGCCAGAATAGTTCCGAATAGTTGTTATCCAGGTTTCCCATAGACTTACACTGCGCATCGAATATTCGCGAATAGTTGAATAGCGGCGAGGTATTCGGAAAATATTTGCGAAGCCGGATAATCGAAGTATTAGATCATCCCTAATTAAGACCAAAGACCAATGTTGCTCATGCCAGTCTTAATGATCGGGTTCAATGGAGTACATTGCAGCTAAGGCCAATATCACACTTGCAAGTGACTCACGAGAATTGAGTCGCATCACCTGGCACGGCCTGCTGCTCTCCGGGCAGGAGTGTGCAGCTGCATATGTGGTGCCCCTGGGCTTCAAGCACCACAGGGTATTACATCACTTTTCAGGGGTAATATCTATCCCGGGTCAGGAGGGGGTTAACCTGCCAGTGCCTTCACAAGACACACATACACAACAGCAGGTGCTGATGTGGCGCCCCTGACCTGGTCAGGCACCACTGAGTACTGCACCCATGCTGGGGACAGTACAATACAGGTAATCCAGAAGGCTGACCGGGGTGTGGAACACAGGCGCATAGTGATCAGGTCTCACACATGTACCCATGAGAGGACCCCTGGGGATCCCAGGAGGGGGAAAAGCCTTCACCTTCACTGGAATAGTGGAGGGGGCCAAAAGCCTCCATCTCCTCTCAAGGGGTGTGGTAAGAGAATCTGGTTGCTAGGTGGCGTAGGCAAGAACAGGAGAGGAGGAGCAGTGAGCCAGTTCAGAGCAGAGTCCAGGGAGCTCCGAGGAGAGCTGACCCCTTCCCCTGGGCTGCTGTAGTCTGACAGCGTCCGCGCAGTGGCTACCGACGGGGGAGAACGGTCAACTAGGAGGGCTACCCGAAATCCATCTTCAGCTAAAGAGAGAGCACGGAGTGGGAAGTAAGGAGACTGCTAGAGAGTACCAGGCCCAAACGGGCGGCAGATCCCGAAGCGGAGATAGATCCAGCTTTCTTTTGCTAAACCTGCCGGTGTGGGGCTCTCAAAGCCCACGCCACAACACCACAAAAGCCGCAGCCACGTAGCCACAGTTAGGGCCCATAGGTCACAGGAGGCAAGCAGCTGGAGTGGCCTGGTCCAGGCGACAAGCAAACGGCAAACGAAGGGGAGTGAGGCTTCAGCAACTTCCCTGGGTGACCCCCATAGGGACTAAAAGTCGGGGTTACCCCAAACCACCAAGGGCTAAGGAAGGCGAGTTGGTAGTCACCATCAGAAGTCAGCCTGAAGGATACCTGGTTCCCGCCTGGTTCATCCCAGCTACGCCCGGGTTACTCACCCTGCCATCTGAAGTGAGTAAAACCCCTGAAAGACATCCTGCGTGTGTGGAGTTATTCTGCGCCTTGTGGTACTACGCACCTACACAGGGCCCTGGGGCTTGCCTCACTCTCAGGAGGCTATTCCAACTAACTGCACTCACCATCAGCCCCAGGCATCCCTCAACCTGCAGTGGCGGTCCCTACTGGCCGCAATACTGAGAGTGGCGTCACGACAAGAAGAAGATCTCCTACCTGTGACAAGATCCAGCCGAGTGGAGTCCCTGAAGGTAATGCACCGACACTACACTTGTGGGGCTTCACATCTGGCGTCACGAACAGGATAAGGACTAGACCTGTCCAGACAGGTGACCATGTGCCTGGGCGGTCCGCTTGAAAAATTGGAAGCGCCGCCATATTGCCACCATGAAAAGCGCGCCGAAAAACAACAGCAGCCCGCGCTGGAAGAAGTTACCGCCCACGAAGAGGCGTGGCTACCCAGAGATCCCCTGCAGAGTTCTGACCTCGCTTGTGAAGAGAGCGGAAGCGTCCTGAGACGGCGGGAAGGAAAGAGAGCCACAAGCCTGCTGCTGCAGAGAGAAGAGATGGAGTCCGGACGTGGATACCCAGAACCAGGCTCTGCTGCCTGGTGGTGCCGGGAGCTTGCTATCTTCTGCGATCAGCTGGAGGCCAGGATCATGCGACAGCTCAGTGAGGGACGCACGGAGCTTCTGGAGATGGCTGCGGCGGTTCGGACCTACGAGGAGGGAGCCGCGCGACGCCTGCCAGATCGAGCGGCGACGACTCAGATCCCGATGGTGCCACTGATGGGTGAGTCCAGAGTTGCCCCGGCCAGCGCAAGTGCTCCAACCCCTGCTGCTACGACCGCGGTCCCAGAAGAGGCGCCCGGAGCGGCGACGCTGAGCCAGGCCGCAGCCATGCCAGGTGCGGCCCGCCAAGCCCAGGCCGCCGCAGCGATGCCCTGCTCGGCCCGCCAAGCCCCGGCCGCCGCAGCGATGCCCTGCTCGGCCCGCCAAGCCCCGGCCGCCGCAGCGATGCCCTGCTCGGCCCACCAAGACCCGGTCCCTGCAGCGACGCCCAGCCCAGCCTGCACAGATCCCATCGCAGCTGCGACGCCGATCCAGGCCGCCGCCATACAGGGCGCGGCCCGCCAAGACCAGGCCGCCGCCATACAGGGCGCGGCCCGCCAAGAGATTGCATCACCATTTACCCCGGCCTGCAAGGCCAGAGCAGACACCGCTCCCCAGCCTAAGGAAGTCCCTACTAGGAAATCCCTGATAGGTGAAGACTCCGCATACTGGCAGCTGAAGGCTGACCTGGAGGCTAAGTTCCCACAGGAGATGGTGAACCGATACATGCTCCCTCCGAACACCCCTAAGGCAACCCCTGCAGCAACCACGCTGAAGAGTCCACCGCCTGGGCCAGCTGAGGAACACTCATCCCCAGTGCTGCCACGACCAGAGTGCAGCGAAGAACTAAGGGGGAGAGGAGGGCAAGAAGCTGAGGAGTTGCCCCCGGAGCCAGCAGCAGTGCTAGTCCCAGAGCCGGAGATGCTGCCATATTCCCGCTGGGACGAGGAAGACCTGACACCTCCTGCTGAAGAAGAAGATCTGCCCCAAAGCCTCACCTGGGAGCTTGTAAGCTGCACTTCGCAGAATCCAGCCCGCAAGACACAGCGCCGCAGCAGAACTCAGTTTTCCCCTGCACCGCCATCCCCAGAGCAGAGAGATGACATCACGGCCAGAGACCTACAAGAAAAAAGGTTCCTGAGAAGAGCCAAAGCACAGGTCCGAGGACCCCTTTGCAGAGGAGTAGTGGAGGACTTCAGCCTCAAGTCAGGATACGGGTTCATCGTAGCACCTGGCATAAAGGAAGGTATCTTCGTCAACAGAAGAGACGTCAGAGCTAATCTGCCCAGAGGACATCCTGGAAGGAACCTGCGTACAGGAGACTCCGTACAGTTTACCCTGCATCAAGGAGAAAGAGGCTGGTACGCGCTAGATGTAGTACCATGTCCCAAAGAAGAAAGGAAAGACAGTAATAAAGAAAGAAAAGACCAAAGACCTAATGATGAGACCACTACAGATGAGGAAAAAGGTCAAGAAAGCAACAGGTGCCGCAGCCCTACAGGCCCAAGCCCTGGTGAAGAGGAATCTGCATAAGTTTAAGTAAAGTACAGCAAGTTTTGACCAGTTTGGAAAGTTTGTTTTGCAACGTTTTAAAGTTCAAGAATGTGCCCACATAAACTATTGTGAGAAATAAACCTTAAGGCTATGAACTGGCTATAGCCACAAACTCTCGCAGTGTAAATAGTTACACCAAAAGGGCACCACCACCACCAGAGTCAGCCTGTTTAGGGGCTTGGCTCGTCTGCAACCAGGAGGAGCCCGTCCGTATATAGGGCCTTGGCTCACCTGCGACCAGAGAGCATGCCTGTTTATGGGGCCTGGCTCTCCACCACAAAGAGGGTACCTGGTCAGCACCAACTGTGGAGGCCGCCTCTGCATCCTGCCAGAAGAGGCTGAAGGCGCGGATCCACCAGGCCAGGTATACCCTGAAACCACCAGCCCATGTAAGCCGCCTCTACATCCTGCCAGAAGTGGCTGAAGCCGCGGCCAACGTGAGAGGGTTTTGGGTGGGTTAACGGACTTGTGGGTGGAGGGTGGTGATGTATGGTACCTGGTGCTTTTTAAAATGTTTTACATGTTTTAATGTTTTATGCATTTTTTAAAATGTTGTCTTGCAGCCCGAGGACGTGCTGGTGATAACTAAGGGGGAATGTGGCGCCCCTGACCTGGTCAGGCACCACTGAGTACTGCACCCATGCTGGGGACAGTACAATACAGGTAATCCAGAAGGCTGACCGGGGTGTGGAACACAGGCGCATAGTGATCAGGTCTCACACATGTACCCATGAGAGGACCCCTGGGGATCCCAGGAGGGGGAAAAGCCTTCACCTTCACTGGAATAGTGGAGGGGGCCAAAAGCCTCCATCTCCTCTCAAGGGGTGTGGTAAGAGAATCTGGTTGCTAGGTGGCGTAGGCAAGAACAGGAGAGGAGGAGCAGTGAGCCAGTTCAGAGCAGAGTCCAGGGAGCTCCGAGGAGAGCTGACCCCTTCCCCTGGGCTGCTGTAGTCTGACAGCGTCCGCGCAGTGGCTACCGACGGGGGAGAACGGTCAACTAGGAGGGCTACCCGAAATCCATCTTCAGCTAAAGAGAGAGCACGGAGTGGGAAGTAAGGAGACTGCTAGAGAGTACCAGGCCCAAACGGGCGGCAGATCCCGAAGCGGAGATAGATCCAGCTTTCTTTTGCTCTCAAAGCCCACGCCACAACACCACAAAAGCCGCAGCCACGTAGCCACAGTTAGGGCCCATAGGTCACAGGAGGCAAGCAGCTGGAGTGGCCTGGTCCAGGCGACAAGCAAACGGCAAACGAAGGGGAGTGAGGCTTCAGCAACTTCCCTGGGTGACCCCCATAGGGACTAAAAGTCGGGGTTACCCCAAACCACCAAGGGCTAAGGAAGGCGAGTTGGTAGTCACCATCAGAAGTCAGCCTGAAGGATACCTGGTTCCCGCCTGGTTCATCCCAGCTACGCCCGGGTTACTCACCCTGCCATCTGAAGTGAGTAAAACCCCTGAAAGACATCCTGCGTGTGTGGAGTTATTCTGCGCCTTGTGGTACTACGCACCTACACAGGGCCTTGGGGCTTGCCTCACTCTCAGGAGGCTATTCCAACTAACTGCACTCACCATCAGCCCCAGGCGTCCCTCAACCTGCAGTGGCGGTCCCTACTGGCCGCAATACTGAGAGTGGCGTCACGACAAGAAGAAGATCTCCTACCTGTGACAAGATCCAGCCGAGTGGAGTCCCTGAAGGTAATGCACCGACACTACACTTGTGGGGCTTCACACTGACTCACAGGGGGTTGAACTAGGGCAGACAGGATAATTAGCCATCACGAAGCATGGGATTTTCCCAGTCGCTAGGACATCGGTCCCCAATTCCAGTCCTCAAGGGCCGCCAACAGTGTATGTTTTCAGGATTTCCTTAGTATTGCACATGTGATAATTTAATCACCTGCACAGTTGATGATTCCAACACCCCTGCAATCCTAAGGAAATCCTGAAAACATGCACTGTTGGCGGCCCTCGAGGACTGGAGTTGGGGAACCCTGCACTAAGAGAATCACTGGAGGGCACCACATGGGGTAGAAGGAGGTGCAACCAACACACTTCAGACAGAACCTTCCTGTGCACAACTTGGGACAACACCTAGCACTGACAACTGGAGTTAGTGTTTCTCTCTCTTCGTGGGCCCGTGGCTTGGAGCAGGAGGTTCAGCTCGGGTTCCGAATAGCAACACTTCACTAACAGACGTTCACGGGCACCAATGGATCCGGGATCGGCTGGAGCCCATCGTGGCAGAGAACAGTACTCTAGGGCAGCGCCTGAACTTCCTGTGAGTAAAAATATTTGGAACCGCAGCCTCTGTCTCTGCCTCTTCTTTAACCGGCGCCAACGCCCAGTGCTGCAACGCCAACTGGGACTACCACCACCCTCGTCCACCGTCAACCTCCCTGGGGTAATCCCGCTCCACCTCTGGGGAGCAACACCATCCCGGTTGCACCCTAAGAACTGCCTCGGTGAGAGAGACCCTGCAGTGGCGGCTCATCTCTGGCCGCGTACCACAGGTAGCATCACGATCATCCTAATAGACATTCCTAACCATCACCCCCATCCTCCACCTCCAACTACCACCCTCATCCTCCATTCCCGCCTCCCGTCCGCCACCATCCTTCCCTTCCTGTATGCCTCGGGGCAACGGAGCTGGGCCAAGCCACCCAGTGACGACGCAGAGGATCTGCACCCCCGGCCTGGCTACGAGTAGGTTAAAACACCTGCCCCATGGGGCACTACACATATATTTCTATGCAACTACATGCTCCTGTCTGGAGAGCAGCAGGCCATGCTCGGTGATGAGGCTTGATTGTCGCGTGAGTAACTCGCAAGTGTGATACCGGCCTAATTTATTCTGTCACATGCCACTTAAAGGGAGTATGTCAGCAGGTTTTTGCTACCTCATCTGATAGCAACATAATGTAAGCAAGGAAATTTTGAATCCAACAATGTATCACTTAGATTATTGGCTGCAGCTGTTCTTATACAATGAAAGAATTGAGTTTAAAGCATGTAGCTGAGCCTGGGGAGCTGTCCCCACCCACACCAATCTCTCAATAGAGATTGTGCATTGACTGTGAGGTGTCAATCCAAGCAGGATCCTGCCAACACTCTGGTAATTGCAGCAGATTTTTCTGGGGCTTTGTTTTATGATGGAGATTTCTTGCATCCAATTGCACTTTTGATGGAGTGTGGAACGGGGAGTGAATGGTGCATAACCTACAAATGGAGGGTTGGTCTCCAGTGAAAATGTTTGTAAATTTGCTGGCGTTTTAAAATTTTCTGGTGGGCGTCAACAAGTCATTAAGCTTTAGTCAGAATATTTAGCAATGGCGGTATGTAAGTAGCTCAATCCTCAGAGGAAGGAAGGGTAAATGAGAAAATGCCTAATTATAGGAAATGCAGGAGCAGCAGTTAAAGGGGTGGTTTACTACTCTATATTAGTGGCCACATCGATATAAAAAACTCATAAGGACGGCTTTTCTCAAATACCTTGTGTAGTACATTCTGCCTCTGAGTGGCACTATTGTGGTCCGCTCATCCCCATCAAGTGACCCCCCCGCAGGCTCCTTGACCTCTGAGATCTGGTGATGTCATGTCAACTTATAGTTGACCCGACATCACCATGGCGGCCCCAGTCTTCCTGAGTGACTGGGCTGTGGGCGGAGTTTCACCGCGCGTCACATCCCAGCATCTCGCGCACTCACTCCTTCACTGCAAAGCACTGAAAGCAGGAATGATGCAGGGCTGTGATGAGCGGTGAAACTGCACCCACAGCCCAGTCACTCAGGAAGACTGGGGCCACCTCGATGATGTCGGGTCAACTGGAAGTTGACGTGACAGCACTGGATCTCAGAGGTCTCTGAGCCCGGGAGTCATGTGATGGGAATGAGTGGACCGCAATAGCGCCACTCAGAGGCAGAATGTACTACACAAGGTATTTGAGAAAATCCTTCACTGTGAGTTTTACAGTGATGTAGCCACTAATGCTGAGTAGTGAACCACCCCTGTAAGCATGGGCCTTGGTTCTTCAGGGTGTCCAAATCCCTTGTACTATATAAAAGACACCAGAATTATACATGATATATGGAAAATAAATAAATAAATAAATAAATAAATAATGATAGACAAAGGGTCCTATTCAAGAGTTTGCATTAGTGGACACTTTACTAGATTGCATGTTTTATAAGCAGAATTCCTGCATCCTCTATGCATTAATTGACAAAATTAAAAATATAAATTATATATTACAAATCTCATTGCCGGGAGACCCCACTGGACTGCATTTGTAAAGCACAGCGGTGCAAGATGTGCCTATTTTCTAAAATCATATTGAAAAATTATCAAAGGCAGATGTAAACGTAACAAATGCAATCATTAAACCTTTAACAAGTCTATAATACTCCCCTGGGAGGCCAAATAATACATTTATTTGATTTTTTTTCCCTCTCTATTTTATCATTAACAGCTCTCTGGACCGTGTCTCATATCTCGTAATATTTAGTGTTACATCAGTAGCATGAAGTTTAGAGGAAAATTCCAAAAATGCACATCAATCATAGCGTCCTTTTACACAAATTGGTATTTGCCAAACCTACACAAGAGGTTGAAGTCGTTGTATTCAAAGTGCTGCGTAAATGGGGAATTGAGTTTCATGCTATTTCCATTTCCAACCATTCCCATATGTGTATTATTTTTAGGATTATTTTATGTATCCAGATTTATCTTTGATGCAAGATATAATTATGCCTAAACTAGCTCTTTCCCACATCTCCTCGTATTTGTGCTAGCACATCGGAGTGCGATTTACTCATAGACTGGCCATATGTTTCTCATTAGGGCAAACTAACAAAACAATAAATCAATCGTCCTTCAGCTGCAAGGGGACTATACTGGAAGGTATGCAGGTAGCAGAACACGGCACAATTCCCAAGAATGACAGATAGTAGACTATAGAGGAAATGAATGGACAAGCCAAAGCCAATAAGTCCACAAAATGTATATCTATGTTCACCATTTAAGCTTCAGGTTCTGGATCCATCTATACGAAAGCTCCTTAGAAAGTATGACAAACCATAAAGTGCCTAAAATCTGCTTCATGAGCCACCAACAAAGCCTATATGGGAATGGGTATGTGTTTTGGGGTGGCAAGAAGTAGGCCTCAAAGTTGCTGGCTAGAGAAAGATGTGAGCTTTTCGAGTGATATCTGATTACTCAAAAGCTCATATCTTTCTCTAGCTAACAACCTAGGATTTTATTGGTGTGGTGTGTGTAGAGAATGCAAAATAAATACTTTGCAGATAGGTAATAGCCAAAATGTAAGTCAAAGTAAGCATTGAAGCGGCTGCAGTATTTACACAAGTGTCACAGCTTCTTTAATCAGCTGTTTGGACATGGTGTTGATAGTCGGGCTTCCTCCAATATAATACTGATGGTTTATCCAATGGATGAGCCATCGTTTTTAAAAGGCTGGATTACCCCTTTCAATCAAGTTCTTAGCTTGAAGTCATATTTCCATACCGAAAGGTCAGTAATAGCAATGAGTGAACCAGCACAGTCCAAAATAAAATCGGATTTGGCAGCCAAACGTGACCCTGAACTCGACTTGAACAATGAACGCCATACAAGTCAATGGGGATGAGAAGTTCTGGGCTGTAAAATGGCCGTAGTAAGTGATAGGGGGCTACAATTTTAGTTAAATGGTAGTAATGGTAGTAACAGTAGGATGGTTATATATTCCTTGTTTCCCGGAGGATCACATTGCAGTCAGACTCTTTTCCAGGCTCGCTAATTAAGGTTCATCAATATTCACTGCTTCCTCTGCCCACCCTCTGTGTTCATATAAATCAAAAAGAAAACCGGTTTTAAATGCCGCGCTAAAAACCACAGATGCTGTAGATAAAGAGATTTCCTTTATTTCACAGTTCTACGCGTTTCAGAGACATCTCCGTCTCCTTCCTCAGGAAAAGAAATCATATATGTATATAGAAATCTCTTTATCTACAGCAACTGTGGTTTTTAGCGCGGCATTTAAAACCGGTTTTCTGTTTGATTTATATGATAACCTGCTTTCCGGGGCCGCTGCTAAACCACATAAAAACACTCACATGCGATCATAGGAGATTGTGACTGGCACAACCCTACCAGGTGATTGTATCTCTTTCTGTTCTGTCTCTCTACCCTCATACCGGGTAAGACCCTATTGCGCTTTTTCCCCCCTACACCCTCTGTGTTAGAATTTCTGATTGGTTGCAGACTGCTATACATACCCCCCAACCTGTGTCCATGTCTACAGTCAGTTTGCTGTATGGTAATGTAAAAACCAGCCACGGTAAAACAGACAGGTGGGGGCTGATATTATCAGGATGGGAGTAGCCATGGATATTGGGCCCCCTTTCTAAAAATACCAGCCTGCAACTGGCCAGAATTGGCACATCAGAGCCCAGCTTCATCTCATCTTCTCAGCATAGATTGGGTTATAATGATGATGAGGAGGAAAAGGAGATGGTTGCCTGCACTACAAGGGGGAATTGCCCACACCAGCTTCATCCTTTCTGTTCAGAGTGGATGCAGAAGTAGGAGGAGATGGAGAGGGATACTCCTGGTGAGGGCAGGGAAGTTTTCCCTGTTGGGAGTCTGATATACATGGCTGACTTTATGTCACTTCATGTTTCTTTCCTGTGACCCTTGTGTTATACACCTTTTGTCCAACACTGATTACTGGTTGTTTACCCTTCTCGAGTCATTATGAAAGGAGAGCTTTCCATCTCTCCTTCCTGCAGTGGAGAGGGCTAGTAAAATGGTGCAAAACCAGTTGCTATGGTACAATACCGGTTTACCTGCGGACACAGGTGGAGGGCCGTGGGAACCTCCAGCTGTGACCGCAACTAACCTGCCTGATGTCACTGCTGATCACGGAGCTCACTCTGTCTCTGCCTGAAGCTCAGCTCACAATGGGCAGTCATGTTCTATGGTTCGCACTGTGACTCAGATGTAGCTGGGTTGGAATCGTCATGGGACCTCATGTGGATTACATCGGACCTGCAAGTAATAATAAGTTTTTAACAAGTTTTATTTCTATAGCGCCAACATATTCCGCAGTGCTTTACAATTAAGAGGGGACATGTACAGACAATATGAGACAATACAAAATAACAAAATTAAAATACCAGGAGGAGTGAGGGCCCTGCTCGTAAGCTTACATTCTATGAGGAAATAGGGGAGACACAAAAGGTGAATAAGGGGAAGAAAAGCTTGTCATATATGGTCCAGCCATCGATTTAATAGGGTATTCAATACCAGCTGCATGAACCCATCGATGAGAATTTATACAGGTACAGGGGACAAGAACTGGAAGTAAATTTTTTGAAGGGCAGAAAGGGACTAGATTAGATCAGGGCAGTGAGGTGATAGGCTAGTCTAAAGAAATGCGTTTTTAGGGCCTGCTTAATGGTGTGGATGTTGGGAATTAATCGGATTGCTTTTAGTAGTGTGTTCCAGAGCATAGGCACAGCTCGTGAGAAATCTTGAAGATGGGAGTGGGAGGTTCGAATTGTTGAGGATGTCAGTCTTAAGTCATTAGCAGAGCGGAGGGCACGGGTAGGGTGATAAACAGAGATGAGGGAGGAGATGAAGGGTGGTACGAAACCGTGGAGAGCTTTGTGAGTGAGAGTGATAAGTTTATATTGGATTCTGAATGGATAGGCAACCAGTGCAATGACTGGCAAAAAGCAGAGGCATCAGTGAAGCAGTTGCAGTGGAAAATGATCCTGGCTGGGGCATTCAGAATGGATTGGGGAGGGGAGAGTTTAGTAACAGGGAGATCAATTAGTAAAGAATTACAATAATCCAGGCGAGAATGAATGAGAGTAAGAGTTTTTGCAGAGTCAATGGTAAGAAAAGGTCGAATTCTTGAGATGTTTTTGAGGTGGAATTGACAAGAATGAGCAAGTGAACGAATGTGGGGAGTGAAGGAGAGATCGGAGTCAAGTATAACCCCAAGACAGCGGGCGTGCTGCTGGGGCGTAATGGTAGAGCCACACACAGAATTGGTAATATTGGGTTTCGGAAGGTTAGGAGAGGGAGGAAACAGGAGAAGTTCAGTTTTTGACAGGTTCAGTTTTAGATAGAGGGAGGACATGATGTTGGAGATAGCGGACAGACAATCGGTAGTATTTCTTAATAGTGCAGGGGTGATGTCAGGAGAAGATGTGTACAGTTGGGTGTCATCAGCATAAAGGTGTGTTTTTGGTGTTAATAAAGGGGTAAAAGAGGGTGTTGTTTGTCTTTTATTTCAAAGAAAGGATATTTTTGGTGTTTGTGTTTATTTCTTTTACAAAATAGTAAAGGAGGGGTTTTTAGACACCTTACATTACTAATCTAGGGCATAGTGGCAGCTGCGAGCTGACATTAACTCCTTATTACACAAACTGCCACTGCACCAGGGCAACTGGAAAGAGTCGGGTAACGTTCCGGGACTGTTGCATCTAAAGGACATGGCAATCTTGGGCATCTCCAGGCTGCTATTTTTAGGTTGGGGAGCCCAATAAGCATGGGTCTCCCCAGCCTGAGAATACCAGCCCCCAGCTATTGGATCTTATCATGGCTGGGTATCAAAATTGGGAGGACCGCACTCCGGCTTTTTTTAATTATTTATTTAAATAATAAAAAAGCCGCAAGCGGTTCCTCTTATTTTGATATACAGCCAAGATAAGCGCACAGCTGAGGGCTACACTCTGTAGCCATGTGGTTCATCTGTGCTGGTATCATAATATGGGGGACACTATGCCAAATGTTTTATTTATTGGTTTTTATACAAAGATAGATGCACATAGCGTCTGTGATTGGAAGCAGTCAGCTGACATGCTGCCACTCACGGTGGGGGCACGTCTGACTGCAACCAATCACAGATGCCAGTGGGCGGGGAAAGCAGTGCATATGCCATGAAGGTATTGAGCCATTCCGGAAGTGAATGAGTGGCAAGAAAGTAGTTATAGCTGCGCCGGTGTCTCTGTAAGTACAGCCCGCTTTCTCCTACCCCCCTATCCCTTCTACCACCATTTTTAATCACCAGATTTTAGTTTCCATAGACTTACATGGGGATTGGCGTTCAGCCAGATACTCTGGGTCAATCCCGGGCTTGAACAGAGTTTTTTTTAACCCGGTTAAACCCGCCAGTCCCCGTTATCTGCGAGTCCGCCCATCACTAGTTGCAACATAAAATTCTTGAGCATTCTGCTCAGTGCACAACACGTCTTTTACAATCCTCCTTGTACCTCTAGTTAGGATCATAAAAAAATAATAATTCAAGAAAGAGTACCTAGGATTGTCAGTTTCAGATTAAGTCAGTCGTTTCGCATCTTACTAACGGAGCACCAGAACTGTTGCAATGTTCAAGGATGTCCACCGCATTGCCAACACCATGTAGGGGAAAATTAGACTATTTTTATATAATCATTTGTGTCATGTGATGTTCTGCTTTGCACACTGGGTGTCATGGCAGCGTTGGATTCTGTCCATACCACAGAGTCTGACAAGCAGCCTGAGATCTCTTAGTTGCACAGCCTGTCACGGGCGTAGGCTGTGTTTTGCTTCCTGCTCTCCAGTACAGCATGAGTTAATTCCTGCTAGTTTGTGAATGGTTGCTAATAGCTGAGGCTGTTAATGACCTTTCACAGCTGCTTTAACCCTTTATAAGGTTCTGGATCCTGTTGCTGGTCACCGGATATAGTGTTTTTTGTGGGGTTAGTTTCTCCAATCCCGACCCTCTCCTGGTGTGGGGGGAGAGAGGGTATAAGATCAGGTCTCTAACAGGAGTTAGGGACACGCTGAGGCCCCAGAACTAGCTACCATCAAGCATACATCTAATATATAAAGCTCAGTGTGTGTGTGTGTGTGTGTGTGTGTGTGTGTGTGTGTGTATGTCCGCTAAAGGAATCCGCACCGTCGCATTTACAATCACGAAATTTTGCACAGACACTCCATGTGACTCAGGGAACGTCATAGACTATGTTTGGGCGGAAAAAAATTTAACCCCATCCTTTCCAGTTACTCTACAAAAATCCTGCCTCCATTAATCTGAATGAAGCTGGGAGCTCCAGGCTATAAATAGCAACTGTCAGTAGCTGCTATAGGAACAAAATAAACTGTTAGTATACGAAGCTTATGTGTGAGGTAAAGAGATGTCGGTGGTGAGACAGATAGAGAGAGACAGAGACAGCCGGGCAAAGAGACAGAGCGGGCAAAGAGACACACGGGGAAAGAGACAGCCCTGGAGAGACAGCCCGGCAAAGAGACAGCCCGGCAAAGAGACAGCCCGGCAAAGAGACAGCCCGGCAAAGAGACAGCCCGGCAAAGAGACAGCCCGGCAAAGAGACAGCCCGGCAAAGAGACAGAGAGAGAGAGACAGACAGATACAGAGATTGAGACAGATAGACTGATGCAAATACAGACAGAGAGATAGAAACAGACAGACAAGGAAAGAGACAGACAGCGAGACAGACAGACAGCGACACACAGACAGAGACTGGAAGAGAGACAGAGAGACAGTTACTTTCCCAGGCAACACCCGGGTGCTACAACTAGTCAGTGATAAGGGACAAATTAAGGTCCCTAGCTTTAGGGTCAGCTTAGGGGTTCATCTTCTGTTACCCTACACTAGTAATAATTTGTATTTAATCCTGATAGGTGGTAGACCATGAGACTTAATATATTATTAAAAAATGCTGATTTCCAGTTTTGCCAAACTCCAGTTCTGTATGCTACTTACTAATGGCAGCACGGTGGCTCAGTGGTTGGCACTGTTGCTTTGCTTTGTACATTTTACCCGTGTTTGCGTGAGCTCCCTCCGGGTTCTTCGGTTTCCTCCCACACTCCAAAGACATAATGAT
Source organism: Anomaloglossus baeobatrachus (assembly GCF_048569485.1). NCBI lineage: Eukaryota > Metazoa > Chordata > Amphibia > Anura > Aromobatidae > Anomaloglossus > Anomaloglossus baeobatrachus. Next base: position 64,818,855 of record NC_134358.1, read on the forward strand.
AGGAAACTTAGATTGTGATTCCCAATAGAGACAATGATGGTAATCTCTATGAAGTGCTGCGGAATTAACAAGTAAAAATGAATGAATTAATTAATTAATGAATGAATGGAATAGGTAAATCCAGCCGATCTTATGCAGCTAGATGAGATGTGGATTTGATTAAAAATGATTTAAGTAATTCATAATAGTAATCTGCTCAGTTGGTTTAATTAAAAAAAAAGTTATTTTAATCAGGGTTTAGGATATTGTTAGGTCAGGAGTATGTAATTTATTACTATTGGGATTTCAAATAGGGGCTAGAATTAAGATAGGATGATTAGGAAATAAAATGAAGGTGGAATGTTTAAAGTTTTACTCTTATAATTTAATTATCTGTTATTCGATGGTGGGTAATTTCAAAATGTGATGTTGACTTCATAATACTTGCAGATTTTCATGGTATAAACAAATGTGAATTTATGATTGATGTTTTATTTTTCTCAATGTATGGTTTTAATTTTAGTTTGAAAAATTCTAATAAAAAACTTTAATTAAGAAAAAAGTTATTTGGTTATGTTGGAAATCTAAAACATGTAACTCTCATTTAACTCACCTACCAAAACACTGAAACTTAATATTCCCCCTTGGTTTAATGCTGGTGATTCAAATGAATGGCCAATCTTGTAAAGTTTGATGGACCATTTCTGCTAGATCTAAAGTAACTGTTCTATACTAATTTACTTCTCACATAACGAGATCGGTAGCGAGATCGCTGCTGAGTCACAGGTTTTGTGACGTAATAGGGGTCTCACCAGCGATCTCGTTATGTATGACACTAAGCAGCGACCTGGCCCCTGCTGCGAAATCGCTGATCGTTACATACTGTTCTGGTTTATTTTCTTCAAAGGCGATGTCCTGCTGGGCAGGACGCATCGCTATGTTTGACACTGTGTGACAGGGTCCCAATGACAGCAGAGATCGTTTTACAGGTCGCTACTGCGACCTGTATCGTTACTGAGTCGTTGGTAAGGTCTGACTATGTGACATCTCACCAGCGACCTCCCAGCAACTTACCAGCGATCCTTATCAGGTCGCATCGTTTTCGGGATCGCTGGTAAGTCGCTAAATGTGATGGAGGCTTAAAGCTATGGTCACACGTAGTGACGCAGCAGCGATCACGACGACCTGACCTTATCAGGATCGCTGCTGCATCGTTACATGGTTGCTGGTGAGCTGTCAAACAGGCAGATCTCACCAGCGACCAGTGACCAGCCCCCAGCCAGCAGTGACGCGTGGAAGTGATGCTGCGCTTGGTAACTAAGGTAAATATCGGGTAACCAAGCAAAGCCCTTCGCTGGTTACCCGATATTTACCTTGGTTACCAGCGCACACCGCTCAGCGCTGGCTCCCTGCACTCCTAGCCAGAGTACACATCGGGTTAATAAGCAAGCCTTTGCTTATTTACCCGATGTGTACTCTGGCTACGCGTGCAGGGAGCAGGGAGCCGGCACTGGCAGCCTGAGAGCGGCGGACACTAGTAACTAAGGTAAATATCGGGTAACCAGCGAAGCACTTCGCTTGATTACCCGATGTTTACCTTGGTTACAGCTTACCGCAGGCTGCCAGAAGCCATCTCCCTGCTCCCTGCTCGCTTCAGTTCGTCGCTCTCTCGCTGTCACACAGCGATGTGTGCTTCAAAGCGGGATAGCAACATCCGAAAAATGAAGCAGGACATTCAGCAACGACCGGCGACCTCACAGCAGGGGCCAGGTCATTGCTGGATGTCACACACAGCGACAGCGACGGGACGTCACTGCTACATCACAGAAAATGGTGACTTAGCAGCGACGTCGTCGCCGTCGCTGTGTGTGACACCACCTTAACTCTCTGTTTTGACTTATAGAGGGAGTCCTGATCTGGAGACCCCATTTGTGAAAACCATATGTCCTTAAAAATGTTGTCCTCTTTAACAAAAGTTTAAAATCCAACACATAACTATCCACATGAGATTAGGACCTCATGATCATGTTGGAGCTGTGCACAGGAGACTGTATGGCAGCACTCATGAGTGTTCATGCTCACTTAAAAATGTGTCACACGGTGTCTGGCTAAAAACTCGTTGAGTGTCAGGACTACTTCTGATGCTGTTCACACAGAACACTCCACAATATTGTAATTTTGAGTTGCACAGACAGCTGTGCTCTTGTTAGTATTTGGGCTTGCAGGAGTTAATTTCTGCTAGCCTGTGGATTGCTGCTGGAGTCACATGGTGAGAGAAACCTATCACAGTCACCTCTGCCCTTTTTAAGATGGTGAAGCCTGTTCTCCCATGCCAATAATAGCTTTTTCCGATCCCAGTCCTTGTGCTTTATTATCCAGTTTCTGGTGAACTTTTGTGTGCTGTTTAGTGTGTTGTGGAAATACTCTTGTTATTTCCTCCCTTCCTTTAGTTTCCTCCTGATACGTATTGTCTATACCTATGTGAGTGATTGCTGTGAGTTTGAGTTTTGGTTTTTACTCCCATTTGTTTGTGTGGGATTAATCACTCCTGTCCTGGCCCTTTCCTGGGTGGAGGGAGGGAGACACTAAACCAGAGTTGTTCAGGTGCTAGGGCAAGGAAGGTGGCCCAAACATCATCACCTGCACATGTACCTTTGGGATCAAGGTAAATTATGGTTCCCCTAGCCTGAGGGCCAGAGCGCAGGATGGGAGGACGCTGACTGAAGTAGCGGGGGGACAAGAAGAGGTGAGTACAGAGAAGCGTTGGAAGGAGGAGAGAGGTGAGGACAGAGTAGCGGCGGAAGGAGGAGAGAGGTGAGGACACAGCAGCGGGGAAACAAGGAGAGAGGTGATTACTTGCGGTTTTTTTTATAAAAATTAGTGAGTACATGGTGGCTAGAGGCCTGGAAGGGCTGCATTATACATGGAGGCCTGGGGAGGCTGGCTGCATTATTATACATGGATGCCTGGGGAGGCTGGCTGCTTTATTATACATGGAGGCCTGGGGAGGCTGGCTGCTTTATTACACATGGAGGCCTGGGGAGGCTGGCTGCTTTATTATACATGTAAGCCTGGAGAGGCTGGCTGCATTATTATACATGGAGGCTTGGGGAGGCTGGCTGCATTATTATAAACGGAGGTCTATGGGGCTGCATAATAAACATGAAGGGCACCTTATACATGGACTATAGGGGTGTATTATACATGGAGGTTTAGGGGGCTGCATTATATATGCAGGTCTATGGGGCTGCATTATACATGGAGGTCTATGGGGATGTATTATAAAACATGAAGGACACCTTATACATGGACTAGGGATGCATTATATATGGAGTATGGGGCTGCATAATACAATATGAAGTTTTATGGGGTTGCATTATAATACATATAGGACTATGGAGCCTACCTTATACATGGACTGAGGGGGTGCATTATAAAACAAGGAGGACTGTGGTGCAGTATAATATATGGAGTACTATGGGGTGAATTATAAACACATGGAGAACTATGAGAAATTCATTATAAAAATCTGAGGGCTATGAGGACTACTTTCTACATGGAGGACTATGGGAGTGCATTATAATATATGGAGGACTATGTGGTGCAGTATAATATCAGAAGGACTATGGGATGAATTATAATACATGGAGAACTATGGGAAATGCATGATAATACATGGAGGACTATGGAGGTGCATTGTACTGTATACAGTGTTCTAGAATGCTGTATATAAGAGCTCAGGCTCCTCTGTATAACTTAAAAAAGAGCTTTTGTTATACTCACCTGGGAAGCGGTCAGGTCACCTGGGCGTCTGTGGTCTCGGTCCGGCACCTCCTCTCATCCTTCCATTGCCATCCTCCTTCATAGCTCCGTGTGGATGATGTGTCCTACATCATCCACACAGAGGCCTCCATTGCATTCCTGTACAAGCAAACTTTGAACGTCCCTGCTGAGGACAGAGCAAAGTACTGTAATGTGTAGGCACAGGGAAAGGTCAAAGACCACCACCCGCGCGTGCGCACTAAAATACTTTTATCTGCCCTCAGTAGAGAAGATCAAAGTGTGCTTGCGCAGGTGCGCAATGAAGGCCTCTAAGTGGATGACGTAGGGTGCGTCATCCACATGGAACTGGGAAGGAGGACAGCGACTGCACAGGATAGAGGAGGTGCCGGACCTAAGACCAACGACCATGGACTCGACCAATAATGATGAGATGAGTATAATAAAGGTTATTTTTACGTTATACAGAGCGGCCTGGGGTCTTATATACAGTATTTTGGAATACTGTATATAAGAGCTCACTGGTGGTGGCCGCAGCTTATAAGGGAAATTCCTGGTGACAGGTTTCATTTAAAAAGCCACTTTTTTGAAAGAAGGGGAACAAAGTCTCTTGTAAACATGATGTCTTCCTAGCCCTACTTTCGGTATTAGAGTTTTGGCATTTACTATACAAACTCCAGGGACAGTAATCACAATTCTTCTGGATTATTATACTGTCCTCGTATGATATGGGTGATTATAATAATATTCGTTTCCATTATCTATTCTTTTTTTCCAATGTGTTGGCTCCACAGAAAGGAAAAAAAACACACCCAAAATTCCTAGCATTACAAAGTGATGTACAATGGTCAAGCCTTTTCGAAATCAAGATATCATCAAAACTATAATGATCTTTCCGTACTTACTTGAAAGTTACTGGAAAAATATTAGTATTTTGGGGTGTTTTTCCTGTTCTTAGTAAATATTGCTAAATTTGGAACATTAGCATGGGTTCATGTTTCTTTTAAATCTGAACTGTGAGCTTCGAGATTACAGGTACAATGGTCTATCAATTCCGACTTGATAAACATACAGTTAGGTCCAGAAATATTTGGACAGTGACACAAGTTTTGTTATTTTAGCTGTTTACAAAAACATGTTCAGAAATACAATTATATATATAATATGGGCTGAAAGTGCACACTCCCAGCTGCAATATGAGAGTTTTCACATCCAAATCGGAGAAAGGGTTTAGGAATCATAGCTCTGTAATGCATAGCCTCCTCTTTTTCAAGGGACCAAAAGTAATTGGACAAGGGACTCTAAGGGCTGCAATTAACTCTGAAGGCGTCTCCCTCGTTAACCTGTAATCAATGAAGTAGTTAAAAGGTCTGGGGTTGATTACATGTGTGTGGTTTTGGATTTGGAAGTTGTTGTTGTGACCAGACAACATGCGGTCTAAGGAACTCTCAATTGGAGGTGAAGCAGAACATCCTGAGGCTGAAAAAAAAGAAAAAATCCATCAGAGAGATAGGAGACATGCTTGGAGTAGCAAAATCAACAGTCGAGTACATTCTGAGAAAAAAGAAATTGACTGGTGAACTTGGGAACTCAAAAAGGCCTGGGCGTCCACGGATGACAACAGTGGTGGATGATCGCCGCATACTTTCTTTGGTGAAGAAGAACCCGTTCACAACATCTACTGAAGTCCAGAACACTCTCAGTGAAGTAGGTGTATCTGTCTCTAAGTCAACAGTAAAGAGAAGACTCCATAAAAGTAAATACAAAGGGTTCACATCTAGATGCAAACCATTCATCAATTCCAAAAATAGACAGGCCAGAGTTAAATTTGCTGAAAAACACCTCATGAAGCCATCTCAGTTCTGGAAAAGTATTCTATGGACAGATGAGACAAAGATCAACCTGTACCAGAATGATGGGAAGAAAAAAGTTTGGAGAAGAAAGGGAACGGCACATGATCCAAGGCACACCACATCCTCTGTAAAACATGGTGGAGGCAACGTGATGGCATGGGCATGCATGGCTTTCAATGGCACTGGGTCACTTGTGTTTATTGATAACATAACAGCAGACAAGAGTAGCCGGATGAATTCTGAAGTGTACCGGGATATACTTTCAGCCCAGATTCAGCCAAATGCCGCAGATCGGACGGCGCTTCATAGTACAGATGGACAATGACCCCAAGCATACAGCCAAAGCTACCCAGGAGTTCATGAGTGCAAAAAAGTGGAACATTCTGCAATGGCCAAGTCAATCACCAGATCTTAACCCAACTGAGCATGCATTTCACTTGCTCAAATCCAGACTTAAGACGGAAAGACCCACAAACAAGCAAGACCTGAAGGCTGTGGCTGTAAAGGCCTGGCGAAGCATTAAGAAGGAGGAAACCCAGCGTTTGGTGATGTCCATGGGTTCCAGACTTAAGGCAGTGATTGCCTCCAAAGGATTCGCAACAAAATATTGAAAATAAAAATATTTTGTTTGGGTTTGGTTTATTTGTCCAATTACTTTTGACCTCCTAAAATGTGGAGTGTTTGTAAAGAAATGTGTACAATTCCTACAATTTCTATCAGATATTTTTGTTCAAACCTTCAAATTAAACGTTACAATCTGCACTTGAATTCTGTTGTAGAGATTTCATCTCAAATCCAATGTGGTGGCATGCAGAGCCCAACTCGCGAAAATTGTGTCACTGTCCAAATATTTCTGGACCTAACTGTACATTTCTTCCTATAGATATGTGACGACTTGGCAAAACCAGGTTGTCATAGAGCCTGCACAAATCCACCAAAATGCAGGCCATTCTCCTCTTTGGCACCAACACAGTCCCCACACAGGTATACACCAGCCAATCAGGCCTAGTCACTCCCCACCCCAGGACAAGGGGAGGGATCGAGAAGAGCTTAGGAAGGGACAGAGCAGAGTTTAGTTTCAGTTTTAGCTCTAGTCAGTGGAGAGCTGACAGGAGGGAGTTGGAGCTCCCTGGAGAGGGTGGTAGTCGGGGTTGGAGCCCCGGACCACCGGGCAACTGAACTTGCTACACTGACTAGGTGGCAGTGAGGGCCACAGGCGATGGAGATCCGGTTGCGGGGAGCCTGAGGTAGACCGGGGCAGGGTTGTAGCCCAACGGTGCCAAGAGAGGGGATCCGGTCTGGAGGCAGTTTCAAATGGACTAGTCCAGACAAGAAAGATACAGATAGAGTGTGGAAGAAAGGGCCCCTGGCTGTATATCTGTGTGTGGGACCCAAATGCAACCGCTGAAGGAAACCGGTCACTGGCAACTTGGTTTACAATACAGACTGTGTGTGTTTACTGACCGTCCAAATCAGCACCAGCTCATTCAGCACCCCGACAACAAACTGTGAGTTGCCTGCTCCCTGAAATCCCTCACCATCCTCTGGACCCCGGGACTACACCTTCCCTACCCGTGGAGGGGATCCCACCTTGCTGCCCCGCGCCATCAGCCCCGGGCACCCACATACAAGGCAGTGGCAGTGTCACCATCCCTCACCGCAACCCATGGGTGACGTTACTGACAAAGACTCTATCCCCTGTAAATAACCCCTTTTCACTCATGGGTGACGGACGGCTGCGCGAGCCCTGGATCCGGCTGCCACTCGAGCCACAGCCACCGCCCGGATCTGAGCACCTTGAGCGGCCCCTCGGTTGTGTTCTGTCCCCCGCCCACGACAGATACATTCAAGTCCAATATAAGCAATTACTGACTAGGGATGAGCGGATGAGTCTGTACTGAACACCAGATGTCCGGGTCCCAGACCCGAATACAGACTTACCTGTATATCCGGTTTCTGTTCAAATTTGTCATCCGAATAAAGCTTGTTGAAAGGTTGCAGAGCAGCCAATCAGCAAGCCTTTCCGGTGTTGGCACTTACGGCCTCATCACAGCCATGTCATGCGGTGTGGAGACAAGAGCATATCGCTTGAGCATGCGTATACTTGATCGAGTACCCAGCGTACCTGAGCACTCCGATGCTTCATCAAGTATCGATCAAGGTGCGCATGTGGTGCGCATGCTCGTTCATCCCTAGTTGCAACGTATTGTGAATATTTTTAAAATGCAAATACATGTGGATTGTAATTGTTAAGCTTTTTGAGTAGATATAAATATTGTGATAACTTGTATCACATCAGTCACAGTTGTTACCTTAGTGGCTGTTTTGGCACTAGAGGAATTTGAAATATAAAATAATTTCACCATAGGGTAGCAGGGTAGCATGGTGACTCAGTGGTTAGCACGCAGTCTTGCAGCGCCTGAGTCCTGGGTTAAAATCCCACCAAGGACAACATCTGCAAGGAGTTTGTATGTTCTTCCAATGTTGGCATGAGTTTCCGACGGGTTCTCTGGTTTCCACCCACATTGCAAATACATACTGATAGGGAATTTAGATTGCGAGTCCCCAATGGGTACAGCGTTTCTGGTGTATGTAAAGTGCTGAGGAATTAATGGAGCTCTATAAGAGAATATATAGGAAAAAAAAATATATAGTCAGCCACTAATTGTGCAAGTTCTTCCACTTAAAGGGAACCTGTCACTGGTTTTTCGGCATATAAGCTGCGGCCACCACCAGTGGGCTCTTATATACAACATTCTAACATGCTGTATATAAAAGCCAAGGCCTCTGTGTAGAACATAAAAATCACTTCATAATAATCACCTAACGGTCGTGATGCAGTGGAGTTCGGCCATATGGGCGTCTTGTTGTCCGATGCCGGCGCCTCCTCTTTCGGCCATCTTCATCCTCCTTCTGAAGCTTGTGTGCATGACGCATCCTACGTCATACACACACACCAGTCCCGCGCAGGCACACTACAATACTTTGATCTGCCCTGCTGAGTACTACATTTGGTGAGTAAGATTTCTCCCCACTCCGCACATATTTGGGTAAGACCCTATTTGCGCTTGTTTTCCACAGCTTGTTCTTCTATTTACTTATTATTGCTCCCACAGTTGATTTCATCTCACCAAGCTGCTTGCCTATTGCAGATTCAGTCTTCCCAGCCTGGTGTAGGGCTACAATTTAGTTTGTAGTGTCCTTCGACAGCTCTTTGGTTTTCATCATAGTGGAGTTTGGAGTGTGACTGTTTGAGGTTGTGGAAAGGTGTCTTTTATACTGATAACAAGTTCAAACAGGTGCCATTATTACAGGTAAAGAGTGGAGGATAGAGGAGCCGCTTAAAAGGAGAAGTTACAGGTCTGTGAGAGCCAAAAATCTTGCATGTTTTTAGATGACTAAATACTTATTTTCCACCATAATTTGCAAAAAAAATGTTGCCAAATCAGAGAAGGTGAGTTTCTGGATTTGTTTTCTCATTTTATCTCTCATAGTTGTTGTCTACTTATGATGTCAATTACAGGCCTCTCTCATCTTTTTAAGTGGGAGAACTTGTACAATTGGAGGCTGACTAAATACTTTTTTTCCCCACTGTATACACGCACACACATCATCATGAGTTACATAGGTTGAGAAAAGTCCTAGGTCCATCTAGTTCACCCTTCTTCCACCAATTCTAAATTTTGTCACTAAATCATTTATAACCCACAATGTTGTGTGTACTGAGGAAATCACTCAGCCCTTTTTTAAAAGCTGTTATGGTATCTGCCATTACTACCTCTTGTGGTCGGCATTCCACAGTCTGACTGCTCTAACTGTATAGAACCCTTTCCTATTTAGCTGTCGGAATCGCTTTTCTTGCACTTGCAGTGAGTGCCCCCTGGTCTTTAGTATTGTCTTTGGACGGAATAAGTCATGTGCCAGTCCTTTATATTGACCACACATGTATTTATACATATAAATGATATCTCCTCTGAAATGTCTTTTTTCTAAGCCAAACAAATTCAACTTTTCCAACCTCTCATCATATGGGCGGCCTCCATTCCTTGTAATAGTCTAGTCGCCCGCCTTTGAACTGATTCTAACATCTTAATATCCTTTTTCAAATGTGAAGCCCAGAGCTGGATGCCATATTCCAGATGTGGCCTTACAAGTGATTTATAGAGGGGTAACAATACGTTGGGATCACGGGATCTAATCTCTCTTTTTATACACCCTAAAATCTTGTTTGCTTTAGCAGCTGCTGCTTGACATTGAGTGCTGCTGCTCAGCTTATTTGTAACCAGAATACCCAAGTCCTTCTCCTGTTCTGTAGTCCCGAGTTTACTTCCATTTAATGTATACGCAGTTATAGGATTACTCCGTCCTAGGTGCATTACTTTACATTTATCAACATTAAATCTCATTTGCCAAGTATCTGCCCATTCTGACATCTTATCCAGATCTTTTTGTAATATTGTACTATCAAGGTCAGTTTTTAATATCCTACATAGTTTGGTGTCATCAGCAAAGACTGACACTGTACTATCAATCCCATCCACAAGGTCATTAATAAAGAGATTAAAAATAATTGGTCCTAGCACAGATCCCTGCGGCACCCCACTGCTGACTATAGCCCATTTAGAGAATGTACCATTTATGTCTACTCTTTGTTTCCTATCTTTTACATAAGAAATCCATCATAAGGACTTTTCCTAAATATTTTTCTGTGTCCTGCTGGAAGAGGCCTCGTGTTATAAATCCCACCTGTAACACATTTCATTTTTGGATCCTTTTTACAGCACGTTTCATTTCACACAATTACATGTATACCAAAATGTTTATCCTGGCTTTCAAGAGGCTTTGATCGTAGCCCAAATATCTGTAAAGTCGTATTTCTTGAAGCAAATAAGTAAGAAACATAAATCCTTTTTGAAATAGAAATGAAATATTTAATTATGAATATTTATGTGCATACAAGCAATTGAATTGTACATTTCTGCATCAATTGAAGATTTCCCAGAGGGCCTGATATATCTTTATTTTAATATGATAGAAATTAATTTGGACTGATAAATCAGTGTGTGGTCCTGTCCTCTGTAAGATTAGGAATGAGCTGTCCTTGATTTACCAGTAGACTATGGTTTCCACCTGCTAATGGGCAGGTCACTGGGTTTATAACTGGAGTCCGCGCCAATTTTCGAAATATAAAAAGGCACATGATGACCTGGAGGGTCCCATTATATATTTTATATATCTCTAATTACTTCCTGAAACCTATTTTTCTCTAAATAAAAACCTGATGGTGAAGAACGTTTCTCATGTTTCCATAAAGAGTCCATGTGGCTTGTTGTTTGGTGTCCATATTAGCAAGAAAAGAAGGTCAATATAAAAAGGGGACAGTAAATGTCTGTTTATAGGGAACGATTAGGAGTAGCATTAAACCTGATTAATACAACTTTAAGAATATTAGATTTCTTAATTACCGTATTTTTTTGGATTATAAAACGCACTTTCCCTTCCAAAAATTTAGGAGGAAATTGAGGGGTGCGTTTTATAATCTGAATGTAGCTTACCGGGGGGTGGTGGAGAATGGTGACAGGAGGCAGGGGCGATGCTGCGGGCTGTGTGCTGCTGGGGCTCCGCGATGGGCGCTTCTCTGTGCGGCAGGTGGTAAGGCAGGGATCATCCTGAAGACATGATCGGTACGGGCTTTAAACAATGGCTCTCTCGGCTCAGGATTTCATCTATGCACGCGTCACCTCCGGCCCATTGATGTCCAAGCAGAGGACTTAAAGAAGTGGTTGACCCATTTTCATTATTTGCTACATCGATATAACCTTGTGAAACAATGTTTCTTTCAAATACCTTGCATTGGCAATAGTGCCTGTGAGCGACGCTACTGCAGACCGCTCTACCCCACGCGTGATCCAGGGCTCCGTGACCTCGGGGATCCGATGATATCACGTCAACTTTCTGTTGACCTGACATCACAGCAGCAGCTGAAGTCTCCATCAGTCACTGGGCTGTGGGCGGAGTTTCACTGCTCGTCACAGCCCAGAATCCCCCATCTGCTTGCGTGCTTTGCTGTGAAGGAGGAGGGAGCAGGGAGATCCTGGGCTGTCACGCTGGGTTGAACGGTGAAATGTCGCCCACAGCCCAGTCACTCACAGAGACTGGAGCCCGCCTCAGTTGACATGACATTACCGGATCGCAGAGGTCACAGAACCCGGAGGTCATGCGATGGGGGTGAGCAAACCACAATAGCATCGCTCACAGGCACTATTGGCAACACAAGGTATTTGAGAGTAACATTGTTTCTCAACATAATATCGATGTGGCCAATAATAAAAAGGGGTGAATCCCCCCTTTAAGGAAAATGGAGAATGGCGCCTGGACGTGGCGCGTGTGCAGGTGGGATCTCAGCTTGTCATTGAGCTGATCAATTTGTGCACGCGTCGACTCATATCTTTAAGGCCCCTTTCACACGTCAGTGATTCTGGTACCTTTGTTCTTTTCTTTTCTACGTACCAGAATCAATGACATACGCAGACCCATTATAATCAATGGGTCTGCTCACACGTCAGTGATTTTACACTGAACGTGTCTCCGTGCGGCGTACTCGCGTGTCTGTGATTGCCGCACGGAGACATATCCATTTTCTTCTGGCATCACTGATGTCCAACGGACCACACAGTGGTGTGATCCGTGAAACACGTGCCAGAAAAAAACGTGCATATAAAATAAAAATCATTTACTCACCCGGCTTCAGCCGCGCTCTCTGCAGCCTGTTCTGTCTGCTGCTTCTGAGGCGTCTCATTACTGTCGTGCATATTCATGAATGCACGACACAGCCGACCCGGAAGCAGCTGCAGCAGGGGTCCGCGCCGGCCGGATGCTGCACCGCGGGAGCGTTCAGCACCATGGAGAGCGGGAGCGGGCACAGGTGAGTTAATCTCTATGTGCAATCACGGACCACCGAGAACGGAGCCCGGATTGCACTTAGACAGCCCACGTGTGCCGTGAATCACGGCACACGGAGGGACATGTGCGTGTTTTACACGTCAGTGAAGAACGTCTGTTTTTCACTGACGTGTGAAACGGACCTAAGACCCGCACTGCTGACAGTTCCTCAATCTTTTCTCTGCCTCACAGCACCGCCGAGCATCTCCTGCACCACAACCGCCCCTGCCTCCTGTGACCCCCACTCCACCATTGTCGCACCGAACTGCTCCACGACTGCCCCTGCCTCCTGTGACCCCCACTTCACCACCGCTGTTTCACTGCCCTGGTCCATGACTGCACCTGCCTCCTGTGACCCCCGCTTCACTACTGCTGTCGCCCCCTCTCCGGTAAAACACCACTGGATTTGAAGACGGACCCCATTTTTTTTTCTCTAAATTTGTGGTGCGTTTTATAATACGGAGCAGCTTATAAAAAGAAAAATACGGTATTTGGAGGGTTCTGAGTTATTTTTTGATGGAGTCTGTATGGAAGCAAAAAATATCTATGGTTCCAAATTATGGACCTGTAGGCATCATGTGGGATCTCTATTTAGCTTCATATTATCATTTAATATGTTTGATTTTTTTTAAACTACACATGAAAATAAGTAACTTTGTAATATAACTTATCAGGCAAACCTGATTCTTTCACATCCTTTACTGATCTTTCAATTCATGGGTAAAATCTGTAAACTCTTTTTCTAATAAAGTCAGCAATTTACAGGTGGTGCTTGTATAATTTTATGAAGTGGGAAATATATTTTGGAAAATTACTGGAAAAATCGTATTATGTGAACATGGCCTTACAATTCTCCATAGAACTTTATAAGCACCATTTGTCATCTCCTATCTTAGTAATGGGAAAATATGTCTTCACTGAATACAGATTTTATCCATGAATTGAGAGTTTTGGGAAGTAATGCTCAGTCCAGCAGGAGGAAGAAGCAACTTTTTCTAATAAGATGTCTTACAAAATTTCTTATTTTCACAAGAACTAATAATGTATGGAACAGAAAAAAAATAAAATGATACTTACTCTTTAATACAGTTTGTGATGGGATATGGAAAAAGTTTGTGTACGTTACCGTTTTAGTCCATTGTGAGAAATATGCATTACGAATGTTTGTTTATGCACAACCAGACAAAATTAGAGGCATACAGAGGTACAATATGTAAAAATAGAGGTATAATGGTGATTTTTACTGCTATGAAGAACTTAGGACATTGTCTAGTTCTTGTGGCAATCTGCTCTAGGTTATTGTCATACTAGTCACTACTCATGGGCTACCTGTGAGGCTGGGTAGTCAAGAGGTCCCGGGTCAGATATTCGGTGGGCTAGCAATAAACAAAGGGGTGAGACAAAGGCGTAAACAGGTCACGGTCTGAGGTCAAAATTCCAGGAAGGTAGCTGATAAAGACAAAGGGGCTAAAGGCCGCTTTCCACGCTGTGATATTGTGAACGATATCGCTAGCGTGCGTACCTGCCCCCATTGGTTGTGCGACACGGGCATATCTCTGCCCGTGGCGCACAACATCGCGTGGACCCGTCACACTACTTACCTGCCTAGCGACGTCGCTGTGACCGGCGAACTGCCTGCTTTCTAAGGGGGCGGTTTGCTCAGCGTCACAGCAACATCACAGCAGCATCACCGAACCGCCGCCCAATAGAAGCGGAGGGGCAGAGATGAGCGGGACGTAACATCCCGCCCACCTTCTTCCTTCCACATTGCGGGCGGCCGCAGGTAAGGTGAGGTTCCTCATTCCTGCAGTGTCACATATAGCAATGTGTGCTTTCGCAGGAGCGACGAACTACATCGTACACCGAGCAGCAGTGATATTCGAGAATAGGGGGTGATGTCACCGATGAGCGATTTTGACCGCTTTTGCGACGATTCAAAATCACTCATAGGTGTCACACGCAAAGACATGGCTAAAGCGACTGAATGTGCGTCACAAATTCCATGACCGAAACGAGATCGCTTGAGCAATGTCGCAGCATGTAAAGCGGCCTTAAGTAAATTGATCATCAGAAGCAAACAATAGATCAGACTGAGCAAGGGAACAACAGGCACACAGATAGCACTGAGCAAAAGCTAAGACTGGCAATAATTAAAGTCAGAGAGGCAGCAAAATAGCAAGGTAACAACTCCAAAGAGGAGACACATGGAGGAAACCTTACATGTTCCAGCCCTGACTGGATGGCTGAACTGTCCATCACCATACCTACAGCTTAGTGTGCCCCTGTCCGGTTGAACTGTCACTCACTGTCGGACGAATTGTGACAGGTATAAGTAGATGTGTTTTCCTGAAATTAGCAAGTGTGAAATAATGATTTTGAGATCCGCTGTGTTCTTCACAATATATGTGTCTATATTTGGCCACCTATTGTTTGTGATGTGAATTGTGGCTTATAGAAAAGAAAAAAAAAAAAGAATAAATAGTGTACGCACACCTTTAGTATTAAATTAACATACAGGTGCCCAAATACGTTATGTGGCAGATTAACAGTCATATACATACACAATGCAGCAGCACACTGCGATTCACAAATACATTAACTCCAATATTGCTGCGAATGTTAAAAACATAAGGTACTAATGATGGCCACTCTTTTTTCTTTACTTAGCTGCTTTTTTCTTGCCATAATACAAATTCTAACAGTCTATTCAGTAGGACTATCAGCTGTGTATCCACCAGACTTCTGCACAACACAACTGATGGTCCCAACCCCATTTATAAGGCAAGAAATCCCACTTATTAAGCCTGACAGGGCACACCTGTGAAGTGAAAACCATTTCCGGTGACTACCTCTAGAAGCTCATCAAGAGAATGCCAAGAGTGTGCAAAGCAGTAATCAAAGCAAAAGGTGGCTACTTTGAAGAACCTAGAATATAAGACATATTTTCAGTTGTTTCACACTTTTTTAAGTATTTCATTCCACGTGTATTAATTCATAGTTTTGATGCCTTCAATGTGAATCTACAATTTTCAGAGTCATGAAAATAAAGAAAACTCTTTGAATGAGAAGGTGTGTCCAAACTTTTGGTCTGTACTGTACATTGTTATGGAAACATCTCAGCAGCTGTGAAAAGGTTGTTAATGTACATGGTGCAACATATTACCCATCCCTCTCACATAAAATAAACTTGTCCACAAAAGGAAGGGTTAATGGTTTGTTTTTCTATTTTGCAATAACTATATATAAGGATATAATAAATGTTGCAATAGTCGCATAGTCGAAAAAAAAAAACAGTTTAGAAAGTTAATAAAAATGTCTGTAGTTACAATTCTACAATTCTATGAAACATTCATATGAAGCCAGATGGTATCGGCCGTCAGGGATGTTGAACAGATTAGGTGAGCACTGTCAGCGGGGTTTGGAATAATGATTTACAGTATCCAGCTCCTGCAGCAATCACAAGTCACCATTCTTCATTCACACATGCAGAAACAGAAGGGATTACTGTTCTGTTTTTCTCCGAAATTATGGTATGAAATTATCCATAGAGTGAAAAAAAGTGCAATTTTTCAAAAAGGTTTTCATTTACAGCATTAATGTTACCATAAAACCTGGCGGTTTGATTCTCCAGTCCAGTATGATTACCTACATACCAAACATTTATAATTTTTGTTTTAAGAGGTGAAAAAAAATTCAGAAATTTTTGGGGAAAAAATCTTGCTTGTGTCTTGACTTTCTGAAAGACGTAGCGTTCTCAGTTTTTGGTCTATGAAGCTGAGTGAGGGCTTGTTTTTTGCACATTGTTTTTATTGATACTATTTCGGGGTACCGTATTTTTCAGATTATAAGATCCACTTTTTTCTGGTGCTGTGCTGAGCTGGGGTTGGGGCCTTAGGCATTGAGCTGTGCTGTGCTTGGCCACAAGCACTGTGCTGGGGCTGCAGGCGCCATCCTTAAAATGTTGGCGGTGCGTACTTTAAATAATGGCACCCAGAGTCAGTGCATGTGCCGATGGAGCTCTCGGCTCAAGATCTCATATGTGCATGCGTTGCCTTCAGCCCATTGATCTTCCAGCAGCAGACTTAAGGAAAATAGTGCCTGAAGATGGCGCATGCGCAGATGAGATCTTGAGCTGAGCGCTCTATCTGCACACGCGCTGACTCCGGGCACCATTTCTTTGAAACCTACACTGCCGACAGTTTCTGAAAATTGCCTGCCTCACTGGACCCGCAGCAAGCATCCGGGACACCCGCTGCACCATCCTCAATATCGTCCTATTCCGTCACTGCCCCTGCCTCCTGTGACCCTACTCCATCACTGCTGACACACACTCCCGGTAAGGCTATGTGCGCACTTTGCGTCGAGGTAGTTGCAGTTCAAAAAGCATCCTCTGGCAGTAGGGCCACCATCAGGGCATTACTACTGGAACTCCTGTACTGGGCCCGGTGAGCAGCACGCTGACAGGCCCCTCCCATTTCATTCCTCTGCTCAACAGGCCCCCGGGGCGGGGGGCGTTGACAGTACATTTCACAGGGCTGGCTGTGCAGTGAGCAGGATGCAGGAGGGAGGGCCCGGACACGCTGACAGCCCGGGCCCCTCCCCTTTCATTCCTCTGCTCACTGGGCCCCATGGGGCAGGGGGCGGGGACGTTGCACTTACAGCATCTGCAGTCACACAGGGGCCCCAAGCGGGAGCGGGCCCCTAGAGCCTGAAAACGTGTTAACCCCTTAGCAACCTATGACGTACTGGGTACGTCATAGCTCCCTGGTACTTAAGGACCCATGACATACCCAGTACATCATGGCGAGATCGCGGCCCTGGTAGCTGCGATCGCTTTGCAAATATCTTAGATTCGGGGAGGAGGGGCTCTCTGCCTGACCTCAGGAGGGGTGGTGTCTCCTCCCCGGACCTAAGGAGGCTGTGATTGGCTGACGAACGCCGCTCAGCCAATCACAGCCACTGTAATTTTTCAGCCATTCAAAATGTCTGAAACATTAAAATCCAGCCATGTTCAGTGCAGCTATAGCACCGATAATTGGCTGGAGCTGGGTGACCTCAGTTTCACCCACCCCCAGCTCTGATTGGAGAGACCGGTCTTGTGACCGATCTCTCCAATCACTGTGGATCTGGGGCCGGAGACCGCCCCCTCAGCTTCACTCCAGCGTCCGTGGAAGTTGATGGGAGCGATAGGTAAGTTACAGACACTGTCTCCTTTCAGCCGCCGCCATTGCCCCGGCCCCCACCCTTTAGCCGCCGCCATTGCCCCAGCAGTCACTGCCCCTGATCCAGCGTCACTGAACCCATCTGCTGCGTCCCCTGTGACCTCTGTCCCACCTGCTGTGACCCCCGCCCCACCTGCTGTGACCCCCGCCCCACCTGCTGTGACCCCCGCCCCTCCGTCTATCCGTCCCTCTGTCTATCCATCCCTCCGTCTATCTGTCCCTCTGTCTATCCGTCCCTCCGTCTATCCGTCCCTCCGTCTATGCGTCCCTCCGTCTATCCGTCCCTCCGTCTATCCGTCCCTCCGTCTATCCGTCCCTCTGTCTATCCGTCCCTCTGTCTATCCGTCCCTCCGTCTATCCGTCCCTCTGTCTATCCGTCCCTCTGTCCATCCGTCCCTCTGTCCATCCGTCTCTCATCTATATATAGCACCCACGGGGCAGGGGTTAAATGTTACTCGTCATCGGGCCGGTGATGTCGGGTCAGGGATGTTACAGGTGGCCCTGCCCAGCCTCGAGGTGTACAATAAAAGGGGATTTGGATGATGGTAGGGGAATGATGAGGATGATAGTCTTGTGACGCCACCTGTGGTACATGGCCAGGGATTAGCCGCCGCTGCTGTCGCTGTCCTCCGGGGCGGATGGTGTTGCAGTAAGGATGGTTCTGCTCCCCACAGGTGGAGCGGGGCCCCAGGGAGGATGATGAGGAGAGTAGTTGCCGTTGGCGCTGAAGCGCGGGGCGACGGCAATCAAAAGGCTGAATCAGATGCTGTGGTTCCAGCTGTGATCGGCCCCAGCCGATCCCAGATCCGTTGGAGGTTAGAACCGGTACATTGGTCGATGGGCCCTTCCTTCTTGCACCTTTAAAGATGGATCCTCGTGGCCTGAAGCTGCTTGGGGACCCCAGTTTGTGTAGTGTTAGCTCCTGTCCCGTGTGTAGGTGACGCGGGGCCGCTGTGGGGCTTGACTGTAATCACGACTCCGGACCCTATGTGGAACTGTGCTCCGGGATCTCGTGGTGGCCAGAGGGACATGCAATCCCCCTGTACTGCAGATTCTGGTGATACAAGGTGAAGTCTGTTCCACTCTAAGGCTCTGCACCCTGAACTGCACCGGTCCCACTCCTGTTCTCTCCTGCTGGAGAACAGTCTAACTGTTGTGTAAGCTCCTAACTCCCCCTGTTGGCTGCTCCTTCCCCGGTTCCCTGTCACTAGTGGGTGGCTGCCCCCCATGTTTGGTGACTACCTTAAGACCCGACCCTAGCCTGGTCCCCAATGGGGAGGGCAACCTGGTTGTGTATATGAGTTTGTGTTGTGGAAGTGGTACCAACCTCCTCTGGATCCAGGATGAGTACTGCACCTTAAGTGAGGTGCAGTACCCTATGGTGACTGAAGCCTCAGGTGTGCCACATATCCATCTATCTATCTATGATTCTATCTATCTAGCCATCTATCTATGATTCTATCTATCTGCTGAAAGAGCCTTAAAGTGAATCTGTCAGCAGGTTTTTGCTCCCCCATCTGAGAGCAGCATAATGTAGAGACAGATACCCTGATTCCAGCGATGTGTCACTTACTGGGCTGTTTGCTTTCATTGTGATAAAATCAATGTTTTCTCTACTGCAGATCTAGCAATTATACAGAGCTCATGAATATGCTGGACTACCTGCAGCATGATGAGTAGCCCTGTAATGATAATCTCCTGCTGATTTACCAGTGATGTTATTTTAAGCACCCCAATAAGTGACAATTGCTGGAATCAGGATCTCTTCCCCTATGTTATGCTGCGCTCAGATTAGGTGTTAATAACCTGGTGACAGATTCCCTTTTAACGGGTTGTCAGGTCTAAATCCACAAGTCTGCATTATCACAATTTGGTTTCAATTACTTTAAAAACTGTATGTGACACATTCCCTTAAAGAAAAAAAAATAAATATACCAAAAATAAATATATACCAAAGAAGTTAAATTTAAAAAGAAAAAAAAAAGTTAGAGTAGAGCCCTGCCAAAAGAGTCTACCTTGTTGTGGTGGCAGGCTTACAAAAATCTTTTGGCCAAAACAAAATCTGATGGCTGCGTGTGTGATACGGTGTTCAATGTGAAGGGTTAATGTGTGATTGGTGAGACTGTAGTGCAGAAGTGAAGTTTTTCCAAGAGTGGCGGTGAGAATGTGGAAGATTTGTGGTCTGTAGGCGGAGCTGTGCTGGAGGCGGAGCTGGGCAGGAGCCTCAAGGGGGCCCTGAACGTTTGCCAGTATGGGGCCCTGAAATTCCTAGTGGCAGCCCTGTCTGGCAGAAAGGACAATGCTTTTGGCTTTAAAAATGCATGTAAAACACAAAGAAAGTAGCCTACGCGCACCTTGCGGTTTTCATGAGTTTTTAGTGCTTTAGTGTTTATTAGATACTTGTGATCTATGGGGCATTGGTGTCATACTATTGAAAACAGGCATGATTCAGTCATGCAAATCACTGCAAGGGCTCAGAAATACTTCCATAAATAAATGTCTGTGACCACAGGTCAACATGTAGTCAACAAACTGAAGTGAAATCTCTTTCATGCAAAGAAGAAGCCATACATCAACCCATTGAAGAAATACTGACGTCTTCTCTGGGTTAAAGCTCATTTAAAATGGATTTCGGCAAAATGGAACACTGTTCTGTGGTCGGATGAATCAAAATATGAAACTCTATATGGAGACCACAGACACAAGAGAAGGACCATCCAGCTTGTTATCAGTGCTCATTTCCTCCTTATCTGTTGGTATTAAGGTGCATTAGTGCCTACGTCAAGAACTTGAACAGCTCCATTAATGCTGAGCGTTATATAGAGATTTTAGAAAAACATAAGCTCTCATCCAGGCAATGTTTATAGCAGGGAAGGTATTGCATATGTCAGAAAGATAATTCCAAACTGCATACTCCATCCAACAAGGCTTCACGAGAAGAGTTCAGGTAATAAAGTAGCCAAGACCTTTCACCAACAGAAAACATTTGATGGACTATGAACCTAAAAATCTGGCAAAAAAAGAACAAGGCCTGTTGAGTAGTGAGAATCCTACATCAGGAAAGGAAGGGAGAACATTCCTCTCCCAAAACTGCAGCAATTATCTCATCACTTCCCAGATGTTTACAGACTGTTGTAAAAAGAGGAGGGGATACTACACAATGGTAGGATTGGCCCTGTCCCAACTTTTCTTAGATTTGTTCCTGCCATCAAAATTAGTACCGTATTTTTCGTTTTATAAGACGCACCGGATTATAAGACACACCCCAAATTTAGAGGCGGAAAATAGGAGAAAATAATTTTTAATGTTAAAACTAGGTTCTTTCATACAATCCTGGTGCATCTTATACTATCTCACAAGGGAGAGCGGCGGTGGTGGAGCGGCTCAGGAGGGTCACAGGAGGTAGGGTCAGTGATGTTGCGGGCTTGGAGGAGGGGGTGTCGTGGCTCAGGAGGGTCAGTGGACAGAGGTTCAGCATCACTGTGGGCTCGGGGTGTCGCAGCGGCAGGCATCATTGATCTGCCGGCAAACTGTCGGTTCCATTAAATCACCCGCAGTTGACCAGATTGATTTCCAGAAAATTATTTCACAGCATACCAGTTTTGGAATTGGGGCTGTAAGAGATGGGAAATGTCTATTTAAATATATTTTATATGTAACACATTCTTATCATGGCCTCATCCAGATGTTGTTTTACTTTTTTTTTTTGCATACGAGAAAAAAAACGGATAATTTTTCTTCAATGTTCTGGTTTCAATTATTCTCCACTTTGATCCGTGTCTCAATTTTTACCATCAGCCTTATGTTCCTTTTTCTCATATCCCCCCCAAAAAAATAAATAAAATTTCAAGCATTTTTTTACCCATTAAATGAAAAATAATAGACAGCACTCGGATATCACAAGGATTTCCTCCATTGATTAGATGGGTGAGTTTGACCATTGACTGGGATCAGAAATAGACAAGTCTGTTTCTCATTTTTTTTAGACGCTACAAAAAAATGGACATGTGAGCAGCCTCGTAGAATATATTAAGTACATGTTCTATTAATGAAAAATACAGATGGAACATGTACATGAAAAATAGATGTCTGAATAAGGTCTAACTTGAATATTGAAAACATCATTAATCTTAATGTCCTAAAAACTTGAAGGCGTGTGATCCTTCCAGACCTCTCCATCTTCCTGCACTTGTTAATATTTTACCTGGAATGTCCATATTCAGTTCCTTTGAGATAGCTGTGGAATTTGCAAGCATACCTACCCCGAATGTATGCCGATCACCCCAATAATTCATTGCAAATGACCTTTCATGTGTTCTTTATTATGTAACACAATGCTACACCTTTTGACTTCAAGAGATAATAGGGAAGAAGAGAGTGAAACGCATGGTCAAGTTTTACGCATAGAAATAACTCAATAGACTTCGAGAAAGAATCATGTTTCAGAGGTCGTGAGGAACCAGAGAGCAGGTCATGTTTAGTAACTGAGCGGTAGCAGATTTCTTAGTGTAGAATAATCCTTTACAAGACTCAATTTGTTATATGTCTATTATCAACAGTCAGAATTCAGGTTATGTCTAATTCACCGTTAAACACGGATAAGATTACGTCCTCAAGTCTTAAAGGTTTAGGTCCACTGTTGAACATAATATTACAGGTTATGCTTAGATGTAACCTAAAAGTTGAGTAATTGAGAAAATGCACTGATTTACTTGATCCTGGATTATATTATGACCTGCACCCCAGAGCTGAAGTCAAGATGATGCTGGTTGGTGCCCAAAGCCGGCAAGAAGGACAAACTCCTAAGGAGTTGTCTAGCCAAATATGATAGCTGCCCCCAAACCAGCAGCTGTCTGAGCTTCAGAAAACTATTTCTGGGCTTATTCTTATTAAGAAATATCCCTTCTTCTCTGTGCCACGGTGGGACTAATGACAATATGAAGGGGGCTGTTTCTCTGGCTCACTTCCATAGCTAAGCTGACTCTTTTCTTCTGTTTGCAACAGCCATCATTGAGAAAAGATTTAGTGCAGATACTAAACAACTGAGAGCTGCCAATCATCTTTCTGATAAGGAAAGCCACTAAATTTTATACTAATAGAGAAAATATGGAAATTGAGAACTTATTATTTTGAGAAGGATGATCTAGCACTAAAATGCTCAAATCGAGGAGGTCAGATACACGGATGGGTTCAATTCGAGTAAACAAGTATAATAAAAGTCAATGGGAAACGCAAATGTAGCGCCCCTGACTACATCAGGGTGCTACAGGGAACTGCATCCTTTCCCCCAGGGTGCAGGGCCTAACCCCCATGGTTCCAGGTTCCCATCAACAGTGTCACTAACATCCGCATTACAAATCCTAACCACACCTCACACCAAACCTGTACAGACACACCAGTGGCTTGGTCAGGTTGGAGCAGGGCTGCCCACATAGGGGTCAGGCAGACTGGTGGGAGGGGAGACAGGGTTGTTAAGAGTTAGCCCTCAAAGAGTGAGGAGCTGGGGAGTTGGAGCTCCCAAGGAGGCGACAGGTTGGGTCACAGACGGTGGTCCGGGACCACAGGAATCGGAAACCTGGTCACAGGGTATTGGAGAGGGTTTAGCAGACTTAGTTCTGGAGAACGGTCGGCACGAGAAGTCCAGTAACCGGACCAGTACCGAGCACGGTGGGGTACACGGTGGGGTACTGGACCCTAGATCAGGGAGTAGCTTCACGCAACCTGATAATTCACCTCTGGAGGATAGTCTCTTTATGAACTTTCCCCAAGAGCTCAGAGATTGAAGGCATCAGCACAACACGGGGGATAGGGTTCTCCAAACTACACAACTCACTGAAATCCCAAGTGCCAGCCATCAAGAGCACATCTGCCATACACACAGGTAGTGGGCCCCGAAAGCTTCAAGCCGAGGGGCCATAACGGTCAATCAATTTATGCATGGAGGCAGGGCTTCAGACTTACCAAGTGACACTGGTGGGAGCGGGATCTGGACGGGCTCCCCCCGTAGAGACTGTGGTGCCCAGAGACTTTGGTTTACCATCTGTGTGAGTGTCTGCTTATTCCACCAAATCCAGCACCACGACTACCGAAGTGAGTAATCTGACCCCTGTACCCTGCTTTCTAAGGCCAAGCCACCCGTTTACCAAATCCCCACTGTCCGGAGCCTTCCCTACCTGCCGAGGGACTGACACCTGACTGCCCCATACCATCTGCTCCGGTACTCCCTTCGGCAGCGGTGGTACTCTCCTTTACTGCAACCCGTAGGTGGCATCACGAACATTTATCCCCTGTAAATTCCCCCCTTACATTTGAGTGGCCGCAAGCCCCCGCGTCCAGAGACCCTTGAGCCACAGCAATCCCGGATCCAAGCAGTTCGACTGCTGCATACAAGGAGTTTTCCAGAAGACCCTATCAGGAGGGCTGGAAAATCGATGAAAAAGATGGAAACAGCATGGGGAAGATGCCTGGATGCATTTCTGACTCCCAAGCCACAACAGGGAAGTGAATAAATAAATAAATTTAAAAATTGGCATGGTCTCCATCCTATTTTTGATAACCAGCCAAGGTAAAGCAGACAGCTGCGGGCTGGTATTATCAGGCTGTATAGGTCCATGGTTATTGGACCTTTCCCAGCCTAAAAATACCAGCCTGCAGCCACCCATGCAAGTAGAGGAAAAAAACAGTACCCGCTAAGTACTTAGAAGCAGGGAGAAATTGAATAAAACATCACTTTTAATCCAAGGCTAAAACAGAGCAAGTTAAAAATGTTCATAGACACCAGGTCGCATCTACATGTTTCAGGCAGTTAATCTCCTTAATTAAGTGATGTTTTATTGAATTTCTACATGCCTCTAACTGAGCTGATGTAATAATTTTCTGTTTTCCTAAAATCAAGCACAGAGGTTAGTAATGGAGAGGTGTCTATCAGATCCCCCCATTACTAACCCAATAATAAAAAAACAACAACACACAAACAGGAAAAAATAGTTTGTTTAAATAAAGACTCTCCCACACTATCCCTCATTCACCAATTTATTGTCAAAAATGTTCCCACAAAGCTCCTCCTACAAACATGAGGACCCTTGATGTTGGGTTGTGGGCATCCGTATTCTGGCCAGAATATCAACTAATACCTCATATATAATTTATATATATTTTTCTGCACGTTCTATTTTTAAACAAGATGCAGCCAGGCCCCGTAATGTAGGCCTTGTAAACTGTGATCTCTGTTCCTGTGTGGTGCACTTATATAGTGCTGGGCAGCCTGCCTAGTCTAATAGTATGGGCGTCACTAATAGGCTGCTAGCCAGGCACTGTGCATCTATATGTGTGAACGGTGGCCCATACAAGTCTATTTTGTGTGCAATTTTCTCACCATGCAATCACCACATCCATGTATTGGTAGTTTGTGAGTTTATTAGTGTTTATTAGTGCTTTATTAGTGTTTTGCACCTGTGATGCCTCCATCTTTATTGGGGGGCTTTGCTGCATCTTGTCAGTGCATTAGAACCTTTGGCCTAGGTAGATTAAAACTGCTGCCCTATTGTTGCTGTAAGTAATTGCTGAATTTTTAGAGAAAATTATATTCCTCTTTTTGTTGCTTTTCTTAAAAGTTTCCGTGCAGCTTTTCACATGGTTTTGATGTCGGTGTTTTTTTTTTATGGATTCTGCTTACAATTGTTTTTTGTGACACTTTTTTCACTGTTGTTTTCCAGTCCTTTTTTTCCCACTCCATTGAAAAAAAAAACTGTTAACATTTTCTTAAAGAAAAACAAGAGTGAAAGGCTCCAGAAGATGTCCAAGTACATTTTGGGTGTCTTTTGACCATTCTTATTGTCTTGTATTATAAAATACAAATTCTTCCAAGTAGAAAACAGTAGAAGAATGGAAGTGATATTTCTTTTAACCACTTGGCATTTTGAGAAATCCTAAAGGCTACTTTACACGCTGCGATATCGGTCCCGATATCGCTAGCGTGGGTACCCGCCCCCATCTGTTGTGCGACACGGGCAAATCGCTGCTCGTGCCGCACAACATCGTGCAGACCCGTCACACATACTTACCTGCCCGGCGACGTCGCTGTGACCGGCGAACCGCCTCCTTTCTAAGGGGGCGGTCCGTGCGGCGTCACAGCGACGTCACTGAGCGGCCGCCCAATAGCAGCGGAGGGGCGGAGCTGAGCGGGACGTAACATCCCACCGACCTCCTTCCTTCCGCATAGCGGCCGGGAGGCAGGTAAGAAGAGGTTCCTCGTTCCTGCGGCGTCACACATAGCGATGTGTGCTACCGCAGGAGCGACAAACTACATCGTTACTGCTGCAGTAACGATAATCGAGAATGGACCCCCATGTCACCGATGAGCGATTTTGCATGTTTTTGCAATGATGCAAAATCGCTCATCGGTGTCACACGCAGCAACATCGCTAATGCGGCCGGATGTGCGTTACAAGTTCTGTGACCCCAACGACTCCGCATTAGCGATGTCGCAGCGTGTAAAGCCCCCTTTAGCGATTAAAAGATGTTCAAAAGTCTGAACATTGGAAAAGCAAGTTGTTTTTCCTTAGAAACTCAAATCTTTCTTTTGTGACTTTTATGATACACTAGACGGTGGCCCGATTCTAACGCATCGGGTATTCTAGAAGTTATTGTGCAGTTTTAATGTATGATTTTTGTTATATATAGATGTTGCTGTGTGTAGGTGTCAAGTGTTTGTGTAGGGCGCTGTAAATGTTCTGGGTGTTGTCTGGGTGTGGGGGGTGTGAGAGCGGTGTTGTTTGTGTGTTGCGTTGTGTGTGTTGCGTTGCTTGTGGAGCGCTGTGTGTCTCCAGAGTTGTGTGTGTGTGTGGTGCTGTGTGTGTTGCGCGGTTTGTGTGGGTGTGTGGGTGTGGGGTGCGTGTGTGTGCTTTGGGGAGGTATGTTTTGTGCAGTGTGTGTGTGTTGCGCGGTGTGTGCGTATATTTATGTGTGCCGCGGTGTTTGTGTGTTGGGTGTTGTGTGGTGCATGTGTGGCGGTGTGTGTGTGTTTTGGGGGAAGGTGTGCACCCCCATCGGGCTCCATCCCCATGCTGCGCACCCCCCATCATGATCTATCCCCCATGCTGCGCACCCCCCATTGTGCTCCATGCCCTATGCTGCACACCCCCATCGTGCTCCATCCCCCATGCTGCACACCGCTATCGTGCTTCATCCCCCCATGCTGCGCACCCCCCATTGTGCTTCATCCTCCCATGCTGCGCACCCCTCATCGTGCTTCATCCCCCCATGCTGCGCACCCCCCATTGCGCTTCATCCCCCCATGCTGCGCATCCCCCATCGTGTTCCATCCCCCATGCTGCGCAGCCCTCGAGAGGAGTATAATAGGAGGACTATAATAGGAGGAGTTTAATAGGAAGAGTAGACCTGGGGAGAAAGGAGTATAATAGGAGGAGTAGTCCTGGGGGGAAAGGAGTATAATAGGAGGAGTAGTCCTGGAGGGAGAGGAGTATAATAGGAGGAATAGTCGTGGGGGGGAGAGGAGTATAATAGGAGGAGTAGTCCTGGAGCTGAGCCGTATAACAGGAGGAGTAGTCCTGGGGAGAGAAGAGTATAATAGGAGGAGTAGTCCTGGGGGGAAAGGAGTATAAAAGGAGGAGTAGTCCTGGGGGGAAAGGAGTATAATAGGAGAAGTAGTCCCTGGGGGGGAGAGAAAAATAATAGAGGTGGTAATCTTGGAAGGAGAGGACGATAATAGGAGGAGTAGTCCTGGAGGTGAGGAGTATAATAGGAGGAGGAGTCCTGGGGAGAGAGGAGTATAATAGGAGGAGTAGTCCTGGAGGTGAGGAGTATAATAGGAGGAGTAGTCCTGGGGGGAAGAGGAAAATAATAGGGGGAGTAATCCTGGAAGGAGAGGAGGATAATAGGAGGAGTAGTCCTGAGGGGAGAGGAGTATAATAGGAGGAGTAGTCCTGGGGGGAGAGGAGGATAATAGGAGGAGTAGTCCTGGAGGTGAGGAGTATAATAGGAGGAGGAGTCCTGGGGAGAGAGGAGTATAATAGGAGGAGTAGTCCTGGAGGTGAGGAGTATAATAGGAGGAGTAGTCCTGGGGGAAGAGGAAAATAATAGGGGGAGTAATCCTGGAAGGAGAGGAGGATAATAGGAGGAGTAGTCCTGGGGGGAGAGGAGTATAATAGGAGGAGTAGTCCTGGGGAGAGAGGAGTGAAATAGGAGGAGTAGTCCTGGGGGGAGAAGAGTATAATAGGAGGAGGAGTCCTGGGGAGAGAGGAGTATAATAGGAGGAGTAGTCCTGGGGGGAGAGGAGGATAATAGCGATAGTAGTCCTGGGGAGAGAGGAGGATAATAGGATGAGTAGTCCTGGGGGGGGAGGAGTATAATAGAAGGAGTAGTCCTGGGGGGAGAGGAGGATAATAGCGATAGTAGTCCTGGGGGGAGAGGAGTATAATAGGAGTAGTCCTGGGGGGAGAGGAGTATAATAGGAGGAGAAGTCCTGGGGGGAGAGGAGTATAATTGGAGGAGTAGTCCTGGGGAGAGAGGAGTATAATACGAAGAGTAGTCCTGGGGAGAGAGGAGTATAATAGGAGGAGTAGTCCTGGGGGGAGAGGAAAATAATAGGGGGAGTAATCCTGGCAGGAGTGGAGGATGATAGAAGGAATAGTCCTGGGGGGAGAGGAGGATAATAGGAGGAGTAGTCCTGGAGGTGAGGAGTATAATAGGAGGAGTAGTCCTGGGGGAGGAGGAGTATAATAGAAGGAGTAGTCCTGGGGGGAGAGGAGGATAATAGCGATAGTAGTCCTGGGGGGAGAGGAGTATAATAGGAGTAGTCCTGGGGGGAGAGGAGTATAATAGGAGGAGTAGTCCTGGGGGGAGAGAGTATAATTGGAGGAGTAGTCCTGGGGAGAGAGGAGTATAATAGGAAGAGTAGTCCTGGGGAGAGAGGAGTATAATAGGAGAAGTAGTCCTGGGGGGGAGAGGGAAAATAATAGGGGGAGTGATCCTGGAAGGAGTGGAGGATAATAGAAGGAATAGTCCTGGGGGGAGAGGAGGATAATAGTGGGAGTAGTCCTGGAGGGAGAGGAGGATAATAGGAGGAGTAGTCCTGGGGGGAGAGGAGTATAATAGGAGGAGTAGTCCTGAGGGAAGAGGAGTATAATATGAGGAGTAGTCCTGGGGAGAGAGGAGTATAATAGGAGGAGTAGTCCTGAGGGGAGAGGAGTATAATAGGAGGAGTAGTCCTGGGGAGAGAGGAGTATAATAGGAGTAGTAGTCCTGGGAGGAGAGGAGTATAATAGGAGGAGTAGTCCTGGGAGGAGAGAAGTATAAAAGGAGGAGTAGTCCTGGGGAGAGAGGAGGATAATAGGAGTAGTAGTCCTGGGGGAAGAGGAGTATGATAGGAGGAGTAGTCCTGGGGGGAGAGGAGGATAATAGGAGGAGTAGTCCTGGGGAGAGAGGAGTATAATAGGAGGAGTAGTCCTGGAGGTGTGGAGTATAATGGGAGTAGTAGTCTTGGGGAGAGAGGAGTATAATAGGAGGAGTATTCCTGGGGAGAGAAAAGTATAATAGGAGGAGTAGTCCTGAGGGGAGAGGAGGATAATAGGAGGAGTAGTCCTGGAGGTGAGGAGTATAATAGGAGGAGTATTCCTGGAGGTGAGGAGTGTAATAGGAGGAGTAGTCCTGTGGGGAGGTGTCTAATAGGTGGAGTAGTCCTGTGTTGGACGTGTCTAATAGGTGGAGTAGTCCTAAGGGGAGGTGTATAGGTGCCCAATGTGTGTGGGGTGCAGGGCCAAGCAGCCAATGTGTGCAGGGGTGGGCTGAACGGCCAATGTGTGCGGTTGGCAGGGTCGAGCGGCCAATGTGTGCGGTTGGCGGGGCCAGCGGCCAATGTGTGCGGGGGCGGGGCCGAGAGGCCAATGTTTGAAGGGGGCGGGGCCGAGTCGTGCGGTCAATATGTGCGGTGGGCGGGGCCGAGTGGCGAATGCGTGCGTGGGACGGGACCGGGGCCTAGCCAAGCGGCCAATGCGACGGTTGTCACTGTAATAACGTCATTTTGGAGCAAGACAGACAGACAGACCGACAGAAAGACAGAATAAGGCAATTATATATATAAACTAGAAGGTGGCCCGATTCTACGCATCGGGAATTCTAGAATTTACGTATTGTGTAGTTAATGTATGATTTTTGTCATATATATATAGATGTTGTTGTGTGTAGTTACCAAGTGTTTGTGTAGGGGCTGTACATGTTCTGGGTGTTGTCTGGGTGTGGCGGGGGTGAGAGCGGTGTTGTTTGTGTGTTGCGTGTGTTGTGTTGTTTGTGGAGCGCTGTGTGTCTGTAGCGTTGTGTGTGTGTGTTGCGCGGTTTGTGTGGGTGTGGGGTGTGTATGTGTGTTTTGGGGGAGGTATGTTTTGTGCAATGTGTGTGTTGTTCGGTATGTGCGTATATTTGTGTGTGCCGTGGTGTTTGTGTGTTGGGTGTTGTGTGTGTGCGGCATTGTCTGTGTGTGTGGGTGTCTGTGTAGGGCAGTGTTTGTGGTTCCCAGTGTGTGTGTGGTGTGTTGTGCAGTGCGTGTGTGGCGGTGTGTGTGTTTTGGGGGGAGGTGTGCACCCCCCATCGTGCTCCATCCCCCCATGCTGCGCACCCCCCATCGTGCTCCATCCCCCATGCTGCGCACCCCCCATCGTGCTCCATCCCCCATGCTGCGCACCCCCCATCGTGCTCCATCCCCCATGCTGCGCACCCCCCATCGTGCTCCATCCCCCATGCTGCGCACCCCCCATCGTGCTCCATCCCCCATGCTGCGCACCCCCCATCGTGCTCCATCCCCCATGCTGCGCACCCCCCATCGTGCTTCATCCCCCATGCTGCGCACCCCCCATCGTGCTCCATCCCCCATGCTGCACACTCCCCATCATGCTTCATCCCCCATGCTGCACACTCCCCATCGTGCTCCATACCCCATGCTGCGCACTCCCCATCGTGCTCCATCCTCCATGCTGCGCACTCCCCTATCGTGCTCTATCCCCTATGCTGCGCACTCCCAAACGTGCTCCATCCCCCATGCTGCGCACCCCCCATCGTGCTCCATCCCCCATGCTGCGCACCCCCCATCGTGCTCCATTCCCCATGCTGCGCACTCCCCATTGTGCTCCATCCCCATGCTGCGCACTCCCCATCGTGCTCCATCCCCCATGCTGCGCATTCCCGATCGTGCTCCATACCCCATGCTGCGCACTCCCCATCGTGCTCTATCCCCCCATGCTGCGCACTCCCCATCGTGCTCTATCCCCCATGCTGCGCACTCCCCATTGTGCTCCATCCCCCATGCTGCGCACTCCCCATCGTGCTCCATCCCCCATGCTGCGCACCCCCCATCGTGCTCCATCCCCCATGCTGCACACTCCACATTGTGCTCCATCCTCCATGCTGCGCACCCCCCATCGTGCTCCATCCCCCATGCTGCGCACCCCCCATCGTGCTCCATCCTCCATGCTGCGCACTCCCCATCGTGCTCCATCCCCCATGCTGCGCACTCCCCATCGTGCTCCATCCCCCATGCTGTGCACCCCCCATCGTGCTCCATAGTCACACATCAGACAGTATACATGCACACATCTGATCGCATACACTCACACACACACCCCACTTCTCCCTGTGCCCACCGGTGGGCGGTCCCAGCAGCTGTGCTGCACGCTGTGCTCCTCTGCTGACACTCACAGATCCGATCGCATACACTCACACACACACACACTCACACATCAGAACACACTCACACACATCCGATCGCATACACTCACACACACACACTGACGATATCGCACATACGCGCTCACACAATCACATCATCCGGAGATACCACATGCTTCCGGCCATGTGATCCTCCGGCAGGTCCTGGAAGGTCACTGCACAGTATCGCTGCCGAGAAGCAAGCGATATCACGGGATGTTGTGAGTGTGTGGATGCGATCTGATGTGTGTGTGAGATTGAGTGTGATCTGATGTGTGTGTGTGTGTCTGTTCTTATGTGTGTGCATGTGTGTGTGTTCCGCCGCTGCAGGGAGTCGGTTCGAGGAATGTGTGCGGGGGCGGGGCCAGAGCGAGCGCGCAATGCGTGAGGGGGGCGGGGCGTGGCCGAGTTGCCAATGCGTGCGAGGGGGCGGAGCCGAGGCGAGCGGCCAATCCGTGCGGGGGGGCGGGGCCATGGCGAGCCCAGCGGCCAATCCGCTGTTTGTCACCGTAAGGACACAATTTTGGAGCAAGACAGACAGACCGTCAGACAGAATAAGGCAATTATATATATAGATTTGTCAGGTGGATTCCGAGTGAGAAAGATGCCCTTGTGTGTACACACCCAAAAGTTGTAAACAGCCTTTGGGTATGCATAGAACAATGTCTTCCTGAAAACAGATTCAAAACACACCCTGAAGTCCTCTGAATATTATACATGCATTTTCTGGGCAATTAGCTTCTCAGTATTGCGATTCTCAATTTGTGGGAAAATTTGGTGAATTTTTGGATGGATTCGAATTTTGAACAATCTGCTCATCTCTATCAACTGTACACATATTGTATATAAATAACCCTGAATGCCATCCTTAGCTGGAACTGTTACATATTATGTCTGTGTGCGGAGTATAGCATTCATACAGATTACTGACAGCCAGACTGGTTTGTCAGGTCTCCATAAGGAGAATCGTATTCCCCGTGGTCCCCACATATCTTCTCATAAGCCAGATCAGATACCCACACTTTGCATTGATGAGGGGCAATCACCCCGAAACACCATGTTTGCAAATTGGGATTCTGATCTGGCATATTACGTCGGTCCCCACGTGTACTCCAGGACTCCCTGACAATCTGCTTGTTTTAGGTAAGCCCCCGTGCCTTACTGGACGGTAGACCGAGTTCTACTGCCTGGGCACCTCTTTACAATTGCATGAGGTTACAGCCTAGCTGTAGAGTGAACCCTGGGCCATTGTGTTAGTCTTTTATATAGGCCTGTGGTTATCCTTAGCATCTTGTGTATAACCTGATAGAAGGCCATATGTTATTACACTAGGCTACCGCATAGCGGGACAATGGACCCTTGGTCCCTGTGTTGGCCTTCCTTATGGGCATGAGGCTACCTCAGCACTATATCTGTATCAGCAGGTCCTATGTGATATTTGACATCTATCCTGGGTCACGTGGGGTTCTTCCCCTCTTCCTTCACTAACCCACTCCGGTTTTTCTTGAAATCATTTTTGTGCATCTTGTAATACCCTGTGCGTTAATAATTAATAAAATGTTTTATACATTTGCATTACGGTGTCTATGGGGTATTTCTATACTTTGGTGAATATAAAGACTCTTCTGCTCTGTGTTTAAATATATTGTATATAAATAACCCTGAATGCCATCCTTAGCTGGAACTGTTACATATTATGTCTGTGTGCGGAGTATAGCATTCATACAGATTACTGACAGCCAGACTGGTTTGTCAGGTCTCCATAAGGAGAATCGTCTTCCCCGTGGTCCCCACATATCTTCTCATAAGCCAGATCAGATATCCACACTTTGCATTGATGAGGGGCAATCACCCCGAAACACCATGTTTGCAAATTGGGATTCTGATCTGGCATATATCCTAAGGGGTACTTTGCACACTACGATATCGCAGGTGCGATGTCTGTGGGGTCATGTCGAAAGTGACGCACTTCCTGCGTCGCTCTCGACATCGTAGTGTGTAAATCCTAGATGATACGATTAACGAGCGCAAAAGCGTCGTAATCGTATCATCGGTGCAGCGTCGGCGAATTCCATAATTACGCTGACACGACGGTCCGATGTTGTTCCTCGCTCCAGCGGCAGCGCACATCGCTGTGTGTGAAGTCACAGGAGCAAGGAACATCTCCTACCTGCGTCACCGCGGCTCCCGTCGGCTATGCGGAAGGACGGAGGTGGGCGGGATGTTTACATCCCGCTCATCTCCACCCCTCCGCTCCTATTGGTCGCCTGCCGTGTGACGTCGCAGTGACGCCGCACGACCCGTCCACTTTATAAGGAGGCGGTTCGCCGGCCACAGCGACGTCGCACAGCAGGTGAGTGCATGTGATGCTGTCGTAGCGATAATGTTTGCTATGGCAGCTATCACAATGATATCGCAGCTGCGACGGGGGCGGGGACTATCGCGCTCGGCATCGCAGCATCGGCTTGCGATGTCGTAGTGTGCAAAGTACCCCTTAGTCTTGTGAAAAGGCTTGTTTCAGGCTACTTTCACACTTGCGTTGGACGGCTTCCGTAGCATTGCGTTGTGTGACGGATGCAACGGATGCTACGGATCGTACAAAACAACGGAAAGTCTTTTTTTTTTTTCTTCTTTACAGTTTTATCGGCAGCAGACTATTGTGAACGATCAGCAGAGCGCTCTCAATAGCCGGCGGCCGGTTGCTCAGCTGAGCGCTCTTACATGCCGGCGGGCGGGCGCTCAGCAGAGCGCTCTCACATGCCGGCGGGCGGGCGCTCAGCTGGGTGCTCTCACATGCCGGCGGCCGGGCATGCCGGCGGCCGGTCGCTTAGCTGAGCGCTCTCACATGCCGGCGGGCGGGCGCTCAGCTGAGCACTCTCACATGCCGGCGGGCGGGCGCTCAGCTGAACGTTCGGCCACCAAGAGACAAAATAAAGTTTGTGATTAAAAAAAAAAAAGAGCATGTACAGTGAAATACTATGGATTGCGCTGCTCAAAAAACATTACATGCTGCGTTTCTTCCGCCCGACGCAGCGTGAAAATAACGACACTGCGTCATCCAGCGGATGCAACGCTGACACTTGCGTTACAGTGCGTTGTCCATACAAATCTATGTAGAATAGCGCTGTGCGTTAGCGGACTGCGCTATTCTCCATAGTGACGGACTCCGCTGAACGCAAGTGTGAAAGTACCCTAAAAAGACACTTTTCATTTTTAGAATTGCTACTTCCAATAGGTGGCGCTAGAGTTTGTCTCCTTCCTCACTGGAGGGACAATTTGAATAATTCCCAGAGGGTCATTGCAGCTATAAGTCCCCTTACTGACAGCCAGACTGGTTTGTCAGGTCTCCATAAGGAAAGTAGTCTTCCCCGTGGTCCCCACATAGCTTCTCATAAGCCAGATCAGATACCCACACTTTGCACTGACGAGGGGCAATCACCCCAAAACACCGTGTCTGCAAATTGGGATTCTGATCTGGAAATAAATCCTAAGTCTTATGAAAAGGCTTGTTTAAAAAGCCACTTTTAACTTTTAGGATTGCTACTTCTAATAGGTGGCACTAGAGTTTGTCTCCTTCCTCACTGGAGGTACAATTTGAATACAGATTATGAGCATTTTGTATAATTGCTCAGGCCATTCATTCCTGTGACAAAAGCTCTATAGTGTTTTCAAGGCCCATTGCTGACCCGATTAGTCAAGGTCATCAAGGTCATGTTAGTGCATGGAGACTGACCTCTGCTAAGTTAGATTGGTCTATGTTCACAGGAACGGCCATTGTCATCAGGATCAATAATCCCTTTGAAAAGTTAATTTTCGGGGAAGGGTTTTGCACATTTACCTGTACTGAACACATTTGTCCTTACTTATTGAACTCCAGTGTGCACAGCGCTGATCACTGCGGTTTTGTTCTGTGGTTATGTCGTCCAGCACACGTCAATCTGAAAGTACAGAAGAGTACTGTACTCCAGTGTGATGATTGGCAGAAAAAAACTGTTAGGGTCAACAATAAAAAAGATCATTTAGGCATGTTCCCACCATTGTAGGGCCATTCTAGTCAAATAAACCAATTTCTCTCTATGTTGTTGATGTTTAGCTAGAAAGGCTGCCTACATTCTGTAGATGGCGTATGCAGGAACTGAGTGCAGAGTTCAATTTGCGCCCTCTGTTTATGCCTGGACACCCACTTTATGGAGGCTTGTTATTGTTATTGCTTGTTATTGTTGTTATTCATTTGACTAAAGGCCGCTTTACACGCTACGACATCGCTAAAGCGATCTTGTTGGGGTCACGGATTTTGTGACGCCCATCCGGCCGCGTTAGCGATGTCGTTGCGTGTGACACCTATTAGCGATTTTGAATCATTGCAAAAACGTTCAAAATCGCTAATCGGTGACATCCCCCCCTAATCTCAATTATTGTTGCTGCTGCAGGTATGATGTTGTTCGTCGTTCCTGCGGCAGCACACATCGCTATGTGTGACACCGCAGGAACGACGAACTTCTCCTTACCTGCGTCCACCGGCAATGAGGAAGGAAGGAGGTGGGCGGGATGTTACGTCGCGCTCATCTCCGCCCCTCCGCTTCTATTGGCCGGCCGCTTAGTGACGCCGCAGTGATGCCGCACGCCCCTCCCCTTTGAAGGAGGGATTGTTCGGCGGTCATAGCGACGTCGCTGTCAAGGTATGTGCATGTGATGCTGCCGTAGCGATAATGTTCGCTACGGCAGCAATCACCAAATGTCGCACGAGCGACGGGGACGGGTGCTATCGCGCACGACATCGCTAGCTATCGCTAGTGTCGCGGGCGGGAAGGACGCCGCTGCGCAGCGCTCGCTAACGCTCGGGTCCGGCGCTGCTGCGACGGCTGCTCGGTGGCTTGAGAGGTGGGCCAGATCCGGGGACTCGAGCAGCGCTCCTCGCCCGTGAGTGAAAGGGGGTAGTTTGGTTTGGGGATTTGGTCTGTGACGCCACCCACGGGTTGTGGTGAGGTTGGATACCACCGCTGCTGGTGACGGGGATCCCAGGAGCGATGGTAGGGAGCAGCTGTGTTGGTGTTTCTCCCCTCCGTGGGTAGGGGTTTGTGGTCCCGAGGGGCCCGGTGAGATGACGGGGAGGCAGGGTTGGCATGGTGCAGGGTCGCCTGGACTGCGCAGCGCGGTGCTGGATGGCACGGTTGTACTTACTCAGCCACAAATGTACACAAAGTCTCTGGTAAACCAAACGGCTGGATGGACGAGTCCCACAGCCGGCTGCTGTGGCTTCTCCTGGACGGTTAGTGGTGGTTGCCTTTCCCTGCACCTTTGTGTATGTTCGGTTCCGATGGATTCCCACCGGTAACCCGCTCCCCAGCGTATATATGTGCCGGAGGAGCCCTTTTGCCCGCAGGCTCTGGCCCTTGGAACTCTAGTTGTGGCGGTAGCTGTATTTCCTTCTGTTAGTTGGTTGGTTGCCTTCAATCGGGTCTTGGCTGTTAGGAAACCCCTGGGGTTCTGGCAACTGACGGATTTGACCTCTAATGGTGGCTCCAAGCCTGGTCGGGGTCCGCAGGCCCTGCCTGTGTGTGCTGGCTTCACTTCGCTCCCCAGTTCGGTACCGGCGGGCCACCGTCCGTCTCCGGTCCTACGGTTCCGCATTGATCTGCCTCTCCTGCAGACAGCCACCACCGCCTGCCAACCTTGCTCTTTGTGCCCGGGCCACACACCCGGACACGGTCAGTTTGCTCCTCTCCTACCACTTCCCTAACTCCGACTCATCTCTCACACACTGACTTCCTTCTCCCGCCTCCAGGACTGTGAACTCCTCAGTGGGTGGGGCCAACCGCCTGGCTCCACCCCACCTGGTGTGGACATCAGCCCCTGGAGGGAGGCAACAAGGATTTTGTGTCTGGCTGATGTGCCTGTCTCAGGGTGGGGGTGTATGTTGTAGTACCTGTGACGACCTGGCTAGTCCAGGGCGCCACACTTCTCCCCGTATAGGTGATGGCGGCTGTCTTTCCCTGCACCTTAATGTTTTTTTTCTGACTACTATGGATTCCCAATGGTAGTCCGCTCCCCGGTGTATGGGTACCGGAGGAGCCCGTTTGCCCGCAGACACTGGCCCTTAGGTCTCTAGCCTTCGGCGGTAGCTGTATACCCTCACGGTGTGGGCTGTTGCCTTCAATCAGGACTTTTGCTGTTGTGAAACCCCTGGGGTTCCAGTCACATTCGGATCTGACTATTGTCGGCGGCTCCAAGCCTGGTCGGGGTCCGATGGCCCTGCCTGTGTGTGCTGGCTTCACTTTGCTCCCCGGTCAGTACCGGCGGCCGTCGCCCGTCCCCGGTCCTACGGTTCCGCGTTGCTCCACCACTCCTGCAGACGGCCACCACCGTCTGCCAACCTTGCTGTCAGTGCCTGGGCCACAAACCCAGACACCCAAGTGTTTACTCCTCTCTCTTCCACCTCCTGGACTAAACTGTCACTTTTCCCGCCTCTAGGCCTGTGAACTCCTCGGTGGGTGGGACCAACCGCTTGGCTCCGCCCCACCTGGTGTGGACATAAGACACTGGAGGGAGGCAACAAGGGTTTTTGTTTGGCTGATGTCCCTGTCTAGTGGGGGTGGGGGATGTTTGTATGTTATCTGTGACGACCTGGCTAGGCCAGGTCGCCACAGAAACCATACACGGTTAGCCCTGGTGCTAGGAAGAAGAAGCTGGGTCACCTCCTAAGACTCACCTGAGGTTGATCCCTGCACTCCCTAATATACCTAGTTGGGTCCTTCCCACCGTGCGAAAATAATGGGTCTATGCTCTCACTGACCCTAAATTCACCCTGACTAGTGAAGGCCAATGAGACGATAATGTCACTACTAAAATAAGACAACACGGGGAAGGTAAAACAAATGGGTGTGGAAAGACACAGCGACAAGCACTCTGTGGGTTCTTCCGTAGGAAACTTTGCAGATGCAATAGTAAAGGCCACGCCTCACTAAGCAACATCGCTAGCAACATCGCTGCTGAGGCACGACTTTTGTGACGCAACAGCGATGTTGCTAGCGATGTTGCTGTGTGTGACATCCAGCAACAACCTGGCCCCTGGTGTGAGGTCGCTGGTTGTTGCTAAATGTCCTGGACAATTTTTTAGTTGTTGCTCTCCCGCTGTGAAGCACACATCGCTGTGTGTGACAGCGAGAGAGCAACAACTGAATGTGCAGTGAGCAGGGAGCCGGCTTCTGCGGATGCTGGTAACCAATGTAAATATCGGGTAACCAAGAAGCCCTTTCCTTGGTTACCCGATATTTAACTTCATTACCAGCGTCCGCCACTCTCAAGCTGTCAGTGCCGGCTCCCTGCACACATAGCCAGACTACACATCGGGTAATTAACCCGACGTGTACTCTGGCTAGGAGTGCAGGGAGCCAGCGCTAAGCGGTGTGCGCTGGTAACCAAGGTAAATATCGGGTTGGTTACCCGATATTTACCTTAGTTACCAAGCGCAGCATCTCTTCCATGCGTCACTGCTGGCTGGGGGCTGGTCACTGGTTGCTGGTGAGCTCACCAGCAACCCGTGTAGCAACGCTCCAGCGATCCCTGCCAGGTCAGGTTGCTGGTGAGATCACTTAGTGTGACGGTACCTTAACTACAGTCCCTGACAGAAGTTCTGTCGCTTATCCATGTTATGTAAATAAAAGCTTATAACCTGACTTTGAATTCATCCAGTGTTTCATAAATTACTCTTTTGAAAGCTGAAACCCTCCCAGATTTGGTTTAGGTTATGAAAATAAAGCAAAACGTTTGCAATGTGGAAAGCAATATCAATAGCCTAAAATATCAAGAAGTATTAGCAACTTCTTACATTCTCAATCAAAAAAGGGGTCAAATTCTGCAGCAGGATGGTGCTCCATCTCATACATCCATCTCTACAACAAAGTTCATCCTGGCAAAGAAGATCAAAGTGCTGATGGACTGGCCAGCCCAGGCACCAGACATGAATATCATTGAGCATGTTTGGGGTAGGATGAAAGAGGAAGCTTGGAAGACAAAACCAAAGAATCTAGATGAACTCTGGGAGGCAGGTAAGACTGCATTCTTTACTATTCCTGATGACTTCATCAATACATTGTATGAATCATTGTTGAACCGCATGGATGCAGTCCTTCAAGCTCGTAGGACTCACACAAAATATTAAATATGGCTCTAATAGCACCACAACTTCATTCACCAATGTTATGCAACATATCTTTGTATTAGAAGTTAATTATTTGTTTGAATATCACATTACTTTCTGTGGACGACAAAACTTTTGTCTTACCAAAATCTGACCTTTCTGTGTTCATTAAATGTTGATATTTCAGCTTTGCAGCAACTTTATTTTCATAACCTGAACCAAATTTGGGAGGGTTTCAGCTTTCAAAAGACTAATTTATGAAACCAATGGATGAATTTAAAGTCAGGTTATAAGCTTTTATTTACATAGGGCCTGTTTCACACGTCAGTGATTCTGGTACGTTTGTGCTTTTTTTCTATGTACCAGAATCATTGACATACGCAAACCCATTATAATCAATGGGTCTGCTCACACATCAGTGATTTTTCACTGAACGTGTCTCCGTGCGGCGTACCCGCGTGTCCGTGATTGCAGCATGGAGACATGTTCATTTTTTTCTGGCATCACTGATGTCCCACGGACCACGCAGTGGTGTGATCTGTGAAACACGTGCCAGAATAAAACATGCATATAAAATGAAAATCATTTTTACTCACCCGGCTTCAGTCGAGCTCTCTGCAGCCTGTTCTGTCTGCTGCTTCTGAGCCGACTCATTACTGTTGTGCCTATTCATGAATGCACGACACAGCTGACCCGGAAGCAGCTGCTGCGGAGGTCAGCGCTGTCCGGATGCTGCACTGCGGGAGCGTTCAGCACCATGGAGAGCGGGAGCGGGCACAGGTGAGTTAATCTCTATATGCAATCACGGACCACGGAGAACGGAGCCCGGATTGCACATAGACAACCCACGGCACACGGAGGGACATGTGCGTGTTTTACACATCAGTGAAGAACGTCTGTGTTTTTCACTGACGTGTGAAACGGGCCTAACATGGATAAGCGACAGAACTTCTGTCAGGGACTGTACACCACAGCTATGCAACAATAAACTCCTTCAACATGGACAGCATAGGAATGAGCTAGAGCCGGCATAGGGAGGAGTGGGGAGCAGATGTTTATAGTAGAATTGAGTGGCTGCAGCTGAGGTCACATATACCTGTTAGATCACTGCAGGAGAAATGCACCTTAACCCCTTCAGTACGGATTGAGTAAAATGCGCTACAACTCAGGGTAAACGACAAGCGGGTACTAAAGTGGATCTGAGATTCACAATACGCTGTGACCTTCTGCTTCCAGGTCCACCCGAAATCACACACGTGACAAAAGTATTGCTGAAGGCTTCTAGAAGGTAAGAAAGCTAACACTTTTTAAATATAGAAAAGCTACATTTCCTATTTTCCCATGTACTGCAGATTTACGCAAAAAAAATCTTGATGGGAAAAAGATGACCCAAAATGATTTGATGAAGTCATGTTTTTAAGAATATTTTTTGCTTTATCAACTGTACTCATGTGAGGTCACGCCACTCATCGTCTGGCTGTAGGATTGTACGTAGGTACACAGACTTAATATAATAGTATGCCATAGAAATGTATCCTCTAACATGAAACAGATGGAGCCTATTATATGTTGTACGCCATCGATCGTGAGAATGCTTTTAGTCTGAGTTAACATTCTCACCTTTGCAATTGTTTCCTATATTGAAGCTCGCCCATAAACGCTCATGTTGTGTTGCAGTCGCCAGATAAGATCAGTCTATTGGCTTTGTATTATGTGCGGCCACACACACCATAACTGATAACTCATATCTGAGCCAGCAATATTACAATAAGGTTTCCCATGGAAATAATTGGTATAGCAGACTTTCAAGGCTCAGCCTCCGGGGAGCCTCCAGACGTCTTGTATGCATGTTTTAGGATGATTTGCTGTTCTTCTTTATCTGGGTGGTCATATAAATGCACCAGATGTTTACATCTTACAACCTGAAAGATCAATTTTAAGTACGAGATAAAAACATAAATGACTCCTCAATGAGTAATTTTCTTTAAAATATACCTAAATGGATAACTGCTAACGTTTCAATCTATTTTGAGGTCACCGGACCATGTTAGCACTTCTAGTCTGTTAGGAATATGTGCTATGA
Source organism: Anomaloglossus baeobatrachus (assembly GCF_048569485.1). NCBI lineage: Eukaryota > Metazoa > Chordata > Amphibia > Anura > Aromobatidae > Anomaloglossus > Anomaloglossus baeobatrachus. The sequence goes on from NC_134358.1 coordinate 64,860,570, forward strand.
ATGATTGGGTGCCTCAATATACACTATAAGAGGTGAAGACAGTGACAAGGTTATAATAAAGACATATATACACGAATCTCAATTCACAGGATTTCAAAATGTGAGCCATTTATATTTTCTATAATACAATCTTTATCGTTAAAAGGATTATCTGATTTAGAAAACGTACACTATTGAGGACTTCAGGAGTTAATGCAGAGAAGTAGAGATGAGCAAATCAATCCACTGAGAAGCCACTTCGAGACAAATTTCCTAAAATTTTCCAATAAGTTTGAATAATTTGTGAGGATCTCTACTAAAATTAAAATAAATGCCTTGCTCTATTTGACACACCGCTAAAGATTGCAGCATCTATAGAGTGGGTTAACGACGTCAGGTGAAGCCGTTCGGGTATCACCATACAGCCTTTAAGTTAATACACAACTCATGCTCTTGTGCAGGGGAGGGACATCTATGTAATCGGGCGTGGAAACTGTGTAATTGGTCAGAACAAACTATGTAGGATATTAAAAACTGGCCTTGATAGTACAATTTTAGAAAAAGATCTGGATAAGATGTCAGAATGGGCAGATACTTGGCAAATGAGATTTAATGTTGATAAATGTAAAGTAATGCACCTAGGACGGAGTAATCCTATAGCTGCGTATACATTAAATGGAAGTAAACTCGGGACTACAGAACAGGAGAAGGACTTGGGTATTCTCATTACAAGTAAGCTGAGCAGCAGCACTCAATGTCAAGCAGCAGCTGCTAAAGCAAACAAGGGTGTATAAAAAGAGAGATTAGATCTCGTGATCCTACCATATTGTTACCCCTCTATAAATCACTTGTAAGGCCATGTCTAGAATATGGGATCCAGTTTTGGGCTCCTCATTTTAAAAAGGACATTCAGAAGTTAGAGTCAGTTCAAAGGCAGCAACTAGACTATTACAAGGAATGGAGGCTGCCTGTATGATGAGAGATTAAAAAAGTTAGATATGTTTAGCTTAGAAAAAAAGACATCTCAGAGGAGATCTCATTTATATGTGTAAATACATGTGTGGTCAATATAAAGGACTGGCACATGACTTATTCCTTCCGCAGACAATACTAAGGGCTAGGGAGCACTCACTGCGAGTGGAAGAAAAGCGATTTTGGGAGCTAAATAGGAAAGGGTTCTTTACAGTTAGAGCAGTCAGACTGTGGAATGCCCTACCACAAGAGGTAGTAATAGCAGATGCTATAACAGCTTTTAAAAAAGGGCTGGATGATTTCCTCAGTACAAACAACATTGTTGGTTATAAATGACTTAAGGCCACTTTACACGCAGCGATCTCGCTAACAAGATCGCTAGTGTGCGTACACGCCCCCATCGGTTGTGCGTCACTGGCAAATCTCTGCCCGTGGCGCACAACATCGCTCTGACCTGTCACACTGCTTACCTGCCTAGCGATGTCGCTGTGTCTGGCGAACCCCCTCCTTTCTAAGGAGGCGGTTTGTTCGGCGTCACAGCGACGTCACTAAGTGGTCGCCCAATAGAAGCGGAGGGGGAGGAGATGAGCGGGACGATCATCCCGCCCACCTCCTTCCTTCCTCATTGCGGCGGCCGCAGGTACGATGTGGTTCCTCATTCCTGCAGTGTCACACATAGCGATGTGCGCTGCCACAGGAACGACGAACAACCTGCGTCCTACAACAGCAACGATATTTGGGAACTGGACAGCGTGTCAACGATCAACGATAAGGTGAGTATTTTTGATCGTTAGCGGTCGCTCGTACGTGTCACACGCAACGACGTCACTAACAAGAACAAATGTACGTCACGAATTCCGTGACCCCCAACGACATCACGTTAGCGATGTCATTGCATGTAAAGCGGCCTTTAAGGACAAAATGTTGAACTGGTGGAGGAAGGTTGAACTAGATGGACCTAGGTCTTTTTTCAACCTGTGTAACTATGTAACTATGTAACTATGTAGTTTAATAAATTAAATGTATATTTTACACACAATAGCTGATATCATCAAAGGGAACCTGTCAGGTGCAATATGCAGCCAGTACCATGAGCAGTTCTGGGTGTATATTGCTAATCCCTGCCTAACCGTCCCTGTATCTAGTAGCATAGATAAAGAAACCTTTACAAAAAGTATTTCTAAAGATCCTTTTGGATTAAAGAGGCCAGGAGTAGTCGCAACGGCGTTATTTCCCCTGACTGATGCGTCCTCTTAGCATGTTAGAACGCCCACAGAGGTGTGCTAACATGCTATTCAATGTCCATTGCAAAGCATCATCATCGGCAATGACGCGCGTACCTATTTCCGTTGCACCGCCTCAGACGCCAGGGTTAGAGTCAGTGCCCATGTTCAGAAGTTCCCAGACTTTTGGTCATGTGCATTACACTGATTTGAAGCTGGGACATGTACACCCGATTTCAGAGTGCGCATAACCGGAAGTCTAGTCTTGCAGCTTGTCCCTGCGCTCATCAGCATTTCATAAAGGATGTTTAGAAATACTTTTTCTAAAGATCTCTTTATCTATGCTGCTAGATACAGGGACAGTTAGGCAGGGATTAGCAGTATGCAGCCAGAACTGCTCGTGGGTCTGGGTGCCTATTGGACCTGACAGGTTCACTTTAGTAAACTTTGCCTTTATGAGGTTCTTCAGAAATAGAAAAAAATACTGGTGCTTGATTGTAAAACCAGTTTCACCCCATTCCATGCGCTATGTGTGGTTTTGCAGCTAAATCATGTTCACTTCAATGGAGCTAATCGATATAACCAGACGCAACCCATAGATTTATATGGTGCTGTTTCCAGAAGAATCCAGACATGTTTTTCTCATCTTAGACAAACCGCTGTAATATTGTTTAAATTAATTGCATAGTTTCTCATTAATAATCCCTGAGATTTCCCTCCTGTGCTTTCTTTTGGCAGACAGTGTCTTGTGAAATCGAAACGTATTTTCGCAAATCATGTTTAACGGATGTTCAGTGAAGAGTAGGAAGAAAAACGAGGTGTTCACCATATGACCTGCATTAAGAGAATCTTACAGGGATCACCGAGAATGGTTTATATGTTATCAAAACACTGTCCGCTGCCAATATAACACGGGAGACACATTGAGGTGCTTTATTTCGCTCTTCGTTACGTCTCTCGTTGGTGTATTGATCTCGGATTTACCTCTGTAAATGGATAGGACAAGGCATATCTTCAATACTTTTCCTAAACTCTGATTTTAATCTTCTTTATGGTTACATTTTGAATTTAACTCTTTAATCAGATGCTAGGATTTTTGCCAAAATGCAATGTGATCTGTCCAGCTCACAAGGTCACACTTCTTGTATTATATCCGTCTTGGCTATAACAGGATTATTAGCATTTTAATATATAACAGCTCACGTCTGAGTTAGTTATTAGGTTTCTTCTACTAATCATACACTTTACATGAATGTTGGTTTTATTTCCAAGGTCTGGAAAACAAAAATGGAAAATTGGATAACATAGTCCATATTTACAAACCATGCCATGCTTCCCGATGTTTCAGATTGGGAACTCGATAGATTCCTGATCATATAAAACGTGGTCTATACACAAAGCTTATTGCAACATTAAATTTAATTCTATTTTTTTGACACCTAAATATTCATTTAAAGGGAACCTGTCACCAGATTTGTCGACTATAAGCTGTGGCTATCACCACTGAGCACTTATATACAGCATTCTGGAATACTGTATATAAGAGTCCAGACCACGCTATATAATGAAAAACATGGTCCAATGGGTGTTGTTGCGCTCTGATTCGGTGCCTCCTCTTTGCTGCGATTGCTGTCCACCTTTTACCCAGCCCAATATGGATAACGTGTCCTACGTCATCAACACTGGCCAGCATTGCGGTACTGCACAGGCGCACTTTGATCTTCTCTGCTGAGGGCAGAACAAAGTACTGTAAAGCGCAGGCGTGAGGAAAGCTTAAAAACCGCCTGCACATGCGCACTACAATACATTGATTTGCCATGAGTAGGGCAGATCAAAGTACACCTGCGCTGGACCTCACTGCCAGCAAGTATGGATGACCTAGGACACATCATGCAGATGGGCCTCAGAGGAAGGAAGATGGCGATCACCGCAGAGAGGAGGTGCCGGACCGGAGAGCAGCAACACCCATCAGACCAGAGAGCAATGACACCCACTGGACTGGACCACCCCTTAGGTGAGTATTATAAAAGTGTTTTTTATGTTCTACACAGTTGCCTGGGCTGTTATATAACAGTATTCTGGAATGCTGTATATAAGGGCTCACTGGTGATGGATGCAGCTTATAGTTGCCAAATCTGATGACAGGTTCCCTTTAAAAAATCAGGGTCATTTTTATGAAATTCATGGGGATACCTAATGCAAGCCTTTAAAGGGAATCTGTCAACATGTTTTTGCTATATAAGTCAAAGCCAGCATGCTGTAAGGGTTAAGACAAAAAGTTCAGGCATGCCTGTGTTATCACAGTCCAATCTTTTGTTTATTTGCTATGTTTGCTTTTGCACCCTTATCTTTGCTGTGGCTAGCTCTATCCTGCCAGGTTGTCCGACACGCTACCTTCTTTCATTAACATGTCACAGTCAACGTACAATCTCTATAGAGAACCTGGGCTCAGCTTCATTACTAAAGCTAAAAATGCACTTGGTGTCAGAATTGCTGAACCCAGTAATCTAAGTGATACATCGTTCGATTCACAATCTCCTTGACTACATCATGCTGCTCTCAGATGAGGTAGCAAAAACCTGCTGACAGATTCCCTTTAAAGGGGAAGAAAAGATTGGATGGTTCATATCCTTGTCCAAGTTAAAAGTGCGTACTATTGAATCATTGTATGGCAGATTTATTTCCTGTTTTATTTAATTCAGTGTTTAATCAATGTATGGGGTATTTTTTACTCACAGTCTGTTGGTATTATTTTGATGCCATTGTTTGTTGAATTAATATATACTAAGACAAGGAAGGAAAAAGTATAATTATAGGAAGAAAGTTAGGGCATTATTCGCTCTTCATGCTTGCTAAATTCTCTAGATAAAGTACTGGCAGATGTACACATAATTCCTTTAATGAAAAAAGGCTATGATTTATTAAGACTGGCATTGTGCACATGAAAGAATGGGTTTGCTGGAGTAAGATGCACCTAATTCATTAAGAGGCAAACACCACTTAATGAATTAGGCGCACCTTACAAGTGCCTTGCAGCTCTGGCAGGAATATACACGGAGTATAGTTCTGGACAAAGCTACCATACCAGAATGGAGTAACTTTTCATGAATTTGCCGGTCGGGCATAGCCATGTCCCACCAATGCTTCACCCATATTGGGATGGCTGCCTGGGACTGGTGTGAAAATGGCAAAAGTCACAATATTTTTGCCCAACTTTTGAGTTTCTTAAAATGTTTTAGTTTTTTTAGGTGTTTCGGGTAAAAACACTTTAATGAAATCGGTCCCAAAGTTTCAATCATTGTGGAAATCTTGTGATATTGGCTTCTTCTATAACCAAAACGGGAATGTTGGTCAAATAGTAAGACAAATTGAAAACTGTATGTCTAACTTTAATTATTTATCCAGAGGTTAGCACCAGTCCCACTTGATTATCCATTTTTCTAATAGTTTTCCAATGGATTGAAAATCACCTCTTATTGTTCAAGTCATTACAGGAGATTATAAAAATTGACTATGAGCTTTGGCACTTGTCGTTAATTTTGTCTATCCTACTTAGGTGGATGTTTTATGATCTTGGTCTGAATGTGTTGTTGGTGTGTAGCCGTCATGGCTCGACTCCATTGCTCAATCTAGTGACCTGTTTTTGTGGTTGGTTTCCCTCTTCATTGGACCACAGCAAATTTTGTCTTGGTTCAACCGCTGTTAGCTCTCTTGTCTTTCCTTTGCCTTGCCTTTCTGGGGTTTTTTTCCACTAAGGGTTGATCACTTCATTGTTCTATTTGCCCTATCACATCTTGGGAGGTGCTAATTATACTTGCCTGCACACACCTTCAGTGCTGGCTATAGTCCAATGTTGATGGATTTTTGGAGTCTCAGATCCTCAGTTTAGGGTAACCTTGATTAATAAACACTTTTGCTTTTGTCTACAGTTTTTTGTGTGTTTCCTTTGCCAGCATTCTCCTATTCTGTTTCATTTAGGGTTTGGAAGTGTTCCACTCATTCCATATGTCTTTTAGGGTTTCTTTCAGTTTTATTTTGGGTCCATGAGTCAATAACTATGCATTATTTTGTCTTTACTCTATGGAGTTCCACAGACCTTGGCTTTTTCTTTGACTAAGGATTCATCAGAGTTGGCCTCTGTAGATGCATTTCTCTTTGCTCTCTGCCTCATTTATGACGACCCTGAGAAAGTCACCATAACTAAATCTAACATTAGTAGATTGGTTCAGGGAACTCATATAGTGGAGGACCACAGCTAAAAGTTTAGATGGACTCTAGAGACCTTTTGCAATGACCCTGCTCTTCAGAGTCACTTCTGCCAGGGATGTCAAATCAAACTAAGGGCTGCTTGACTTACAATTCCTGTCCACAGTCTTTGGAGGAGGCAATGACCTTTGCTATTTATCTAGACAGGGATAAGTGTGAAGACGCAGGTTCCAAGAGTTTGAGAATGTCTCTGGTACCACCGTCAGGTTTTTGTTTTACATGTGTCTTTGAAGACTAAGACAGGTTTTGCTCTGAATCTTATTAATCATGACTTCACTATTAACAGTGGGTATTATGTTTCTACTCTCGATCTTACCATTCAGGTCACAGAGATTGATAATTCTCTTCTTTCTCAAAGCCATGTGACCTCAAAGGTCAAAGATATATGTATGAAGATAGAGGTATTACGCACTGAATTCATAACATTTATGGTGTTTCCTTCTTTACCTGCAAAATTAGCATTAGGCTTGCCTTGGCTAGTTAAGCACAATTCTTCTTTCATTAGGGATACTCAGAAGGTTAATTCTTGTGTGACTCTTCTTTTGCTAGTTGTTTATCCAGACCATTGGCTTTAATAAGGTCTCACCTTCCAGAATTCATTCAGGACTTTGATAATGTATTCTCTGAGATTGAGTGTGAAATTCTACCACCACATAGGATATATGATTACGCTATTGAATTCATACCAGGTACAAAAATGCCTAAGTATAATTTTTTAACCTCTCTTCCAGAAGAAGAGCCCTTAAAAGAGTATATTGAAAAAACTCTGGCTAAGATGCCAATACGTCTATCTGCCTCTACAGTCGCCATTGGGTTTTTCTTTGTAAAGATAAATGATGGAGGGTTACATTCATGCTTGTACATTAGAGAGATTAATAAAATCACGGTACACAATCCCTATCCTTTGCCCCTAATACCGAACCTCTTTAATCAATTAGCTAAAGCAATTTTTTTTCCAAACTTGACTTAAGGAGGCATATAACCTCATACGTGTTTGACAGGGTGATGACTGGAAAACTACTTTTAATGCACCTAAGGGTCAATTTAAAAATGTGGTGATGCTGTTCGGGTCAATCAATGCCCCAGCAGTTTTTCAAAGTTTCATAAATGACATTTGTTGCTCTTTGGTGGTTAGATTTGTGGTTATCTATCTGGATGATATCTTAATTTACTCACGATCTCAGGAGGAACACTGGGAGCATGTCTGGTGGGTCCTTCAGATTCTTTGTGACCAATATTTATTTGCCAAGCTGGAGAAATATCAATTTGAAGTGCAGCAGTTCCAATTCTTAGGTCTTCTGGTTTCTGCTTCAAGGTTTCAGATGGATCCCATTAAGATATAGGTCATCCTTGATTGGGTGCAACCAAATAACCTTAAAGCATTCCAGAGATTTTAGGCTTTGAAAATTATTACAGTAAATTCATTCAGAACTTTTCAGTCATAGCCAGACCCTTAACCAAAAAGGGAACAGACTTTTCTCCGTGGTCAGCCAAATCAGTAAATGCCTTCTGTGTCCTGAAGTCAACTTTTTCTAAAGTCCCTTTTCTCAGTCAACCCAATATTGATTTGCCTTTCATGGTCAAAGTAGATGCTTCTGCTGTGGCGATGGGGACTATTCTTTTATTCTCGGAAGTTCTCTCAAGTTGAATCTAATTATGATATTGGTGACTGTGAGCAGCTTTTGGCGGTTAGAAGATGCTTTGAGGAATGGAGGCACTGGTTGGAGGGGACTAGACATGTTGACACTGTCAGGTGTCTAAACAATAGACTGGCTTGGTGGGCTCTTTTCTCTGCTTGGTTTGATTTCATGGTGACTTATTTCCCCAGATCTAGAATTAAAGCTGACACTTTATCTCCTGGTTCTGCTCCATCTTTTTACACACAGATCTTCTTGAGGAGGTGCATGATTTAGTCTTGCCTGGGCATCTAGGTTCTTCTGCCACTTTGAGATCTCTTTCCAACTCTTTTTGGTATGGATATTTGAAAAGAAACCGGGTAGTCACGCCGCACTTATCACCAATTCCAGTCTAAAAAAAAATTAATTTCAAGTATTTATTGCATAAGTTAGGTACAGGTCAACGTGTCTCAGGGGTCGCAGCCCCCTTCCACAGGAGATTTTTTTTTTATCCTTATCACTGCTATATGTTCTGGTGTAGGAGTTGAGACATGTACGTAACATAATGTACTTTTTATGTTATTTGTGGTCCTGTGCTCTGGTTCTACATTCTTCTGCGCCTCTGACATCGTACCCCTAGCTCATCCTTGGCACTGACCCATGGTTCTGTCACTGCCTCATGGGATCTGTTACGCTATATTGCTTTATTACTATGGTTTGTCCTGATGGAGTATGCAAAGTCTGAAACACGTTGACCATTAGACCACATTCCTGATTCTTCTCATCATTTGCACGTTGGCCGCGCAGATTAACCCATTTATTACAGTCCTTGTTATCCTATATTGCCTAGGGGATTGCTTAGCCCCTTGCAACCGCATGGTGTCAGTTAAGGTCCAGTCACACTAAGCAACTTACCAGCAATCCCAACAACGATAGGGATCGCTGGTAAGTTGCTAGGAGGTTGCTGGTGAGATGTCACACTGCGACGCTCCAGCGATCCCACCAGCAACCTGACCTGGCAGGGATCGCTGGAGCGTCGCTACACAAGTTGCTGGTGAGCTCACCAGCAACCAGTGACCAGCCCCCAGCGCCGCGTGGAAGATGCTGCGCTTGGTAACTAAGGTAAATATCGGGTAACCAACCCGATATTTACCTTGGTTACCACCGCACGGAGCTACACGTGCAGAGAGCAGGGAGCAGTGCACACTGAGCGCTGGCTCCCTGCTCTCCTAGTTACAGCACACATCAGGTTAATTACCCGATGTGTGCTGCAGCTAAATGTGCACAGAGCAGGGAGCAGCGCACACTGAGCGCTGGCTCCCTGCTCTCCTAGTTACAGCACACATCGGGTTAATTACCCGATGTGTGCTGCAGCTAAATGTGCACAGAGCAGGGAGCAGCGCACACTGAGCGCTGGCTCCTTGCTCTCCTAGTTACAGCACACATCGGGTTCATTAACCCGATGTGTGCTGCAGCTACATGTGCACAGAGCAGGAGCCGGCACTGACTGAGAGCGGCGGAGGCTGGTAACAAAGGTAAATATCGGGTAACCAGGGACAGGGCTTCTTGGTTACCCGATGTTTACATTGGATACCAGCCTCCGCAGAAGCCGGCTCCTGCTGCCTGCACATTTAGTTGTTGCTGTCTCGCTGTCACACACAGCGATCTGTGCTTCACAGCGGGACAGCAACAACTAAAAAATGGCCCAGGACATTCAGCAACAACCAACGACCTCACAGCAGGGGCCAGGTTGTTGCTGGATGTCACACACAGCAACATCGCTAGCAACGTCACAAAAGTTGTTCGTTAGCAGCGATGTTGCTAGCGATGTTGCTTAGTGTGACGGGGCCTTTAGTGCCTCAATGGGGCCTAATTTTCACCTTTGCTAGTAATCCTTTATTCTCATGTGCACCTCTATTTCATTCTGATGAAGTTGTAAAAAAAAACCTAGAAAAATCTTTACACTTGGTTTTTTTATAATTAAGAAAATGAATGTACTGAAAATAGGCTTCACAGATAATTATGTTACGTCCATAGTTGCAATGTGCAAGGTGAATTTTATTTACTTTTTTTGTAGTAAATTGGAGGGATTTTAGTCTACATTATTTTTGGCACACTTTTCACTCATTATATAAAAGTGTATGTTTCCTGTAGGGTTTGTTTCAGGTCATCAATATTAAAATTATTCTGTCAGATCTCATTAGAAAACGCACAAATGTTGACCTTGCATGACAACGTGGAATGACGAAGAAATATGATTGATGACGGGTAATTTGATACAATGTAGTACATTCATGATTATAGCTATGGGAATGTAATCATCTATATACTGTACTGAGAACCTATGGAGAAGACGTTCTGGCTTTAATTGTGGATTGCATTGCTCTGAAAATAGCAATTTAGAGGTAAAGTGCCCATTAATCTGTCAGTCCTATATGTATCAAACTTATCTTGTCAGTTAATAGGTTATAGTAAATATAGGAAAAAAATAATCATTGACATACTGTATATAGCAGATTACTACAATAGAAAAACCTCTACAACCGGTATTGTAAATGTATAGGTGCTAGTCAGTTTTCATTTTTGGGTAATGAGGCGGCCAATTTCCGTTCTTGCGTTTTTGTTTTAACCTCGCATTCTTCCTACAGCAATAAACTTTTTTATTTTTCTGTCCAAATAGATGTATGAGAGCTTACACATCGTTTACTGGTTATCAAAAATAGGGGGACCAAACGTTGCTTTTTCAAATTATTTATGTATTTATTAGGTTAAACAAGGCTAAACACCCTTTAGTGCCACATGAAAGGCTCTAAAGGGTGCAAAGTTTATTATATGTAAGGGGGCTTGTAATATTATATATCTACAGGATATTTATCTATCTACCTATCTATGTATCGATTTATCTATCTTTATATCTATGTATTCATCTATCATCTACTGTATGTATGTATATGTACCGCCCCCGTGCCAGCGTCCGAGTCGCTCGGATCCGGAGCCGCGGTGGCTCAAGGGGTCTTCGGATTTGGGGGGTCTGCACGGACAATCGAATTAAAAAGAAGAGTGGGGGGAGGTATATACAGGGGGTTTCAGAAAGTTCGTGACGCCACCCACGGTGTGTGGTAATATAGGAAACCACCGCTGCTATTGGGGGAGCCCGGTGGAGATAGTGTGGCAGCAGGATGTTTAACCCCTCCGTGGGTAGGGGGTTTGTGCCCCGGGGCCCGTTGGGGAGATAGTGATTGGTGTGCTGCTGGGCAGAGGAAAAGGGTTTTTCAGTGTACTCACTCAGTCCAGAAATAATGACACCGACAGCTTGTAAACCAGAATTCTGAGCACCACTGCATCTTGGAGGGAGCACGCTGGTATCCGTGCCCTTGGTGTTGCTGTAGCCTGTGGCCCTTTCCTTGGCACCTTTGTCTCTATTTGGACCCTCAAGTGTAAAACTCTTCGGGTCCTGCTCATCCGTATGGCTAACTGAGTGAGCTTGCTCTCAGGGTTCAGTTGTAGGATTTCTTTGGACTGTATTGGGAAACTCCTATCCCATTGGTGCGCTAGTACCCCGATTTTGGAGCGGGTTGGGGATGAATCTTGAAGTCTTCACCCCCGTCAGGTAAATTACCGAAACGTGTGAAGCTACTTTCTGGCCTACGTCCATGTACCCCGTCGTGCCCTGGCCACTGCCCGGTGATGGCTCAAGGCCGCCGGCTGCCCTCCTCGGCAGACTGTGCCCCTTGATGCGATCCCCTGCGACTGGGGTTCCAGCTCCTACCAGGCCCAGACCAACGTCTGCCACCTAGTAGACTCCAGGAGCCCAGCTCCTAACCTGTGACCTCTCCTCTTGAGAGTCAACACACAACTCCCCTCACTTTTTCACTTTCCCCTACCAAGCCCCCATATGGGCGGCCCTATTCCCTTCAGGCCCCTCAATGGTGTGTCTGGTGGGTTCAGTGTCAAGTGTTTCTAGGATTTTTACTGGCTAAGCTGCTAGCAACACCAAAGGACCAGGATCTGTAACCAAGGAGGAGTGGATACTGTGCAGAAGGGCAGGTTGCACAATACCCTGTGACGACCTGATAGGCCAGGGCATCACATATGTATGTATGTACAGTATCTATCTATCTATCTAGAAAAAAGAGAGGACTGGCAGCACTTACCATAATGTGAATAGGTGCGTATCTTGTTCATGATACAAAATAAAATGAAGATAAAAACAGTCGCACACTATAATGGCAAAGATATAAACTACTAATAAAAAAAGTTTTCGTAGGTGTTTAGAATTATTTAAATAGCCGTCGCAATATCAGCCCAGCAGCCGCGTCACAACAACCTCCATTGCTGGGTCCTACTCTACCCTGCATCTGACTGGGCTCCTGAAAACCTACATATAAGATCAGTGATTGACCATGGAAGTTTAAATCTGTCTATCTATCTATCTATGTATCCATTTATCTCTTTCTATCTATGTATCTTTCTATTTGTAGCCCCTAGGGGGCAGGGGAATTCAGGCACGGGGGTGTCTTGTACCTGAGTTACTCGTCACCGGGCTGGTGTGATGATCCGCGGTGGCCTTTCTGGCTCCATGGTGCCCCGAGGTGTACCTATCTATCATCTATCTATCTATCTATCTATCTATCTATCTATCTATCTATCTATCTATCTTTCAATCTATCTATCTATCTATCTATCTATCTATCTATCTATCTATCTATCTATCTATCCATCTATCTATCTCTATCTATCTATGTATCCATCTATCTATCTATCTATCTATTCCTCTATCTATCTATCTATCTATCTATCTATCTATCTATCTATCCATCTATCTATCTCTATCTATCTATGTATCCATCTATCTATCTCTATCTATCTATTCCTCTATCTATCTATCTATCTATCTATTCTGAGGGTTCTGTGAATTTACTGCACTTGGCTGATGAAATTTTAAGGTTCCTTTGAGATATATGCATAAAAATCGGACTCAATATGCATGGTCCATGTGCCTTCCATTCTTTTTCTCGCACCCATTGACTTGCATTGCCGAGTCTCATAAGATATATGAGGCCACTTGCATCATGCTGTGAGTTTTTATCACATGCCATATCCAGCTGAGCAAAAATTTGCATCTCAGCAACAAAGTGCAATCCGATTTCTACTCTAATGTGAACGCTCCCATACAAATTGACTGGCTGCACTGAATATCCTCTCTAACAACACACTAGAGGATGTACTCGCATAGCAAACTGGGCCAGTTCATGCCACTGGTCAAATTTGTCAACCCATATTTCCATAAGATTCAGGTTCTGGTTATCTGCCTGAGAAAAGACACAATCTAGGTCTAACTGAGTATGACTGTTCAGCTGATGTGTATCTGTTTTCTGATGTGTGCCAGGTTGTCTCAATGGCAGAAAAAAAAATCTGGGCCATGTCAGATATAACGTAGGTGTTGCTGCTACTGCCTCGGCTACTTGTAGCCCTAATTATGGAACAGGTAGAGGAACTTTGTGTCTGAGGGGATCACAGAGGGTTCTGCTGGTCAGCTTTGCAGCGCAGTTAACAGACTGTCACGATAGTAATGAAGTGACTGGGAATTGGGACTATCCCTTATAAAAGAGGTACGCCTGATGGTGGTAAGGTCTGAACTTCTAGCATAACCCTACCTCCTGAGAAGTCCTGGTCTTATAATCTCTCACCCCCACTCAGAGAGGGGGCCAGGACTGGAGTGATAAATCCACACACAAATAGACAGACAGGGAGGAACTAAAACTCACACTCACACCAGTCACTCACGGAGGTAAAGACAATATGTGCACAGACGGGGAAAGAAAGAAAAGGAAGAAAATAAACAATGACAAGGTTATCTCCACAACACAGCATGGTAACATTGAGCAGTGCTCCAGAAGCTGAATCCCCATGCACCAAAACCGGTATCGCTTTCACTATATTCGGCATGGAGGAGCAGGATCCATCATCTTTTAAAGGGCCAAGGTGGCTGTGACCTGTGATCTTCAGAAACCTGTGTCCCCAGCAGCAACTCACTGGCTAGCAGGAATTAACTCCTGCCAGACCGATCATCAGTGAGCACAAAACTGGTCAACGCTCGGCTCTGACTTAGCACCACAGAAGCACCAGGTGGCATGTTAGACTTTGCAGTGTTAACAGTCAGAGATTGCCATGACACTTTCTGCGTATAGAGCAGCACACCGCATGAAAGAGAGCTTATCCTGAAAGTAAGCCAATTTTATTTTATAGCAAAAAGCATGCCATTCAATTGCCACCACTTTGCTTCATGATAATGTGACGCCCTGGCCTATCAGGTCATCACGGGGTATTATGCAACCTGCCCTTCTGCACAGTATCTACTCCTCCTTGGTTACAGATCCTGGTCCTTTGGTGTTGCTAACAGCTTAGCCAGTCAAAATCCTAGAAACACTTTACACAAAACCCACCAGACACACCATTGGGGAGCCTAAAGGGAATAGGGCCGCCCATATGTGGGGTTGGTAGGGGAAAGTGACAAAGTGAAGAGAGTGGTGTGGTGACTCTCACGAGGAGAGGTCACAGGTTAGGAGCTGGGCTCCTAGAGTCTACTAGGTGGCAGACGTTGGTCTGGGCCTGGTAGGAGCTGGAACCCCGGTCCAGGGGTCGCGTCAAGGGGCACGCTCTGCCGAGGAGGGCAGCTGGCGGCCTTGAGCCATCACCTGGCAGGGGCCACGGCACGATGGGGTACGTGGACCCTAGGCCGGGAAGTAGCTTCACACTTCCCGTTAATTTTCCAGACGGGGTGAAGACTTCAAGATTCATCCCCAACCTGCTCCAAAATCGGGGTACTAGCGCACCGATGGGATAGGACTTTTCCAAATACAGTCCAAAGAAATCCTACGCGTGAACTCTGAGAGCAAGCTCACTCCATACGGGTGAGCGGGACCCGAAAAGTTTCAAGCTTGAGCATCCAACTAGTGAGAACTTACCACGGAAAAGGCCACAGGCTAACAGCAACACCAAGGCACAGATCCCAGCGTGCTCCCTCCAGGCTGCAGTGGTGCTCAGAATTCTGGTTTACAAGCTGTCGGTGTCATTATTCCTGGGCTGAGTGAGTACACTGAAAAGCCCCTTTTTCTCTACCAAACGGCACCCCAATTACCAACATCCCAACGGGCCCTGGGGCACAATTCCCCCTACCCACGGAGGGGTTAAAACACCTTGCTGCTATACCCCTGCCACCGGGCTCCCCCACCAACAGCAACGGTGGTACACCATCTTACTACGCACCGTGGGTGGCGTCACAAACTTACCTAATCCCCTTTATATACTCCTCCCCTCTTTAAATTCGAGTGTCCGCGTGGACCCCCGGGACCGGAGACCTCTCGAGCCACCACGGCTCCGGATCCGAGCGGCTCGGCAGCTGGCACGGGGGCCGTACATTAACAATACACTTGTTCTCCCAAAGCACAAGTATAAGCATTGTAGCATACAGCAGGTAAACCAAGGGCGGTATTTATTGGGGAGGAGTCACAGACACAGACTGTGTGCCGCCCCCGCATCAGCAGCCGGGCTGCTGGGATCTGGATCCGCGGTGGCTCGAGGGGTCTCTGGACCCGGGAGTCGGGGTCGCGCGGCCACTCGGATAAAAGGGGGATATTTACATGGGATGGTATTGTTGAAGTTCGTGACGCCACCCATGGTGCGTGGTAAGATGGAGTACCACCGCTGCGATTGGGAGTACCTGGGGGGCGATGGTGTGTGCAGCCATGTGTTTAACCTCTCCACCGGTAGGGGATATGCCCCGGGACTCGGTGATGGTGACGGAGAGGTGCCGTTGGGACGGTGAGGGTCACTTGTGTACTCACTCAGTCCAATAACGCTGACACCAACAACTGTGGTAAACCAAAGTTCTGGACACCGCTACCGCTGAGAGGGAGCACGCCTGGATCCCGTGCATGTTGGTGTTACCTGTTAGTCTGTTACCTTTGCCTTGGCACCTAGTTTTCTGGTTGGTCCCTTTAGTGTAAAACTAATCGGGTCCCGCTTGCCAGTATGGCTAACTGGGTGAGTTTGCTCTCAGGGTTCACGCTTGGGATTTTCTGGACCGTGTATTGGGAAAGTCCTATCCCCCTCGTTACGCTAGTACCCCGATTTTGGAGTGGGTGGAGAACGGATCTTGAAGGCTCCGTCCTTGTCAGGTAAATTGTCAGGACGCCTGAAGCTCCTTCCTGACCAAGGGTCCATGTACCCCGTCGTGCCCTGTCCCTTGCCCGGTCATGGCAAAAGGCCGCCGGCTGTCCTCCTTGAAGGTCCGTGCCCCTTTTCACGATTCCCTGCGACCGGGGTCCAGCTCCTACCAGGCCCAGACTAACGTCTGCCACCTAGTAGTCTCAAGGAGCCCAGCTCCTGACATCTCCTCTCGAGAGTCAGCACTTCACTGACTTGTGACCTCTCCTCTTGAGAGTCACTGCTTAACTGTCTCCTAACACTCCTGACCTCCCCTTAACCAACCCCCCAAGTGGGCGACCCTATTCCACTCAGGTCGGCCACTGGTGTGTCTGGTGGGTGTAGTGCAGAGTGTTCCTAGGATTTTGATTAGCTTGTTCTTGGCAACACCAAAGGTCAGGATCCCGTAACCAAGGAGGAATTGGATACTGTACAGAAGGGCAGATTGCACAATACCCTGTGACGACCTGATAGGCCAGGGCGTCACAACTGCAAATCAGCCAGGAAGGAGGGATCATGGTAGAGCGAGAAAACACAGAATTTTCCAAATGAATGTTCTCTCTAGTTGAAGCAAGGTAGAAGGTCGCCTCAGCTATCATTAAGTTTCACAATACAGCAACAACACCTTATTCAATTATCAAACAAAAAAATTACTCTACTCTAAACACTTTCCTAGCTGGTCTCCTCTAACAAGACCATGCAGACACCACATTCTAACTATGGAGGCCTTAACTCTTCCCTAACTGAAGCACCTGGGTGTGCAGACTCACAGTACTGTCCGAAGGACTGGTCCTCTGTTATCACAATAGGGGCGCAAATCCGCACTTCTCTTTCAAACGGCAGAAAGGATTTTCTTCCCTAGGGTCATAGAAAAGCGGTGCTCATCCAGGTGACGTCTTCTCTTTGGTCGGATACCAACTCTCTGTCTTGCGGGTTCGACACAGCATCCTGGAAATTACTCCTCCTCTTCCTTGTCCTTCACGCACTTTTTTCTGGACCAAACCAAAACACAGAAAAACTGGAGGGGCTGATCCATTACATAACACAGGGGAACGCTCCTCTTAAAATCACAGTGAGGGTTACCTATCTACATATCCGCAAGAGAAATCAACATGTTGTGTATTTGAAACACGCATCGCAGGTCAATTTACACTCTGTAAGAAGAAAAGTAACAATGGGCAGAAGATTTCTATACATCCCTTCCACTATGCTGGAGCTGTAAGACGCTGCATTTGTGATGCAGCGAAAAAACTTGGCGCCTAAAACTTAACCTAACGGATATTAAAAAACAAAAAACTAGTAACAAACATCTCATAAGCTAATAAAACAAAAAAGATAATCGTAAAAATAAATAAAGAAAAACAACAAGCATCATAAAAAGCTAACTCAGGAATGAGAAGAAAAAAACCATAAGGACTAACTTAATAAATAAGCAAAGTAAAAACACTAACATAGTAATAAGAATTAAAAACAAGCAAAAAGGGCTAGCAAAATAATATTTAATAAAGTAAAGTGGTATCAATAACAAATAAAATAAAAAAGCAAAGGTAAAAAAAGTGAATAAAAACAAGTAAAATAAACTTGTATTAAGAACATGCAATGCATTTTAACTTTATTATTCTTTTTCATGATGAACCATCTTTCATTCTTTCACCCATTTCCTACTATTAATGAATTGATTCCAAATTTCTGCTTCTGTCCGAGTACTCTGACACATCCTGACTTTTTTAGGGATAGATGTTCTGCTTCTCTAATAAAAATGTTCCTTTTGACCCCTAAACTTTGTTTGCCCTCCTTCTGTAGAAGAGGGCAATTTACTATAAAAGACAGTTACATGGGAAAGCAATCAAATGTTTCAGGAAAAGTCTTAAAATATATATCTTAGAAAAATATTGTTTAATTAGACACATGGGAAAGTTTTTTTAGAAAGTGTCAGCCATCGTAGTGGTGAATTCACACATAGCCGATTTATTGCAAAATGTATATCTTTTTACTTTTCTCAGTACAGAAACATTAGATATAATGTGGTGGGAGCTATGTTTTTTACGTACATTGTGTATACTTGTAATGACAGGTCTCTTTTGTATGCAAGGTCTGCTGATGATCTTCCTGTGAAGAACAGCCTGTCCAATCGGCTCCGGCTTTTGTCTCCCCACTTTCGGACCAAACGAGTTAATCAACAGGAAGTGAGAGCTGCGGCTGCGCTCACTTCCTGTTGATTGCTTGTTAGGGCCGTAGGCAGGGAGACAGGAGCCGGAGCTGATTGGACGTCACTACGTTACTTGAGCCCCAATACCACAAGCCGCGGCAGAGCTGGAAGGGCACAAGTATGGGAGGTAAGTATAGGCTTTATTATTTTACCTGGGGGAAACATGTAATCAGAATGGGTTGTCCTAGTAGTGGACAACCTGTTTAAAGGGAACCTGTCACTAAATTTGTCCCTTATAAGCTGTGGTCATCAGCAGTAAGCCCCTATATACAGCATTCTAGAATACTGTATATAAGTGCCCACACCTTTTATTATACTCACCTAGGGGGCAGTGGGGTCCATTGAGCATTGCTGGTCCTGTTCTGACACCTCCTATCTTTTTGCAATCGCTGTCTTCCTTCCCTGCTCCTTGTGGATTACACTTCCTATGTCATCCACACAGTGTCCTCCATTGCGCTTGCACACTTCTCTCCAAAGTATGGTAGTGCGCATTCGCGGGAGGTCTTTGACTTTTTCCACACCTGTGCATTACAGTACTTTGATCTGCCCTCAGCAAGGCAGAGAGAAGTGTGCATATACAGGAGTGCAATGGCAGACACTGTGTGGATGATGTAGGATGCGTCATCCACATGAAGCAAGAAATAGGTCGGTGATCGCAAGAACAGAGGAGGCGCCGATGACCATCGCACCAGACCGCACCACAGGGGAGTATAATAATAAATGCATTTTAGGTTATACAAAGTGGCCTGGGCTCTTGTATACAGTATTCTGGAATGCTGTCACGGCCAGGTGGACGGGCAGACCCAGGAGGTGGATCCACTGGGCCGAACTCCAAGATGGTAGTAAAGAGTCCGGTAGCTGGAACACTATAAACAGCAGAACAGTCCGTGCACACGAGTATAGCGGAGAAGTCCCTGGGACCACGGAGTCACGGGTGGTAGTCCGGGTGACGCAGCTCAGGTTCGGAAGCCGAGATGATGTCAGGCGGGGTCCGGAACCTTTGGAGCGAGATGACGGGTCACCGCAGGGATCCGAGATGGTGCGGACTGTCAGGATGGCAGATGGACAGCGTTCGGGGTTCAGGATACGGCAGGACTGGATGGCGAGGCAGGCACGGCTCTACAAGAGAGATAGGTGAGTATATGCACAGCGACACCAGGAGACCTGACTCCTAGCTTAGGAAACACGAAGATCAGGCCCCGCCCCCTTGGACAATAAACCCCTTTATACCCTGTACCTGTTTAGCCTCATTTCCTGTTAATGGACGCTGGCCCTTTAAGAAAGGGTCAGTGACCGCGCGCGCGCCCTAATGCGCATGCGCGCGGCCCGGGTGCCAGAAGCCAGGGAAGGAAGCTGAGAGGAGGACGCAGGGGAGCCGGCCAGGGCCTGGGAAGCCGTCGGGCGCCGGGATCGGAGACCAGGGGGCCTGGGAAGGACGGGCACCGGAGGCTGGAGAGCGGGGAGCGTGGCAGGTGAGCCGGGGAGCGGGGCTGAGGACCCGGGGAGCGGAGCAGAGGACCCGGGGAGGACCCGGGGAGGGGAGCCGAGGACCCGGGGAGCGGAGCAGAGGACCCGGGGAGGGGAGCCGAGGACCCGGGGAGCGTGACAAATGCTATATATAAGAACTCACTGGTGCTGGCCGCAGCTTATAGGGGGTCAAATCTGGTGACAGGTTCCCTTTAAAGTCAAACATAGTGAGAGATCATGGGGAGATACAAGATACTGATCACAGCATATCCAAAAATGTGTTCACATTGCCTCTTAGAAGGGAAAAACAACATCTTAGCTCGTAGTGCCCCCAGATTCTGAGCTGGGTTCAGGAAATACTAGAGATGAAGCCTCAATTAGGGGTAAAAATTATCAGTCTTTTAAAATTGTGGTCCAAAACTTGATATATATATATATATATATATATATATATATATATATATATATATATAATATATATATATATATATATATATATATATATATATATATATATACACTTTTAAAGGGAATTCCAAGGATTAGAAAACCATGCCTACATTCTTCAAAAAACAACACCACCCCTCTCTGAAGGACATCTGGGGTATTGCAGATGTGGACCATTTACTTCAATTGAACTGGCTGCAATATTTGATTCTCTTCCTTCATCCCTCTTGGCTATCTCAGTCCTCTCTTGCAAAAGCTCAAGACTTAATTGTTATTTTAGTTGCATAGGAACATAAGGAAGTTTACATTCGATCTCTCTTCTTGCCTTCCTACCTAGCACAGTCCAGCACTCTGTTACTACATAAAACATATGGACTATTTCAGACTTTGTTAAAGAAATTCAGATGCAGCAGGTCAGTGTCAAATCTCTATCCAGAAAGAAAAAATCCTTGTACTCACTGACAAGATGTGATTTATATGTAATAGAGTGAGCACATTTTTCTATCCTCCCTACATGCAAGTTGTTAGTGTAGTCAGATAGATAGTGCTTATCCAGATCCCATCAAGAATGAGTTAAGGTAACACCTAGCGGTAGTTTGATCTTATCAGCAATGAAGTACAAACACAAGAATGTAGGGAAGTCTTCACCGATTCTTCAGAGTTCCTTTAATTTCTTCTACGTACATCGCATTTCTCCAAAGATTTATGCTTAAACTCAAAAGATCATGCTGAATCGATAGTTGGCATGGTGGTCCGACCAAGGTTACGGTGCGGTGGAGTTTGTCGGCATGAATGGAACGTCTTCTGTCATTCTAATATGTAAAACTTCTCAGGTTTAAAGATTTTCCATGAACGGCTGAGAAAAGGAGGATGAAGAAAAGGTTGATCGAGTGGCAGCTAATTTTAGCACTTTAGTACCTCTTTATTTATTAAATTGGATTGACAGTATGCTTAATGGGAAGTTAAAGGGTTTGCTTATGGAGTATTTTTTATTTAGAGGTGCAAGGTGAGAACCATGTGACACGCCAGCTCCAGGGATTTTAATGTTCGTGACACCACCTATGGTTTTGCGGCTACATGGGCCGCGCACTGCGCTGCGTGTTCCCCGGGGCAGGTGATAATGGCGCAGCTGAGGTAATCTTGCTCCCACAAGTTGAGCGAGACCAGGGATGACCAATGGAAAATGAAAAGTGTAAGAGGGCAGGTTGTGACGCAGCAGGTATGGAGACGACACCGTGGCTTTGCAATAACAGTCTTTTACTCACTGTACCAGTTCTCAGTTAACAGCCAGATTAGTCCACCACTGTATGTTGGGATCCCCAGTGATGGGTATACGTCGATCCTGAGTAAGTCTGAGGCCAGTACCGGGTTCTCCTTTGTTTGCTTTTCCTGGTCGTCTTGTCTGCGCAGACTTTCTCCGGCTGCTCCTGCACCTCCACACACAGTGCCCTGAGCCAGGGGTTGTGGACCTCTAAAGGGACTTCTGCCTGCTTGGCTCCCTGATCCTCTGTGATCCCCTTCCAGTGGATTTGTGTGCTGCTTGTGGCCCAAAGGTGCGTACAGATACCCTGGCCTCTGGTATTACTAGAAAGTCCTGAAGTCTCTTCCTAGCCTAGGGACCGGGACCCCGTTTGCGACCAAATCCCTCCCCCGGGAGATGTTGCTTGTGGAAGAAGACTATAGGGGAGTCTGGCACCCCTCCGCTAATTCTCTAGGATTCTCTCTTCAACGTCACGAAGGTTGAGGAAGACCCCCATGGTCCGGACCCCTAGTCGGAGTCCTCCCCGCTCCTGACTGACTCTGTCAACGGTCAACTGTCAACCTTTTAAACTTAGCTCCGCCCATTTAACCTCAGACAGCTCACCCACCAAGCTCCACCCCCAGGTTGGTTCCAGAGACAGTGTGTCGCTGGCGGAGGAGGGGACGCTGCGCTCACCCACTGCTCAGGTCCGGCTGCTGCTGCTGCTGCTTGGTGGTGGCTCGAGCGGTGGGCTGGATCCCGGGGACTCGAGCGGCGTTCCTCGCCCGTGAGTGAAAGGGGTGGTTTGGGTGTAGGGATATTGTCCGTGACGCCACCCACGGTTGTGGTGAAGTTATGACTCCACCGCTGCTCTGGACGGGGATCCCGGGAGCGATGACAGGGAGCAGCTTTGATGTTGGTTCTCCCCTCCGTGGGTAGGGGGGTTTGGTTGTCCCGGGGCCCGGTGAGGGGTAGGGATGTATGATGGCAGGCGGGCTACGGGGTCTGATGAGGTGCAGGGTCGCGGGGGCAGCGCTGTGCCACACGGCACGGTGGTACTCACTTAGCCAATCATGAACACAAAGTCTCCGGTAAAACAAACGGCTGGATGGACGGGTCCCACAGACGGCTGCGGTGTTTCTCCTCCCAGCAGGTTGATGGTGACTGCCTTTCCCTGCACCTGTATTGTGTACGGTTCCAATGGGTTCCCACCGGTAACCCGCTCCCCAGCTTGGATGGGTGCTGAAGGAGCCCCTTTTGCCCGCAGGCTCAAGCGCTGGGAACTGTAGCCTTGGCGGTGACTGTGTTTCCCTCTATAGGTTGGACTGTTGCCTTCAATCGGGACTTGGCTGTTGGGAAACCCCGGAGGTTCCCTTCGCTAACGGATTTGACAATTTCAGCGGCAACTCCTAGCCTTGTCGGGGTCCGTGAGCCCTGCCGGTTGGTGCTGGCTTCTCTTTGCGTACCGGTCCGGTACCGCCGGGCCACCGCCCATCCACGGTCCTTACGGCTCGCTCCAATAGGCTTCTGCTGCAGACGGTCACTACCGTCTGCCAACCTTGCTGTACCGTCTGGGCCACACACCCGGACACTGTCAGTCTGCTCCTTTACCACTTCACTTCAAAACTGATCTCCTCTGCTTTTCCCGCCTCCAGGACTGTGAACTCCTCGGTGGGTGGGACCAACCGCCTGGCCCACCCCCTGGTGTGGACATCAGCCCCTGGAGGGAGGAAACAAGGGTTTTTGTTTGACTTAGGTGTGCTTGACCGGGGTGTAGGGTGTGTTGGTGTAGTGCCTGTGACGTCCTGGCTTGTCCAGGGTGCCACATTTCCCCTTAGTAAAATGCAGACGGTCCGCGGGCTGCCCGTCCATCACCGGTTTTATTTTCACAACTGAAAAGAGATAAACGATAAAACATATAACACAAGTATATTCATTCTTCCCACATCGGGAGGCACATTCTTAAACGTTACTAAAACGGTGACGGCTTCCGCTCTCTCCCACCCAAGCAACCTGTCCCTGATGCTGCCCCTAAGCAAATGGGCAGCACCCCTTGACCCCAGTCCAGCACAAGTTACCCGAGCGGGTTCTGTCCTTTTCAGGGGACCCACGTCCATGGGGAACCCCTGAAACCCCCGGAGGATCGCCACCGGTTGCGGTAGTGGCGGGCCTGGGCCATCCCTTTCCTCCAGGCCCATCCTCCAAATCAGCCTCTCCGGAGGCGGTAACAGTAAAGCCATAAAACATATTTATTTACACACCACAGGTTTGTGGTTGCCCTGCCAGTTCTCGGGCTTGTCCGTAGCAGTTTCTATGCATACCTTTTAAACAGTCCCCACGGGGACAACAGTTGCCGGCAACGACCGGTTCAAATCAAGGTTGGTCAATCAGGTGAACTTCGGTTTATTCTTATCATTCACAACTTTCAAAACGGTACTTTGGTGGTCCCAACGGGGACAACTTGCAATGGAGGACCGCTGACTATGGAGCGGCTACCACCGCAGGGGGTGGGCCCACTCAGGGACCGGTCGGTACATCGGGTTCTCCTTCCACAGGCAGTTCAGCCCAGAACCACTGATGGCCGTTGGGAACGGCGGCGGAGGCAGCGTACTTGGGACCTCCTCCTCCATCAGCGGCATTCTCTCCGGACCCCCGGCTGCGGTGCTGGCCCCCGGCTCCCACTCAATCAGGGCTGGTTCTGGGGTTTGGGTGGACTGATCGCGATGTGGCACGACTGCAGCGGCCCCTTGCTCACGGGCCCCCACTACAGCAACCATTCTGCGCATCTCCGCCTTCCAATCCATCAGCTGCTGCAGGCTCTGCGCCCCCACCTTCAAGCAGAACCGGCCCAGCTCCCGCTCCAGCCACGCAGCGGTCCCGGCGGGGAGCTCACCCGGGCCGCAGTCTTCAAAGGCTACTCATCCTCAGTTTCCCCAGAGCTTGGATGCCCCGGTGGCGGGTACTCCAGCGCGCCAATTCTAGGACGCCGCCATCTCTCTATCCGTGTCCCCCTTAGTCTTTTTCCGGCTCCTCCTCTACAGGGGCAGAGTTTCGGCTTTCGCACCTCCACTGCTCGAAGAGACGCTCGAGCGGGGATTTTTCACGCCCAAAATGGCGGCTTCTCCAAATTTTCGGCCGGACACCTCCGGCGGTTACAAGGCGCACCTCTACCAGACGGCAGAGTGGTAAGATCTTGTTCGTGACGCCAAGTTGTCGCGGACGGAGGACGGGACGCTGCGCTCACCCACTGCTCGGGGCCGGCTGCTGCTGCAGCTCGGTGGTGGCTCGAGCGGTGGGCCGGATCCCGGGGACTCGAGCGGCGTTCCTCGCCCATGAGTGAAAGAGGTGGTTTGGGTGTAGGGATATTGTCCGTGACGCTACCCACGGTTGTGGTGAAGTTGTGACACCACCGCTGCTCTGGACGGGGATCCCGGGAGCGATGACAGGGAGCAGCTTTGATGTTGGTTCTCCCCTTCGTGGGTAGGGGGGTTTGGTTGTCCCGGGGCCCAGTGAGGGGTAGGGATGTATGATGGCAGGCGGGCTACGGGGCCTGGTGAGGTGCAGGGTCGCGGGGGCAGCGCTGTGCCGCACGGCACGGTGGTACTCACTCAGCCAATTATGAACACAAAGTCTCCGGTAAAACAAACGGCTGGATGGACGGGTCCCACAGACTGCTGCAGTGTTTCTCCTCCCGGCAGGTTGATGGTGGCTGCCTTTCCCTGCACCTGTGTTTTGTGTACGGTTCCAATGGGTTCCCACCGGTAACCCGCTCCCCAGCTTGGATGGGTGCTGAAGGAGCCCCTTTTGCCCGCAGGCTCTGGCCCTGGTAACTGTAGCCTTGGCGGTGACTGTGTTTCCCTCTATCGGTTGGACTGTTGCCTTCAATCGGGACTTGGCTGCTGGGAAACCCCGGAGGTTCCCTTCGCTAACGTATTTGACAATTTCAGCGGCGACTCCTAGCCTTGTCGGGGTCCGTAAGCCCTGCCGGTTGGTGCTGGCTTCTCTTTGCGCACCGGTCCGGTACCGCCGGGCCACCGCCCATCCACGGTCCTTACGGCTCGCTCCAATAGGCCTCTCCTGCAGACGGTCACCACCGTCTGCCAACCTTGCTCTACCGTCCGGGCCACACACCCGAACGCTGTCAGTCTGCTCCTTTACCACTTCACTTCAAAACTGATCTCCTCTGCTTTTCCCACCTCCAGGACTGTGAACTCCTCAGTGGGCAGGACCAACCGCCTTGCCCACCCCCTGGTGTGGACATCAGCCCCTGGAGGGAGGCAACAAGGGTTTTTGTTTGACTTAGGTGTGCCTGACCGGGGTGTAGGGTGTGTTGGTGTAGTGCCTGTGACATCCTGGCTTTTCCAGGGCGCCACAAGTGCACGGGGCTTAAGTGCCATAACCAGATTACTGGTCGCTACCTGCCCCGGCCCTGATCTAATGTGTGAGCTAACAATTGGGTGTCTGCAAGTTTTTGGTACGTGAACCGGTACGTGAAATCCATATCTCCGAAATTCGATTTCCTAGATTTGCTTGAATTTAGATTCTAAATTTTATATACCTTAAATTTATTTAGTACAAACAAAATGGTTGGTAAAATCCATTTAATATATGCTGTGATGTCTCTCTAGAACTCAGAGCATAATAAACAGAGGGATTAGAAAATTAAAAGTAATACACTTACCTTGGCCCTGACGTGTCCTTGCTCCACAACTCCCTGTCCGGTGATACGTCGGAGCACGGCCTACCAACCGTCTGTTCCCTGTGTTGTCGTCTTCACTCACCGACACCTCTAGTGTTCACTACGACTCACACAGCTTCATGATGTGCTTTGCCCTGTGATTTCACATCATCACTTAAAGGGGGTAGTCCCATCTCCCAGACCCTATCCCAATATAAAGTAGGCATAGAAATATTAACAAATACCTCCAAATTGAAATGTACTATAGTTCTCCTGATATAGCCATGTCTCTTAACACATGTGCAGGGCACTACAGCTTAGGTGTTCATGGTTATGACCCTGAGCAAAGAACTAATTCTGACTGAGTGTATGTAACCATGGATACCTAAGCTGTAATGCCATGAACATGAGGTAAGAGACATGGCTATATCAGGAGATCTTTATTTCACACACAGCATTTGGCTCAAAACTCGCCTAGCATCATGGTGGTATCTAGTGCTGTTCACACCACAGATTTTAACACTCCACTCTATGGTTTCTCTGGGGTTTCTGAGTTGCACAGGCAGGCTCAGGCAGCGACCAGCTGTGTGCTCATTAGTAATCGGGATGGCAGTAGTAAATCTCTCCTTACCTGGTAGTTACTTTCAAGAACACATTATGAGAAATCTATCACAGCTTTTCTCCACCTTTTTAAGATGGTGGAAACTAATTTCCTGTGCCAATTATAGCTGTAAGCAACACTACTCCATGTGCTGTTGTGATGGAGTTGCTGTTGAACTACTAAATGCTGTTAGGTGTGTTGAGGGAATTCTCATCATCTGTTTTTTTTCCCTCCCTGCTTCTTATATCCTACTGATCACGTATTGTCACGTATTGTCTATATCTCAGAGTGTGATTGCTGTGAGTTAGAGTTCTGTTTTCCGCGTTTGTCTATTTGTGTGGGTGTAACCACTCCTGTTATCGCCCTCTTCTGGAATGAAGGAGAGAGGGTATTTAAGTAGGGCTGGTTAGGCTAGGTTGGCAGTCCAGACCTCTTCACCATCAAAAGTACCTCTGGGATAAGGGACAGCTAGGACACTCTATCCTGAGGGCCAGTCTATGTACTGCATTTCTAATTGGAGGTATTTCCTAATATTATTATTACAACTACTACATATTGGGATAGGCTCTTGGCATTTGGAATAACCCATTAGACATAAAAGAGAATATTAGAGGCAAAGGGAGCAAGTGAGTGCATAAAGGTCCAGGAAGGGAGCTGTGGTGCCAAAACAGCTGAGGTGTGACCTGTTTCTATACATTTTTTTTGTTATCTTTTAGCTCTTTCTCGGCTCTAAAAACAATTAGCCAAAATGATTGCTATTTTACTTGGTTACAACTAATAAAGAGGCTAAATAAAAAATCTTTTTCTGGAGAATCTAAATATTTCTTGAAAATCATAAGCAAATTTGATTTTTTTCAAATTGATACGTCCATCTCTTCTCCTGTATATTCAGATCAATTTAACTAGCTGCAATTATATATCAATATATGTAATAAATAAAGGTGATTAAATAAGAAGGTGACACTGCTGTTATCATTGAGTCTTTGCAGCAGGTTTGAAAGTGAGAAGCAAAAAGCAATAAGTTAGTATCTACGATATGTCCCTCTAGTGGCCAATGTGAAAATTATATAGTTTGGAGTTACCAAGGGAAAGAGCTAAATTAGAGTCCATGTTTTATCTATTAGACTAAATTATCTCTTGAATTAATTTAGGTTTCTCATCTCGTAATTTCTCTAACTTTCATATATAGAAGTCAGGTAGTTGGAAATTAAAGAAACAATAAAATGCTAATAGCAATGGGAAGTTTCCTAGGTGCCCAGCAGGGACAAAGCCCTAAGTTGCAGTGCCAAAGTGAGGAAAAAAGAATTAAAGGCCCTAATTTATCAAAGGGTTTAGACTTAAAAATTCTTCAAAAGTGCTGGTATTTTTTATGCCGGAAATATTATTCCAAACCTGGACTGAGTAACATTTCTGGCAATGGGCATGGAGGCACACACCACTGATAAGATATACTGAATTCATTAAGTGGCGAGCGCCTCTGTCACACTGGGTATGGGGAAGTACCATGCGAGCCGTGAAAGGTAAGGGAAGGGGACCCCTTCTCTAGGGAAGAGGAGATGGTGACCCCTGACCAAACCTACTGTTGGTCTGTGGGGTCCTTCACCACCCTAGATAGGTTTCGCACCTATGCGCTAAGCTGGATACCTGACCCTAGATACCCTAGTGCTGGACCCTAAATAGGGAACAAATGGGATTAGCTCTTCGTCAACCCCACTAAACGCTAAGGGAAAACACAAGGGGGACACACGGGGAAAAGCATGAACTACTTATCCACAGATAACTTACGCAGGAGTTCAGCAAAGCTTCAGCAACAATACTACAGATGAGAGCAAGCCACCTGCTTGCAACCAGAGCTAGAGTAAACTGAAAAGGAGCTCCAGGGAAGATGGGAGTATTTAAGCACCAAAGAAATACTGAAAAACTAGGAACCAAAATTTGTTGTCTGGTTCAGAAATCAAATTAGCCATTTCTTAATGATTTTGATGTGCTGAATTCAAATATGACAAGGAAAACTGTTATTTGGCTCTAGTTTCCATGCGATCGAAGAGTTTGTGTTTTACTGTTATGTTAATTAATAAATAATTAGAACATGTAGTTATTACTTCTACAAATATAAAACTGCACATGTATTGTCAAACAAATAGTATTAGATATATTCAGAGAAAACTCAAGTGTATTTAAATCTACTATATAATTAATTCATATGTCTAAGCACTTTGAACAATTATAATTTTAACTATTAATATACGTTATTGCACAGTACAAAATATGTCCTTAGTCACTGGATACTCGGCTCCTTTTTACTTGTTTCTTGTATTCAAGCATTAGATTATACAGTATCTCCTTTGATTGTCCAACAGTGGTCTGCAAGCAACGAAGGGTTCCAATTACACTGATATCTTTTTTCCATAGTTGCAATTTCCTGGTGAAATCGCTCATCATGCTCGTTACTCACTGCTTTGCAGTTTGGTGCAAAGAAGTCTAGATGTGAATGCAAAAGATGAATCTTTAATGACATGTTGCAGGCAAGATTATGATATGCTTTAAGACATTTTTTTCACCAGCTCTTTATAGTTGTCTGACTTGGTGTTTCCAAAGAAATTTGTTACCACTACCCATGCAGCCTTTACCTTGCCACGCAGTAAACGGTGAAACTCCTCATCTTGCAGAAGCACACGAATCTGAGGAGCAATGAAGACTCCTTCCTTTATCTTTGCTTCACTCAACCATGGAAATTTACAAATGATAAATGAGATACTAAAATGCTTCTGCATTTTTACATAGTTACATAGTTACATAGTTACTTAGGTTGAAAAAAGACCTAGGTCCATCTAGTTCAACCTTCCTCCACCAGTTCTACATTTAGTCACTAAGTCATTTATAACCAACAATGTTTTGTGTACTGAGGAAATCATCCAGCCCTTTTTTAAAAGCTGTTATAGTATTTGCCATTACTACCTCTTGTGGTAGGGCATTCCACAGTCTGACCG
The DNA here is from genome assembly GCF_048569485.1 of Anomaloglossus baeobatrachus. Classification (NCBI taxonomy): domain Eukaryota; kingdom Metazoa; phylum Chordata; class Amphibia; order Anura; family Aromobatidae; genus Anomaloglossus; species Anomaloglossus baeobatrachus. The sequence continues at coordinate 64,890,466 of NC_134358.1, forward strand.
CTCTAACTGTAAAGAACCCTTTCCTATTTAGGTGTCGGAATCGCTTTTCTTCCACTCGCAGTGAGTGCCCCCTGGTCCTTAGTATTGTTTTCGGAAGAAATAAGTTATGTGCCAGTCCTTTATATTGACCACACATGTATTTATACATATAAATGAGATCTCCTCTGAGACGTCTTTTTTCTAAGCTAAACATATCTAACTTTTTCAATCTGCCATCATATGGGAGGCCTTCCATTCCTTGTAATAGTCTAGTTGCCCGCCTTTGAACTGACTCTAACTTCTGAATGTCCTTTTTAAAATGTGGAGCCCAAAACTGGATCCCGTATTCCAGATGTGGCCTTACAAGTGATTTATAGATGGGTAACAATACGTTGGGATCACGGGATCTAATCTCTCTTTTTATACACCCTAGCATCTTGTTTGCTTTAGCAGCTGCTGCTTGACATTGAGTGCTGCTGCTCAGCTTATTTGTAATGAGAATACCCAAGTCCTTCTTCTGTTCTGTAGTCCCGAGTTTACTTCCATTTAATGTATATGCAGCTATAGGATTACTCCGTCCTAGGTGCATTACTTTACATTTATCAACATTAAATCTCATTTGCCAAGTATCTGCCCATTCTGACATCTTATCCAGATCTTTTTGTAATATTGTACTATCCAGGTCAGTTTTTAATATCCTACATAGTTTGGTGTCATCGGCAAAGACTGACACTGTACTATCAATCCCATCCACAAGGTCATTAATATAGAGAGTAAAAAGAATTGGTCCTAGCACAGATCCCTGCGGCACCCCACTGCTGACTATAGCCCATTTAGAGAATGTAGCATTTATGACTACTCTTTGTTTCCTATCTTTTAGCCAATTCCTTACCCAGTTGCATATTGTGTCCCCTAGTCCTTGCTTCTGGAGCTTTAGTATAAGGCTATTATGTGGTACAGTATCAAATGCCTTTGCAAAGTCCAAATAAATCACATCAGCTGCATTACCAATATCCAGGTTTGCACTTACCCCCTCATAGAACCCCAACAGGTTGGTTAGACACGACTTATCTTTCATGAATCCATGCTGTTTGTCAGTTATCATATTATTTTCTGCAATATATTTTTGCATGTCATCCCTTAAAATGCCCTCAAAAACTTTGCATACTACTGATGTCAGGCTTACTGGACGGTAGTTGCCTGGATCTACCCTCTTACCTTTCTTAAATATCGGTACCACATCAGCAATCCTCCAATCCTGAGGCACCAACCCTGTTACAAGTGAGTCTAAAAAGATGAGATACAGCGGTCTGTCGATTACGGAGCTCAATTCCCTCAATATTCGTGGATGAATGCCATCTGGCCCTGGGGATTTGTCAATGTTTAATTCACTCAGACGTAGGCGTACTTCATCTTGTGTTAAATTAATTATATCGGGTGGTGGACTTTGATTTTTCACTTGTTGAATGATCCCTGGTACAGTCAGTTCCTTGGTGAATACAGATGAGAAATGCCTATTTAATATCTCAGTCTTTTGTTTGTCCTCTATAACTAACTTGTTATTATATTTTAAGGGTCCGATACTATCCTTTGTTTTCCTTTTGGCATTAATGTATTTATAAAAGATTTTGGGATTTATTTTAATGTCATTGGCGATTTTTGTTTCAGTAGCTAGTTTTGCTTGTTTGATTTCTTTTTTGCATTGCCTATTGATATCTTTATACTCCTGCAATGCTATTTCTGTATTCTCAGCCTTTAAGATGTTAAACGCCCTTTGTTTTTGTTTTATTATACTTTGTACAGTCTTATTTATCCATAGTGGTTTCTTTTTATTCCTGGACATTTTATTACCAGAGGGTATAAGTTTTTTACAGGACTCTAGCAGTATATCCTTAAACTTACCCCATTTATGTTCGGTATCCCCAGTTACCATGACTCTGTCCCAATCTACACATTTAAGCTCTTCCCTTAATTTGTTGAAATCAGCTTTCCTAAAATTCCAGGTTTTAGCATTCCCCCTTTGAAATGTTCTATTGAATATTATGTCGAAGCTTACCATATTATGATCGCTGGTGCCCAAGTGCTCCCGGACCTGTAGATTTGAAATTGTATCCGGTCTATTTGACAGGACCAGATCTAGCAAATTATCTCCCCTGGTCGGTTCATCTACCATCTGAGAGAGGAAATGGTCCTGAATGGTAGATAAGAACTTACAGCTTTTAGCAGAACCAGAAGATTCTATGTCCCACTGTATGTCTGGATAGTTGAAATCCCCCATAATAAGAACCCGATTATTATTATTAGCTGCCTTTTCAATTTGTTCCAGCATTTCACCCTCTATTTGTTCAGGTATGTTAGGAGGCTTATAGCAAACTCCAATTAGCATTTTTCCATTATTCCCCTCCCCATGTACATTTACCCATACTGACTCTACATTGTTGCTGTTCCCCTCAATGTCATCATACAACACAGGTTTTAGGTTAGATTTGATAAATATACACACCCCACCACCTTTTTGGCCTTTCCTGTCCTTCCTAAATGTACTATAACCCTGTATGTTTGTCACCCAGTCATGGCTTTCATCCAGCCAGGTTTCCGTAATGCCCACCACATCATAATCCATGGTTGACATAAGAGTCTCCAATTCATTCATTTTGTTTGCAAGACTTCTTGCATTTGCCAGTAGACATTTAATCCTATTAACACCTTTATTACTCCTAGCCTCCCTACGTTCCTTGTATGTCCCATCCCCCCCTAATCCTTCATTGACCCCTACCGTCTCCCTGTCTCTATCTGCTCTATCTATCCCCTTATTTGCTCCACTACCCTCCCTCCCCCCCGATCCTAGTTTAAAAGCTCCTCCATCCGTCTGACCATTTTCTCCCCCAGCACAGCTGCACCTTCCCCATTGAGGTGCAGCCCGTCCCTACCGTAGAGCCTGTAGCCGACTGAGAAGTTGGCCCAGTTCTCCATGAACCCGAACCCTTCCTTCCTGCACCAATTTCTAAGCCACATATTTATCTCCCTAAGCTCCCGCTGTCTTTCTAGTGACGCTCGTGGCACCGGTAGTATTTCTGAAAACACCACCTTGGAGGTCCTGGACTTCAGCTTCTCTCCTAGTTCCCTGTAATCATTTTTAAGGACCTTCCACCTGCCTCTAACTTTGTCATTAGTACCAATGTGCACCATGACCGCTGGGTTTTCCCCAGCCCCACCCAGCAATCTGTCTATCCGATCCACAATATGCCGAACCCGAGCACCCGGCAGACAACACACTGTTCGGCATTCACGGTCTCGGCGACAGATGACCCTGTCTGTCCGCCTAATTATAGAGTCCCCTACCACCAACATCTGTCTGGGCTTTGCTGCACTCCTATTTCCCTCCTTCCTACAGCAGTTGTTTTCCTGGTTGCTAGGAGCAACATCCTGCTGTAGTGACCCTAGTCCAGGCCCTTCATTCCTAATATCAGCCAAACAGGCATATTTACCAGGTTGTGCCAGGTCAGGACTAGGCTCCCTGACACTTTTCCCCCTACCTCTTCTTCTAACTGTTACCCAGCTACCTACCTCTGGGTCCTGACCTTCTCCACCTCCACCCTCCTCCATATCACTGGCCCCAGCCAGAGAAAGCTCAGTGAGCTCTAAACTCCTCTCCAGGTTTGCAATGCCCCTTAGTGTTGCAAGCTGCTTATTTAGATCAGTTACCTTGGCTTCCAAACACGCAACATGCTTGCATCGAGTGCAGACATATTCACCCTCGAACGGCTGCTCAAGGCATGCATACATCTGACAAGATACACACCTGGTAGCATTGTCCATGGAGCACCTATCAAATGGGGATCAACAGTAAAGTAGAAAAACAAAGAGAAAAAAACGAAAGAAACCCAATGGGAAACGTATAAGGATAAATTCAAACTATGTTCTTGTGTCAAACTATGTAATTGTGTTGAAACTATGCACTTCACTTGAATTCAGCACCTCGCTCGCTCAGCCCCCTCGCTAGTACTGGCTGGTTTATATAGATGTACAATGAGTATCAGAAGCTGCTGGAAGCTTCTAGAAACAGGTGTGACTAATCCTACTAATTAAATCACAAGACTAACTTTTTTTTTTTTTTTCCCTTATCACAGAATCACAAACAGACACACAATCCCCTAATGAAATTCAACAATTACAGTTATCACCACTATGTAATTGTGTTGAAACTATGCACTTATCTTAAATTCAGCACTTCACTTGAATTCAGCACCTCGCTCGCTTTTTGTCCATTGACTTTACAAAGTTCTTCATGAGACCCAACTTGATATGCAATGTAGTTAACAGAATTTTTTTGTGGTTCGACAAGTGCTGGATGAAGAACATGTTTAGTCCCCGGTTGCAGTGCATTTCTGAGGGGCCAGTCTCTTTTCTTGTAGTGTTCTTGTGTTGCTCGACTGTCCCATTCACATAGGAAAGTACAGTAGTTTGTGTAACCAACCTGGAGACCAAGCACGAGGGCAACCACCTTTAAGTCACCACAGAGGCACCATAGATGTTGGTCATAGTTTATGCACCTCAAAAGCTGTTTTATGTTGTCATAGGTTTCTTTCAAGTGGACCGCATAACCAATTGGAACTGATGGCAGTGTGTTACCAATGTGCAGTAACACAGCTTTGAGACTCTGTTTTGAAGAATCGATAAATAGCCTCCACTCATCTGGATTATAATCCAGATGGAGAGCTTCAATTAAACCATAGACGTTCTTGCATGCAACAAGATTGCCTTCCCTGAAGAAGAATTGGACAAGATGTTTTTGACAATCCAAAGGCAAAGAAATCCGAACATCACCTGCTAGCAGATTCCACTGTTGAAGTCTTGAACCTAAGAGCTCTGCCTTGCTCTTGGGCAGATGTAGATCTCTAACAAGATCATTGAGTTTGCTTTGTTTTATAAGATGTTGTTCTGTGGAGTTTGAAGAGCTAAAACCTGGTTCTTGCGAGGTCGATGGTTTATTATTAGGGATGATCGAATATCACAAATATTCGGCAATATTCGGCTTCGCGAATATCTGACGAATAGTTCACCGCTATGCAAATATTCGATGCGCAATGTAAGTCTATGGAAAGCCCGAATAGTTGCTATTCGGCAACTATTCGGGTTTCTCATAGACTTACATTGTGCATCGAATATTCGCAAATCGTCGAAGAGTGGCGATCTATTTGGCGAATATGGGCAATGCCGAATATTTGCGGTATAAAATCATCCCTAGTTATTATCACTTCTTTGATGGATTTGGTTGAGAATTCTGGTGCTTTTGGAACTGGTAATTGTTCTGAATGGGCTATTAGAGGTATTGCAGATGGAATATTTGGGTACTGTAAAGTCCACTTCTTTTTCTTAGAAATTCCTTTCCCAATTGGAGGCACCATGCAGAAGTAACAATTGGTAGTATGGTCAGTTGGCTCTCTCTATACCATTGGCACTGCAAAAGGCATTGATTGTCTTTTTCCCATTCAACCACTGTGTGAGGTGCAATGAACATCGATTACAGCATGTATGTGGAGCCCAACTCTTGGCCTGATCCCCTATTTTGCAGCCAAAATACAGGTTGTAGGCTTTCTTAACCATATGAGTCAAATTTTGCTTTGTGACTCAAAAGTCACCTCACCACAGATATAGCAGAAATGATCGCTTTATTAATGTAAGTCCAAGGCATCTCTGAATAGCTGAACGATGATATCATTCAACCGCTGAAAATGCTGTGTCACTGATGGAGAACAGCCTTTTATAGAGTGGTGTGATGCAAGTTTAATTAGGATTGCATCATCTTTCTTTCTTTGGAATCTAACATTGGTCATTTAGAGATGATGAAATACTGATGACTTAATTCATTAGTCATTTGGAGATGATGCAATATTGATGAAGCAATCCATTAGTCAGTTGGATGGTGCAAAACTGATGACGCAAGGCTGATGATGTATTCCTTGCCTAGCGTTGTATCAAAGGCTGTGAGAAATATCAACGCCCCCCTGTATCATAAAAACTAGAGCCAATTTCAAAATGTTAGCATCCTTTTCCTTTTCAGCACCCCAAAATTAGTTAAGTCCAACTATTTTCATGTCTGAACCAATTTTGCTGTTGAATAGTGTAATCAGCAGCTGTGCGGAAGGCGAGCTCCTGCTGGGTCCAAAAGGGGAAGAGATGACAATTCAGCAGGAAAGCTACCTATACCAATAAATACTGACAGCAGGAACAATAGAAAGTCATTTTCTATTTTTTTTGTTTTTTCCTCCCCATCTTCCAAGAGGCATAACTTTTTTCTTTTTACATCAATATACCCATATGAGGAAATTGTTTTTTGTGGGATGAGTTGTACTTTTGAATCAAACCATTCATTTTACCATATAGTGTACATGAAATTTGTAAATAAAAAAAAATAATAATTTTTTGGCCATTTTCCAAGTCTAGGAAAGTCTTCATCTTTCGAGATATGGGGCTGAGTGAGGGCTTATTTTGTGCACCCTAAGCTAATGTTTTATACTGATACTATTTTTAGGTAGATGAGATGTTTTGATTGACTTTTATTGCAATGTTGCAGTGGCCAAAAACGTATTTCTGGCGTTTTGATTCTTTTTCATTACGCTATATATTTTGATAGATCAGACATTTCAGAATGCAGCGATACCAAATATGTGTATTTTTTCTCATTGTTTTATTTTCAGTGGGGCAAAACAGGGTGATTTGAACTTTTGTTTTTGTTTTTATTTTTTACATATTATGGCAGCCAGTTCTAGCCTCGTTTTAGGATAGGCTGCATTCTGAAGATACAATGCTCCCTAGATCTGACTGTGTCTAAACTTACAGAAGAGCTGTATTATAAGCCATATACCTGTATATCCATGAGCCAAGGAGAAAGGCTGTGGCAGGAGAAGATATAAATCTTCTCTGCTGACTGAGCACAAAGGGTTTTTTTCTACAGCCTCAGTCCCTGTCCACAGTCATTTAGACAGGGAAAGGATCTATTTACCTCCTGCTCAGCTCATGAAAGTATGTGTGCTTCCAAAGTAGCAACTCTGTCAGTTGAGAGGGTCTGAGGGTTGGCTGAGAGACAGACATGAGGAGAGTTAGTTCTGTAGAGATGTTTCAGGTGTGCGGATGGGTCTTGGTAACTTAGGTCTGTCAGGGAACCAAGAGGTATCCTTTGTTGTGTCCGGAGCCTATGGCTCACCTTGGGATGGGCATAGCGTAGCTGAATGAGGCAGCAACTGGACACGAGAAGTCACGAAGGCAAGAAACAGGAAAAAGTAGAGGTTTAGACTCAGCCGTTTGAAAGCTAATACTCAGGATGAGGGCTAAACAGAAGTACTCCAAACAACAATGGCAGCAGAATGGGATAGAAATGGCCATGTCAGTCAAAAGGTTGAAGAGTGACTAAATCACCCGCTGTTGTTTTGTAAAGAAACTCTTTGTATGGTCTGTTTTGCCAATCACGTTTACAACGCTGACCAGACGCACCCCTGAAGACCATAGTAAGTGTTGCACCCACCGTACTGGATGGAACACAAACACAGTTTCAGTCTGATGAACTCGAGCGGAGCCCTGTCGGCCTGTCATTTGTTCCCCTCTACAAGTGGTGCTAAGAGCAGGGTCTTTACTCGCACAATCTGTTAAGGGAAAGACACCTTGGAAAACAAGTTATGAAACATGGAAGCAAAACTGACAAGACATGGTCAGGACTTCAGGGTGGGAAACGCTCATTATGGATGGAACCAAAGAGAAAGAGCACAAAATGCTGTCTGGTGTTCTTGGAAGCTGGTGATTAAGATACACCATGTGTGCAGTGAAACCCACCCCTGGCAAGTTTACCAGGGAGTCAAGAAAAGAGTGCATAACGCTACACTGCATGTCCAGAAGCTTGGGTTTAAAAAATGCCCTGTGTTCAGTGGCTCCTGATTCCAGCAGGTGGATAAAAAAAAAAGAGAGAGTCTGTCCTTCCTGAGATGTTGATGGGTAATGGGCGGCGGCCCTGAATAAACAGGAAGAGGCCCCACCCTGGAGGGCACAGATGGAGACTCCTCAAACTTTGTTGATTGGCACCATTACAGTCTCTGGGATGGTGCAGGAATGATACAGATGTTCAGGAAGAACCTTTCCTGGTGAAGGACAGCCGGTGGTATGGGCTGTGGGTCCGTAGCAGCCATGGTCATCCTGGCTGGCAGAATGGGTTACTTAGATAGCTGCAAAAGCTAAAGAGGGGCGGACGGGTGGTCTGGAGCTCTGAAAGTTGGCCCTGGTTCCCCGGGATTCCTGGAGCAAGATGGCCGTTGCAGTGGATGCGATCTTGCCCCCCAAGATGGCTGCAGCAATGACTCGTGAGTTGGGGAGAGAAAGTCCGCCAAATAAAAGAGGCCTGACTCAGACAGAGGCTTGGAGTGTCTGAGTTACCGGTTAGTTTGGAAAAACTCCCGGATGCTGAGCTGTCCCATCACCCAATGTTGCCATAAGTGGGAATCCAACCGTGAAGTCTGTAACCTGATGTCTTGTGGTAGAAAAACCCCCAGCCTGACATCCGGCCGAGGTGCAGTGGGTCTCATGAGTCTACGAAGGGAAAAAGAGGAGAGGCTTCGGTGTGAACACAGCTGGCTCTGACAGGCGGTGGCATCATTGGTGGCCTTGTGACCCATGGGGTGATTCATTACCTCAATCACAAGCATGGCTATGGGTTCATCTGGGAGAATGGGACTGGAGAGAAGGTATAGGTCAACACCGGGTCTATGTGTGAAGGACCTGCTCATACCTGGGGAGAATGATTCTGCTTCGTGAAAAAAGCTGGGCCCCGTGGCTGGTTTGTATTAGCTGTGATCCATGAGATAGCTGAAGGAGCATACTGCAGTGTTACGAGGGGGACCCGGGGAAGCGTGCCAAGATGGGGAATGGACAGCTTCCGCCGGTCAAGGTCCACTGTGCGGTGTAAGGGACCGCTGCTATGGTGGGTGAAGAGTGAGCGGGTTGCTGCTAGCGATCGTCTGGAATGTCACAGACGATCTATGTACACCGGTCTGCCCTAACCCGTGTGGGTTGTATGGCAGGGATCACACGGCTCGGTGTACCTGTTGCACGGGGAAGCACAGAGGTGCCCACGCACGTGTGCCAGTGGAAGTCACGAGAATATGGCACGAGGGTAGCACAGAGGTGCCCACGCACGTGTGCTTTCAATAACCAGGTGAGTGCGGTGGAGACTCGAGGAGCTCACCTGGGACAGGAACACGGCCTGTTGAAGGAGCTACTGCCGGAGCAGCAAGGCAGGGACACGGCCTGCAAACCAGGTGCTGCCTAAGCAGCAAGGGCCAAGCCCACAGAAGACGATAATGCCTGAGCAGTGGCGTGGCAGCACGCTGCCAGACATCCAAACATAGAAGGACGGTCGCACGCCACCATGATGGCAGGATTAGCTTTTAAGGAGGTGTAGCTCCAGCCAAGGGCGGGCGCAAGGCGGAGATGACGGACTTGACCCAATCAGGATCCACGACATCCCAGCCTGGCCAGTCAGGATTCACCACGTCACCAGCCTTGTCATCAAGCCGTGTGACGTCAGTGGGCGAATCAGGATCCACCAAGCATAGCACATGCTCACCCTCCTGCCTCTGGGAAATAGAGGCGGGATCCTTGGTCTCACAATGTGTAGAGATAACGGGAGTCTCACTGCTTCCCTGAGCAGCAAACCTCTGCACATTGCGCAACCTCACAGACCTTCGAGGCTGCTGAGCAGGAGGAGCTGCGGCAGGCAAGGAATGGGAGACCGCCTCATTTCTTGCAACAGGAGTACCACTAGGTGTCACCCTTGTGCTGCCTCTCTGAGGAGGTTTCTCCTGCAGTCTGGCAAACCTTCGGCGCTGCTGAGCAGGAGCGCTTGTGGCAGGCAAGGAGACTGTCTCATTCCTTGCCACAGGAGAGCCACGAGGTGTAACATTACCCCCCGTCCAGGCCCCCCCCCCCCGCCCGTGCTCGAAGGCCGCTATCAAACCCGGGGTGTGGATATGATCCTCCAATTCCCAGGATCTATGCTCCGGACCACGGCCGACCCACTCCACGAGGTAGTACCTCCTGCCCCGTATGACTTTTGTCTCCACAAGCTTCGCCACCTCAGAGTCGTCGGGCGGGGAGTCAGTTTGAGGCGTCAGGGACCCCGAGAACTTATTAAGTCGTACGGGTTTCAGGAGGGACACGTGAAAGGTGTTGGCTATAGCCCAGCGTGGAGGGAGCTGGAGTCGGTATGCCACCGGGTTCACCTGCTCTAGTACTTTAAACGGACCCAGGTACCTAGGGGCGAACTTGGCTGCCTGTACCCGTAGGTTAACATTCTTAGAGGACAGCCACACTAGGTCACCAGGGGCGAAGGATGGTGCAGGGCGGCGGCGCTCATCAGCCGTTGTCACCATCCGGTCTTTAGCCCTCTTAAGGGCCTCTTGGGTGTTATCCCAGATCTCCCGGGCCTCGGTCGCCCAATCCTCCACTCTAGGATCGGGTGACGTAATGGGCATCGGAACCGGGATTCTGGGATGTTGTCCGTTATTGAGCAGGAACGGAGTCTGACCAGAGGATTCATGGACCGAATTATTAATGGCAAATTCGGCCCAAGGAAGGAGGTTAGCCCAGTTGTCGTGGTGCGCGGAGATAAAATGGCGGAGGTAAGTTACCAAGGTCTGATTGGTCCTCTCTACCAGTCCATTGGTTTCGGGATGGTATGCGGAGGAGATGTTCAGCTCTATCTGCAGGAGCTTACAGAGCTCTCTCCAGAAGCGAGACGCGAACTGGGGACCCCGGTCGCTCACCACCTTGTCAGGCATGCCATGCAGCCTAAATACATGCCTAATCTCCCAGGAAGTCCATTCCCACCACTTCCCAGGGACGATCCGGCACTGGCAGTGGGTGAAGAAGACCTGCCGGTCTCTGCCGGGACGGCTTATTCCGTGCACACGACATACAGGCTCCCACATACTCCTGTATGTCCTGGGGTAGTCTCGGCCACCAATAGTGCCTAGTCACAAGGTCTCTGGTCCTTTTGACCCCAAAGTGACCCTCAACCTTGGAGGCATCGGCCCACGATAGCACCTCATTCCGTAGTTCAGGGGGAACGAGGGTCTTGCCAGGTGGCACCTGGTCCAAAGAAGTGGGAGTGACCATCCTCAAGCTGTCCGGGGGTAGTATAAGATGAGGCTCCTCCTCGTCCTCCTCCAACACAACCATACAACGTGACAAGGCATCGGCCCGTACGTTCTTCTCACCGGCCAGGTGGCGGATAATAAAGCGGAACCGGGAGAAGAACAAGGACCAACGGGCCTGCCTTGGGTTCAAGCGTTGTGCTGTTTGGAGGTATGTGAGATTTTTATGGTCGGAAAATACTTCAAATGGATGCTTCGCACCCTCCAGGAGATGCCGCCATTCCTGGAATGCTAGTTTCATCGCCAGTAACTCCCTATCCCCTATGGAGTAGTTCCTCTCGGCCGGAGAAAAGGTTTTGGAGAAAAAGAAACATGGATGCTTCCTTCCTCATTCGTCTTTCTGGTACAGGACTGCACCAGCACCGACCGAAGAGGCGTCTACCTCTAGTAGGAAGGGTTTGGAGATGTCTGGACGATGAAGGATGGGAGCTCTGGAGAAGTAAGTTTTGAGAGTGTGAAATGCCTCTACCGTTTCCCGTGTCCATGCTTTGGGATTAGAGCCCTTGCGGGTAAGGGCAATGATGGGTGCTGCCACCGTCGAGAAGTTGGGAATGAACTGGCGATAATAATTGATAAACCCCAAGAATCGCTGAATCGCTTTCAGCGAGCGGGGCTCAGGCCATATTTCATCACTGTCTCCAACTTCCCCGGATCCATTGCTAACCCCTGACTGGACACGATATAACCCAGGAACGGCAAGGATTCACGTTCAAAAACGCACTTTTCTAGCTTAGCATATAACGAATGAGTGCGGAGCCTCTTAAGTACTCGGATGACATCCCTCCGATGGGTGGCAAGATCGGGGGAGAAGATAAGGATATCATCCAGGTATGCAACCACGGAAAGATACAAATCCCGGAAAACATCATTCACAAATTCTTGAAATACGGCGGGGGCATTGCAGAGTCCGAAGGGCATTACGAGATACTCGTAGTGACCGTCCCTGGTGTTGAAGGCGGTCTTCCACTCATCGCCCTCTCACTAGATTATACGCCCCGCGTAGATCCAGCTTCGTGAAGATCTTTGCCCCGCGGAATCGATCAAATAACTCCGTAATGAGGGGCAAAGGGTATTTGTTTTTGATCGTGATTGCATTTAATCCCCTGTAATCGATACAGGGGCGTAGATCCCCTTCCTTCTTTTGCACGAAGAAGAACCCCGCACCTGCCGGTGAAATAGACTTGCGAATGAACCCTTTTGCCAGGCTGTCCTGAATATATTTGGACATAGCCTCCGTCTCTGGAGCAGAGAGGATACACTCTGCCCCTAGGGGGCTCGGAGCCTGGCTTCAGGTCTATTCGGCAATCGTATGGCCGGTGGGGAGGAAGGGTATCTGCGGCCCTCTTGGAGAAGACGTCCCTGTAGGCCTCATAAGGTGTCGGTAAACCTGGCTCCCCTGTATTCCCTGAGGACCCAACCGACCTAATGGTAGCGGGTGGTTCGGTAGTAACGAGGTGCTCCCTACAGGATCCTGCCCATGATGAGATCTCCCCTGTTGCCCAGTTGAGTATAGGAGCATGCTGTCTCAACCAGGGGAGGCCCAGTAGGATCTCATCCGTCCCCCCTGGAAGCACCAGGAAGGACACCTGCTCATGGTGTCCTGGTGGTACTTCCATCCTGAGAGGGATGGTGATCTGGGTGATGGGATCGACTAGTAGGGACCCGTTGACTACCCGAACCCTGAGTGGCTTGGGCAAGAGAACCAGGGGAACTGAGTATCGGGTTGCCAGGGAGGTCGAAATGATATTGCCATCAGCGCCTGAGTCCAGGCAGGCCAGAGCAGAGAAGAGAAGAGAGTAGTGCCAAACTGCAACTGGGCGCTGATAGTCAACCTAGAGGGAGAAGCAGCGTCTAGGAACCCCCCTCTGATGGAAACTAGACGCTGTTTTTTCCCGACGGTTTGGGACATCGGGTAGCTATGTGTCCCCTCTGCCCACAGGAAAAGCAGATGACACCAGACCGAGAACCTGGGGTAGAGGAGACCGCTTTGGACACCTCCATTGACTCCACGGAGTCGCCTACAGAGCTGGCTGGGAGACCTGTCTGGTGGAAGACGGGAGCCAGACGCTTTTTAGGCCGTGAGGACGTGGGTGCTGAAGAGACCTCGAGCCTCCGCTCCGCCTGGCGGATGTCTATGCGAGAGGCAACCACAATCAAGGACTCTAAAGTAGCAGGCACCTCACGTGTGGCCAGTGCGTCTTTGACGAACCCTGCCAGGCCCTCCCAGAACACAGGGACAAGGACCTTATCGGGCCAGTCCAGCTCTGCGGCAAGTGTCCTAAAGTGTACGGCAAAGGCCCCGACTGAAGCGGACCCTTGCCGAAGTCGTAGGAGGCGCAGCGCGGATTCGTGGGTGACTTGAGGCCCGAGGAACACCATTCTCATGGCCCCAAGATAAGATGCTAAGTTATTCACCACCCGATCTCCGCGCTCCCACAACGGCGTGGACCACTTCAGCGCTCTCCCTGTGAGCAGGGACTGGACGAAGGCTACCTTCGCCTTCTCGGTAGCGTAAAGAGTCGCGGACAACTCTAAGTAGGTGGTAACTTGGTTTATAAACTCACGGCACTCGGAGCTGTCCCCGCTAAAGCGCTCTGGAAGCGCAAGGCGAGGAGACCTTCCGCCCAATAGCACAGCCTGGGTAGCCGCCTGGGTGGCGACTGTCGTCAGAGCAGTCTTGTCGGAGGAAGACTGCTCCACTGCTGCCAAACGTGATTCCAACTGCTGCACATAACGCAGCAACTGCTGCTGCTCTTCAGCCATAGCCAGACCTTTGGCGCGACCGTAATGTTGCGAGGGGGACCCGGGGAAGCGTGCCAAGATGGGGAATGGACAGCTTCCGCCGGTCAAGGTCCACTGTGCGGTGTAAGGGACCGCTGCTATGGTGGGTGAAGAGTGAGCGGGTTGCTGCTAGCGATCGTCTGGAATGTCACAGACGATCTATGTACACCGGTCTGCCCTAACCCGTGTGGGTTGTATGGCAAGGATCACACGGCTCGGTGTACCTGTTGCACGGGGAAGCACAGAGGTGCCCACGCACGTGTGCCAGTGGAAGTCACGAGAATATGGCACGAGGGTAGCACAGAGGTGCCCACGCACGTGTGCTTTCAATAACCAGGTGAGTCCAGTGGAGACTCGAGGAGCTCACCTGGGACAGGAACACGGCCTGTTGAAGGAGCTACTGCCGGAGCAGCAAGGCAGGGACACGGCCTGCAAACCAGGTGCTGCCTAAGCAGCAAGGGCCAAGCCCACAGAAGACGATAATGCCTGAGCAGTGGCATGGCAGCACACTGCCAGACATCCAAACATAGAAGGACGGTCGCGCGCCACCATGATGGCAGGAGGAGCTTTTAAGGAGGTGTAGCTCCACCCAAGGGCGGGCGCGAGGCGGAGATGACGGACTTGACCCAATCAGGATCCACGACATCCCAGCCTGGCCAGTCAGGATTCACCACGTCACCAGCCTTGTCATCAAGCCGTGTGACGTCAGTGGGCGAATCAGGATCCACCAAGCATAGCACATGCTCACCCTCCTGCCTCTGGGAAATAGAGGCGGGATCCTCGGTCTCACAATGTGTAGAGATAACGGGAGTCTCACTGCTTCCCTGAGCAGCAAACCTCTGCACATTGCGCAACCTCACAGACCTTCGAGGCTGCTGAGCAGGAGGAGCTGCGGCAGGCAAGGAATGGGAGACCGCCTCATTTCTTGCAACAGGAGTACAACTAGGTGTCACCCTTGTGCTGCCTCTCTGAGGAGGTTTCTCCTGCACTCTGCGCAGTCTGGCAGACCTTCGGCGCTGCTGAGCAGGAGTGCTCGTGGAAGGCAAGGAGACTGTCTCATTCCTTGCCACAGGAGAGCCACGAGGTGTAACACTGCAGGTAGAAGACACTTGCCCCTACATGGACGAGGCAGGCTCACTGCTGCTGCACTCCCAACATCCCAGTGATGAGTCAGAGGCTATCCTTTTAGGAGCAGATCTGGAAGTGCACCCAGGATCGGGCGGCTTGGATAACCATCTGGCCATAGTGAATGTGGCCCAAGGGGTGCACTCGGCTGCGACCGTGAAAGTGGCCAAGTCTCAGAGCCTCTGGCTGTAGAAAATCGGCAGCAAGTCTGGAGGCGTAAGGAGAAGAATCGTACCCAGATGACTTCCCTCAATTGTGCCTGTTGCACCTCCAAATGGGACTTCCAGATGTAAGAAGAGTGGAGTGAAGGAGGTGGCCAGATAACCCCACTCCTATGGGGCACAAATCATTTTTTTATATTGTGTCTGTGTTACTCCTGTTGGAGAATGTGGTCTGGCAATGTAGCAGAGCCGGAGCAGTGCACCGGTCGGCGACATCTAGCAGCCGAAAGTTTGAAGTGTTTTATTGCATTTTACTGAATGTGTATTTTACAGTATTGTAAAGTATAACCCGTATTGTGTGATTAAAATGTTAACTGTGTAATGAGAAGTATAGACTGCTGTCGTGCCCACCACCAAACCTCCAAACCTGTTAATCCCTCCCTTATTTCTGGCCGACGCAAAAATGCACACACACCACAAGATCTCTTTAGTGAATGGGGTCGGCCACAGCTTTATTTATAATACTTCCTTTAACTTTTCTTTGTTAAAACGTCTCTCTTATAACTTCAGCTTCTCAGAATACTTGAACTTTTATTTCACCATTTTTTTTAACTCCGACACGGTGTGGCCCTCCCAGAGGCCACGTTCGCGCTTGGTCTCCTTAATATCGATTGAATTTACCGCCAGCTGTGACTTGTACATTAACTTTGTAATAAGAAAAACCATATTAGACACCAGGAAGGAAAATATCATTTAAGGAAGGGAGGGAGGGATGCTTGTCAGCCAATACCAGAAAAGAGGCCGACCCCCATTTCCCCAAGCCTTATAAAAACAGAGAAAGCTACCATTAGGGAAAGGAAAGGGAGGGAAATCCAAATGGGACCCATAAACCAAATAAGGGGAGGGCAGACACAGCCACTGGCCTGCATAAACACTGTGGAAGGGCCTGAGCCAGGCACCCCTACCAAATGAAAAGGGTATTGAACTGTTCTTAATTAACCTGTCAACTCCTGTCCCAGTCATAAGGGTAGTAAAAGGGGGGTAAGCCCGATCCTGACAACCAGCAGACAGTAGTCAGTGCCCACTTCCTTATGCAGTTTATGGTCCTCCAGGAATGTTAAGTAAGACTGTTAGCCAGATAGGTATTAGAGTAAGAGAAGGTTTTAGTATGAACAGATCCTCTGTCACTCCTCCCATCCTGGCTCTAGTACCCTCGGCAACCAGAACCGTTGACGAGGGTACTAGAGCCAGGATGGGAGGAGTGACAGAGGACCAAAGGGTTGGCTGCTGAGACAGACCTAAAGAGAATTAGTTCTGCACAGAGGTTCCAGGTGTGTGTAGATGGCTCTCGGTAACTTAATCCCCTCAGAGAAATCAGGAGATATCCTCCGCTGTGTCCGGAGCCCGGCGTCACCTCTCAGGATGGGCATAGTGTAGTCCTTCGAGGCAGCGATTGTACACGGGAATCCACAGAGACAAAAAAACAGAAAAGATTAGAGTTGAAAGGCTAAGGGTATGTGCGCACGCTGCGTTCTGGCAAGTGCAGAAACAAATGCACCCTCTGGCACACTGGACAACTGTAAACACTGCGTTTGATAAAAAAAATGCAGCCAAAACGCATGCATTTTGGATGCATTTTGAATGTTTTGAATGCATTTTTGACAGTGCAGTCCCACTTGACTTTGCTACATCCCCATAGAGCATGGCTGGCTGCGAGACAGAGCAGTCGTGCTCTGTGGCCACTCGCTGTCAGCTTCCGATGTAGTAGAGCTGAAAGCGTAGTGTGACCTCGTGTGGATTACGTCGGACCTGGAGGTGTGTTTGGGGATTAATAAAGTGGTGAAAGAGGGTGTTTTTTTGTCTTTTATTCCAAATAAAGGATTTTTTGGGTGTATGTGTTTATTTACTTTAACTTACAGATTAATCATGGGGGATGTCTCATAGATGCCTGCCATGATTAACTTAGGACTTAGTGACAGCTATGGGCTGCCATTAACTCCTTATTACCCCGATTGCCACCGCACCAGGGCGATTCGGGATGAGCTGGGTAGAGTCCCAGGCCTGTCGTATCTAATGGATGCGACAATTCCGGGCAGCTGCTGGCTGATATTTTTAGGCTGGGGGGCTCCCCATAACGTGGGGCTCCCCATCCTGAGAATACCAGCCTTCAGCCATGTGGCTTTACCTTGGCTGGTATCAAAATTGGGGGGACCGCATGTCGTTTTTTTAAAATTATTTATTTATTTTACTGCACGATATAGAACCGCCCACCGGCGGCTGTGATTGGTTGCAGTGAGACGTCTGTCACTCAGCGTAGGAGCTTGTCTGAATGCAACAAATCATAGGCGCTGGTGGGTGGGGGAAGCAGGGAATACGTGATGGAATAATGAGCGGCTGGCATTTTCAAAATCAGGAGAAGCCGCCGGAGCTTTGTGACAGCTGTGCAGCGCTGCCCCGGTGATCGGTGAGTATGATAGAGGGGGATAGAGGGAGAGTCCGACCAAGAGAGAGACCGACATTGACAGAGAAAGACCGACATCGACAGAGAGACCGACACCGAAAGAGATAGAGAGAAAGACCGAAAGACCTGCGTTTTGTTTGTCAAAAAACATGCATAACGCAACAAAAATGCAGTGCAAGCGCACAGCTAAACATTTTGGTTGCGTTTTGACACACATCATTGATTTCAATGGGTGGAAAATGCAACCAAAACACACAAAAGTAGTGACATGCTGCTTTTTTAAACGCATTGATTTTGTCAAATATTTGGCATCCAAAATACTGCGTTTAAAATTGCAACGTGCACATGAAATTTGCTGACTTCTCATAGATTTTGCTGGGGAAGCACAATGCATGCATTTTGACAATGACACGCTGCAGTTTTGAACGCATCCAAAACGCAGGAAAAAACGCAACTCGCGCACACAGCCTAATACTCAGGGCGACGGCTTGTCAGAAGAAGTACCCCTAGAGAACAGCGGCAGCAGAACGGGATAGAAATTAATTAATTCTTTTTATTATTATTATTATTATTATTATTATTATTATTATTACATTGTAATTTTTGTGGTAGCTTTAACCATTGTGTACTATATTACAGTTTCCAGTAGTTATAGTAATAGCATTGCGCAGTATAGTTTTAAAAGTGATTACTTCAAATAAAATGTCAAAGGTCATCAGCTACTTTTCTCTTTTATCATATTCCAAATTATGCATCTAGTTCTTACTGTGACAGTTTTGGCCAGACATTTCTTCTTCTCCGGAGCCCTTGGCAGGCTGCCTCACTGTTGCTCCTGTACAGAAATTTTGCTGCGTTTTGTCAGACAACACATATCTGGCTGTGGGCCTATAAAAGTACTATCTGAAATTACTTTTTGCTTGTCATAATTTTGTTTTTTTGCAATAACCCTAAAACTCAACCATTTATGTTTGGCCTTTATATGTTGCATGGCTCACGTTGAATATCATTCTAAGGGTTCAGTCACATCTGCGTGTTTTACCATGGCCGGTAATCCAAAACAGAGGACACCCCATGCTGTTATTTTAAATTATTAAAAATTAACAGGCAATGAACTGAGTTGACCTCGTGATGTCACCGTTTGTCATGCCCACGGCCGCTCACCCACTGCTGTGTGACCTGCTGCTATGACTTGGGATGACTTCATGAGGTCATCTCAGTTCACTGCAGTACTTCTCACTGCAGTGTGAGAACTTGCAATGACTGCTCTCTCAGTCAATGGGAAACGTTCTGTTCTTCATTGACTGGGTCAGCCAATATGGAATCATCGTGGGATCTCCTTATTGGCTTATGCCGGACCCTGATAAGAGATTTGCCAGGGAAATAAATTGGTGAAAATGGGTGTCTTTTGTTGTTATTGCTTTAATATTTTTTTCTTTTTAGGTCTTTCAGGTTCACTTTTGGGGAATGTCATAGTACTTCGCTATGGATTACGTCAGAGTTTTTTTGGTTTAAATTTATAATAAATTGGTGAACAAGTGCTGTGGTGGGGTTGTGTTTGTCCAAATAAAATTTATTTTTCTTATTTCAACTACTGGCTTAGTAATGGGGTTTTCTGATAGACACCCACCCATTTTTAACAGCAGAGCTTGATGCCAGCTGACAATTCAGCTGACATCGACCCATATATTATTCCATTTGCCATCGCACAAGGGCAATGGGAAGAGCTGAAGGGAAGTGCCAGGATTGGTGCATCTAATGGTTGTGCCACTTCTGGGGTGGCTGCCCCCTGCTATTTTTAGGCTGTGGAGGGCCCAATAACCATCTGCTGTCTGCTTTATCTTGGCTGGTGATCCAATTTTGGGGGGACCCCCCATTTTTTGTTTTAAATTATTTAATTTTAAATAAATAATTAAAAGAAAAAAAAAACAGGTTGGTTGCCCTCTGTTTTGAATTATAAGCCAAGGTAAAGCTGTTAGGTACAGTCTGCAGGCTGCAGCTGTCTATTTCACTGTAGCTGGCTAACAAAAAAAAGGGGAATCCCATATCATTTTTTGAGGGGAAATTATGGATTTTGTGCCTAAATACAAGGATAAATACCCTTTAGTTCCACATTAAAGGCATTAAATGGTGCAAGCTTACAATCTGGAGGGGGTGGGACATTATATATGTGTTTCACATCTATATATCTTGATCTCTGTCTATGTAGCTCGCTCTATCTATCTATCTATCTATCTATCCATCCATCTATCTATCCAGCTATCTATCTTTCTAGCTCCATGTTAAAGCAGCATGTCCGTGTGCAGTCCATGTGCAGTGCGTGTGCAGTGTGGTACATGTGCATTGCATTTTTCTTGCACCCATTTACTTATATTGCCGAGGTACAGAGCCACTCACAGCTTGCTGCAATTAGCTCCGCACATAGAAGTTTGCATAGGAAATATTAGCAGACGTGCTCTGCTCTATTGGTTAACATTG
This sequence comes from Anomaloglossus baeobatrachus, assembly GCF_048569485.1. Taxonomy (NCBI): domain Eukaryota; kingdom Metazoa; phylum Chordata; class Amphibia; order Anura; family Aromobatidae; genus Anomaloglossus; species Anomaloglossus baeobatrachus. The sequence goes on from NC_134358.1 coordinate 64,910,649, forward strand.
GTGCAAGTGCAATTAAATTTTTTTTCTCCCATTGCACTCGCACATTTTATACGCAGATGTGACTGAACCCTAAGGCTATGTGCCCACGCTGCGGAAAATGCGCGGATTTTGCCGCGGATTTCTCGCGGAAAAGCCGCGGATTTTCCAAAAATCTGCAGCAGCGGCACTTCCAAGCCATTTCTATGGCTTTTTGGAAATGCTGTGCCCATGCTGCGTATTTTTCCACGGCGGATTTGGTGCGGATTTTGATCCGGAAAAATCTGCAACATGTCAATTATTGTTGCGGATTTTGATCCGGATTTTGGCTTCAGAATTGGGAAAAAAAAAAAATCTGCACCAAAATCCGCAGCAATTCAGCGGCAAATCCGCGGCAAATCTGCACCTTTGAAAAGGTGCGGATTTTGCAAGAAAGCTGCGGATTTTCATGCAGAAAAATCTGCAGCAACATTCTACCGTGGACACATATCCTAAGCCTGAGCTTGAATGCACGGGATGATTTTTCGAGAATGGTTTTCATTTTGTAGTTATCATGGCTAATAATTTTGGGAGACAGATGACTATGGCAGAAACACATCCCTACAGTATTTAGCTATTTGCAGTAAATGTAAGGACAGCCTCCAGAATGCAGATAACGCTCTTCGTGACCTCCACTCCTGGAAGCATTTTAACTGATTGCAGCTTTATAACCTTTGCTTCCCTTGAGAGTGTAATGAATATTATCAAGCGAGCACAGATATAAAGTTGCCGCAACACTAAGTAGTACATTCCTTTCCTGACACTTCAGTTACCAGATCTCCAAAGCACTTATATCCTTCCCGTAACTTGAAATGCGTAATAATTAGTGATGAGCGAGCACTACAATGCTCAAGTGCTTGTTACTCGAAACGAGCAGGTTGAACACTTGGATGGGCTCCACTCAAATAATGAATATAACGGAAGTTAATGGGAAACTCGAGTATTTTTCTGGCAGACCCTCGCAGGAGGTCTGGGGGGCAGGAAAATCTCTGAAATTGATAGAAACAGAGCTCAAATGAACAGCATGGGGAAGATGTCTGAACCCATCTCTGATTCTAGGAACAATCTTGTCAGAGCATTACGCCACCTTTACGGATTGACAATAATAAAATACAAAACCAAATATAAAATGGATTTTACAGGAAAAAATGTTAAGGGGCATTCTTTCCTGTGTAATAACTTGTATATAAGGCAAATTAAAAAAGTGAAGAAAAAACCCGCCTCTTCTACCACTTAGCCTTATGTTCACATTTAATGTTTTTGCTGCAGGTTTCTTTCTCATTACTTTCAATGTTGAGAAAATGCTGCAAGAATTAACATGCTGCTTCTTTCAAAAACGCAGCACCATGAGGAATGTTGGACCATGAGGAAGGCGTAAATACATGCCGAAACGCGTAGTCCGGTGGGACTATTACCCCCATGCATACGACTTTTGCCCTAACCTGTGGATTTATGAATTTTTAATGGAAAATTGAATAAAAATAATATTTTTTTATGTGAAGTGAAGGACTTTCCCTGGATTTTTTACTGCTTTTTTTATTTTTTTATTTTTTACGGAGTTTGCATTTTTTCTTTTGGATTTCGTGGTTGGCTCTTGCCCTGTTTCCTTGCAGATTGTAACCCTGGATTGAAAAGGTTTCCATAGGCATCAGAGTTTACCAGTAAGCTGCCAAAAAAAGACGTATTTTTGTAAATTGTGTGCATTAGGTTTATGAAATTTCACACCTTTTTGCTGGTCCTGTAAAAAAATAGCTTTTACTTTGCATAAAACTCATGAAAAAATGCTTCTGCAAAAGAATGCAGCAAAAATGCAAAGCATGAACATAGTCTTAATAGCCGGGCTTTCTCGCACCATATTTCATGGTATTTACCTAAAAGAGAAATTGTAATACACAATGGAAGACACATAAAGCAGGGCCTCAAAATATATTGTTTTGTTTTTAACAACTTTAAAAAGAGTGAGACTCCTACAGTGTTAAAGCCTATTCACTAAGAGAAAGGCCTCGAAAAAATATAAATTAGGGATTGCAATAAACAATGGAAGACACAGAAGAGGGCCTCATTTCTTGGACAATTTTAAAAAGAGCTGGGCGCTTACACTGGTAAAGTGTCATACAGGTGGGTGAGGATGAGCCACCCCCTTAGTGTTCGAGTTTGATTCGGTTCGTCAAACGGCGGGTGTGTTCGTGGAACATTCGACGAACACCTTCGAACCCCATTGAAAACAATGACAGGCAAACACAAACACATACAAACACATAGAAACTCATAGAAAAGACAAGGTGTCTAAAAGGTGACAAACAACTCAGAAGACACCACAAACACATGGAAAAGTGACAAGTACATATACTCATGCTGAAACAAAAAAGCTGGACGAGTAAAAGGAGGAGGAGACACAGATATAGGCATGTCTTGCCCTTCTAAAATAGTGTAAAACACAGCAAGGGGACTCCAACCAGAGTCTCAATTTTTTTCCAAAAATTGGGCCACAGTCACCACTTATGTGGCATCAATTCTCCCACAGTTGCAAACTTAACATGTTGATTTGCATGAAGCACAATCAAAAATCCACAAGCTCTCTCCCCAGGATGACACAGGGGTAGAAAAGTCTTTGCGGATCCATGACTTGTTCATCTTGATGAACATTAGTCTGTCCACATTGTCACTGGACAGACGCGTGCGCTTATCTGTCAGCACACACCCAGCAGCACTGAAGACACGTTCCGAGAGAATGCTGGCTGCGGGACACGACAAGATCTCCAAGGCGTAAGTGGCAAGCTCAGGCCATTTTTCCAGATTGGAAGCCCAAAATGAGCAAGGCTCCAGTTGCAGAGTCATGGCATTAATATTCACTTGGAGATACTCCTGTATCATCCACTCCAGGCGTTGACTGTGTCTGACTTCTTGTGTCTTGTGGCCTTGCAAATGTACTGCCCCGGGGCTCGGCCAGCTGCCGAGCCACTCGGATCCGTGCTCGTCGGTGGGTGGCTCGAGCTCTTCCACGGACCCGGGGGTCATGTCGCTCTGAAAGGGGGTTGGCGCTACACGTAGGGACTTCGGTGGGGAGGTCCACGGCCGGAGCCGCGGTGCTTTGCAGGGGATTTAAGTTCGAGACACCACCCACGGGTTGTGGTGAATGGATGGACAACACCGCTGCCGTTGACTAGGCTCCCGGGGACGATGTTGCGCAGCTTGGTGTTGACCCCCTCCGTGCGTAGGGGAATGATAGTTTCGGGGGCCCGAGGGAGGTGCTGAGGCGAGGGAATGGGGTGCTGGTGCGGTGCACGGCCCGAAGGCACTGGTGTACTCACTATGATTATACACACTGGAGTCTCTGGTAAACCAAACAAGATGATGAACGGTGCCCACAGCCGGCTGCAGTTTCCCCTTAACAGGTTGGTGGTTTCCACCTTTTTCCTGCACCTCTTTAGTGTAAACGTTATGACTCTTATGCCTAAGCAACGGTAGTCCACTCCCAGGCTTGCTGTGAGTCGGGAGAGCCCTGTTTGCCCGCAGACGCTGGCCCCTTGGGTCTCTATGCCTTGGCGGTGGCTTTACCCTAATGGTTGGGCTGTTGTCTTCAGTCGGGTCTTGTGTGGGAAAGAAAAAACAAAAAGCCAGCACCAAATGTGCACTTCAGCACTAAAAATTCCAAACTGTACTTATAAAAAATTTTGAGATTTTTGGCAAAAAATTGCAATTTCTTGAGCTACCCCACCACGTCACGGCAAATCTCATTTGGGGAAGTCCTACACTAAAATATTTTTATAAAATGTGCCATACGGCCTCACATATGAATAGTAGAACTGCTCTTAGCAGCACTCACCTGGTCTATTTCAATCCCGTACCCATGACTGAGTCATGGCTGTGGGCGGGACAGGTCCAAGCAAATGCTGCATGAAGTAAATAGCCTGTGGACAGGGCCTGATGACTGAATGTGAACAGTCACCAATAGTGATGAGCGAGTATGCTTGTTACTACTCGGTACTCGCACGAGTATCACTGTACTCGGGCTACTCGGCGGGGACCGAGTAATCTCGCGATACTCGTGCTGTACTCGTGGTCTTCATCCCTGCATGTTGGCGCTCTTTTGAGAGCCTGCCCTCATGCAGGGATTGGCTGGCAGACCACTGCAATGCCACAGCCCTGTTAGTTGTGGAATTGCAGTGATTGGCCGGCCTGCACAGCGTGACCGAGCCTTTATACCGGCGGGCGCGCTGTGCTCTGCTCACAGCCATCCAGACAGTGAGTGCAGGGAGAGTGTTGCTGCTTCAGGGAAAGGTTTGCGGACCTTTATAGTTAGTTCCGGAGCAGGGCTGCAAACAGTATGACCAGAAGTCCTTCTTAGGACTATTATAGTTGTATACAGGCAGGCAGGGTATAGCCAGGTCGGAGTACAGTAGCAGAGTCCTTCTCAGGACTATTGTTGCTGTATACAGGCAGGGTATAGCCAGGTCGGAATACAGGCTAGTGACCAGAAGAGTCCTTGTCAGGACTATTGTAGCAGTATGCAGGCAGGCAGGCAGGGTATATAGCCATTCCTAGTGGTGACCGTATACCAGCCTTCATCATATCTGGGGCTGATGTACACAGTCTAAACCAGTCCAGATAGTGTCAGACTTCTCAGTAATTGTCGCTCCTAAAAACCTGTTAGGTTCTTAGTGCGTCCGTGCTTACATTTAAAAACCGCACGTGTGTGCCTGTCGGTGGCAGCGTACAGGTGCACTTGTGTGTGTTTTTCACAAACTAATATATAACGCACAAGTCTAGTGAATAATACACGTCAGTCAGCAGTGTCTGATAGTGTCAGACTTCTCAGTAATTGTCGCTCCTAAAAACCTGTTAGGTTCTTAGTGCGTCCGTGCTTGCATTTAAAATCCGCACGTGTGTGCCTGTCGGTGGCAGCGTACAGGTGCACTTGTGTGTGTTTTTCACAAACTAATATATAACGCACAAGTCTAGTGAATACACGTCAGCACAGCATTGCAAAATGTGCAAGGGCGTTGGCAAGGAACAAGGAAGTGGACGTGATGGTGGTGCAGGCAGAGGCCGAGGTCGTGGGCAAGCTCTAATTTCGCCACAACAAAGGGCCACATCTAGTCGCTCGCACGTCCTGTCCCAAATTCTTGGGGACCGCAGCAGTACACCGCTCTTGAACCAAGACCAGTGTCAACAGGTTGTTAGTTGGATAGCGGATAATGCTTCCAGTCAGATTGGCACCACCACAAACACTCTGTCTTCCACACGGTCAAGTGTCAGTAGCCGTGATACTGCACCGCACATTTCAGAACCTGATCCTCCTTCCTACCACAAGGCTGAGTACACGTCCTCGGACATTACTGATCCCACACTTGGACACTCGGAAGAGCTGTTCACGTTTCCATTCGCACATTCTGGCCTCTCGCCAGCTCATGTTGAAGTGGGTCATGAGGAGATCGTATGTACAGATGCCCAAATATTTGAGCAGCCACGTTCTCACGAAGTTGGCAACGTGTCTCAACAAGGGGTGGACGATGATGAGACACAATTGTCAGGAAGTCAGGAGGAGGAGCAGGGTGCGGAAGAGGAAGACGACGTGGTGGATGATCCAGTAACTGACCCAACCTGGCAGGAGGATATGCAGAGCGAGGACAGCAGTGCACAGGGGGAGGGAGGCGTAGCATCCCAACAGGCAGTAAGAAGCAAGGGTGGTGGCTCCAGGCAGAAGTCAGGCAACCGTTCCCCGGAACAACAACACGACACAAGGTGCCTATACAAATGTTAGGTCTTCCCGAGTCTGGCAGTTTTTTAAGTTGGCTCCAGATGATTCTAAAAAGGCCATTTGCAACACCTGCCGTGCCAGCATCAGCAGGGGTACCAAAACTAGCAGCCTGACCACCACCAGCATGATCAGGCACATGTCAGCCAAGCACCCGACTTTGTGGGAAGTACAACAGAGTCGAGGAGCAGTGCTTGCTGATGTCACTGCTACGTCTTCGCTTGTTGTGCATGCGAGCCAATCCCCTGTCCATGCTGCCTGCGAACAAGCCTCCTCCGGTCCTGCACCTGCAGTTGCCTATGCAGAAATAACACCATCATCAAGCACGTCCTTGTCCCAGTGCAGCGATCAGTTATCCATTCAGCAAACCTTTGAACGCAGGCGCAAATACACTGCCAACGCCCCACATGCCACAGTTCTAAATGCTAACATTTCGCGACTGCTTGCGCTGGAAATGTTGCCTTTTAGGCTGGTGGAGACAGAAGCATTCCGCGACCTGATGGCGGCAGCTGTCCCACGTTACTCGGTCCCCAGCCGCCACTATTTCTCCCGGTGTGCCTTCCCCGCGTTGCATAACCACGTGTCACAAAACATCACACGTGCCCTGAACAACGCTGTTTCAGCCAAAGTCCACCTAACCACAGACACGTGGACAAGTGCTTGTGGGCAAGGCCGCTACATCTAGTTGACGGCACACTGGGTTAATATTGTGGAAGCTGGGACCCAGTCTGAGCGAGGGACGGAATACGTCCTTCCCACACCAAGGTTTGCAGGCCCTACCTCAGTCAGGGTTTCATCCACACTCTACAGCTCCGGAATGTCATGCTCTTCAGCCTCCTCCTCCTCCTGCGCATCCTCATCCACTTTACCCTCCACACCAGTCCCAAGCTGGAAGCACTGCAGCACTGCCTCGGCGAAGCGGCAACAGGCTGTGCTGAAGCTAATCTGCATAGGTGACAAACCCCACAATGCAGAAGAGGTGTGGACAGCTCTGAAACAGCAGGCAGATCACTGGCTCACACCTCTGAACCTAAAGCCAGGAAAGGTCGTGTGTGACAATGGCCGGAACCTGGTGGCGGCTTTGAGGCGAGGCCAGCTGACACATGTTCCATGCGTGGCCCATGTGCTCAACCTCGTGGTTCAGCGGTTTCTAAAGTCATACCCAGAGCTGTCTGATCTGCTGGTAAAAGTTCGCCGCCTGTCTGCACATTTTTGAAAGTCACCTACTGCTTCAGCCGGCCTTGCCGGCTTTCAGCGCCGTTTGCATCTTCCGGCTCACAGACTGGTGTGTGATGTCCCCACGCGTTGGAATTCAACTCTGCACATGTTGGTCAGGATATGTGAGCAGAAGAGGGCAGTTGTTGAGTACCTGCATCACCTAAGCCGTCGGGAAATGGGTCAAACTCCACACATAACACCTGAGGAGTGGAGATGGATGTCCGACCTATGTACCATCCTCCAAAACTTTGAGGACTCCACCAAGATGGTGAGCGGTGATGACGCCATTATTAGTGTCACCATACCGCTTCTCTGCCTTCTAAAACGGTCTCTGCTCAAAAACAAACATGATGCATTGCAGGCGGAGCACGATGAGTTGCAGCAAGAAACAGTAGTGGGTGTGGGTGATAACACACAGCCCAGCCTCGTCTCATCACAACGTGCAGTGGAGGACTATGACGAGGAGGAGGATGAAGACATGGAGCAACTCTCCGGCCAAATTGAGGATATGACATGCACACCAGTCATATCCTCGGTTCAGCGTGGCTGGCCAGAGGACAGGGTAGATGAGGAGGAGGAGGAGGAGGACAGCATGTTCAGTCATCGTGTTGGTCAGGATACTGAAGTACTGGCTGTTAAGAGTCTGGCGCACATGGCTGACTTTATGGTAAGCTGCCTGTCTCGTGACCCTCGCCTTAAGAACATCTTGGCCGACAATCATTACTGGTTGGTAACACTGTTAGACCCACGCTACAAGGAGAACTTTATGTCTCTTATTCCCGAGGCGGAGAGGTCAACCAAAATGCAGCAGTTCCGGAAGGCCATAGTCACGGAAGTAGGCAAAGCATTCCCCTCACAAAACGCTAGCGGCATAGGTCAGGAATCAGTGGACAACCAAGGCGTACAGCCGAGAGAGGCACAAGTCCAATCCGCCAGAGGTAGGGGAACAGTCTTTAAGATGTGGGACAGTTTTCTCAGCCCCTCACGTACCACAGCCCCTGAGGTGCGGGGTAGTGCCACAAGAAATCCTAAGTTTGCCCAGATGCTCAAGGAGTACCTTGCAGATCGAACAACTGTACTCCGACATTCCTCTGTGCCTTACAATTATTGGGTATCCAAGGTGGACACGTGGCATGAATTGGCTCTCTACGCCTTGGAAGTCCTGGCCTGCCCTGCCGCTAGCGTTTTGTCAGAGCGTGTTTTTAGTGCCGCAGGTGGAATCATTACAGATAAACGCACCCGCCTGTCAACTGAAAATGCTGACAGGCTGACTCTGATCAAGATGAACAAGGGTTGGATTGGGCCAGACTTCACCACACCACCAGCAAATGAGAGCGGAATTTAAAGTTTGAAACGGGAATTTGCCATGTACCTCCACTCACCCATGGGTACACACTTCTGGACTTTGGATAATCGCTGTACTGCTCCTCCTTCTCCTCATGCGCCACCATGATGACCCTTACAATAGTTAGGCCTTTGCTTCAGGTATACCCCCAGTGGTAAATTTTTTCGCCCATTCTTTCAGAATGGACATTACAACGACAGGAGACCCGCTCCTTTGCAATGGGAACAATGTTTTGAGGCCCTCATGCACGTCTCTATCCAGGGACAACGTGGAGCCTCCCAATTTTTGGCTGCCCTGCCAAAGGGCTATACTACAATACACCCACTTCCTTACAATGGGCACTTCAGGTTTACAGGCCCTCATGCACGTCTCTATCCAGGGACAACGTGGAGCCTCCCAATTTTTGGCTGCCCTGCCAAAGGGCTATACTACAATAGACCCACTTCCTTACAATGGGCACTTCAGGTTTACAGGCCCTCATGCACGTCTCTATCCAGGGACAACGTGGAGCCTCCCAATTTTTGGCTGCCCTGCCAAAGGGCTATACTACAATAGACCCACTTCCTTACAATGGGCACTTCAGGTTTACAGGCCCTCATGCACGTCTCTATCCAGGGACAACGTGGAGCCTCCCAATTTTTGGCTGCCCTGCCAAAGGGCTATACTACAATAGACCCACTTCCTCAAAATGGGCATTTCAGGTTTACAGGCCCTCATGCACGTCTCTATCCAGGGACAACGTGGAGCCTCCCAATTTTTGGCTGCCCTGCCAAAGGGCTATACTACAATAGACCCACTTCCTTACAATGGGCACTTCAGGTTTACAGGCCCTCATGCACGTCTCTATCCAGGGACAACGTGGAGCCTCCCAATTTTTGGCTGCCCTGCCAAAGGGCTATACAACAATAGACCCACTTCCTTACAATGGGCACTTCAGGTTTACAGGCCCTCATGCACGTCTCTATCCAGGGACAACGTGGAGCCTCCCAATTTTTGGCTGCCCTGCCAAAGGGCTATACTACAATAGACCCACTTCCTCAAAATGGGATGATCAACCGGGCTCCCCATCCAGGTGCAGTATTTTCCTGGGCTGTAAACTTCCAGCGGGAACGGCGGCGGGGGCAGCGTACCCGGTACTTCTTCCTCCATGAGTTGTGCTACCTCGGGCTCATTGGTCATGGTACTAGCGGGCTCCAGCTCCCAGCTGATGAGTGATGACATGGGAGTCTGCGTGGCTTGATCTCGGCGCTGCACGGCTGCGGCGACCCTCTGCTCACGGGCCCACACCACGGCACCATTCTGCGGATCTCCGCCTTCCAGTCGAGCACCTGCTGCAGACTCTGCACCCTCATCTTCATGCAGAACCGACCCAGCTCCCGCTCCAACCAAGCAGCGGTTCCGGCGGGAATCTCACCCGGTCCGCAATCCTCAAAGGCTACTCCACCTCTGCTCCTTCTGGGTCCCGCCGCTCCAGCGGCTGGCGCCCCTCCGCTCCCGTCCGGGAACGCCGACATCTTTCCATCTCCCCCCCCCCATGGTCTTTTCGGGGCATTTCACTTGCTCTTTGCACATCTCCGCTCTCAAGGGCGGGGCTTAACTTTCGCGCCCTTTTTGGTTGGAGAAGACGGCTTGGGCGGGAAACTTCGCGCCACAGGAAGGTGACAAGATGGAGGATTCTGCAATTTTTCAACGGAGACTCCGCTGACGATAACTTCAAGGCGCACTTCCACAGGTAAGTGGATGGGTTCAATCCTGTTCGTGATGCCAGAAGAGTCGATGTGTACCGACCCGGGGCTCGGCCGGCTGCCCAGCCACTCGGATCCGTGCTTGTCGGTGGGTGGCTCGAGCTCTTCCACGGGTCACGTCGCTCTAAAAGGGGGTTGGCGCTACACGTAGGAACTTCGGTGGGGGGTCCATGGACAGAGCCGCGGTGGTTTGCAGGGGATTTAAATTCGTGACGCCACCCACGGGCTGTGGTGAATGGATGGACACCACCGCTGCCGTTGTCTAGGCTCCCGGGGACGGTGTTGTGCAGCTTGGTGTTGACCCCCTCCATGGGTAGGGGAATGATGGTCCGGGGGGCCCGAGGGAGGTGCTGAGGCAAGGGGATGGATGCGTGCTAGGGTGCTGGTGCGGTGCGGCGCGGTGCACGGCCTGAAGGCACTGGTGTACTCACTATGATAAAACATGCTGGAGTCTCTGGTAAACCAAACAAGATAATGAATGGTGCCCGCAGCCGGCTGCAGTTTCCCCTTAACAGGTTGATGGTTTCCGCCTTTTTCCTGCACCTCTTTAGTGTAAACGTTCTGACTCTTATGCCTAAGCAATGGTAGTCCGCTCCCCCGCTTGCTGTGTGTCGGGAGAGCCCTGTTTGCCCGCAGACGCTGGCCCCGTGGGTCTCTATGCCTTGGCGGTGGCTTTACCCTAATGGTTGGGCTGTTGTCTTCAGTCGGGTCTTGTGTGGGAAAGGTCCTAAAGTCCAGTCCTCAATCAGTTGATTTGACCTAGCCTAGTTGTTTCTGGGCCTCGTACTGGGTCTGAGTACCCCTCCTGGTGCTCCAGTTTCCAATCGGTTCCCCGGTTCGGTACCGGCGGTCCACTGCCCGTCCCCGGTCCCTACGGTTCCACCGGCTGTAATTCCAGCTCCTACAGGCGGCCACCACCATCTGCCTCTTTGCCAGAGGTGACTGGGATCCAACCCAGACACCTGGTGTAGTCTTTGGCAGGCCTGAGCACAGGTCTGCACTTGAACTTGACTCCACTTCACTCGACTGTCAAAGCTAATCTAGACTACAACTACTGTTTTTCCCGCCTCTGGGCCTGTGAACTCCTCGGTGGGTGGAGCCAACCGCCTGGCTCTGCCCCCCTGGTGTGAACATCAAACCCGGAGGGTGGTGACAAAGGTTTGTAGTTTGGCTGCTGTCACCTTTCTAAGGGGAGGGGGTGTGTGTGTGTGTGTGTGTGTGTGCACGGGACTACCTGGGACGACCTGACTAGTCCAGGGCGTCACACAAAGGATGGTCTAAAAAATTCATGCAAAGATTCCATAAAATTGCTGTTACCACCAGATACGGTGTTGCTGGTATGATTTGAGTGACGATGACTCGACAGTCCCATGGTTGTCAAGTTAGAACTGTGAGATTCACTCTGTGCACCACTGGTGTTTAGTGTAAAAGCCGAGCTAAGATTGCATAACAACTTCTGCTGATACTCCTGCATACGTGCGTCCCTTTGTGAAGCCCCGCAAACGCTGTGTCGGTGCATTACCTTCAGGGACTCCACGCAGCTGGATCTGGTCACAGGTAGGAAATCTTCTATTTGTCGTGACGCCACTCTCAGTATTGCGGTCAGTGGGGACCGCCACTGCAGATTAAGGGATGCCTGGGGCTGATGGTGGGTGCAGTCGGTTGTAATAGCCTCCTGAGAGTGAGGCAAGCCCCAGGGCCCTGTGTAGGTGTGTAGAACCACAAGGCGCAGAATAACTCCACAGAAGCAGGATGTCTTTCAGGGTTTTTACTCACAGAAGGTGGCAGAGTGAGTAACCCGGGCGAAGCTGGGATGAACCAGGCTGGAACCAGGTATCCTTCAGGCTGACTTCTGATGGTGACTACCAACTCGCCTTCCTTAGCCCTTGGTGGTTTGGGGTAACCCCGACTTTTAGTCCCTATGGGGGTCACCCAGGGAAGTTGCTGAAGCCTCACTCCCCTTCGTTTGCCGTGTGCTTGTTGCCTGGGCCAGATCACTCCAGCTGCTTGCCTCCTGTGAACTATGGGCCCTAACTGTGGCTACGTGGCTGCGGCTTTTGTGGTGTTGTGGCGTGGGCTTTGAGGGCCCCACACCGGCAGGTTTAGCAAGGAAAGTTGGATCTATCCCCGCATCGGGATCTGCCGCCCGTTTGGGCCTGGTTCTCCCTCTTGTGCCTGCCTACGCCACCTAGCAACCAGGCTCTCTTACCACACCCCTTGATTGGAGATGGAGGCTTTTGGCCCCCTCCACTATTCCAGTGGAGGTGAAGGCTTTGCCCCCTCCTGGGATCCCCAGGGGTCCTCTCAAAGGTACATGTGTGAGACCTGATCACTATGCGCCTGTGTAGTCACACCTCGGTCAGCCTTCTGGATTACCTGTATTGTACTGTCCCCAGCATGGGTGCAGTACTCAGTGGTGCCTGACCAGGTCAGGGGCGCCACACCTTTCTATGGCAGGAATTATTTCGACAAATTTTGACTTGTACTGGGGATCTAAGAGTGTGGCAACCCAGTAGTTAGCATTACTTCTAATTCTGACAATCCGAGGGTCATGTTGTAGGTAGTGCAGCAAGAAGGCGCTCCTGTGTCTTGCGCATCCAGGAGGACCAAGTCCTTGCTGTGTTGGTGGCGGCGAGGTGGGAATCATGCTTCCTTCCTCTGCCCTCTCCCCCCAACCTCGCACAACAGAAATGTGATCAAGGTCTCCCTCATCTGCTGAGTCTTCCATGCCCATCGCCAGTTCGTCCTCCATTTCTTCCTGGGCTCCTGCACCTTCCACAACAGTTTGGCTGCTACCATTCAACCTTGTTAATCCCTCTCTCCCACCATCCCATGCCTGCCGCCTTGGTGCTGCTGACCGTCTGAACCTTGGTATCCCTTCCGCATATGAATCCTCCTGTACTTCCTCCCCTTCCACTTGTCCCACCACCTGACTCTGAATACTGTTTAGAGTGTGCTCCAGCATGTAATGACTGGAATTGTCATGCTGATAATGGCATTGTCAGCACTAAACATATTCGTCGCCATGTCGAAACTGTGCAGAAGGGTGCATAGGTCCTTGATCTGAGGCCACTCCAGCAGCGTGATGTGCCCCACCTCTGCATCTCGTTGGCCCAGGATATTCGACATAACGTATTGCACCAGGGCTCGGCGGTGCTGCCACAGTCGCTGCAACATGTGGAGAGTCTAATTCCAGCGTGTCGGCACATCGCATTTCAGGCGGTGAACCGGCAGGCCGAAAGACTTCTGGAGCGATGCAAGTCGTTCAGCTGCGGTGTGTGAACGCTGGAAGTGAGCACATAGTGACCGTGCCCTGTGCAGAAGCCAATCTAGGCCGGAGTAGTGGGTTAATAATTGCTGGACAACAAGGTTCAACACGTGAGCCATACAAGGCACATGTGTCACATTGCCCCGGCAAATTGCCGCACCCAGGTTTACAGCATTGTCGCACACGGCCTTCCCTGGCTGCAGGTTGAGTGGAGACAACCATTGCCGAAAGTCGGTCTCCCGAGCTGACCACAACTTGTCAGCTGTGTGACTCCCATTTCCCAAACATTTCAACTTAAAGACCGCCTGATGCCGTTGAACTCTGCTGTCAGCATAGTAAGGAGGTGTGCAGGATTCCTTGTGCGCAGTTACAACCCGGGTGGCCTGACCAGACAGGCTTTGGGCGAAGGTGGAGGACCCAGACGAGGTGGAAGAGGCAGAAGCAGTTGAGGAACTTCTACATACAGAGGATTGACGCACAACTCGTGTGGACGGCAAGACTTGTACAGCAGACCCTTCTCCATCTCTCACTATAGTTACCCAGTCAACCTCTTCGCTTTGTCATGGCTAGGAGGAAATGGTCTTTCACTTGTCCACATAGGAGGGATCGAGGGCTGGCTGCTGTGCTGAGACGGTGTTGAGTAGGGTGTCCCTGGAAAACTGCTGGTCTGTGAGGAAAGTGCAGGCAGAGACATAATGTTGCCTTCATCCAAAGGTGGTGCTCTTGATGTCTGAGAGAGCTCAACACCAGCAGCTGTTTCCACTTCAAAACAACTGATGACCTGCAAATCACAGTGTCTGTTGCTGGGAAAGAGGCGGAAGGTCTGCTTTCAAAAGCATGTGTGACTGCTGTCCCCACAGTCACAGAGGATGAAGAGCACACGGATGCACTTGAAAGGGCAGACAGTGGTTGGTCCGCTTCGCTAGGCCGCATTGTAGCACAGTAAGCTTCCCAATGCGACTTATGCTTCATATCCATGTGACGGTTCATGGACGAAGTACTCAAACTACTGAGTTTTTGGCCTCTACTTAGACATTGGTGACAAATCTTACAGATGACATGAGTTGGGTCATCCTTTGCGATGTCAAAAAAGGACCAGGCTAGGCAAGGCTTAGAGCCCATGAGACCTGCAGAGCCACCACGACTTGTGCTCAGAGGCAGAGTTGTGGCTGAGGATGTAGTTGTTGATGTGCTTCCAGTACTCCGTCTCTGTCCAGGAAGGCACATGCTAACCTCGTCGTCAGTAGCATCCTCCTCCACCTCCTCTGCTGACCTCATTGACTGACTGTGGGTTGACAGTAAGTGGGATCTACAACCTCATCAACACCCTGTGTGTTTGCACTCCCCTGGTCCTAAGAGCCAACCTCTTCCTGCCCTGACGGAATACTTAAGTTGTCGTTCCAATCAGGTATCTGAGTCTCATTGTCATCAGCATGTTCCTCATTGTCTCCACCAAGAGGAGTTACAGTTTGGGAATGAGGGTCTACATTATGCTCAGAACCTTCTTCATCTGAGCCTGGATCCGACTCACAAAGATTCTGGGCATCAGTGCAGATCATTTCCTTGTCTGGACTCACTGCAGCTTTGGAGAAGACTTCTAATTCCCAGGCTATAGTGTGACTGAACAGCTCTGCAGACTCAACCATCCCTGTTACCCCATACTCTGCAGGGCGGGTGGAGACTTGAGAGCTGGTAGAAAGCAAGTGCGATTGGGGTGACAACTCAGAGGACTGGAGTCTTTGGGATGTTGAAGTTGAGGTGGAGGAGAGGCCACTTGATGTAGCACTTGAGATCCATTTAAGCATCTGCAGTTTTTGTGCCTCATCTACCTTTGGTAGCAATGCTCGTTTCCGTAACAAAGGGATCATATCAGATTGTCCACGGAAAGTAGTAGACATCTTACTTTGGCTGGAAGATGGTCTTTCTTCAGCAGATTTTACTGTTGCTTTACCACCTACCCCACGGACACAAACTTTTTTTCCCTTTGGAACACAGCTGTTCCCCTTTCCACCAGCATGTGGCCTTTTGCCACTCATTTTGTTTGTGAACAAATTGGACACTGTTTGTTGCAGTTAAAAATTGCATAGCAGAAATGTAGAGGTGGTGTAGAATGCAGAGGTGGTGTAGCTTTCTTGTCAGCAGAGGAATGTCCCTGACTATCCCAGACAATGATACTATGCCCCAAAGAATTGTCTGCACTTTTTGCAGTTACAATTGCGTAGCAGACATGTAGAGGTGGTGTAGAATGCAGAGGTGGTGTAGCTTTCTTTTCAGCAGAGGAACGTCACTGACTATCACAGACAATGATACTATGCCCCAAAGAATTGCCTGCACTTTTTACAGTTAAAATTGCATAGCAGAAATGGAGAGGTGGTGTAGAATGCAGAGGTGGTGTAGCTTTCTTGACAGCTGAGGTACGTCACTGACTATCACAGACAATGATACTATGCCCCAAGGAATTGCCTGCATTTTTTGCAGTTAAAATTGTGCATCCTACGTCATCCACACAAAGCAGACGAAGTTTAAAAAAAGTTGATGTTTGGCCAGAAACCAAATGCCAAACCTTGGGTTTGCTTATCTCTACTTACAACTGTCACTTGTCTTCTAATGTTAGAAACTACATGTGGCTAAATTCCCAGCTCAAACAAATAGACCTAGGCAACAGCAGTTGACTCTGGAAGTAACTTATTCCCACAGGAGCAGGAGGTAAAATTTCCTAAGACCCGCAACACACATCCGTTTAATTTGTATGTGTGCGGTACGTATTTGCACGTACTGGAGACACGTACACACGGAGACCCATGTTATTCAATGGTAGATGGCACACACATGTAAAATCACACGGAACGTGTGTCCGTGTGATAAGTACGTGTGTGCGCTTTTCTGCACGGACGACATGTCCGTTTTTGGCTGGCAGCACGCAGGCACGGACCCGCTAAAGTCTATGGGTCCGTGTCTGCACGGACCGCACACAGAGTATGTCCGTGTTCAGCACGTTTCGTGCGTGTGCGTTTTTACACTAGCGATCTTATTTTTATTTTTTTTAAATTAAATTCAGTATACTTACCTTTTTTTCCTGCTGTTCTCAGTCATACTTACATTGGTGCTCGTTTTTTTTCTTCCCCCGGCTCATACCGCTCCCCGATCACCAGCGCGGTGAGGAACAGCTGTGCAGAGAATACGTGGCAACAATTACTTTGAATATGCCGGCCGCTCATTAATCAATCTCGTATTCCCTGCTTTCCCCACCAACAGATGCCTGTGATTGGTTGCAGTCAGACACGCCCCCCACGCTGAGTGACAGGTGTCTCACTGCACCCAATCACAGCAGCCGGTGGGCGTGTCTATACTGTGCAGTAAAATAAATAAATAAATAATTAAAAATACGGCGTACGGTCCCCCCCAATTTTAATACCAGCCAGATAAAGCCATACGGCTGAAGGCTGGTATTCTCAGGATGGGGAGCCCCACGTTATGGGGAGCCTCCCAGCCTAACAATATCAGTCAGCAGCCACCCAGAATTGCCGCATACATTATATGCGACAGTTCTGGGACTGTACCCGGCTCTTCCCGATTTGCCCTGGTGCATTGGCATTCGGGGTAATAAGGAGTTAATGGCAGCCCATAGCTGCCAATAAGTCCTAGATTAATCATGTCAGGCGTCTCCCCGAGATACCTTCCATGATTAATCTGTAAATTACAGTAAATAAACACACACCCGAACAATCCTTTATTAGAAAAAAAAACACTAAAAAATTGCCTTGTTCACCAATTTTATAAGCCCGAAAAAGCCCTCCATGTCCGGCGTAATCCAGGATGGTCCAGCGTCGCTTCCAGCTCTGCTGCATGAAGGTGACCGGAGCTGCAGAAGACACCGCCGCTCCTGTCAGCTCCATTCAGCTAATGAAGGGAATAGCGCAATCAGCTGAGCTGTCACTGAGGTTACTCGCGGCCAACGCTGAATACAGCTGATCGCGCTATTCTCTTCATTAGCTGCCTTCTGCAGCTCTGGTTACCTTCATGCAGCACAGCTGGAAGCGACGCTGGATCATCCTGGATTACGCCGGACATGGAGGGCTTTTTCGGGCTTATAAAATTGGTGAACAAAAAATAAGGGCCTCGGTATGTATCTGCAGCCTGCACTTGTGCCTGGGAGAGGCTGAGGTTCACTTGAGGGGTGTCGGAGATTTATTATTAGTTCAAATGCTGTCCAAAGGGGTAGCTGTCGGCAGGGATTGCAGAACTCCTTTGGCATTAGTTTTGTATGCTGGGAAAATGACCTTGACAAGATGGCAAGCTCACATAAATAATTAAAGGGAATCTATCAGCAGGTTTTTGCTACCTAAACTGAGAGCAGCATAATGTAGGCAAAGAGATTTTGAATTCAATTATATATCACTTAGATTACTGTGCGCAGCTGTTCTGACATAATCAGAATTTTTAGATTTAGCCATGTAGTAGAGCTGAGAGAGCTGCCACTGCCCAAACCAGGCTCTCAATAGAGATTGTACATTGATATTGATGTGTCAGAGGAAGGGGAATGAAGGACAGACATTGTAGTCCAATCAATGATAAGTCCTGATGTGTCCTGCTGCTTAAACAAACATAGCAAATAAACAACAGATAAGACCTTGACAAAGCAGGTATCCCTGAATTCTTTGTGTTAACCCTTGCAGCATGATGCTGTTTTCAGCTTACATAGCAAAAACCTGCTGACAGATTCCCTTTAATCAGGATCATACACATTTTTGTTAGTTCAGTTGGTTCCCATATGGTCTTATAATGGTCGGAGGTGGTACCCAGGAGGGCTTGCCTTGGAGCATGGGAACTGAAGATTATTGAAAGATACAAGCAGTTTCTATCTATCTACAGTGCCTACAAGTAGTATTCAACCCCCTGCAGATTTAGCAGGTTTGATAAGATGCAAATAAGTTAGAGCCTGCAAACTTCAAACAAGAGCAGGATTTATTAACAGATGCATAAATCTTACAAACCAACAAGTTATGTTGCTCAGTTAAATTTTAATAAATTTTCAACATAAAAGTGTGGGTCAATTATTATTCAACCCCTAGGTTTAATATTTTGTGGAATAACCCTTGTTTGCAATTACAGCTATATAATCGTCTTTTAGAAGACCTGATCAGGCTGGCACAGGTCTCTGGAGTTATCTTGGCCCACTCCTCCATGCAGATCTTCTCCAAGTTATCTAGGTTCTTTGGGTGTCTCATGTGGACTTTAATCTTGAGCTCCTTCCACAAGTTTTCAATTGGGTTAAGGTCAGGAGACTGACTAGGCCACTGCAACACCTTGATTTTTTCCCTCTTGAACCAGGCCTTGGTTTTCTTGGCTGTGTGCTTTGGGTCGTTGTCTTGTTGGAAGATGAAATGACGACCCATCTTTTTTTTTAAACTCGTTTTATTGAAGGTTAAGTAAATCATAACATTGAGAGATAAATCAGCATAATGTACAGTAAAGAAAAAATACCTGTAAACTGGTTGATAATCAGAGTAAGAAAGCATCAATAATCAAGTCAACGTCTGTTACTTTCAGCATGGCCTTAGTACATTAAACATAACAAAGGTGTCAGCACGCGAGGCATATCCATCCTGAGGCAAAAAGCCCATGTTAACAAGGAAAGTGCAACCCATGTTTCCGGGACCTCATCATAATCCTGATACAGCATATCTTGGATCACATGTTTCTCCTTCCCTCTCACCGGAGCATTATTGATTATTATTGCTATAATACCGACTGTAGGTTATCAGCTAGGGAGCCGGGTGATCCTCCGGTCAAGGGCGATCCCAGCCATCTACCCCATATTTTGTTGAATTTATGTAGTGAACCTCTTGTCTTATAAACAAATTGTTCTGACGGGATTATAGCATTTACCAATGCAATCCAAGAGCCTCTAGTTGGAGGATGAGTGCTCATCCAATTTAATATAATGCCCTTCCGGGCCAGAAACAATACCTTTTTTATTAATAAATTTTCATCTTGAGACCAGGAGTGTACATTCACCACTCCAAATAGACACAGAATTGGGCACATAGCAACCCCTTTTTGAAGTATGGTGGAGAGAGTCGTTACAACCTCACTCCAATAGGAGAGAATGGCCCGGCAATCCCATATCATATGCCAGAAATCAGCAACGTCTCTCCCGCATCTCGGACAACCCACCCCCACCAAATTATTCGCCTTTTTCATTTTGTTTAGTCTCTGGGGAGTGATATAACTCTGGTGAATAATATAAAGCTGAATCAGTCTATTATTAATTGCGGGAGAGACCAGCGTGTGGGATTCGACAATGTCGTCCCACACTACATCATCAATTTCAGGAATCCTGGCACTCCACCTCTCCCGGACAGAAAGAGGACTGTTCATGGCCTTGGCCCGAATAAGGGAGGAGTATAATTTGGAAATAAGGCCACCAGGGCCCTGGGATCTGATAATTCCAATGATTGGAAAGGAAGAGAATCTAACCCCACGACCAGAGAACTGAGCCCGAAAGGCGTGCCTGATCTGGAGATACTGAAACCCATGAGATTCCGGCAGATCGAATTCCGTACGCAGTTGTGCAAAGGGGCGGAGTTCACCATCCCGGACCAGTGATCCCAGGGAGACTATTCGCCGATTCCTCCATTCACCAAACCCCGGCAGTCCACAAAAGTGTGGAAGGTCCAGGTTATCCCATATGGGTGTCTCAGTTGGTATATCCTGAAATCCGAATATGGCTTTAGCCTCTTTCCAGATCCTGGCCCCTAGTTTGTGTATCGGGAGGATGCGGCCCTAAGGGGCCTTCTTGTGATCTGTCAACAGTGGCCATAGGAGATCCACCCCTGTGAACTCTGCCAGCAGTCCCTCCGGAGAACCCCTTACCCTAGGAAGTGTCCACTGACCCAGATATTTCAATTGTCCGGCCAGGTAGTATATGTACAGATCAGGAAGGGCCATGCCCCCCATGTCCTTGGGTCTCTGTAATTTGGCCAACTGGACCCCTGATCTGGACGTGCCCCAGACAAAGGTAATCATAAGGGATTCCAGGGACCGGAAGAAAGAGCGAGGAATCTGTACAAATACATGCTGGGTAATATAAAGACACTTTGGTTGCACTATCATTTTAAGGAGGTTAATCCTTCCCGCCACTGAGAGCGGAAGTTGGCTCCATCTATTAAATTTCTCCCCGAGGTGTGATAACAGGGGGGCAATATTTCTTGCTATCATCTCCGAAGGGCTTCCCGCCAGTATAATCCCAAGGTATTTAAAATGATCCACTACTGGAACCCTACATATGCGGGCGTTCGCCATTTCCTCTCTGTCCCGGGACATAAAGAGGAGGTACAACTTTGACCAGTTTATTGACAGACCCGAGAACTCCCCAAATCGATCAATTAGTTCCACGGCTCTAGGAATGGAGGAATCCGGATCAGATGCGAACAATAGCAAGTCATCTGCATACAGAGACAAGCGTTCATCTCCCCTACAGTGTCTCACTCCCCGGTAAATTGGGTCCGCCCGAATGCGCACCGCCAGCGGTTCCATGGCGAGGGCGAACAGGAGAGGGGAAAGGGGGCATCCCTGTCTGGTTCCCCTCCCCAAGGGGAAAGTTTCCGACACCCCGCCGCCCACCTGAATGTTAGCAGATGGGGCTTTATATATAATCTCAATCCATCTAATGAATTCGTTGCCGAAACCAAATGCTCGCAGCACCTCCAACAGGTATAGCCATTCTATAGAGTCAAAGGCCTTGGCCGCATCCAGGGAGACCAAAGCCCAATCCTCCTTTAACTTGGTGCCCATCTGTAAGACCACCTGCGCCCTCCTCAGGTTATCCGAGGTACTCCTACCCGGAATGAATCCAGATTGATCCTCATGCACTATGGAGGAGATCACTTTATTGAGTCTAGTTGCTAGAATTTTGGTAAGAATTTTGTAATCAGAGTTTAACAAAGATATCGGTCTGTACGAGCCACAATCCAATGGGTCCTTATCTGGTTTCAATAGTAGAACGATGGTTGCCTCATAGAAGGAATCAGGCAACCGTCCCCTGCGGAACGAAGCCTCAACCGTCTCCAGGAGGGCCGGGGCCAGCTCCCCCTGATATTTGTCAAATATCTCAATCGGGAGTCCGTCTGCCTCAGACGCCCTACCCCTATTGAGGGCTCCCATCGCCTCCACTATCTCCTCCATACTAATGGGCTCATCCAAGGCCGACCTCTGGGCCAAAGTCAATCTGGGAAACTCCAGGTCTCGTAAGTAATCAGTGATCTCCTCCCTTGACACGGTCAGCCTGGACTCATATAGGTTCTTATAGAAGTCCAGAAACACCTCCAGAATACCGTTGACGGAAGTGACTGATTCACCGCTAGGGTCTCTAATCTTAAGGACCGCAGGTGAGCTATTGGATTGGTGCACCAAGAACGCTAGTAAACTGCTAGATTGGTTCCCTTGCTCAAAATATCTCTGGTTCGTGAAGAAGACATGTCTCTTAGCCTTATCTTGCAAGTACAAAAGATATTTCCTCCCAGCCTGTAACCACTGGGATCTATTTTCTTCAGAAGGGTCCGAGGTGAATCTATGTTCGAGCACTCTATTTTGATTGGCCAATTCCTCCTCCTCCCTGGCCGCCTGTTTCTTGAGATAGGAGATAGAGGAGTGACAGCATCCCCTCAGATACGCCTTAAGCGCGTCCCAATAAGCCGAGTGATTCTCTTCCACAGAGTTCGTCTCAGTGTATGCCCTGAGCTGGTCAGGAATCCTATCATTGGTACCAAAGAGTGAGAGCCACCAAGGGTTAATCTTCCGTGACATTTTACGAGATTTACATCCTTCCCATTTAATGCTTACAAATACCGGGGAGTGATCTGATACTGATCTGGGCAGGTGACATACCGATTGTATATGAGCACAGACTCTTTCGTTTCCACAAATATAATCAATTCGAGATAATGAGTTTTTCCCTGGAGTATAACATGTATATTCTCTCAGTACTGGGTTGAAAAACCGCCACATGTCGTACCATCCCACCTCCTGTAGGAATGCACTCAGTCTAGTTTGTATCGTGGGGGAGATCGGGACCTGTCGGGTGCTGAATCTATCCAGTCCTGGGTTATTGATCAGATTAAAGTCCCCCATGCAGAGCACCAAGGCTTGTGGAAATTGTAAGGCAAACTTAGCCGCCTCATACAGAATCGAGATTCCCATCGCAGGGGGGATGTATATGGCTAGGATCACTATCATTACCCCATCAATATGAGCCTGGATAAACACATACCTCCCTTCATTGTCCTTTATAATCTTACCCGGGTCCCATCGCAGTGCTTTATGAATTAGTACCGATACTCCCCTAGAATATGAGGAATGAACAGAGTGGGCTGACCATTGAACCCAAGGCTTCTGGAGCATTCTAATGGTCTCAAACAATAAATGGGTCTCCTGTAAACATACAATCTGAGCTTTGGATCTTTTGATATGTGCAAATACTGCCGCCCTTTTCCTGGATGTGCCCAGTCCCCTAACATTCCATGTCATCAAACTTAAAGCCATTGAAAGATATCACTTGCTAAATTGAATGAAAAAAGTCAAAACTTAACCCACAGTAGAACTGGGGTAAACGTACCCTTAAATACAAACAATCGGTTGCACACACACAGCCGATAAGAACTGGTCCACTAGTGCGATCAGGAGATATTTTCCCTAGCAACGACTAGGGTGAACCAACGTGGCTAGATGGTGTACTTGGTACGGGGGTGTCCTCAAACAAGGACTTAAGCTTCTCCTGCAGTCCAATAAATTGAATTACCCTGCAACATAACCTTTACTCGTGCCTATGTGGAAGGACCAAGAATAGGTGAGTATAGAACTAAGGGAGAGGAAAGACGAGGGAAAGCAGAGAGGATAGAGAGAAAGAGAGAAGAAGGAAAAGAAAAAAAAAAAAAAACAGGGAGATGGGGGAGACGAAGTAGAAGTGTGAACAGGAAAGGAAAAAAAGGCAAGAGGAGGAGAGAGAGAGAGAGAAGAAAATAAGATATGTGGAGGAAAGGGGTAACGGTGAGCAAGTCTGGAAGGAAACTGGGAGAAAGAGAGGAAGGGTAAAGGGGGAGGTTGGAGAAAAGGGCAGGGAGAGACTTAGAGTAGGGGGGGGAAGTAAGAGGACAAAGAGGGGGTAGGAGGGTGGGATGGGAAGAATGGGGAATTAAGCAAATAAGAGAGGAAGGTGGAAGGAAGAGATGGAAGTGTAAAGGAATTGAGAGGAGAATTTGCAGGTGATCTTAAGTTATAAGATATTATGATGTATGGTAACCTTAGAAGCTGAATACAACTCTAAAAGCAAAATTCAACAATATGAACTTAAGTGCGTTGCCAACTGTTGCGAACCCAAAGTAAAGTCCCATGTTGGATCGGAAAAAAAAGATACAGGATAACACAAGTTCGCTGGAAAGTGTTCTTGGTGCCGCAGCTGCGGTCTGGCCCAAGTCCCGCCTGATGTCAACTCGATCCGGTCCCACGAGCGACGCACCTGCGACCGAGTGATCCGGAGCTCAAACTGGGCTTAGCAATGAACGCAGTGAACGCAGGCCACATCGCATCCCAGGCGCGACCTCAAGCTGCCCAGACCCAAGAAGGGCCGACCCGGAAACCGGCTCAATGGAAGGCCAATAATAATCGCACCCAGTAGCTCACATGCTCCCGGAGGGCCACAAGCGCATCAGCGTATCCTGATAAGTTCATCCGCTTCTCAACGAACTGGAACCAGGAGATCAGAGTGCGGGCGCAACTGCGATCCCGACCCCACTCCACACACATAACAGAGGAGGTGTAGAAAACAAAACTATTTCGCGCCTTTGATAACAAGGGACGTCGAGTACCTGCATAGGATGATCATAAAACGATCACAACAGCGATTTCAGACACGACGTCCCAGGAATTAGGATCGCATTACCGAACTCACTCCAAAGAAGATGAAATAAGTGGATCAAAGCCGCGACGCCACCACAACAACGACCCTCCAGGCATCGCCCGTGGCTGTAACGCATCAGCGCTTCCTCTTCAGTGTGTTGATCCAGTCATCTGCCTCCGCAGGAGAAGTAAAGAACAGGGAACGCTCTTGATAAACCACTCTGAGACGGGCTGGGAAGATCATGGAGTAGGCAATTTGATGTTCTCTGAGGCGCTTTTTCACTTGAATGAAGGATGCCCTTGTTTTCTGAAGAGACGCAGAGAAGTCAGGGAAGATCAAAATGGAGGCGTTGTTGTGTAAGATCGGGCCCTTGCGTCTCGCCGCACCAAGGATCGCATCTCTATCTCTGCTGCTCAGCAGTCGGGCCAGGAGGGGTCTGGGCTGCGCTCCAGGGGGAGGAGGTCTGGCCGGCACCCGGTGGGCTCTTTCTACGGCGAAGGCCGCTGATAGTGTCGCATCTGGGAAAGTTTCGGAGAGCCATGTTTCCATGAACTTACATGGGTTGTTCCCTTCTGCTCTCTCCGGCATCCCTAGGAGTCTTAGATTGTTGCGACGCAGGCGGTTTTCCAGATCGTCAGCCCTCTGCGCCCAGTTGTTTGCCGCGCTTTCCAAAGAGGACAATCTGCCCGGCGTCGCTCTTGCGCCGTCCTCCAGCGTGGAGATCCGCTGTTCCGTCTCCGTTACCCGCTCTCTCAGATTTTGCAAATCCAGCCTGAGGAGACCCACATCGATCTTAACCTCCTCAATTTTACCCGTCAGCGACACTTTTGAATCCTGGATCGCTGCAAGTAATTGCAAAGTAACTTGCTGCAAGGTCAGCTCCTGCGATTCCTTGGATCCGGCCTCCATGTTCTCCTCCTCCTCCGCCTCACTGGCTTCCCGCTCTGCCTGCTTGCTGGCGCCATCTTGCTGGGAGTCTCGGGCAAATTTCTTCAGCTTCTCAGCCGCCGCAGCACTGCGACCTCTACTCATATTACCGCTCAAAATGATCACCGCACCACAGGTAATCCGTAGGTGTATTTAGGCACCAATTTCGGCAGGATTAATAGTATATGTCAGCGTTGGACTGCGGAGCTGCTCTCAGATGCGACCGCTCATGCTGCCTGCTGGCCACGCCCCCCAATGACGACCCATCTTAAGATCCTTGATGGAGGAGCGGAGGTTCTTGGCCAAAATCTCCAGGTAGGCCGTGCTATCCATCTTCCCATGGATGTGGACCAGATGGCCAGGCCCCTTGGCTGAGAAACAGCCCCACAGCATGATGCTGCCACCACCATGCTTGACTGTAGGGATGGTATTCTTGGGGTCGCATGCAGTGCCATCCAGTCTCCAAACGTCACGTGTGTGGTTGGCACCAAAGATCTCGATCTTGGTCTCATCAGACCAGAGAACCTTGAACCAGTCTGTCTCAGAGTCCTCCAAGTGATCATGAGCAAACTGTAGACGAGCCTTGACATGACGCTTTGAAAGTAAAGGTACCTTACGGGCTCGTCTGGAACGGAGACCATTGCGGTGGAGTACGTTACTTATGGTATTGACTGAAACCAATGTCCCCACTGCCATGAGATCTTCCCGGAGCTCCTTCCTTGTTGTCCTTGGGTTAGCCTTGACTCTTCGGACAAGCCTGGCCTCGGCACGGGTGGAAACTTTCAAAGGCTGTCCAGGCCGTGGAAGGCTAACAGTAGTTCCATAAGCCTTTCACTTCCGGATGATGCTCCGAACAGTGGAGACAGGTAGGCCCAACTCCTTGGAAAGGGTTTTGTACCCCTTGCCAGCCTGGTGACCCTCCACGATCTTGTCTCTGATGGCCTTGGAATGCTCCTTTGTCTTTCCCATGTTGACCAAGTATGAGGGCTGTTCACAAGTTTGGGGAGGGTCTTAATTAGTCAGAAAAGGCTGGAAAAAGAGATAATTAATCCAAACATGTGAAGCTCATTGTTCTTTGTGCCTGAAATACTTCTTAATACTTTAGGGGAACCAAACAGAATTCTGGTGGTTTGAGGGGTTGAATAATAAATGACCCTCTGAATAAACTTTTCACAATTTAAAAAAAAAAAAAAAAAAAGAAAGAAATAACATTCTTTTTTGCTGCAGTGCATTTCACACTTCCAGGCTGATCTACAGTCCAAATGTCACAATGCCAAGTTAATTCCGAATGTGTAAACCTGCTAAATCTGCAGGGGGTTGAATACTACTTGTAGGCACTGTATCTATCTATCTATTTCATATCTATCTATCCCCCCATCTATCTATCTATCTATCTATCTATCTATCTATCGCATATCTATCTATCTGTCTATCTATCTATCTACAGCATCTATCCATCTATCCATCCATCCATCCTAGTAATGTTTTGTTACACAAGTACAAGTAATGGTCACAGGGTTAGCTGGAGGTTTTTTCTGTTTTTTTTTTTTTTTTTTTTGGCAATATATAAAAACCCAATGACCCTGGAGCATAACCAGAATCAAAATAGAAGTTGTTGGCGCCTCCTCCGTATGTCTCTTTACTTACCTCGTGTGATATATGGGCTGTTTTACTGCACTGGGCTGGATTTCAATACATTATCAGTTACCGATTGCTGCAGATTCTCTTGGTATAATTCCATTAATGAAGTCATGTAATCCTATTAATACTTACACTTCCTAAATTTGGAATGCAGCATTTAAAGGATTTGCAGACTCATTTTTCCCACATGATTATCTCCTGTCCGGATAAAAAAAAACTATTTTTCTTCAATCAATCAGGGAATGTTACACAAAGAGGTTTATCGTATTTATGCTCACAGTTACACTCAATGATGATCCTATGGTCCGGCCTGAGAAAATAAAACATTTTAACTGTTTGACTCTGTGTTCAGATAACTAAGGAGTTTCCCTTGCAGTCCTATGTAATACCACTGATATCCATCCTGTACCAAATTGCATTTTCTGTAAGAAACAATTAACATTTCTAATGTAATCATCATCCACTAGAGATGAGAAAATTTATGTGAGTGGACTTGAATTCTCCTCAAATTTTATTAAAATTTATAGTTTTCAGTATATGTATTATTTTGTGTTATGCTCAGTGTGAAATTAGCAAAATAGCAGATAGCTGCAGTCACCATATTCAGAAACCAAAAGGGCCTTACCACTCACTACTCCCTTGTTCTGCTCCCTTCTGGTCCTCTGCTCCTCTTCTTTTCTACTCCCCATCTCGGGCATCCTCATTGGCTACTTAACTCCAGGCCAGGACTTTCAAGATGACCATGTATCATCAGAAAATTACCTACTGTGATAGATGTAGTTATTTTTTCTTTTTTTGCAGGGTTTTTTTGTACTCAAAATCTGCATTGAACAAAAACAAATTACACATCTTGCAATTTTCACACCTAACGTGTTTCCCCAAAAATAAGCCCTACCCCGAAAATAAGCCCTACCTTGAAAATAAGACCTAGCAGGAATTTTTGGCCTTTTTGTAGTAAGGCTTAAATATAATCCCTAACCCAAAAATAAGCTCTAGTCGCGGTTCAATAATGAAGGGTCCATGCAGCTAAAAACGTGAAAGACTACTGCAGGACACTTCATTAAAGAAAGCAGACACCACCAAAAGAGAGAAGACCCCACAATCATACTCACCCAGACCGGGACACTGTGGAATGGGAGAACCTGCAGTGGAATGCACAAACTCACACATCCGGTGATACCGTACTGCTCCAGTGACCTGGGACGCTGTGGAATGAGTGTACCTGTAGTAGAACACATCGATGCATTCCACCATAAGTCCTCTATGTGCTCCACCACAGGTCCTCACGTTCACAGCATCTCAGGTCCTTCTATCTGCTGGAAGCAGTGCGGTATCACCGGATGTGTGTTTGATGTGTGTGCGTGTGCCAGCCGGAAGCTGAAGAGGACCGCTGTGGAGAAAACAAAAACCTGCAGGGAGTGCATGTTCAGGATCTGTAGAGACGCAGATGTCCGGGGTCTTGTAAGCATGATTCTCCTGGGGGGTTCTGCCTTTTTTGGGGGGGTAAATTCCCCAAATAATCTCAACCCCGAAAATAAGCCTAACACATTTTTTGGGACAAGAAAAAATAAGACAGTGTCTTATTTTCAGGGAAACACGGTATAATTCATACTATTTCAGACTCATACTTCCTGTTCTTTACAGAATGCTTTTCAGCAGGTTCATTATTATAACAGACAGGATTGCCATGACAGGTAACACCTCTATACTCACTTGATCCAAAATTCACAACAGGTGTTTCCAGGACTGACTATGCTCCCCCTTCCTTGACACTGACCTTTGCACAAGCTCAGTTCAAAAGATAAGGTGTAAGCCAGTCTATTTATTCTAATATCATGATTTTCTGAAAGAACTGGGAGTATGAGTATAGACAAGTCCCAGTGTCCAGTATGAAAAAGTGTGCCAGAGCTATATAATTTTGTACAGCAGATTCTGATTTGAAAAATAATAATATTTTTTCCAAAAATTAAATTTTTCTGTTTGACTTGTTTATTTTCATCTACTACAATGAGAATAATAACCCAACAACTCAAAATGTACAGAAATACATTTCACCGTTACGATAACGTTACGTTACGTTACGATCTCCTGTTTATGATGGGCCTCCACATGTTCTCAGTTGGATTTAGGTGAGGTGGGGAAGGGCCCAGGTCATTATTCTTTCATCTCTGAGAATGTTACTAAGAAGCCAAGCAGTGGAGACTTTGATGCTGCGATGAAGGACTGTCTTGCACAAAAATTATGGTTTTTGTGAAAGATGCAGAGTTTTTCCTTTACAACAGCTTGAAAAAAGTGTCTTATAAAAACTGTAAGTGGGTTTGGGAGTTTATTTTAAGTACATCTTAACCCCAAAAAGGTCCAACTAGCTCATCTTTAATACCAGCCCTCAGCAGGATCCCACCTCCACCTTGCTGGCAACTCAGTCGCAGTGGAGATTTGTGCCCGCTACTAATCCAGCCACGGCCCATCCATCTGGTCTGTTAAGGCCTAAGCCACACGGCGAGAAAATCGGTGCAAGTGGAGTGCGATAAAACATCACATTCCACTTGGACCAATATTAGCCTGTGTGTCAGCGCACATGAGCGATTATTTTCTCAGCCCTAATCGAACAGAGAAAACAATCGCAGCATGCTGCGATTGTAATGCAAGACTCTTTTCTCTCGCACCCATTCAAGTGAATGGGGCGGGAGAAAAATCGCACTGCACTCACGGTACACCGGTGTACTGTGCGTGTGTGCTGCCCCCGTGCCAGCAGCCGGCGCTGCCAAATAAATGGGGGGATGTAGATGTACGGGCTAGGCCATAGCAAGTTCGTGACGCCAGCCACGGTGTGTGGTGAGGTGGGACACAACCGCTGCTGTTATGAGGCACCTGGGGGAGATGTTGTGCAGCAAGTTGTTAACCCCTCCGTGGGCAGGGATGGTGGCCCCGGGACCCAGTGGCTCACTGCAGGGGATGGCGACCGCAGAGGGTGCTGGAGTACTCACGATTAGTAACACACACAAGTCTCTGGTAAACCAAGATGGTGGTGGCCGGTGCCAGGGCCGGTTGCGTTTGGGGTACCCCACCCGGCTGGTGGTCTCTATCCTTTTCCTGCACCTGTTGTGTTAAGTGGACTTCCCCGGTATGGAACTCGGGAGTCCACTCCCGGCTGGGTGTGGCTTAAGGAGCCGTCCCCGCAGACGCTGGCCCGTGGGATCTCTGGGCCTTGGCGGGGACCTCTTATTCCTATTCGGTGGGCTGTTGTATTGTATGAGGGACTTTGGGTGGGACAGGACCTCTAGTCCTGGCCTCAATCGGTTAATTAACCAGTTCCAGTAGGTTCTGGTGCTGGCTTCAGGGTCTGAGTACCCCCCTTTGTGCACGGTTTTCAGTCGGGTCCCCAGTGTAGGTACCAGCGGGCTACAACCCTGTCCCGGTCCACCTCAGTTCTGCCGAGTCGTCTTCCCGTCTCCTGCTGACAGAGACCACCGTCTGCCTCCTAGCCAGTGGCACCAGGGCTCCTACCCTGGTACCGTTCAACTTGAGCTTCACTGCTGGAGCTACCCCTAGCTCCAGCCCACACTCCTCTCCAAACTGAACCAAAAACTAATCTGTCTGTTTTCCCGCCCACTGGTGTGTCTGTCTGTCCCTAAGGGGGGGTGACTAGGGTTTCTGGTCGGTTGTGTGTTTCCTAATGAGGGAAGGTGTTATGCAGGGGCCTAACTGTGACTACCTGGTTTTGCCAGGGCGTCACACGTTGCAGAACGAGAATCGCAATAGCCAGCAATAGAGGAGAGAGGGAGATGAATCCCTCGCTCCCCTCCTCTGTATCGGCCCGCCCCCGCAGCTGAGGTCCGCTAGCACAGTTGGACCTCAGTCGCAGGGATACTAGCATGACACTCGGCTCCTGCTGTGCTGCCAGCGCGAGCCAAGTGTCATTTGAGCATCGCACTAGTGCCCCGTGTGGCCCCGGCCTAAGAGTCATTCTCATCTCATCAGTTTACACATTTTTGGAAGAATCTGTCTTCAGACATTTCTTGGCCCAGTCTTGACATTTCCCCCTCTATGTGCAGTGACCCAGAGAAGACACTACTAGAATGTCCCCTGATGGGCCATGTGTTTTTCTATAATGTTGGACATTATCTGTGCCTTCTGAAGCCTTGCTCTGAAAGTTGTAGTATCTATACTGACCTCTGCTGGCCTTTCTCAAAACTACCTTTGCCTTATATGGTAAAAGGAAGTGACTTAGCAGTGGGCAAATTTCCAGGTCCTTTTCTAACAGGAAAATGAGAAAGATGTCTGTGGCTGAAAACTCAGGAGGTGAGGACTGAATTTGGTGGAAGAGGTGTATGAACGCTGGAGTTGGTGGGCTTTCTTCCAGTCACATATAATCTCAAGCGACTGTGTCTGGTAAGGAGAATGAAACTCTCTGTTGAAAGGGAAAATCCAGGCTGCCAATTATTCTAAATCAAGGTAGGCCCCGAACAATAGCAAGATCCAGAAAGCCCCAAAACTGGTTAAAACCAAGACAGTTATAGATGCCTGATGCTAAGATCCTCTCAGATTTTGGATGTGGAAGAGTTAATCCTGCTGATACAGAAAGAGCTGTAATATAGGTTGTGGAAACTGTTATATGGACCAGCTTACAGTGTGCATTGTCATCACTACAGTGTATGGGGAGTAAAGGTTCCCTATCTTGTCTGTGTTTCTTGTGGGATTGCATTCACCCTGGTTTCTACCTCATGCCATATGTTCTGGGTGTCTGCGCATGCCAGGAACCACATGAAAGTCCCACCGGGCTAGGGAGCTTAGCCACTACCCATAGCTGCACTAAGGAATAAGCCTCTACGACCACCTACTTACCTTCCCCTATTACCGTATTCCCTTTTACATTTGCCTTCCAACCTGTGGATTGCCGGAGTCATCGGAGGCACCATGACGGAATTAGGCTCCAAGTTCTGAGGCCCTGCATTCATTTCGCATATGTCTTGCTCAGGGGTTGTCGCCGGGTTTCATCCTCCTTACCTCTACCATGTCTCTGAGCTCTGATTACATTGTACTCCTGGGCTTTCCAAGGAGGCTGCACTTCTGGAATATGACAGCACTGGAGGATTATGGCTTTCTGGTTGCTTTATGATTGAATCTTCTCAAATTTTTGCCAGTTAATGTGCATCTTTTTTTCTAAACATGTTTTGTTGACTATTTGAAACAAAACCTTTGATGAGTCTGCACAACTGCAAGATTATAGTCAATGGCTTCATCGGTGCATAGGTCCTAAGCCCATTTTCCAGGGAGGGATTGGACGGAAGCTCCAACGGGACCAGTGAACGTAGGTTTTAACTTACTGTGAAAGCAGCCTTAGGCCACAACCTCCCTCATCACGCAAATACACCACCTCAAATGCTTTAAACCAATAGTATTCAAGTTTATACATCTTAGAGATGGAAGATCTGCAGAAAATGATGATATGGTCAAAATAGTCACTTTCCTAATTATTGTGCACACAATTTTATTTATATGGCTCAATTTTATTTACACTCAATTTACACTCACATTTTTTATTTACAATTTTATATACACTCAATTTTATTTATATGGCTCTTATTCAGACCTATAGTCATAATGTAATGTAGTGGAATGGAGAGAATACATAGGTGTCACAAGTGTCTTGTGCCCTGTTGAGATCTCGGGGGATATCTAGGACCAAAATGTCATAGCATTTAGTTGATCTCGGATCCTTTTTAAAACCCACTCATCATTTACCCTGCATAGGAGCATTTTTAATGCCACTCAGTGCTGAAGGGGTTAAGGTTTCTTTTCTATCCTGCCGAGATTAACTTGTAGCTGTTTATTTCAGCTGTAGCCACTCCCTTCTGCTATATAAACCCACTCCTTACTCTCTCCTGCCGGCTATAGCTCATTCTATGCTGATCTGCGATGGAGATGTCTCTGGAGAAAGCTGTAGTACTCTTTCTAGCAGAATTCAGTGGAGTCCCTCTCTGGAGAAGAATTGATATTTCTTTTGTTTTATCTGTTTTTCCTCATTTGTCTCACCTTCCTTCTGTAGTCTTTACATTATCCAAAAGACAAGTGTTTTGCTGACCTGCTCACTAGTCAGGGCTAGTATCAGCCAGGGCATAGGCACATGATCACACATGGGGAGAAGGACCTGTCTAGGGAAGTTAGGAAGCTCAGGGATCAACCACAGGTGACTTAGGTGGTGACTCCTCTCCCTATCGTCAAGACCTTCCTTTACATCTTCCCTGGTGTACCCCTCCTCTTGCATCCCACGATGGACGTTTCCTTGCCCCGGCGTGACAATAGGAGGAAGAATGGCTTCCAAAGGTTTTTTGGTTTTTTGTATTCTGTAGCCATGGAAAAATATAAACCTGATTAGGAGCTGTATGCACAAAATAAGGAAAGATTTTTTTTTTTTTTTTAAACTGTTTGCAAAGGTAACTAGTAACTAATTTTACATTCTAGATGTAGAGGATCAAAACAAAATGATTATGAAGGTGGATATACCTTTTAAATTGTGCAATAAATTAGTTTTTTCCTATGCTTTTCAAGACAATCTTGACAACAATGATCTACACGTGACTGTTCATTCGACATTAGAACATAAATGTATTTTTAAAAATGCCAATTATTTTCTGAATTATTGCTTTAAATACACCAGCCCTTATGAATGATTGCTTCCAAATGCAAAATTGGGTTCAGTCCTAGTTCACGGTAAGTTCAGCTCCTCTGCTCTCAGCAAATGTTGGTTCACCTAAAGCCCAACCAAGATTATTCACCCAAATTAATTTCCCATTTAAATAAAGCAAAGAATCAATTTCCTTCAGATTTCGTCTTCCCGTTTAGGATTTTGGCTTCAGCAATGCATTTATTTTCCTCTTTTATTGTGTTATTCTCAATGAAGGTTTCTAATTTTATTTTTAACACTGGGAATATAGATAACTTGTGCGAACTTAATCACATAGCGCAGTATCATGTTTATCCATAAAATCGTGAGGGTTAAGTGGCCCCGGTCTACCTAAGTGGTGACGTGGGCTTTATATGTGGAGAACTTTTACGATTTTATGAACTAATGCTGAAACACACATTATTTATTCATGCTAATTGAAGAGCACCAACATAATCTGTAGCGCATGCACCTCAGTTACTGTCCCCATGTATTTTTGTCACCGATATATTTCTTCTGTCACATATATATTTTCGTATCTGCTTTTATTTTGTGTATTCATTTTATCAATTAATAAATAAAATGTTGATAAGATGAGTGGAGATAGCAAATTTTAAGCTTTTACTGGCAAAAAATCCACTTACTGGAAGTCAGAAACGCTGCAGCCAATCATTGAGTTCGGTGGCTTGCGATGTTTACATCGACAGAGACAAAGACAATTGATTGGCTGCAGCGCTTTTGACCTGACGTCATTGCTTCAGAGCGTGCACAATCACTGGGGAAGCAGCAAAAATGTTGTTCTGGAGTTCAGGAGGGCAAGTAACAGATTATTTTATCTTTTTTGGTAAGAAAAGTTGAAATTGGGAACCTCTTTAAAGTGAAGGGATGGGCAATTTTGTATAATTAAAAAGGTTGTCCACTACTTTAACATTGATGGCCTATCCTTAGGGGTACTTTGCACACTACGACATCGCAAGCCGATGCTGCGATGTCGTGCGCGATAGTCCCCGCCCCCGTCACAGCAGCGATATCTGGTGATTGCTGCCGTAGCGAACATTATCACTACGGCAGCTTCACACGCACTTACCTGCCCTGCGACGTCGCTCTGGCCGGCGAATCGCCTCCTTCCTAAGGCGGCGGGTCGTGCGGCATCACAGCGACGTCACACGGCAGGCGGCCAATAGGAGTGGAGGGGCGGAGATGAGAGGGACATAAACATCCTGCCCACCTCCTTCCTTCCGTATAGCTGGCGTGAGCCGCGGTGACGCAGGTAAGCTGATGTTCCTCGCTCCTGCGGCTTCTCACACAGCGATGTGTGCTGCCGCAGAAACGAGGAACAACATCGTACCGTCGCAGCAGCGGAATTATGTCGGACACTACACCGATGATACGATTACGACGCTTTTGCGCTCGTTAATCGTATCAAAAAGGATTTACACACTACGATATCGACAGCGATGTCGGATGTGCGTCACTTTCGATTTGACCCCACCGACATCGCAGCTGCTTAGGATAGGTCATCAATGTCTGATCAGCCGGGGTCCGACACCTGGTACCCCTGCCGATTAGCTGTTCTCAGTGTCAACCATGGCAGTAGGTAACCAGAAATGCTTAGTTCCGGATCTGCCCTGTCTTCTGAAAGCGTCGGCGGCCGGGTACTGCACATCCGCTTCCTATTGAGTTGAATGGGAGGCGGATGTGCATTACCCGGCCGCTGTCAGAAGACAGAGCAGCTTCGGAACTGAGCATTTCCGACTGCCTGCTGCCACCGCTGTGTCACGCTTCCCGGTCCCCTGGTCCCATTCTCCGGTCCCCGTGGCCCGCTCCCCGCTCCCCGGCGGCGTCCCCGGCTCACCACTCCGGTCCCGGCCTCCTCGTCCCCACCTGCGTCCTCCATGCGTCCAGCTCCCCGCTCCCGGCGCTCCTCTGCGACGTGGGACTCCCAGCCGGGCGCTCCTGCTTCCTCCTCACCGCTTCCTGGACTGGCTTCTGGCACACGGGCCTCGCGCATGCGCATTAGTGCGCACGCGCGGTCATTGACCCTTTCTTAAAGGGCCAGCACCCAGAAACAGGATATTGCATAGACAGGTACAGGGTATATAAGGTTTCTCTTTCCTGGTGGGCGGGGCCTGTTCTACGTGTTTAGCAAGCTAGTGTTCAGGTCCCCGTATTGCTTTGCCCTGTGCTTTGCCTTGCATTAACCCTGTCCTGTCTCGTAGAGCCTGTCCTGCCACGCCAGTCGCTCCGAACCAAGTCCATCCCTGGACCCTGACGGTGACTTCGGCGGATGCCCCACCACCTCTGCAGCTCCGCCAGTCTCCAGTCCCTGGCTCCGTTCGGTGACCCGTTCCATCGCTCAGCAGGTTCCGGATCCCGCCTGACCCTACAACCCGGCCTCGGACCCTGAGCCTCGTCACCCGGACTACCGTCCAGAACTCCGCGGGTTCAGCATCATCCACCTTTCCTACTCCTCTACGGACTGTCCAGCTACCTATAATGCTTTGGCTGCCGTGCATCAGGACCCTCTGGCGGGGTGACCGGCCTGGCTGCCTCCTCAAGGGACATCGGTGTACGGTCCAGTGCTTCCACCACCCGGACGTAACAGCTAGAACAGGCCATGGATCCCGCCGAAGCACTAGCGGCCTTGCAGCAGGAACTCACACGCCAGCGCGAGACCCAGACCCGCATGCTGAACTTCATGTCTTCTGTGGATACCCGCCTGAACACGCTACAAGCGACGGCCACATCCTTGGCATCTCAGGTTTCCACTGTACAATCCACGGCCACAGCTCCCGTGGCAGCCTCCTCGGATACTTCCAAACTTCGTTTGGCCTCACCACCCCGGTACGCCGGAGATCCCAAGACCTGCAGGGGATTCATCAACCAATGCTCTCTCCATTTCAAGCTGCTGCCGCACCTTTTTTGCCTCTGACCAAGCCAAGGTCGTGTTCATGATGTCCCATCTAGAGGGAGAGGCACTGGCCTGGATGAACCCCTTGTGGGAGAAGGAGGATCCGGTAACCACCAACATCCAGGAATTCCTGCAGGCATTTCGTGGCACCTTTGACGAGCCCGGACGCGCCTCCGCGTCTGCCTCATCTCTCCTCCGGCTACGTCAGGGGACTCTGACGGTGGGCCAATATGCCATTCGTTTTCGCACCTTGGCTTCGGAACTCGGGTGGAACAATGAGGCCCTAACCGCCGCCTTCTGGGAGGGACTCTCGGGTCGTATTAAAGATGAGCTGGCTGGTCGTGACGTGCCGTCCACCCTGGATGCCCTGATTGCCCTAGCGACTCGAGTGGATCTTCGCTTTCAGGAACGATCCAAAGAAGTGTCCCGCGAGAGGCGTCTGATACGGCACTCCTCCCCACCACAGAAGTCCATCGCTCCCCAGTTGGCGTCACCTGGCGTGTCTACCTCCGAGCCCATGCAGATTGACCGCCTGAAGCAGTCGGAACAACGCCGAGCAGAACGACTAGCAAAGGGTCTCTGCTTCTACTGCGGTGATGGCACACACCTGCTACGCTCTTGTCCCGAGAAGCCGGGAAACTCCAAAGCCTAGGCTTGGTAGGAGAGGCCACCCTAGGTGCTGGGACTCTCTCAGACTCCGATACCTGGACTATTCAAGTCACTACAGAAGAGACCCGGTTCACGGCAGAGGCGTACCTCGATTCCGGAGCAGCAGGCAACTTCATCCAGCAGGCCACAGTGGATAAGTACCAGGTGCCTGTCCTTCCACTAGAAAAACCGCTGGTGATCGCCTCTGTTGATGGGAAACCCCTCTCTGACACCGTCTCACTGATCACCAAGCCTGTGGAAGTACGGATCGGTGCTCTGCACACCGAGAAGATCACCTTCTACATACTCCCGCGCATGTCTCATCAGATCCTGCTGGGACTTCCATGGTTACGGACACACGAACCATCGGTCAGCTGGAGTACAGGTGAAATCACCCGATGGGGCTCCTCGTGTCACGAGAGATGTCTGAAATCCATCCAGCCCGTCCGACGCCCTCCGGTTCCAGAGTCTCTACCAGGACTGCCTTCTGCCTACTGGTCCTTCACGGACGTGTTTGATAAAAAGGAGTCAGAGGTACTACCGCCTCATCGTCCCTACGACTGTGCCATCGAGTTACTGCCAGGAACTACGCCTCCTCGAGGACGGATATACCCCTTGTCCCCTGCTGAAACACGAGCTATGTCTGCCTATATCACCGAGAGCCTAGCTAAGGGGTTCATTCGGAGGTCCTCGTCCCCTGCCGGAGCAGGGTTTTTCTTCGTCAAAAAGAAGGAAGGTGACCTGCGCCCTTGCATTGACTACCGGGGATTAAACCAGATCACCGTAAAGAACAAATACCCTCTGCCGCTTATCCCCGAACTATTCGATCGGCTCCGAGGAGCCCATGTATTCACCAAGTTGGACCTCCGTGGGGCCTATAACCTGGTTCGCATTCGCTCTGGAGACGAATGGAAAACCGCATTCAACACTCGGGATGGGCACTACGAGTATTGTGTCATGCCCTTTGGTCTGTGTAATGCTCCGGCAGTCTTCCAAGAACTGGTGAACGACGTGTTCAGAGATCTCCTCTATGTCTGTGTGGTGGTGTATCTGGACGACATCCTGGTGTTCTCTCCGGATCTACAAACCCACCGAGAGAACGTGCAGCTAGTCCTCCAGAGGCTTAGAGAGAATCGTCTGTACGCCAAGTACGAGAAATGCATCTTTGAAAAGTCGTCTCTTCCCTTCCTGGGTTATGTAATCTCGGACACTGGCCTGTAGATGGACCCAGAGAAAGTGTCTGCCATCATCAACTGGCCTCCTCCTTCCGGACTGAAGGCTATCCAACGCTTTCTCGGCTTTGCGAACTACTACCGTCAATTCATCCCGCATTTCTCTGCCTTGACTGCACCTCTCTCTGCCTTGACTAAGAAAGGAGCTAATCCTAAGGACTGGTCCCCGGCGGCCGATGCCGCGTTCTGCTCCTTGAAACAGGCGTTTGCTTCTTCCCCGGTTCTCCATCGCCCTGAATTGAACCGACAGTTCACCTTAGAGGTGGATGCCTCCTCCTCAGGAGCCGGGGCAGTGTTGATGCAGAACTCCCCCTCCGGAAAGATGGAAGAGCTTTTCGGCACCCGAATGCAACTACACCATTGGGGATCGGGAGCTACTGGCCGTGAAGCTGGCCTTGGAGGAATGGCGCTACTTCTTGGAGGGAGCTGTATACCCTGTAATCATATACACGGACCACAAGAATCTGGAGTACCTGCGGTCTGCCCAAAGACTGAATCCACGACAAGCCTGCTGGTCCCTGTTCTTTGCTCGATTTGATTTCCAACTCCATTTCCGGCCTGCGGATAAGAACGTGCGGGCAGACGCTCTGTCCAGATCCTTCGTGCCCGTGGAGTTGGAGGAGGAGACGTTCCAGCCCATCATCAACCCCAGTAAAGTCATTCCGGTGACTCCTGTCGCTCTAACGCAGATACCCCCTGGGAAAACCTATGTCTCAGATACTGACAGACAGAGAGTCCTGCACTGAGGCCATGCTTCTAAGATCGCCGGCCATGCTGGTCAGAAGAAGACTTGGAGTACGATTGTCCGTCACTACTGGTGGCCGTCCCTCCGTAAAGACGTCGCAACCTTCGTCTCAGCCTGTCCATCCTGTGCCCGGAACAAGACACCCAAGCACCTACCCTATGGACGTCTTCTGCCTTTGCCCATTCCTTCCGTTCCGTGGCAACATATCGCAATGGACTTCATTACGGACTTACCCTTATCCTCCGGACACACGGTCATATGGGTTGTGGTGGATCGCTTCTCAAAGATGGCCCACTTCGTTCCCATGGCAGGGCTGCCCTCTGCCCAGGAGCTAGCTGACTCCTTCATACAGCACATATTCCGATTGCATGGCTTCCCCGCACACATAGTGTCCGACAGAGGAACTCAGTTTACCTCGCGCTTCTGGAGGGCTCTCTGCAAACATCTGGGAGTGTCATTGGACTTTTCTTCGGCCTACCATCCTCAGTCGAATGGCCAAGTGGAACGGGTCAATCAGATCCTGACCTCCTTCCTGCGCCACTACGTCAACATCCATCATGACGATTGGTCCACGCTCCTACCTTGGGCTGAGTTCTCCCATAACCAGCACATCAGTGAGTCCACCTCCAGCTCTCCCTTTCAGATCGTTTATGGACTGCAGCCTTCTGTCGCGTTGCCAGTATCCTCGGCTTCCGACGTCCCCGCAGCAGATACACTGGTTCGGGACTTTTCAGCCATATGGAACTCTGTCAAGTCGTCCCTAGAACGTGCTTCATTACGGATGAAGAGACATGCGGACAAGAGGCGCCTGGATCCCCCGTGTTTCTCCCCAGGTGATCTGGTCTGGCTTGCATCCAGATATGTCCGATTGAAGTTACCCTCGTACAAGTTGGGTCCTCGCTACATCGGGCCGTTTAAAATCATCAGCAGGATCAATGCAGTCTCCTACAAGCTGCAGCTTCCGGCCACGATGCGGATACCCAACTCCTTCCATGTCTCCTTGCTCAAGCCTGTTGTCCTTGGTCCCTTCTCCGCTGAGGTCGGTACTGCTCCCCCTCCTATTGCTGACGATGACATCTATGCGGTAAGGGATATCGTGGCCATGAAGACCGTGCGAGGTCGGCAATACTTCCTGGTAGACTGGGCGGGTTATGGTCCCGAGGATAGATCCTGGAAGCCCCGGGAGAATGTTGGCACTCCTCTGATTCGTGCCTTCCTGTCCCGTTTGCGGGGGGGGGGGGGGGGGGCATGGGGGAGGGGGTACTGTCACGCTTCCCGGTCCCCTGGTCCCGTTCTCCGGTCCCCGTGGCCCGCTCCCCGCTCCCCGGCGGCGTCCCCTGCTCACCACTCCGGTCCCGGCCTCCTCGTCCCCGCCTGCGGCCTCCATGCGTCCAGCTCCCCACTCCCGGCGCTCCTCTGCGACGTGGGACTCCCAGCCGGGCGCTCCTGCTTCCTCCTCACCGCTTCCTGGACTGGCTTCTGGCACACGGGCCTCGCGCATGCGCATTAGGGCGCGCGCGCGGTCATTGACCCTTTCTTAAAGGGCCAGCACCCAGAAACAGGATATTGCATAGACAGGTACAGGGTATATAAGGTTTCTCTTTCCTGGTGGGCGGGGCCTGTTCTACGTGTTTAGCAAGCTAGTGTTCAGGTCCCCGTATTGCTTTGCCCTGTGCTTTGCCTTGCATTAACCCTGTCCTGTCTCGTAGAGCCTGTCCTGCCACGCCAGTCGCTCCGAACCAAGTCCATCCCTGGACCCTGACGGTGACTTCGGCGGATGCCCCACCACCTCTGCAGCTCCGCCAGTCTCCAGTCCCTGGCTCCGTTCGGTGACCCGTTCCATCGCTCAGCAGGTTCCGGATCCCGCCTGACCCTACAACCCGGCCTCGGACCCTGAGCCTCGTCACCCGGACTACCGTCCAGAACTCCGCGGGTTCAGCATCATCCACCTTTCCTGCTCCTCTACGGACTGTCCAGCTACCTATAGTGCTTCGGCTGCCGTGCATCAGGACCCTCTGGCGGGGTGACCGGCCTGGCTGCCTCCTCAAGGGACATCGGTGTACGGTCCAGTGCTTCCACCACCCGGACGTAACACGCTGGCACAGAGAACAGCAGATTGGCAGGGGTGGGGGGTATCGGACCCTGGAGGATCTGACATTGATGACCTATCTTAAGGATAGGCCATCAATGTAAAAGTAGTGGACATCCTCTTTAAGAAAATGGAAGTAGTAGGGTCAGGTAATATGTCAGAGGATAGAAGGACTCCTGAGTAATTGTGGAGCCCTTAGATTACAATTGGGACAGAAGTAAGGATTTGAATTTGATGGAAAAAGAGAGCAGGGTACTGGAAAAGCGATAACGCAAAGATATATGTTACAATTTGCAGAGATGCTTCATGAATAGAAAAAAAAACATTGTGACAGACTGAGACAAATAGAGGAAAAATGGGAAAGGGAATAAATGTGATCAGAGACGCGTTGTATTGCTTGCATGGTGAGCAAGGGATTAACGAACACTCTGGGACACAGCACACAGAAACCCAAAGTGGTTTGACTACAGAACCACACCTGGTTTTCACCAGAGCCTCTGATGGTGAGGGTGGTGCACTGCAGGTGTGAGACCGGGTGCCACTGAGGAAGACTGATGCTGCAACAGCTGGCCCCAGGGGTATGAACACTGACAGTTTCTGGTGATAGAAACAGTAGCAGCAGCTTTTGTCGTGGATTCAGCCCAGCCAAGATGGATGGATGCAGTAGCAGTGGCCGATGTGGATACTTGTAGCAGCAGCGGATATTGTAGAAAGCGGCCGGTATGGATACTTGCGCCAGCAGTTATAGTGGACAGTTGTAACAACAGCAGCGGACTTGCAATGCACTGAAACATAGATATGAATCAGCAAAAGCACACAGCACAATAACAGCAGCAGCACTATAAAGCAGAGAACTATTGTAGCTATGTATAGAACTCATTGCACAAGCACCTCCCTTAAGAAGACGGTGCCTTAAATACTTGATGCCTCTTAAACAAGCTGAGAGACACTTGCAGCTCAGGGCATTCTAGACCTTTAAGAAAAAGGGCATGTCCGCGCATGCACCCTATGGGTATTCCCAGGAGCCCTATGTGGCATACGTCGGCCCGGGGAGACTGCAGCATGAACCAGGATGGAACAGAAACCGAGGTCAGGAAGGTGAGAGTGCCAGTGTCCCTGCTGGGGAAGGGGAGCAGGACA
Source organism: Anomaloglossus baeobatrachus (assembly GCF_048569485.1). Lineage (NCBI taxonomy): Eukaryota > Metazoa > Chordata > Amphibia > Anura > Aromobatidae > Anomaloglossus > Anomaloglossus baeobatrachus. The sequence goes on from NC_134358.1 coordinate 64,952,895, forward strand.
GCGCGGGGGACACCGATATGGGCATTACACACAAAACTTGTGAGTCATTGAAATTATCTATGAATTAGGCTCATACAGTATATGATTTTCAGAGTGTTGCGCAGAGCTGGTATCCACTATATGGCTGCTTGATTTTGCAGAATGACTGTTTACACACAAAACTGCATGGCCATTACAATCGGCCATGTGGTTTTGCAATTGAGATAGCTGTTTCCTACAAAATTAAGTGATTGCTTAACATTCCAATTCAAATAGCCAAGATATCACTGTCACACCAGGCCAGTACTGTAACATGGTCCCTTCATCTGGCCCTAAAAAGGGTTCAAGGAAAGGAGAATAAAATCCAGCTACCGCAGTAATAGTATATAATGGCATTCTGGACTTCTTGTATTAATATTTTTTTTATGATTTCAACCATTAAAAAAAACATAAGAATAGCTGACCTATGCGTTTCGAGCAGTTTGGTCATACTCATAGGCGGCACAGGTCAGAGACAGAGCGCAGCAAAGCCAAAACAGAGGGAGCTCCTGGCCTTTGACTACATTGGGGTCCGGCCTGCACCCTGGCCCACCCTTTTCACACATAAACTATTAGGCTGGGGCCACAAGGAGATTAGTGCGAGTACTCGCCTGACACTTGGTTCATGCTCGCAGCACAGCAGTAGTGTCATGCGACTGTGGTCCAATCCTGTGATCAGACCACAGCTGTGGAAGGGAGGGCTGGTGCTGCAGAGGGAAGGGAGGGATTTATCAACCCATCTTCTCCGTTGCCGGCTGATGCGAGAATCACATTGCACTCTGCTGTAATGCGAGTGCAATATAATGTTTCTCTCGCCCCCATAGACTTTAATGGGTGCGAGTGAAACAGGATCGCATTCCACCTGCAGCATGCTGTGACTGTATTCTTGGTCCGATTAGGGCTGAGAAAAAAATCGTTCATGGGAGCTGCCCCGTAGAGTAATATTGGTCTGAGAGGAATGCGATTTTTTTATCGCATTCCACTAGCTCCGTATTACTCGCCGTATGTCCTAGCCCTTACAAATACAATAGAAAACCTATCACTTTCTATTATTTCTGCAGTCCACTTCTTGTGTGCCTTCAGACAGGAGGTGTGCTCTTACCTCCCGAGCGGCATACTTTTGTACTGTCTTCTGAGTGATCAGTGAGAGTCTCAGGTCTCGAACCATCAACCAACTGTAGGATTGCATAGTGCCTGCAAGATACAGTCATATGAAAAAGTTTGGGCACCCCTATTAATGTTAACCTTTTTTCTTTATAACAATTTGGGTTTTTGCAACAGCTATTTCAGTTTCATATATCTAATAACTGATGGACTGAGTAATATTTCTGGATTGAAATGAGGTTTATTGTACTAACAGAAAATGTGCAATCCGCATTTAAACAAAATTTGACCGGAGCAAAAGTATGGGCACCTCAACATAAAAGTGACATTAATATTTTGTAGATCCTCCTTTTGCAAAAATAACAGCCTCTAGTTGCTTCCTGTAGCTTTTAATGAGTTCCTGGATCCTGGATGAAGGTATATTTGACCATTCCTGTTTACAAAACAATACCAGTTCAGTTAAGTTTGATGGTCGCCGAGCATGGACAGCACGCTTCAAATCATCCCACAGATGTTCAATGATATTCAGGTCTGGGGACTGGGATGGCCATTCCAGAACATTGTAATTGTTCCTCTGCATGAATGCCTCAGTAGATTTGGAGCGGTGTTTTGGGTCATTGTCTTGCTGAAATAAACATCCCCTGCGTAACTTCAACTTCATCACTGATTCTTGCACATTATTGGCAAGAATCTGCTGATACTGAGTTGAATCCATACGACCCTCAACTTTAACAAGATTCCCCGTGCCGGCATTGGCCACCCAGCCCCAAAGCATGATGGAACCTCCACCAAATTTTACTGTGGGTAGCAAGTGCTTTTCTTGGAATGCCGTGTTTTTTTGCCTCCATGCATAACGCCTTCTTGTATGACCAAACAACTCAATCTTTGTTTCATCAGTCCACAGGACTTTCTTCCAAAATGTAACTGGCTTGTCCAAATGTGCTTTTGTATACCTCAGGCGACTCTCTTTGTGGCGTGCTTGCAGAAACGGCTTATTTTGCATCACTCTCCCATACAGCTTCTCCTTGTGCAAAGTGTGCTGTATTGTTGACCGATGCACATTGACACCATCTGCAGCAAGATGAAGCTGCAGGTCTTTGGAGGTGGTCTGTGGATTGTCCCTGACTGTTCTCACCATTCTTCTTCTCTGCCTTTCTGATATTTTTCTTGGCCTGCCACTTCTGGGCTTAACAAGAACTGTACCTGTGTTCTTCCATTTCCTTACTATGTTCCTCACAGTGGAAACTGACAGTTTAAATCTCTGAGACAACTTTTTGTATCCTTCCCCTGAACAACTATGTTGAATAATCTTTGTTTTCAGATCATTTGAGAGTTGTTTTGAAGAGGCCATGATGCCACTCTTCATAGGAGATTCAAATAGGAGAACAACTTGTAAGTGGCCACCTTAAAAACCTTTTCTCATGATTGGATACACCTGCCTATGAAGTTCAAAGCTCAATGAGGTTACAAAACCAATTTAGTGGTTTAGTAAGTCAGTAAAAAGTAGTTAAGAGTGTTCAAATCAAGAAATTGATAAGGGTGCCCATACTTTTGCTTGTCCACAGGCTATTTACTTCATGCAGCATTTGCTCGGACCTGTCCCGCCCACAGCCATGACTCAGTCATGGGTACGGGATTGAAATCTCAAAATTTTTATAAGTACAGTTTGGAATTTTTAGTGCTGAAGTGCACATTTAGTGCTGGCTTTTTGTTTTTTCTTCATTGAATTGGTCGGTGGCTGACCCCCACCCTGCTATGCACCCCAATTTGGGATGTATTCCACCTGTCTAGATTTTGGCGGTTTGTGACTGTTCACATTCAGTCATCAGGCCTTGTCCACAGGCTATTTGCTTCATGCAGTATTTGCTCGGACCTGTCTCGCCCACAGCCATGACTCAGTCATGGGTACGGGACTGAAATAGACCAGGTGAGTGCTGCTAAGAGCAATTCTACTATTCATATGTGAGGCCGTATGGCACATTTTATAAAAATATTTTAGTGTAGGACTGCCTCAAATTAGATTTGCCGTGACGTGGCGAGGTAGCTCAAGAAATTGCAATTTTTTGCCAAAAATCTCAACATTTTTATAATAAGTACAGTTTGGAATTTTTAGTGCTGAAGTGCACATTTAGTGCTGGCTTTTTGTTTTTAACAATAACTGTACCTGTGTTCTTCCATTTCCTTACTATGTTCCTCCCAGTGGAAACTGACAGTTTAAATCTCTGAGACAACTTTTTGTATCCTTCCCCGGAACAACTATGTTGAATAATCTTTGTTTTCAGATCATTTGAGAGTTGTTTTGAGGAGCCCATGATGCCACTCTTTATAAGAGATTCAAATAGGAGAACAACTTGCAAGTGGCCACCTTAAATACCTTTTCTCATGATTGGATACACCTGCCTATGAAGTTCAAAGCTCAATGAGGTTACAAACCCAATTTAGTGCTTTAGTAAGTCAGTAAAAAGTAGTTAGGAGTGTTCAAATCAAGAAATTGATAAGGGTGCCCGTATTTTTGCTCCGGTCAAATTTTGTTTAAATGCGGATTGCACATTTTCTGTTGGTACAATAAACCTCATTTCAATCCAGAAATATTACTGAGTCCATCAGTTATTAGATATATGAAACTGAAATAGCTGTTGCAAAAACCCAAATTGTTATAAAGAAAAAAGGTTAACATTAATAGGGGTGCCCAAACTTTTTCATATGACTGTATAATAAAATAATAAATACAAAAAAGGTTAATTGCTCTTTCATCTAGGAATCCTAATAGTATGGGCCATGTCCGGCATCAGGTGTGCACCTTGATACTTGCGTCTCTTCTCTCTCCCACTATGTTTATAATAGATTTACAAGTTTCAGTACAAAAGTTGTATCACAGACAGCTGTGCACCCTGCGAGGAGAATTCCTCTGTGCTATATTCCATCTGCTGAGAGCTTTCTTGGCAGCAGACTCTACAGAAGAAAAATACTGGAGGAGTAGGTTTAGAAAAAGCCGGGAAGCCATGATGAGTCTTCCCAGACATCATATTACATGCATTAAAAAATGTTTCCTCTTTGAATTCTTGCCATTTTCAACACATTTAAAGTGAATAACTATTTATCTTTTTGGTAAAAAAAATATTATTAATATTTTTTAAACTTTTTAACGTTGAAGTGCTCATGTGTCCTCAGCTGCGCATCTTTTCATATGGCTCCACAGGAGGTCATGCAACAGACATATTCAAAAAGACATTAAATACATCTCCAACCAACCATTAACTACTTGAAGATCCATGAGGCCGAATTATCGAGGATTTTGGACTATTGAAGGAAGAAAAACAAGCAAGATAAAAAATACATTTAACTTGTAAATTCTAACCAAAAATAAATATGTAGCACCGAAAAATACTTATTAAAAATTATCGCCTATCGTAACAAAATATTGTGATAATGTCATTGTATTAAAATGACTGACTGAGTTAAAAGAAAATAATTAATCCTATTGTTGAATTTGGATAATCATTACATATAGTATTTTTCCTTTTTTCCTGTCCTGTCCTGCATTAGGCCACCTTCACATGTCCGTGCAAAAAACGAATGTTTTGCACTGTGTGTGGTGTAGGCGCGTATATGTGTTCATGTTTCTTTGTTCTTTGTTTTGTTCGTGTGCTATCCATGTGAAATCCGGATGACACGTGGACAGCATGAACTTGTGTACTTACCTGTCTCCAGCGCTGCTGTATCCGGCGCTGCTGACGACACACCCACCAGGGCCATGGGGCACTCGGGACTGGGCCGGTTCTGTTGGGAAGTCACAGCGGTAGGGCCCGACTCCATGACCCTGGCGGTGTTGTTAAATGAGGGATATTTACAGGGATGAGTCATGACGCCACCTGTGGTATTCGGCAATGTATGGCCGACGCTGCTGGATGGGACCGCTGGGGCAGATGGTGATGCAGTAATGATGGTACAGCTCCACACAGGTGGAACAGTGCCCCAGGGCAACCGGTATAGTCTATGATGGAGAAATTAATGTAGTGCCCGTGAAGCCATCAGGGAGCTACAAGGTTCTGCATCTTCACAAGGATGCAGGGCCTACCCCCTAGGAACCCGGAAGACCAGTGTCGGTCACACACAAACACTCCAGGTAATCCCAGTTTTCTCCAAAACCCTCCCATACAATGGTACAGGGCTAGGGTCAGACCAATGGATGGCCGCCTAGAGGTGGAGCTAGTCCAGTCCACTAGTTGACCAGGTGGGAGAGAGGACAGAGAGTCAGTTGGTCAGACAGAGTCAAGGAGTGAAGGTGGACAGGAGGAGACGCACTGTCACGGGGTTGACAGTAACCTGGTGCCCAGGAGGGTAGTTGCCGGTGGATTACGGTGGAGTACTCCTGGAACTAAGCACCGATGGGGTACAGGACCCTAGGAAAGGCGGAAGCTCAAGGCAGGCTTGTTAACACCTGCACAGCAAGGGGACCATCAAGGACCTTGCTGACCCTAAAAATCTGAGACTCAGTAGCAAAGAGAGAGTCGGGGACAGGATCAGAGACTCCAACCCCACAAGGTGCATGTGTACCGCCCTGAGAGGGGCCCGGCTACTTCTTCCACTTACTCCGGTCGAGCCGCTCGAGGTCCTGGCTCGGGTTGTCGGTGGCACGAGCGCCTCCGGACCGGGGGCCATGTCGCTCTGTTACGGGGAGAGACAGTGGGGTGGTGGTGGTGTGGGACGAGGCGCGCAGCCAAGTGGGCCGCGCTGTCGTCCTACGGGTCGTGACGCCACCCACCACGGGTTGTGGTGATGGGATGCACCACCGCTGCGGCTGGAGTGAAGGCGGGCTCGTCCGGTATCGGTGTTGCGGCCGCAGCCTAGATGTTAGCCCCTCCATGGGTAGGGGCGGTGTGTCCCGGGGCCCGGTGGTGAGGGGGCGCTGGCGACGGTGTTGTTGTCGGGTTGCAGGGTGCCATGCTACGGTGCAGTGTCGTGCCCGGATGGCACTGGTGTACTCATGATTAATTCACACTCAGAGTCACTGGTAAACCAAAGTTCAGGTATGGTCGGGTCCCGCAGCCGGCTGCTTGTGTCCCCTGTGAGGTTGATGGTGGCTCCTTTTTCCTTGCACCTCTTGTGTGGTTTTTCGGCTCCCCTACCTGGACAGTGGTAGCCCGCTCCCCGGCGTTGAGCTGCCGGAGGAGCCCTCGGTTGCCCGTAGGTGCTGGCCCGTTGGGTGTTTGGCCCTGGGCCTTTTGCCTTCTTTCGGGACTTTGGGTGTGGATGAACCCGTGAGGTCCAGCCAGCAATCAGTCAATTTGCCTAGACTCGGTGGCTTCTAAGCTAGGACGGGGTCTGAGTACCCGGTTTCTGGTGCACCGGTATACGGTTGACTCCCCGGTTCAGGGCCGGCGGGCTCCAACCCTGGCCCGGTCCCTACGGTTCCGCCGGTTGCTGTACTTTCACCTTTCGGGTGACGGGTGTGTCCTCACAGGGGATGGGGGTGTGTGTGTAATGTGGTAGGTGTTATTACCTGTGACCCCTGGGGTCCAGGGCGTCACATACCCCCTTGGTTTAATGCAGACCGTCCGCGGGCTGCCCGACCAACTCCGGTTTATTTTTATTTTTCAACTGTAAAATGGGAAAACGGGAAACATTTACAATTATAATAACATTTATACAAACTATGGTTACTGAAGGTCTTCCCATAACGGGAGGCATTTTGCTTTAACGTTTCACAACTTTATTAAACAGAACGGGTTCATGTCCTTCCACCTTTCCCACCCAAACAACCTAGCCTTGATGCTGCCCCTAAGAAATGGGCAGCACCCCTTTTCCCCAGTCCGGAAACAGGAACATGGCCAGATCACCCAGGCGGGAATGGGTACAGTGCGGCACACCCGGCAGTTGTCAAAGGGCGGATGGTCACTGGTCCCGGTGGTGACCGGACCCCAGCCTGCTCTGCTGCGGGTCCTTCCTCCAATCTGCCTTTCCGGAGGCTAACGGAACGGGATGGCATGTTAAAAGGGGGCAGATAGGGCAATATTTACAAACCCAAAAGTTTTTGGGTGGCCGGCAAGTCCACGGCCTTGTCCATGAGCAGTCATTCCCGCAACAGGGTGTAAACGGGGGTTTCAAACAAGTCCCAACAGGGACGGGTGCTTTTTAGCTAATCAGGTAAGTGTCTCGTCAATTGGTTACTGGTTCATTCAACTTATATACACAATCAAGTCTCGCACCCCTAAATGGCAGTCTCCCTGTACCTAAGCGGGGGCCTACCTAGGTTGGGGCGGGTGGATCGTCTCAGCACTGGAGTGTCAATTAACAGAGAGCATGAGAGAGGAGTGTTTAATACTGCGCCAAAAGATCACTGGAACAGATCTTTAGATTAATGTATCTTTATTTCATCCAGGTCTACGCGTTTCAGGAGCCACTGCCCCCTTCCTCGGGACCGTCAGGAAAGACAAACATCAAATCTGTTGACAGATTTGATGTTTGTGACTCTGTGACTTTCACATCGATATCTGGTGAGTAGTTTCACCCTCCTCCCACCCCTTATATAGTGGGGTAAGACCCTATATGCGCTTTTTCTCCACAGATTTCTTGGCTGCACTGGAGTGTCAATGGAAGGTAACGGGAGAGCGGGGACAACAGATCCCTCTTCCCGAGTGTTGGGTGGATTAGGTAGAGGCCTAGGGGGACTGGGGGTAGGTGCATCCCTGGGCACTGGCTCTGCTGGTTCTCTGGCGGGCGTTTCCGTCTCCACTCCTTCCACGGGTTGTGGGAGCATTATCACGGGAACAATCACCGCACCATTCTGCATGGGCCAGTCTGCTGGAAAATCCCCCATAATGGTATGGATCACCTCTTTCTTTGTTGCTTCAGCACAGGGCACAGGAACTGGGGCCTCTTCTACCGGCCTCAGGGGATCCAGGCATCTCTTCAGGTGGTCCCTGAAATGGTAGCCATGGTCCTCCCCTGGTCACGGCTCATCAGGTAGGTCTTCTCATTCTCCCATCCGGTGGGCTGTATAACATACGGAGTCCTCTCCCACTGGTCGTCAAGCTTATGGGTTCTGCGTTTACGCTTCAACACCACATCTCCTGGTTCGAAGGGAGTAGCCGGAGCTCATTGGTTAAAGCGCTGTTCCTGCTTTTCCCGGCTCTGACGCAGGTTCCGCTCCACATACTCCTGAATCCGCCGGTACTGTACTTGGCATTTGGCATCCCAGCTGGCGGTGGAGGGCAGGGCTTCGGGTGCTTCCAAGCCAATCTCTAGGTCTACCGGCAGTCGCCCGGGTCGGGCCCTCATCAGGTACGCCGGGGTACACTTGGTGGAACTACAGGGTATGTTGTTGTACATATCTACCAAGTCAGGCAGCTTCTCCGGCCACAAGTTCCGCTCTTCCAGATGCAATGTTTTGAGGAGGTTCAGGACCAGATGGTTCATCTTCTCACACATCCCGTTGGTCTGGGCATGGTAGGGGGTGGTCCGGATTTTCTTGCACCCGTACAAGTGGCAGAACTCCTGAAACACTTCTGCTTCAAAGGCCGAACCCTGATCCATAAGCACGGGTAGCCATGGGGCCGGCAGAAGTAGGCTTGAAAGGCCCTGGCAGCGGTGCGGACAGTCATATCTTTTACCGGGACAACCACCATGAATCGAGAGTAGTGATCCACGATGGTTAAGGCGTAGGTGTACCCGTTTCGGCTGGGCGCAAGCTTGACATGGTCCAAGGCAACCAATTCCAGCGGCTGGTAGGTAACAATCGGCTGTAGCGGGGCCCTTTGGCTAGCTTCATCCCGTCTTCTCAGCGTACAAGGGCTGAACTCTCGGCACCACACCTCTACGGAATCCCGCATCCCACTCCAGTAGAACCACTCTCGTAACAGCATCTCCAGCTTCTTCCAACCGAAGTGCCCAGCACTGTCATGATAAGCTCGAAGGACTTTGGGTACACAATCCTGAGGCACCACCAACTGGCGAACTTTCTCATGGGTCTTCGGGTCAATCAACTCCCGGTACAACTTCTGCTGGTACAGGCACAGGCGGTCCCTCTCTTTCCACAGTCGCTGGGCCTCGGGAGGGGCCGCTGATTCCATTCGGCACACGCCTTGGGCTAGCAGGGTGTTGACCAGTTGGACCGCAGGCGCCTGGTCTTGGGTTTTTCGCCACTCCTGACTGGGCAGCGGATCAAGGTTCACCTGCTGCTGGGTCACACAGGGCTACTCCTCCTGTGGCCGGTGAAATGCGGGCAGCTCTATCTCCTCCAGGCGGTCCTCCTCTGCCTCCTCGTCAGATAGATGCGGCATCCTGGATAGGGCGTCTGCGTTGGTGTACTTGCGCTCGGCCCGGTACTTGACGGTGAAGTCGTAGTTAGACAGCCGAGCCATCCACCTTTGCTCGAGGGCGCCTAGCTTGGCTGTGTCCAGGTGCGTTAACGGGTTGTTGTCCGTGTAGGCGGTGAACTTTGCTGCGGCCAGGTAGTGCTTGAACCTTTCAGTTATTGCCTACACCAGGGCCAGGAACTCCAGTTTGAAGGAGCTGTAGTTCTCGGGGTTCCGCTCGGTGGGTCGAAGCTTCCGGCTAGCATAGGCGATCACCTTCTCCTCTCCGTCCTGGACCTGGGACAGTATGGTGCCTAGGCCCACATTGCTGGCGTCCGTGTACAACACGAAGGGAAGGCCGTAGTCGGGGTAGGCTAGGATCTCCTCTCCTGTCAATGCCGACTTCAGCTGCCGGAAGGACTCTTCCTGCTGCTCACCCCACACAAACGGGGTCCCGGATGGTCTTCCAACCTAGGTCTGTCTCACGAGGAGGTCTTGCTTCGGGGAGGCCATTTTCGTATATCCCTTGATGAAGCGGCGGTAGTAGCCCACCAGGCCCAAGAACTGTTGTACCTCTCTCACTGAGGTCGGACGGGGCCATTCTTGGATGGCTGTGATCTTCTCCAAGTCCGGGGCCACACCCTCAGCACTCACCACATGTCCAAGATACTGCACTTTTGGCTTCAGCAGGTGGCATTTGGACGGCTTTAGCTTCATCCCGTATTTAGCCAGAGCCGCAAACTCTTCCGCCAGGTGTTCCAGATGGGATTCATACGTCCTGGAGTATATGATCACATCATCCAGATACAGTAGGACTGTTTCGAAGTTCAGATGACGAAGACAACACTCCATCAACCTCTGGAAGGTCCCCAGGGCATTACACAGCCCGAACGACATGCTGTTGAATTCGCAGAGTCCCATTGGGGTAGTGAACGCGGTTTTCTCACAGTCCTCCGGCGCAAGCGCCACTTGCCAGTAGCCACTGGTGAGATCAAGAGTGGAGAAATAGTTAGCGGTTTTCAACGCGGCCAGAGACTCTTCGATTCGGGGCAGAGGGTAGGCATCCTTATGGGTGATGTGGTTGATTTTGCGGTAGTCCACACACATCCTCATGGTGCCATCCTTCTTCTTCACTAGCACCAGTGTGGCTGCCCAGGGACTACAACTATCCCGAATGACCCCCGCCTCCTTCATGTTGTGCAGCATATCTTTAGCACACTGATAATGTGCTGGGGGAATTGGCCTATACCTCTCCTTAATGGGCAGGTGTGTGCCTGTAGGGATATGGTGTTGGACCCCCTTAATCCTCCCGAAGTCTAGTGCATGTTTGCTGAAAACTTGCCCGTACTCCTGAACCACCCGGTATACCCCCTCTTTATGATGTGCTGGGGTAGATTCGGTGCCGACATGCAGCTCCCGGCACCAGGCCTCTGGCTGTAAGGGTGATGTATTGTGGCTAGTGTCAGGTGCAGGGACAGTGGGAGTGGCCTTGTGGATGGCATGGGTGTCTATGGTGAACAGTTTAGCTATCGTGGCGTAGCGGGGGAGCCTAACTTCTTCTTCTCCAGAGTTCAGCACTCTCACCGGCACTCTCCCCTTCTTGACATCAATCACCCTTCTGGCAGCCATTACAGAGGGCCAGTGCTCCAAATGCGAGGTCTCCACCAGCGCTGGGTAATCTCATCTCTGGGGCCGACTGCTGCTCTGCACCAGATCATCATTTCGCTCCTGGGCGGCACCACCAGGGGTGCCACATCCAACACCTTCGCACCACCAATCTCTCCACCTGTCAGGTTCACTTGCTGCCGCTGCAGGAGGGCCCGGATCTTGTGCTGGAGTGCCCTCTGCTGGCCCCCTCCTGCCGTGGCGGACAACTCCTGCAGCAAGCTCAACACCTCACCCATACAGTGCTCCATCACATTCGTCCCTAACACTATCTTCAGGTTACGGTCACTAGACTCATGCAGTACTACAATCATTCCCTGGCGCTTCAGTTCTGTCTTTCCCACAGTCAGGGTTACTTCCTTAAGCCCCACTTGCGTCATAGGGAGTCCGTTAGCTGCAACAACAGTCATGCCACCACCGGGAGGGCTAAGTTCACTGTCATCCCAATACTGCTGGTACAACGTATAGGGCATGGTCGTTACCTGCGATCCAGTGTCCAGTAAGGCTGTGGTCAAGACCCCATCCACTGCCACCGAGATGAGAGGGCGGCCTCCAACATACCAATCCCGCCAGTCCGCTGGGCCATGGGGGTCTACTCCTGAGGATTGGCCCTTGGCCCCAGGGGTTGCTTGTTTAACGGACAGCGATGAGCATAATGGCCAGGCTGGTTACACCGGTAGCACACCGGCGGCCCATACCGGGGATCATTGGCCCTCCTCCGCTGCATCCACGGGACATCCTCGGGGCGGTCGGCGAGCTGGATGGTCTCCAGGGGCTTGACTCTCGACAGAAGCTTGAGTGCGGCGATCACACGGGCAAGATCCTCATTCATGCGTTGCACCTTATCAGCCAGTTCGTCTCTCGCCCCAGTGGGTGCAGCCGGGGCCGGCAAGGACAGCAGTGGAGGTAGTACAGCGACAGGAGCGGTGGCAGCCGACCAGGGGGCCGCGTCCGGGGGGTTAATCTCCAGGGGCTGCAAGGCCTTGATTTCCCGCTTTTTAACTACTGCAAAGTCCAGATCAGGGTGCTCGAGGGTCCACAGCCGCAGCTGCTTGCGGTCTTCGTCAGACACCAGGCCCTGTAGGAACTGCTCCACCAACATCTTGTTGCTATCGGCCTCACTGATGGTATCTACCCGCTTCAGGGTGCGGAGGGCCGTCTGCAGACGTAAGGCATAGTTCCTAATGCTGTCTGCTGACCGCTGCTGGCAGTGGCAAAACTGCATCCAGAGTTCGGCTGCGGCGCGGGTCTCGAAGGCGGCCTGAAGCTCTTCAAAGATAGTGGTCACAGAGGCCCGGTCCGCGTCAGCCTAGGTCTCCGTCTCCTGCTCAGCCGCCCCAGTCAGCTGCCCTAAGACTACCACCGCACGCTGCTTGCCAGTCATGGCATACAGGTCGAGAACTGAGCATATCTTTTTCCGGAAAGCCTGCAATGTATCAGGATTCCCGTCGTACTGGGGTAGCCAGGCTGCACCGCGGGCACATAGGGCAGGGAGATCGGCATTACCTGGGCGACCGCCGGACCCGCGGCCTCCTCCGCTCGTGCGACCGGAGCAGGGACGACCGCATCCCCGCCATCGGGCACCGACGCTCCGGTGGCCTGCGCCATCCCATCGTCTCCGCTGGGCGCCGATATGTTCTTGCCGCTTTCCCCCTTGGTTTTCTCTTTGCACTCCTCCTTCGGGGGTGGGGCTTCACTTTCGTGTCTTCACTGCTTGGGGAAGACCACTCGAGCGGGAAACTTTTGCGCCAAGATGGCGGGACTTCAACTTTTTCGGCAGGACGCCGCTGACAGATACTTCTAAGGCGCACTTCCACAGGTAAGTGGACTGTCCGAATCCTGTTCGTGACGCCAGAAGAGTCGATGTGTACCACCCTGAGAGGGACCCGGCGGCTTCTTCCGCTTGCTCAGGCCGAGCCACTCGAGGTCCGGGCTCGGGCTGTCGGTGGCACGAGCGCCTCTGGACCGAGGGCCACGTCGCTCTGTTACCGGGAGAGACAGTGGAGTGGTGGTGGTGTGGGATGAGGCGCGCAGCCAAGTGTTAGCCCCTCCGTGGGTAGGGGCAGTGTGTCCCGGGGCCCGGTGGTGAGGGAGCGCTGGCCACGGTGTTGTTGTCGGGGTGCAGGGTGCCGTGCTGCGGTGCAGTGTCGTGCCCGGATGGCACTGGTGTACTCATGATTAATTCACACTCAGAGTCACTGGTAAACCAAAGTTCGGGTATTGTCGGGTCCCGCAGCCGGCTGCTTGTGTCCCCTGTGAGGTTGATGGTGGCCCCTTTTCCCTTGCACCTCTTGTGTGGTTTTTCGGCTCCCCTGCCTGGACAGTGGTAGCCCGCTCCCCGGCGTTGAGCTGCCGGAGGAACCCTCGGTTGCCCGCAGGCGTTAGCCCGTCGGGTGTTTGGCTCTTGGCGGTGGCACTCACCCAGAATTGGTGGGCTTTTGCCTTCTTTAGGGACTTTGGGTGTGGATGAACCCATGAGGTCCAGCCAGCAATCAGTCAATTTGCCTAGACTCAGTGGCTTCAAAGCTAGGACGGGGTCTGAGTACCCGGTTTCTGGTGCTCCGGTACACGGTTGACTCCCCGGTTTAGGGCCGGCGGGCTCCAACCCTGGCCCGGTCCCTACGGTTCCGCCGGTTGCTGTACCGGTACTCCTGCAGACGGCCACCACCGTCTGCCTGCCTGACAGTTCAAGGGTCCCAGGCTCCAACCCGGGTCCCTGACAGTTTCTCTCCTTTTTCACCTCCTGTCACTGTCACACTCTACAACTGTTCAACCAAAAACTGTTTGTATTTCCTGCCTCAGGCCAGTAGTCTCCTCAGTGGACGTGTCTTTCCACCTGTCTCCGCCCACCTGGTGTGCCCTACTGGCCCTGAGGGAGGCATCAGGTCTCCCTTTCGGGTGACGGGTGTGTCCTCTAAGGGGATGGGGGTGTGTGTGTGTAATGTGGTAGGTGTTATTACCTGTGACCCCTGGGGTCCAGGGCGTCACACATGCTACCCTCAGGCGGACAGCAGTGGAAAGAAACACGACCGGACGGGGACCCCCAGATGCTCTACGCCGTGGGGACCCCCCCCCAACCAGGTGCAGGGGAAGAAGGAACCAGATTACTAAACTGGCACTGGGACTAAAGGGGGCTTTACACGCAGCGATATCACTAGCGATATCGCTGGTGAAAGCACCCATCCCCGTCGTTTGTGCGTCATGGGTAAATCGCTGCACATGGCGCACAAATTCATTAGGAGCCGTCACACGGACTTACCTGCCTAGCGATGTCATTGTTGCCGGGGAACCGCCTCCTTTCTGAGCGGGTTGTTCGTGCGGCGTCACAGCGGCGTCACTAATCGGCCGCCCAATAGAAACGGAGGGGCGGAGATGAACGGCCGTAACATCCCGCCCACCTCCTTCCTTCCTCATTGCCGGCAGCCGCATGTAAGCTGTAGTTCATCGTTCCTGAGGTGTCACACGTAGCAATGTGTGCTGCCTCGGGAACAACAAACAACCTCCGTCCTGCAACAGTCAACGATTTTTTGAAAATGAACGACATGTCAATGATCAACGATAAGGTGAGTATTTTTGATTGTTAATGGCCGCTCGTCGCACGTCACATGCAACAACGTCGCTAACAATGCCGGATGTGCGTCACAGAATCCGTGACCCCGGCGATATATCGTTAATACGTCGTTGCGTGTAACGGGGCCTTAAAGGAACCTGGAGGTGAAACCAGCCGGCCTCGGCTAACCAGTTACCGCCAGCAAAAGGGAGTAAAAACCCAGTTGCACTGAACTCTTGTGTGGACTACCTTCTTCCGACACCCGTCACATCACCTACTCTCTGGGGCCCGTCCCTGCTTGTGGAGGGCCTACCATCCAGGCTACCATTAACACCAGCACCAGTAGTGGATATTGTGCAGTGGCGGGTCCATCCACATAGCCGCAACACGGCACGTGGCATCACATGTGAACACTATTCCAATCCCCTGTAAATATTCCCCTTTTCCAAAAAAGGCCCAGGGCATGGGAACGGACAATGGCCACAAAAGTGACGTTCCCCAGTTATACACCGCCCGGGACCGAAAATCCCATATCCCTAGGCAAGACATTAACGTTGGGGTGCAGGACTGAAGACACAGCAAATAACTGGACGACACAGGGACTGTAGTTTCCTTTACCTTTTTACTTGGTAGTGCATGGTGCAGGCTAGGGAAACTTGTTCAGATGGTAACGGAGGTCCTGGCAGACTTGAAGCAATTGGGGATCCACCTAACCAGGTGAGTTTGGAGGTCTTCCTTCTGCGCTGTCCCGTGTAGGTCCCTGCTGCTTAAAGCTATGCTGCGGCCCTCTTCCTGGTATTGGTGCTTTTTCTCACCCATATGGCAGGTGGCGCAAGCCTTCTACAGGTGCCGCTCCTCTGGTAGCGGTTCCAGGCTCTCGTGTACTGCTGAGCTACCGGGCGTTTTGTGTGGCCAGAAGATATGCAGTCTCCTGCCCTCCGGATTCAGCTGCCGGGACTTCAGTACCTGAACAACTAAGGACTCCGGCATCCTGTCTCTAGCGCCTTGCTCTGGGGTGAGCTCCGTCACCACTCCACTTCCCAGGCTGTCTTTCTCTCTCCTTTTTCCTGTTTCTGACTCCTCCCCAGGCCAGAAGCTCTTCTTAAACTGGGTTTTTGAGCTCCCCCTTCTGGTCTGGAGTCAGGAAAGCGTTGGCAGCTGGTGCTACCTAGCATGGGGGACCCCCTTCTTACTTCCAGGCATAACATCACTCCCTGTGAGAGCTATGCTACTGTGGCAACCAGACCACTGGGATTCCACAGTGTTCCTTCTGGGTCCGCAGTCAGTGCAGTGAATATTCATGAGCATAATGCGCGGGACCTGGAAGCAATACCAGCACTGGAGACAGGTAAATATTAAATATAAAAATTATTTTTTTTAAATGACATATGTTTTCTCCAATATGTGTCACACTGATGTCACACGGATCACATCAGTGTGTGGTCCATATGACACCTGTGCTGCCGACAGAAAATGGACATGTCACCTTATGGAGCATACGGACATGCGTGGGCTCCTTGTGGACACAAGGTCTGTGTGAAAGCACGGACATGTTGCAAACTCTTGAATTTAATGGGTTTACGTGTGTCCGTGTCTCCAGTACGTGCAGAAACAGACATCATATGTAAAGGAAACATGGACGTGTGAAGGGAGGCCTACACAGACATTCATTGACAAGGAATCTGAACACCTAGTGCCAGGTGTCTCTCTAGATTACAGTTGCAGCTGCAGGTGCAAATTCCACCACTATGACACTTTTGATTAGCTTATTGTTAAATGATCATTATCATAAAGATTCCCAATAGCAGTATGCCTATAAGGATGTCAGATTCACGTCAGGAGTTCTTTGGACAATCTAACGGTTGAATGTACTAGTTTGTGTGAATTGGGCTAAATACCTTTTATAAACCCCTGAGTAACCCTTATTCTGATGCTCTTTTTCGTTTTTGCACTGCATTACTCCATTGGAGATTTTTTGTTTTACATTTGATGCTTTTGGCGCACACTACACTAGAGATCAAAATTATATAACAATGTATGATCACTTGCTTTTTTTTCAGAAATAATGTAATCTACATTGATGAACATTTAAAGGTTTTTTGTAAGGGGTGCACCATGCCACTAGAACAGTGTTTTCCAAAAGATTCAAAGTTTATCACCATAAACCCCTTATTTTGCCCAAAATGTGATGATCATAATTAGAGAACAGCAATGACTGTAGCACAGAAAAAGATTATAACTACATTTTCTGAAGGTAACAACAGTCACAGTCAGTAGGACGTGTACAGGCCTTTGCTTTGAATGACTTCAGCATATCTGTGGCCGCAGGACATCACTAATCTCTCGCACTGCTCTGGTGGGATTTTGGTCCACTCTTCTTCCAGTGTCTTCCACAGTTCTTTGACTTGTGGATTTCTTGGCCAGCCATAACTTTGTCACCAAGGATATTTCAGAGGTTTTCTATATGGTTTAAATCAGGACTCTAGGTTGGCCATTTAATTGTTTCAATGTTTTCTGTTTTAGGGAACTGCTTTCCCCGTTTTGCTGTGTGACAGGGGGCATTGTCCTGCATTAGAGTTGCTGGTTGATTGAGTGATGAACACAAGTAAGAAACCACGTGTTGTTGAAGAAAATTCTGATCCACACTTGTGTGTCAGCCCAGGGAATGGGGTACTCGGTCCCGGGCAGTTTACTACTAGGGATTGTCACTTTGGTGGCCGTTGCCTGGTCCTGTGACCTGGGTGCTTTTTAATGGGGAGTATTTACAGGGTAGATTAAAGTCATTTGTGTGATGCCACCTGCAGGTTGCGGTTAAGATGGTGGAACTGCCGCTGCTGAGTTGATTATCTCTCTGGCTGGTGGTAATGGCAGCTGTGGTGGTAGGCCCTTCACAGGTAAGGCTGAGCCCAGGAGATGTATGATGGAGTAATAAGGGAGGCCACACTGTGGTTTTAGTTAACAGTCTCTACTCACTCTTGACCCTTGGAATGCTGGTTCAGGTCCCTGTAGTTCCAGTGAACAAAGAGGAAATAGTTTGGTCCAGCACCTTGAAATTAGTTATTCCAGTCCCAGGATTTTCTAGAGTCTTGATAAAAACTTACTTCATTTATTAGTGTATACAAAAATTAAAAACATTGCGTCTTACGCGTTTCAAGCTCTGAACGAGCTCTTACTCATAGCATAACACATATAAACTGGTTTAAACTTTTTATACACTTCATCACACTAGAGATCACCCCACCTCAAGTTAATTAACAAACTGCCCTTAAGAATATCACCAGGGAATGAACAAATTACTCACATTATATGTCAGAGGACTTAGAAACTTACAAAACAAACAAACCTTGCCATGATAATCCATTCTAATGAATGCGCCACTTCGGGGGTGGCTGGGGCCTGCTATTTGTAGGCTGGGAAGGCCAAATAACCATGGTCTTTCCCACCCTGAGTATACCAGACCCCAATTGTCAGCTTCACCTTGGCTGGTGATCCAATTTGAGGTGAAATCCACATTATTTTTTTCAATTATTTATTTAAAAATGATTAATTAAAAAAACAAACAAAACACATTGTGGGGGAGGGGGACCTCTGTTTTGGATTACCAGCCAAGGTGTTTTACCTTAGCAGGCTACCACAAATAGGGCGACATAACATCATTTTTTTCATTACTTTATTTATTTTATGGATAAATACAAGGTTAAAGACCCTTTAGTGTCACATGAAAGGTACTAAATGGTGCAAGCTTAGAATATGTAAGGGGTGGGTCATTATATACGTGCGACATCTATCTAGCATTAATTGATCTATCATTTTTCTAGCTTTGCACATCTTTTACACCTAAAATAACATGAATTTCAGTATCATGCGTTTTTTCCAATATCGGTCACATGGATATTACCTGAATGTCACATGGATGACACACGAATGTCACATGGATGACACACGGATGACACAATTATAACACAGGGATGGCCATACGGATGTGCAAAGCGGACTGTGCAACATGTGCACTTTTACCCAGATGTGTAAAGGAGGCCTAAGAAAGGTTCTATACTTCACTGCACTTATGCCCCATGCGTGGGGATCTACATTGGAGCAAGTCCAGAGAAGAGCAACCAAGATGGTAGAAGGTCTGCAAACCATGTCATATGAAGACCGGCTAAAAGAACTAGGGATAGTTAGTTTGTAAAAGAGAAGGCTGAGAGGAGACTTAATAGCGGTCTACAAATATCTGAAAAGTAGTCACAGTGCAGAGGGAACTACCCTATTCTCATTAGCACAATTTAGTACAAGAAGCAATGGGATGAAACTTAATAGAATGAGATTCAGATTAGACATTAGGAAACTTTCTGACAGTGACGGCAGTCAGAGAGTGGAACAGGCGACTACGGGAGGTGGTCTCCATCAATGGAAATCTTCAAGCGAAAACTGGATAAACATATAGCTGGGATGATTTAAGAAAGCCTGCACCTGCAGGGCTTTGTACCCGATGGCCCTAGAGGTCGATTCCAACTCTACCATTCTATGATTCTATGATTGATATACGATCCTTATGTATATGTTGACTATGTTACCTGTTTTCCTTCAATAAAACGTTGTTGAAACTAAAGAGGCTATGTGACTGGAGAAAAAAATAAAAAAATATATCACAATTTACAATTATATTTAATTTACCAAATCTGCACCGGCTGACCTATTTCAGACCCCCTCTCCCGGTGCCGAACTCTCCAATACCACATTTGACACTTACTATGAGAGTTCTGTGCAGTAACTCCAGACACTTAATTCTTCAAGTCTTTTAAGAAAATTGATATTTACACAAGACCTTTCCAGTCCAGGACATTTACATGACATTTTACAAAACTTTCTTGGCAGCTTGTCAGACACCTGTGCTGTAGAGACTTTCCAAAATCTCATATGAGAACGGAGCCGGTTACTACAGTACGAGAAAGTGACTGTCCGTGCTGAATAAGATATTGATTTCCTTAGCAAAAATGACTTTATATGATGTGTTCCTTTCTCTAATATATAACTGAGAAAGACAATAGACTAAAGCCTGCTTTACACGAGTCGATCTATCGTGTGAGAGCATGAGCGATCGTACCCGCCCCCCGTCGTTTTTGCATCATGGGCAAATCGCTGCCCGTGTCGCACAAACTCATTTAACCCCCGTCACACGTACTTACCTTCCGGACGACCTCGCTGTGGGCGACGAACGTCCACTTCCTGAAGTGGGAGAGACGTTCGACGTCACACGGCAGCCGGCCAATAGAAGCGGAGGGGCGGAGATGAGCGGGATGTAAACATCCCGCCCACCTCCTTCCTTCCATTAAGCCGGTGGGTGCCGTGGGATGCAGGTACGCTGTGTTCATCGTTCCCGTGGTGTCACACGGAGCAACGTGTGATGCCACGGAAACGATGAACAACCTGCACCCATGAAAATAAACGATATTATGAAAGTTAACAAGTACACGACTCACGATTTGTGAGCGATAGTGCGTCGCTCGGAGGTGTCACACGAGACGACGTCATGCGCTGTGCCAGATGTGCGTCACGAAAACCGTGACCCCGACGACATATCGCACAATCTATCGTCTCGTGTAAAGCCCGCATTAAAGGTCCGGACTCATCAATGCATTTGCGTCTGGTTTTTTTCCCAGTTTTGTGTTTTCTGCATCTTCTTTTTTTGTTTGCACCCAATTCATTATTCTAATTGTGCCATTCTTCAAGTCTGTTTTCTATTTGCTCGCCTGTTTTTTTTTGTTTTCTCATTTTTCTGGAAAGAGTTGAGTGATTCCAGCTGTTTTCAACTGAATCATCAATTTCGAACTTTTAGACCATGTGCACACTTTGCTTTTTTCATGCGTTTCCGCAGCGTTTTCAACTGCAGCATTTTAATGCAAAAATACATGCGTTTTGATTTTCAAGCAAAGTTTATGGGAAATAGAGATTTCTTGTGCGCACAAAGCTGTTAAAAATGCAGCGTTTTTGATGCTGAAAATTTGTCAAAATCTCTGCGTTTAAAGAAGCAATATGTCAATTGTTTTTGCGATTTTGGCAGCGCTTTGATAACATTAGTCAATGAGAAGTTTCAAAATGCATTCTAAATCAAAATCCTTGCGTTTTACATGATTTTTTGATGCAGAAAGCATGCTTTTTTGACAAAATAAACGCATGCGTTTTTGACATGATATTAAGGGCATGATATGTCCCTTTACACAAACACACACAGTCCGACAAATTAATGAGGATCAATAAATTAACGTAATTTTAAACATAAATATTAGAACACAGTCTTCAATTTAATACAATTAGCTATTTTGTATATGATTTTAATCATGATATTTGTTATCATTTTTTTCTTTTTTTCATAGTGTTTGAATGTTTAAACTTTATTTAGCGTTGTATTTGTATTCAAAACGCATCTGACTTTAAGCAATGAAAAAGCATGTAAATCGCAGTAAAAACGCGGCCAAAACGCGGTAAAAACGCAAGCGTATTTTTAGCGTTTTTGTGGTCAAAACCAAATTTGACAAAGACAATTTCTGCCAGAGGATGTGTTTAGAACTGCAACTAACTCAACGCAAAGTGTGCACATAGCCTTAATAAAGTGGCAAAGTTTGGGGCAAATCTGCTCCAGTCCTCCCCATTTGTAGCTAGGCACAACTTTTTTGGAAAAAAAGTGTCAAAAGTGTTTAATGTCAGAATAAAAAGCCCTTTATTTTACTTTGCGCCATTTTGATTCATTTCGCGCAATAAACGTCATCAATTATCTAGACAAAAACAGAAAAGTGAATTTTTTAAAAAATTTCAATTGATGAATCAAGGCCAAAAATTAAAATGTTAATTATAATGTAATGATCAGGATATTATTATTTATTAATATGTAGCAAACAACTTTATTTTTAAAAACATAAAATATAGACCACTGCATAGAAAGTATATTATGCAGTGAAGTGAAACGTCTGCTTAAAACTAGTCTGTCCTTTCACATAAATATGGTAGAAAAGCATGATCTTGGTGCATATGCCAGTCTAATAGGTTCTGGAACTGTCTCAATTTTAATGCTCTATAACTTGCCATCCATTCCTTTCAGTGGGTGATTCCCCTTTATAAGTATTGTGCCAGCACTCTACACTGTGTGCAGAATTATTAGGCAAATGAGTATTTTGATCACATGATACTTTTTATACATGTTGTCCTACTCCAAGCGGTATAGGCTTGAGAGCCAACTACTAGTGATGAGCGAGCATGCTTGTCACTACTCGGTACTCGCACGAGTATCACTGTACTCGGGCTGCTCGGCGGGGACCGAGTAATCTCGCGATACTCGTGCTTTACTCGTGGTCTTCATTTCTGCATGTTGGCGCTCTTTTGAGAGCCAGCCCTCATGCAGGGATTGGCTGGCAGACCACTGCAATGCCACAGCCCTGTTAGTTGTGGAATTGCAGTGATTGGCCGGCCTGCACAGCGTCACCGAGCCTTTATATCGGCCGGCGCGCTGTGCTCTGCTCACAGCTATTCTGACAGTCAGTGCAGGGAGAGTGTCGCTGATTCAGGGAAAGCTTTGCGGCCCTTTATAGCTTTTTCAGTTGCAGGGCTGCAAACAGTGTGACCAAAAGTCCTTCTCAGGACTATTCTAGTTGTATACAGGCAGGCAGGGTATAGCCAGGTCGGCGTACAGTAGCAGAGTCCTTCTCAGGACTATTGTTGCTATATACAGGCAGGGTATAGCCAGGTCTGAATACAGGCTAGTGACCAAAAGAGTCCTTGTCAGGACTATTGTAGCAGTATACAGGCAGGCAGGCAGGCAGGGTAGTGGTGACCGTATACCAGCCTTCATATCTGGGGCTGGTGTACACAGTGTAAAACAGTCCAGATAGTGTCTGACTTGTCTGTACTGTAATTGTCGCTCCCCAAAAAAACCTGTTAGGTTATTATTGCGTCCGTGCTTGGTTTTTAAAACCGCACGTGTGTGCCTGTTGGTGGCAGCGTACAGGTGCACTGGTGTGCGTTTTTACCAAACTATTATATAACGCACAAGTGTAGTGTATAATACACGTCAGTCAGCAGTGGCTGATAGTGTCAGAGTTCTTAATTTTTGCTCCTAAAACCTGTGTTAGGTTATTATTGCGTCCGTGCTTGGTTTTTAAAACCGCACGTGTGTGCCTGTTGGTGGCAGCATACAGGTGCACTGGTGTGCGTTTTTACCAAACTATTATATAACGCACAAGTGTAGTGTATAATACACGTCAGTCAGCAGTGGCTGATAGTGTCAGAGTTCTTAATTTTTGCTCCTAAAACCTGTGTTAGGTTATTATTGCGTCCGTGCTTGGTTTTTAAAACCGCACGTGTGTGCCTGTTGGTGGCAGCGTACAGGTGCACTGGTGTGCGTTTTTACCAAACTATTATATAACGCACAAGTGTAGTGTATAATACACGTCAGTCAGCAGTGGCTGATAGTGTCAGAGTTCTTAATTTTTGCTCCTAAAACCTGTGTTAGGTTATTATTGCGTCCGTGCTTGGTTTTTAAAACCGCACGTGTGTGCTTGTTGGTGGCAGCGTACAGGTGCACTGGTGTGCGTTTTTACCAAACTATTATATAACGCACAAGTGTAGTGTATAATACACGTCAGTCAGCAGTGGCTGATAGTGTCAGAGTTCTTAATTTTTGCTCCTAAAACCTGTGTTAGGTTATTATTGCGTCCGTGCTTGGTTTTTAAAACCGCACGTGTGTGCCTGTTGGTGGCAGCGTACAGGTGCACTGGTGTGCGTTTTTACCAAACTATTATATAACGCACAAGTGTAGTGTATAATACACGTCAGTCAGCAGTGGCTGATAGTGTCAGAGTTCTTAATTTTTGCTCCTAAAACCTGTGTTAGGTTCTTAGTGCGTCCGTGCTTGCATTTAAAAACCGCACGTGTGTGCCTGTCGGTGGCAGCGTACAGGTGCACTTGTGTGCAATTTCCAGAAACTTTGATATAACGCACAAGTAGTGAATATACACGTCAGCAGTGCACAGCATTGCAAAATGCGCAAGGGCATTGGCAAGGAACAAGGAAGTGGACGTGATGGTGGTGCAGGCAGAGGCCGAGGTCGTGGGCAAGCTCTAATTTCGCCACAACAAAGGGCCACATCTAGTCGCTCGCACGTCCTGTCCCAAATTCTTGGGGACCGCAGCAGTACACCGCTCTTGAACCAAGACCAGTGTCAACAGGTTGTTAGTTGGATAGCGGATAATGCTTCCAGTCAGATTGGCACCACCACAAACACTCTGTCTTCCACACGGTCAAGTGTCAGTAGCCGTGATACTGCACCGCACATTTCTGAACCTGATCCTCCTTCCTACCACCAGGCTGAGTACACGTCCTCCTCGGACATTAATGATCCCACACTTGGACACTCGGAAGAGCTGTTCACGTTTCCATTCACACATTCTGGCCTCTCGCCAGCTCATATTGAAGTGGGTCATGAGGAGATCGTCTGTACAGATGGCCAAATATTTGAGCAGCCACGTTCTCACGAAGTTGGCAACGTGTCTCAACAAGTGGTGGACGATGATGAGACACAATTGTCAGCAAGTCAGGAGGAGGAGCAGGGTGCGGAAGAGGAAGACGACGTGGTGGATGATCCAGTAACTGACCCAACCTGGCAGGAGGATATGCAGAGCGAGGACAGCAGTGCACAGGGGGAGGGAGGCGTAGCATCACAACAGGCAGTAAGAAGCAGGGTGGTGGCCCCAGGCAGAAGTCAGGCAACCGTTCCCCGGAACAACACGACGACACAAGGTGCCTGTACAAATGTTAGGTCTTCACGAGTCTGGCAGTTTTTTAAGTTGGATCCAGATGATTCAAAAAAGGCCATTTGCAACACCTGCCGTGCCAGCATCAGCAGGGGTACCAAAACTAGCAGCCTGACCACCACCAGCATGATCAGGCACATGTCAGCCAAGCACCCGACTTTGTGGGAAGTACAACAGAGTCGAGGAGCAGTGCTTGCTGATGTCACTGCTACGTCTTCGCTGGTTGTGCATGCGAGCCAATCCTCTGTCCATGCTGCCTGCGAACAAGCCTCCTCCACTCCTGCACCTGCAGTTGCCTACGCAGAAAGAACACCATCATCAAGCACGTCCTTGTCCCAGCGCAGCGTTCAGTTATCCATTCAGCAAACCTTTGAACGCAGGTGCAAATACACTGCCAACACCCCACATGCCACAGTTCTAAATGCTAACATTTCGCGACTGCTTGCGCTGGAAATGTTGCCTTTTAGGCTGGTGGAGACAGAAGCATTCCGTGACCTGATGGCGGCAGCTGTCCCACGTTACTCGGTCCCCAGCCGCCACTATTTCTCCCGGTGTGCCGTCCCCGCGTTGCATAACCACGTGTCACAAAACATCACACGTGCCCTGAACAACGCTGTTTCACCCAAGGTCCACCTAACCACAGACACGTGGACAAGTGCTTGTGGGCAAGGCCGCTACATCTCGTTGACGGCACACTGGGTTAATATTGTGGAAGCTGGGACCCAGTCTGAGCGAGGGACGGAACACGTCCTTCCCACACCAAGGTTTGCAGGCCCTACCTCAGTCAGTGTTTCACCCACACTCTACAGCTCCGGAATGTCATGCTCTTCAGCCTCCTCCTCCTCCTGCGCATCCTCATCCACTGTGCCCTCCACACCAGTCACAAGCTGGAAGCACTGCAGCACTGCCTCGGCGAAGCGGCAACAGGCTGTGCTGAAGCTAATCTGCATAGGTGACAAACCCCACAATGCAGAAGAGCTGTGGACAGCTCTGAAACAGCAGGCAGATCACTGGCTCACACCTCTGAACCTAAAGCCAGGAAAGGTCGTTTGTGACAATGGCCGGAACCTGGTGGCGGCTTTGAGGCGAGGCCAGCTGACACATGTTCCATGCGTGGCCCATGTGCTCAACCTCGTGGTTCAGCGGTTTATAAAGTCATACCCAGAGCTGTCTGATCTGCTGGTAAAAGTTCGCCGCCTGTCTGCACATTTTCGAAAGTCACCTACTGCTTCAGCCGGCCTTGCCGGCTTTCAGCGCCGTTTGCATCTTCCGGCTCACAGACTGGTGTGTGATGTCCCCACGCGTTGGAATTCAACTCTGCACATGTTGGTCAGGATATGTGAGCAGAAGAGGGCAGTTGTTGAGTACCTGCATCACCTAAGCCGTCGGGAAATGGGTCAAACTCCACACATAACACCTGAGGAGTGGAGATGGATGTCAGACCTATGTACCATCCTCCAAAACTTTGAGGACTCCACCAAGATGGTGAGTGGTGATGACGCCATTATTAGCGTCACCATACCGCTACTCTGCCTTCTAAAACGGTCCCTGCTGAAAAACAAACATGATGCATTGCAGGCGGAGCGCGATGAGTTGCAGCAAGAAACAGTAGTGGGTGTGGGTGATAACACACAGCCCAGCCTCGTCTCATCACAACGTGCAGTGGAGGACTATGACGAGGAGGAGGATGAAGACATGGAGCAACTCTCCGGCCAAATTGAGGATATGACATGCACACCAGTCATATCCTCGATTCAGCGTGGCTGGCCAGAGGACAGGGTAGATGAGGAGGAGGAGGAGGAGGAGGAGGAGGAGGAGGACAGCATGTTCAGTCATCTTGTTGGTCAGGCTACTGAAGTCCTGGCTGTTAAGAGTCTGGCGCACATGGCTGACTTTATGGTAAGCTGCCTGTCTCGTGACCCTCGCGTTAAGAACATCTTGGCCGACAATCATTACTGGTTGGTAACACTGTTAGACCCACGCTACAAGGAGAACTTTTTGTCTCTTATTCCCGTGGAGGAGAGGTCAACCAAAATGCAGCAGTTTCGGAAGGCCATACTCACGGAAGTAGGCAAAGCATTCCCCTCACAAAACGCTAGCGGCATAGGTCAGGAATCAGTGGACAACCGAGGCGTACAGCCGAGAGAGGCACAAGTCCAATCCGCCAGAGGTAGGGGAACAGTCTTTAAGATGTGGGACAGTTTTCTCAGCCCCTCACGTACCACAGCCCCTGAGGTGCGGGGTAGTGCCACAAGAAATCCTAAGTTTGCCCAGATGCTGAAGGAGTACCTTGCAGATCGAACAACTGTACTCCGACATTCCTCTGTGCCTTACAATTATTGGGTATCCAAGCTGGACACGTGGCATGAATTGGCTCTCTACGCCTTGGAAGTCCTGGCCTGCCCTGCTGCTAGCGTTTTGTCAGAGCGTGTTTTTAGTGCCGCAGGTGGAATCATTACAGATAAACGCACCCGCCTGTCAACTGAAAATGCTGACAGGCTGACTCTGATAAAGATGAACAAGGGTTGGATTGGGCCAGACTTCACCACACCACCAGCAAATGAGAGCGGAATTTAAAGTTTGCCATGTACCTCCACTCACCCATGGGTACACTTCTCGACTTTGGATAATCGCTGGACTGCTCCTCCTTCTCCTCATGCGCCATCATGATGACCGTTACAATAGTTAGGTCTTTGTTTCAGGTATACCCCCAGTGGTAAATTTTTTCGCCCATTCTTTGCAGAATGGACATTACAACGACAGGAGACCCGCTCCTTTGCAATGGGAACAATGTTTTGAGGCCCTCATGCACGTCTCTACCCAGGGACAACGTGGAGCCTCCCAATTTTTGGCTGCCCTGCCTAAGGGCTATACTGAAATACACCCACTTCCTTAAAATGGACACTTAATGTTTTGAGGCCCTCATGCACGTCTCTACCCAGGGACAATGTGGAGCCTCCCAATTTTTGGCTGCCCTGCCTAAGGGCTATACTGAAATAGACCCACTTCCTTAAAATGGACACTTAATGTTTTGAGGCCCTCATGCACGTCTCTACCCAGGGACAATGTGGAGCCTCCCAGTTTTTGGCTGCCCTGCCTAAGGGCTATACTGAAATACACCCACTTCCTTAAAATGGACACTTAATGTTTTGAGGCCATCATGCACGTCTCTACCCAGGGACAATGTGGAGCCTCCCAATTTTTGGCTGCCCTGGCAAAGGGCTATACTGAAATAGACCCACTTCCTTACAATGGGCACTTCAGGTTTACAGGCCATCATGCACGTCTCTATCCAGGGACAATGTGGAGCCTCCCAATTTTTGGCTGCCCTGCCTAAGGGCTATACTGAAATAGACCCACTTCCTTAAAATGGACACTTAATGTTTTGAGGCCCTCATGCACG
Source organism: Anomaloglossus baeobatrachus (assembly GCF_048569485.1). Lineage (NCBI taxonomy): Eukaryota > Metazoa > Chordata > Amphibia > Anura > Aromobatidae > Anomaloglossus > Anomaloglossus baeobatrachus. The sequence goes on from NC_134358.1 coordinate 64,980,735, forward strand.
TCTCTACCCAGGGACAATGTGGAGCCTCCCAATTTTTGGCTGCCCTGCCTAAGGGCTATACTGAAATACACCCACTTCCTTAAAATGGACACTTAATGTTTTGAGGCCATCATGCACGTCTCTACCCAGGGACAATGTGGAGCCTCCCAATTTTTGGCTGCCCTGGCAAAGGGCTATACTGAAATAGACCCACTTCCTTACAATGGGCACTTCAGGTTTACAGGCCATCATGCACGTCTCTATCCAGGGACAATGTGGAGCCTCCCAATTTTTGGCTGCCCTGGCAAAGGGCTATACTGAAATAGACCCACTTCCTTACAATGGGCACTTCAGGTTTACAGGCCATCATGCACGTCTCTATCCAGGGACAATGTGGAGCCTCCCAATTTTTGGCTGCCCTGGCAAAGGGCTATACTAAAATAGACCCACTTCCTTACAATGGGCACTTCAGGTTTACAGGCCATCATGCACGTCTCTATCCAGGGACAATGTGGAGCCTCCCAATTTTTGGCTGCCCTGGCAAAGGGCTATACTGAAATAGACCCACTTCCTTACAATGGGCACTTCAGGTTTACAGGCCATCATGCACGTCTCTATCCAGGGACAATGTGGAGCCTCCCAATTTTTGGCTGCCCTGGCAAAGGGCTATACTGAAATAGACCCACTTCCTTACAATGGGCACTTCAGGTTTACAGGCCATCATGCACGTCTCTATCCAGGGACAATGTGGAGCCTCCCAATTTTTGGCTGCCCTGGCAAAGGGCTATACTAAAATAGACCCACTTCCTTACAATGGGCACTTCAGGTTTACAGGCCATCATGCACGTCTCTATCCAGGGACAATGTGGAGCCTCCCAATTTTTGGCTGCCCTGGCAAAGGGCTATACTGAAATAGACCCACTTCCTTACAATGGGCACTTCAGGTTTACAGGCCATCATGCACGTCTCTATCCAGGGACAATGTGGAGCCTCCCAATTTTTGGCTGCCCTGGCAAAGGGCTATACTGAAATAGACCCACTTCCTTACAATGGGCACTTCAGGTTTACAGGCCATCATGCACGTCTCTATCCAGGGACAATGTGGAGCCTCCCAATTTTTGGCTGCCCTGGCAAAGGGCTATACTAAAATAGACCCACTTCCTTACAATGGGCACTTCAGGTTTACAGGCCATCATGCACGTCTCTATCCAGGGACAATGTGGAGCCTCCCAATTTTTGGCTGCCCTGGCAAAGGGCTATACTGAAATAGACCCACTTTCTTACAATGGGCACTTCAGGTTTACAGGCCATCATGCACGTCTCTATCCAGGGACAATGTGGAGCCTCCCAATTTTTGGCTGCCCTGGCAAAGGGCTATACTAAAATAGACCCACTTCCTTACAATGGGCACTTCAGGTTTACAGGCCATCATGCACGTCTCTATCCAGGGACATTGGTGAACCTCACAATTTTGGACTGCCCTGGCAAAGGAAAATACTACAAAGACTCACTTCCTCAAAATGGGCACATTAGACTCAAGAGGCCTTCATGTACGTCTCTTCTCAGGGACATCGGAGTGCCACACAATGTTTTCACGTAAAATCTTTCATGTATTAATCTCAAAAAGTAACATACACCAGCTCTATCTCACTATTGGGTATGTGCCCTTAACATTTCTGCCATGAAAAATCATTTTGGGGTCATTTTGGAAGGTTTTCTGGTGAGTCCGTAAAAATGGCGTAAAACGCGGACAAAATTGTTCACAGCTGTGACTTTTGAGTGATAAATGCTTCAAGGGGTCTTCCCCATGCTGTTGCCATGTCATTTGAGCACTCTTCTGAGACTTTTGTGCCATTTTTAGGGTTTCTCCATGCTGCCGGGAGGTCATTTCACAAAAATACTCGGGTCTCCCATAGGATAACATTGGGCTCGTTGCTCGGGCCGAGTACACGAGTATCTTGGGAGGCTCGGCCCGAGCTTCGAGCACCCGAGCTTTTTAGTACTCGCTCATCACTACCAACTACCAATTAAGTAAATCAGGTGATGTGCATCTCTGTAATGAAGAGGGGTGCGTTGTAATGACATCAACACCCTATATAAAGTGTGCTTAATTATTAGGCAACTTCCTTTCCTTTGGCAAAATGGGTCAGAAGAGAGATTTGACGGGCTCTGAAAAGTCCAAAATTGTGAGATGTCTTGCAGAGGGATGCAGCAGTCTTAAAATTGCCAAAGTTTGAAGTGTGATCACCGAACAATCAAGCATTTCATGGCAAATAGCCAACAGGGTTGCAAGAAGCGTTTTGGGCAAAAAAGGCGCAAAATAACTGCCCATGAATTGAGGAAAATCAAGCGTGAAGCTGCCAAGATGCCATTTGCCACCAGTTTGGCCATATTTCAGAGCTGCAACGTTACTGGAGTATCAAAAAGCACAAGGTGTGCCATACTCAGGGACATGGCCAAGGTAAGGAAGGCTGAAAAACCACCACCTCTGACCAAGAAACATAAGATAAAACGTCAAGACTGGGCCAATAAATATCTTAAGACTGATTTTGAAAAGGTTTTATGGACGGATGAAATGAGAGTGACTCTTGATGGGCCAGATGGATGGGCGAGAGACTGGATCAGTAAAGGGCAGAGAGCTCCACTCCGACTCAAGCAGTTGTACAGGAAGAAGTCTGTATTGTTCAAGAAAAACATGATTTTCATGCAGGACTTCTATGCCTTTATGGAATTTGACAGACAGAAGAGCAGCAGCAGCCAAAGACCTATTTCCACTTCCTGTAATCCGTCGCTGTGTCTTCACAGCAAAACAAGGATTATTCCTAACAACAGGCAATGAACAGCGAGTTACAGAGAAAGAATGCACCTAGTGATCAGCACTGTATTATATTATTTACCAAATGACATGGAGTAAGATAGAATAATGACACGTCAGTTATTATAGATAAAAAGTACCTGCAGACAAAAAAGCGCAATTGGTGCTTACCCTGACAGACAGGGGGTGATAAAGGAGATGATCCTACTCACCAAAGATGGTTGTGAAAGGCACAACTCCTGTAACAGCATAAATCCGGATCAAAGGCAGCAGTACCCCAGGTGGCTGATAACAGAGAGAAATTGTAGAAAGGGGATTTGTAAACCGCGCCAAAGATCACTGATGAAATCTTGGATTAATGTTAACTTTTTATTCTTGCACAGGTCTACGCGTTTCAGGAGACTCTGCTCCCTTCCTCAGGACCAAACAGGCATAAGTTACATCAAATCTGTAGAAGTGTATGTCTGTCAGACATATATACACAATGAAATGACAAAGAACCTCCCACAAAAAGAAAAAAATCGGCGGGAAAAAGTCTGAAAGAGAGAAAAAAAAAAAAAAAGAAAAAGGTGTGGTGCAGTGAAAAAAAAAGGGGAAGGAAGAACAAAAAGTGTTCATGAAACCAGTGATGCGATCATGTGGAAATAGCAAAAAAAAAAAATAAAAATCTTAAAATAAAAAATGTGTCATTATTGGGTCAAAAATAATATGTATATATGTATATATACTTAAAAAAGGTGTATGTTTAGGACAGTAAGACTGAGGTGAGAAGGTATAGAACTCACAAACTCTAGATTCTATAGATGACTGGAGGACAAGCGTGGTTAGTCCACACAGCCAAGGAAGTGTATGACCGCAAATATATATATATATATATATATATATATATATATAAAGGGAAGGTGGAAGGGTTGTGGGGAACCGTAACCATATAGTTAAATTTAATGAAAGTGATCCTGCAAGCGCAGTAAGCGCATGTTGCAAAAAAGACAAGACAGGGTGAAATGGGTTCAAGAGCGTGGGAAAAAGATGGGGGCGCATGCGTCAGTAAAGGCAGTGAGCGTGTAATGTGAAAAAGCTGAAAGGCAGGGGACAGGGTTGTCACAAACCACCGGGGGGGTCACTCAGAAATCCCCCGCGCTGGCTACCAGTACGTCACAATCGGGGGGTAACAAGTGGGGGTCACCCCTCCTTTATACCTCCCGACCGACAGACAGAGCACGTGACGCGCTCTCTAGCGCCCCTCTTATAGTCAGGCCAATTATGGAATTGCCCGACAATAAGCAAGGAGGCCGCTATACTACTTATGCCGATTATTGAAGGGTCCCCGGTGAGAGTAAGGTATATATTCCCCCGACCTCCGCGGGCGGAATATATAAAATCTCCCCGAATCTCACTGGCCTCCCCACAATAATCCTTGGCACAATTCGCTGCCACCAACCGATTTACGGTAACTATTAGCCGAACACACAGACGTGGGATTCAAGATCGAGATAACAGAACAGCCCAAGATTAATTATATAATTTAATCAGCCTAAAGCACACTAGAAACTACAATATATACAATAGGGAATCTACAGAATATACATATGTCAGAGTACAGTTACAGATAAAGCATGGTTTACAAACAGGCATACACAGTTCCAGCAGTTACCTTGTTGCGTCTGGCCACAGGGGGGCGCTGTAGACCAGGTTTCCAGGAACTCCCACAGATGTTTCCTACACGTGACCCCCAGCGAAAGAACGCTGGAAAATGGCCGAAGTAGGGTTATCAACCTGGGCAAATCCAGGTCCCCTCCTACCTTAGTGACCTCAGAGGGAGCACTGCTCCACCCCTGGCTGGAGTTATGGACAATCCACAACATGGAATATGGGCCATAACTTTGCCTGGGAGCGTCGTAGGCGGACGCCAATGCTCTCATTGTGACAGTTATGAATTTAGCTACAGAACGAGGGGACTCATGACCTGTCTGCCAGTTCCCCATTGGCTGATATCACGCCTGGGGCATTTCCCAATGTCCTGCTCCCATAAAAAGGGTGTGCCGGCATCGTCCGCATGCGGAGACACCATTTTTATGGTTGCCATATTTATCGGAAATATGGCTTGCGAGATATGAACCATTTTTTACTGGAGTCGTTCTGTCTGGCTATTTCCATAGCCTTGCTAACTAGCTAGCAGCCCCCACTACAGGGTCACGGCAGGGAGTCATCCTGTGTCCATTGTCCCTAAGCCACCTAATTTCCATATCACAGGACATGGCCATGGGATTTGTTGCTAAACCAGTTGTGTGAAGGAAAGGGGGGGTGACACCAGGAGAGGGCTTCCTGACATGACTTGAATATCATGATTTATCGTCATATCTCCGGATTTACCTCACACCTCCCCCCTTTTGAGGGCGCTAGGGGGCAGCACACTCCGGTGTTCCCCCGTGCGCCCGTCCGCGACCTCTCCTTGTCGGGACAGCCCGTCTGCGTTACCGTGGTCACGGCCCCTTTTGTGGCGAATGGTGAAGTTGTATTGCTGGAGCGCAAGGCTCCATCGCAACAATCGCCCATTCGTCCCAGAGACGGTGTGCAACCAGCTGAGGGGATTGTGGTCCGTCTCCACGATGAAGTGGCGCCCGTATAGATAGGGTTGCAGACGCTGCAGGGCCCACACTATGGCCAGGCACTCCTTCTCCATTGTGGAATAGGCCACTTCCCTCGGTAACAGCTTCCGGCTCAGGTACAAGACTGGGTGCTCTTGGCTCGCAGAGTCCACCTGGCTGAGCACCGCACCGAGGCCGAAGTCACTGGCGTCGGTCTGTACTACAAACGGCCGCGTGAAGTCGGCTGCCTGTAGCACGGGCGGGCTGGACAGGGCGTCCTTTAGGGCCCGGAAGGCTGTCTCGCAGTCCATTGTCCAATCGACTGCAGAGGGCAGCTTCTTCTTGGTGAGGTCCGTCAAGGGCTTTGCCAGGCTACTATAGCATGGAACAAACCTCCTATAGTACCCAGCGGTCCCCAAGAAGGACATCACCTGCTTCTTGGTCCTGGGGGTGGGCCAGGATGCGATGGCCTCCACTTTCTCGGGCTCGGGCTTCAGTGTTCCCCCGCCTACCCGGTGACCGAGGTACTGGACCTCGCTCATGGCCAGCTGACACTTGCCCGGCTTGATGGTCAAACCTGCCCGGTGGACCCGCCTGAGCACCTGTGCTAGATGCTCTAGGTGATCTTCCCAGGTGGGACTGAAGACGGCAATGTCATCCAGGTACGCGGCCGCGTACCCTTCAAGTCCCTTGAGCAGGGTGTTGACCATCCGCTGGAAAGTGGCAGGGGCATTCCTCATCCCGAATGGCATCACCGTGGACTCGTACAGTCCAAATGGGGTAATAAAGGCAGAGCGTTCCCTGGCCTTGCGAGTCAGGGGGATCTGCCAATATCCCCGGCTCAGATCCATGATGGTCAGGTACTGAGCCCCGGCCAACTGATCGAGCAGGTCATCGATGCGTGGCATTGGGTACGCATCGGCGACCGTGACCGCATTGAGCCCCCTGTAGTCCACGCAGAACCGAGTGGTTCGGTCCTTCTTAGGGACGAGGACTACAGGCGAGGCCCAAGCGCTGTTGGATGCCTGGATCACCCCCAGCTTCAGCATCTCGTCAATCTCCTGGCGCATGTGTTGCTGCACCTCCAGGGAGACCCGATATGCTGAACGCCGGATCGGGGGATGATCCCCAGTGTCCACGTGATGGACAGCCAAGTCAGTCCTTCCGGGCTGGTTGGTAAACAACCCCCGGAAGGGGTGTAGGGTGGCCCACAGCTGGGACCGTTGGTCCTCCAAGAGCTGGTGGCCAACCTCCACATCCTCAATGGATCCGCCTGCCCTAACCTGGGCTAGCATATCCAAGAGGGTTTCCGCTTCTCCCTCCTCGGGCAGGTTGCACACGGGGAGCGCACATGCCTCCCGCTCATGATGTGCCTTCATCATGTTCACATGGAAGGGCTTCCGCCTTCCACGGGCAGGGTCCAGGGTGACCAGGTACGTCACAGGGTTGAGCTGCTGGTACACGAGGTATGGGCCTTCCCAGGCTGCCTGAAGCTTGTCCTGTGGTACGGGGACCAGTACCCACACCTCTTGACCCACTTGGTAGGTCCTCTCACAAGCGTTCTGGTCGTACCAACGCTTCTGATCGGCCTGGGCTTGAGCCATATTGTCGTGTACCAGTTGCGTCAAGGCCTGCATTTTGTCCCGGAAGCGCATGACATACTCGATAACCGACACTCCAGGGGTGGCCAAATCCCCTTCCCAAGCCTCTTTCACCAGAGCCAGGGGGCCCCGCACACGTCGCCCGTACAGGAGCTCAAACGGTGAGAATCCTGTTGAGGCCTGTGGAACCTCCCGGTAAGCAAATAACAGGTGTGGGAGATACCGCTCCCAGTCACGCCCGTGGGAGTCGACCAACATCTTAAGCATCTGCTTTAAGGTGCCATTGAACCGCTCGCACAGGCCATTAGTCTGTGGATGGTACGGGCTGGCCACCAGATGTCGCACCTGGACTTGCTTACAGAGGGCCTCCATCAGCTGGGACATGAATTGGGTCCCCCGGTCAGTGAGCATTTCCTGGGGAAAACCCACTCGGGAGAAAATCTCCAGCAATGCGGTGGCCACCTTGTCAGCCCGAATGGACGACAAGGCCACTGCTTCTGGGTACCGGGTGGCATAGTCCACTACCGTCAGTATGAAGCGTTTCCCGGAGCTGCTGGGGATGGCCAGCGGGCCGACCAGATCCACAGCCACCCTCCTGAAAGGCTCATCGATGATGGGCAGAGATACCAGTGGGCTTTTGGGGCGTGGCCCCGCCTTCCCCACTCTCTGACAGGTTTCACACGAACGGCAGTAGGCAGCCACATCGGCCCCCATTTTTGGCCAGTAGAAATGCTGGTTTAACCTGGCCTTGGTCTTAGCGATCCCTAGGTGTCCGGCCATCGGAATCTCATGTGCGATCCGCAACAACTCCGTCCGGAACGGATAGGGTACCACCAACTGTCGGTCCCTGGGCCACGCCTCCGGTGAACCCTGCTGGACCGTGGCCCGGTACAGCCGTCCTTGGTCCCAGACCACTCGCTCCGGGTCCGAGTCCGAGGGAGGCTGTGCCGCCTGCTCCTTAAGAGCTTTCAGGCTGTCGTCAGCCTCTAACGCTGCCTGAAACCCCTGACTAGATGTGGCCAGAATCGACGAGACTGTCACATCTTCAGTCAGTACCCCGGGACCTGTGTCCTGGCCTCCACCTGACTCGGCTGCCACTTGGTCAGAAGGGGAAGAGCTATCGGACCTCCGGGAGGCCCCTTGGCTTCCAGCACTCCCACTGCGGGTGACAGCGGCCACAGCCGCTGCGACCGTGGGTCGTGCCTGCTCCTCCTCCGTTCCTGACCAAGTCGCCGGTTCAGGCAGGCCTACCTGGCTTCCTGACACCCCGGTTGTGGGGGAACCATGCACCGAGATCTTACCTGGGAGCACTTCCGCTCCTGGACCGGCCCCAATCTCACCTGCCTGTTCCCCTCCTGCAGCAACAGAACCCCGCTGTGAAATCTCTGGGGACCCCACATTTGCTGTGGTAGCCCCCACCCCACACACTGGTCCTCCCCCTGCAGCACCCTGCTCTCTGCTTATCCCTTCAGAGGGCAACAGATCCCAGCTCACAGGCTGATTACTTGTAGAGGCATTGTCACACCTTTCTCTGACCCCCTCCCCTGTCACAGCTGCAGCTGAGTGTGTGTCTATGGTGTCTATGCAAGCAGAAATATCAGAGTTCACTCCCTCCTCCCTTACATCATTCATAGATAACACATTAACATTGTCCGGAGGCATGTCAGTACTGGCTGAAGGTTCAGCCCTTGGTTGGGGCCCAAACTGGGAGGTTATCTGCCCCAAATCTGTCCCAAGTAGCACGTTTGCAGGGATCCGATCAGTTACCCCCACCTCCCTCACCCCTCGCCCTGCGCCCCAGTCCACATAAATGTCAGCAACAGGCAGCGCCGGGTCAGTGCCTCCAATCCCGGAGACAGCGAGGGTTTTTCCAGGGATCAAGTCTTGGGGGGACACCATCTCAGGCCGCACCAGAGTCACCTCCGAGGCGCTGTCTCGCAGTCCTATGGTCACAGACCGGCCGACGGTGACAGGTTGGAAGCTGTCCAGGGACCTACCACCACCCCCACCCACACAATACACCTTGGGCGGCCCTTGGGACGGGGACGGAGCCGGGGCCTTGGGACGCTGAGGGCACATGGCCTTGAAGTGTCCAGGTAGGTTGCACTGGTGGCACCGTCTTGGTTCCGCCACGGGCCTGGAGAGGGGAGTTGAGGGGGACACCCCCTGCAGTCTAGGGGCAGGTGGGGCAGTCGCAGAATTCATCTTACCCCCTCTCCAGGTGCTGCTGGTGGCCGCTCTCCTGGCCTCAGGGGCCCGGTTGTTGGTGTAGTCATCGGCAAGGGCAGCTGTAGCCGTGGACCCCTTTGGCTTCTGGTCTCGGATGAACTGGCGGAGATCCTCAGGGCAGTTCCACAAGAGTTGCTCCGTGATGAACAAGTCCAGGATCTCCGGTCCGGTGGAAAGCTGCAGGCCTTGGGTCCAGTGGTCGGCAGCTCGGGCAAGTGCCCGCCTGTGGTCAGCCCAGGAGTCCTTTGGTCCCTTCTGTAGGCTCCGGAACTTCTTGCGGTAGGACTCCGGGGTGAGGTTGTACTGTTGGATCAGGGCCCGCTTGATGGTGTCGTAGCCCTGATCTGCCTCAGCAGGCAAGTCCCCAAGGATATCCAGGGCCTTACCCCTTAAACGGGGGGTCAGGTATTTGGCCCACTGGTCCTTGTTCAGATGGTGCTGCAAGCAAGTCCGTTCAAAAGCAGTCAAGAAAGAGTCCAAGTCTCCATCCTTCTCCAGCACTGGGAAGTCCTCAACACGGACCTTTGGAAGTTTGGTGTCTTGAAGGTCACGTGTGGCTGATGAGGGCCGGAGCTGAGCTAGCTGCAGCTGGTAGTCACGCTCTGCCTGGCGCTCTTCACGCGCTGCCTGCCGCTCCGCAGCCTCAGCCTCACGCGCTGCTTGCCGCTCTGCCCTGCGCTCTGCCAGGAGTCCCTTGTAGCCCTCCTGGTCTCCAGCCTGGAGAAGGGCCATAGCCATTTGAAGAAGGCTATCCGAGCCTCCCAGGCTCGGTGGAATGGCACGTGGTGATCTGCGGCCCGCTGCGGAGCCTGGTGATTCACTGTCCCTTGCAGAGCGGAAGGCTGGCATCTGGCTCGTTGAGGACCCTTGGGTGAGCTGCTCCTCATCTTGTCCATAATTGCCAGCTTGTGCGCTGTCCTCTGCAGAACGGTTTTCTGGCGTCGAGCTCCTGGAGGACTCGTGGGCAACCTCCTCATTACTGCCCACAGCACCGTCCTCCCTCTCTTCGGCTCCTGCTTTAGCATTGGCCAGTTGCATAGCTCTGCTCCTGGTGCCATCAGCCATTCTTGCAGACTTTTGGTCACTGACACAGAACTGACACCTGATGCCTCCACACACCTTACAGTATCTGCACTCTGACACTCTAGTGTTGAGCTAGTCTGAAGACCCCAGCAGCCACAGCTGCTGCAGGCAGTCTTTAGTGTCTGGGAGTATGGTCTCACACTCACACACACTATTATCTCGATCCCACCGCTATGCCACCAATATGTCACAAACCACCGGGGGGGTCACTCAGAAATCCCCCGCGCTGGCTACCACTACGTCACAATCGGGGGGTAACAAGTGGGGGTCACCCCTCCTTTATACCTCCCGACCGACAGACAGAGCACGTGACGCGCTCTCTAGCGCCCCTCTTATAGTCAGGCCAATTATGGAATTGCCCGACAATAAGCAAGGAGGCCGCTATACTACTTATGCCGATTATTGAAGGGTCCCCGGTGAGAGTAAGGTATATATTCCCCCGACCTCCGCGGGCGGAATATATAAAATCTCCCCGAATCTCACTGGCCTCCCCACAATAATCCTTGGCACAATTCGCTGCCACCAACCGATTTACGGTAACTATTAGCCGAACACACAGACGTGGGATTCAAGATCGAGATAACAGAACAGCCCAAGATTAATTATATAATTTAATCAGCCTAAAGCACACTAGAAACTACAATATATACAATAGGGAATCTACAGAATATACATATGTCAGAGTACAGTTACAGATAAAGCATGGTTTACAAACAGGCATACACAGTTCCAGCAGTTACCTTGTTGCGTCTGGCCACAGGGGGGCGCTGTAGACCAGGTTTCCAGGAACTCCCACAGATGTTTCCTACACGTGACCCCCAGCGAAAGAACGCTGGAAAATGGCCGAAGTAGGGTTATCAACCTGGGCAAATCCAGGTCCCCTCCTACCTTAGTGACCTCAGAGGGAGCACTGCTCCACCCCTGGCTGGAGTTATGGACAATCCACAACATGGAATATGGGCCATAACTTTGCCTGGGAGCGTCGTAGGCGGACGCCAATGCTCTCATTGTGACAGTTATGAATTTAGCTACAGAACGAGGGGACTCATGACCTGTCTGCCAGTTCCCCATTGGCTGATATCACGCCTGGGGCATTTCCCAATGTCCTGCTCCCATAAAAAGGGTGTGCCGGCATCGTCCGCATGCGGAGACACCATTTTTATGGTTGCCATATTTATCGGAAATATGGCTTGCGAGATATGAACCATTTTTTACTGGAGTCGTTCTGTCTGGCTATTTCCATAGCCTTGCTAACTAGCTAGCAGCCCCCACTACAGGGTCACGGCAGGGAGTCATCCTGTGTCCATTGTCCCTAAGCCACCTAATTTCCATATCACAGGACATGGCCATGGGATTTGTTGCTAAACCAGTTGTGTGAAGGAAAGGGGGGGTGACACCAGGAGAGGGCTTCCTGACATGACTTGAATATCATGATTTATCGTCATATCTCCGGATTTACCTCACAAGGGTGAATTAAGTTCAGGAGCGTGGGAAACCGGTGAGAGCGCATGCGTCACTGCTGGAAGTGAGCAAGTACTGTAAGAAAGGTGAAATGTCAGGGACGGGGTTAGATGAGTTCACCAGCGCAAGAAAAAAAGGGGGAAGCGGCATGTATATATAAAGGACATGTGTGTGGAAATAGGAAAATGAGTGTTATCAGTGAAAATATTTATAAGTATGCATGTACATGAATAATTAAATTCGTTTATCATAGGTGGATGTGGGGAGATCTGTATATATATATAAAAAATATATTTTTAAGAATAGGTTATATATATATATGTATATGTCACGGCCAGGTGGACGGGCAGACCCAGGAGGTGGATCCACTGGGCCGAACTCCTAGATGGTAGTAAAGAGTCTGGTAGCTGGAACACTATAAACAGCAGAACAGTCCGTGCACACGAGTATAGCGGAGAAGTCCCTGGGACCACGGAGTCACGGGTGGTAGTCCGGGTGACGCAGCTCAGGTTCGGAAGCCGAGATGATGTCAGGCGGGGTCCGGAACCTTTGGAGCGAGATGACGAGTCACCGCAGGGATCCGGGATGGTGCGGACTGTCAGGATGGCAGATGGACAGCGTTCGGGGTTCAGGATACGGCAGGACTGGATGGCGAGGCAGGCACGGCTCTACAAGAGAGAGAGGTGAGTATATGCACAGAGACACCAGGAGACCTGACTCCTAGCTTAGGAAACACGAAGATCAGGCCCCGCCCCCTTGGACAATAAACCCCTTTATACCCTGTACCTGATTAGCCTCATTTCCTGTTAATGGACGCTGGCCCTTTAAGAAAGGGTCAGTGACCGCGCGCGCGCCCTAATGCGCATGCGCGCGGCCCGGGTGCCAGAAGCCAGGGAAGGAAGCTGAGAGGAGGACGCAGGGGAGCCGGCTAGGGCCTGAGAAGCCGTCGGGCGCCGGGATCGGAGACCAGGGGGCCTGGGAAGGACGGGCACCGGAGGCTGGAGAGCGGGGAGCGTGGCAGGTGAGCCGGGGAGCGGGGCTGAGGACCCGGGGAGCGGAACAGAGGACCCGGGAAGGGGAGCCAAGGACCCGGGGAGCGTGACAGTATAAAACAACAATAATTATATATATTAAAATTGAAATTTTTATATTATATATCTTTTATTGAAATTTTTACTGCCAGGTTCTATTGTTGTTTCATGTTGTATATACATATATATATATATATATATATATATATCTCTATTTTTTATTTTTTATTTATTTTTTTATATTTTTTATATATAAAAAGATTGAAATCTACCCTCTATTTTTAAAGACACATACATATAATTATTGTTGTTTTATACATATATATAACTTATTCTTAAAATATATTTTTATATATATATACAGATCTCCCCACATCCACCTATGATAAACGAATTTTATTATTCATGTATATGCATACTTATAAAAATTTTCACTGATAACACTCATTTTCCTATTTCCACACACATGTCCTTTATATATACATGCCGCTTCCCCCTTTTTTTCTTGCGCTGGTGAACTCATCTAACCCCATCCCCAACATTTCACCTTTCTTACAGTACTTGCTCACTTCCAGCACTGACGCATGCGCTCTCGCCGGTTTCCCACACTCCTAAACTTAATTCACCCCGTCCCCTGCCTTTCAGCTTTTTCACATTACCCGCTCACTGCCTTTACTGACGCATGCGCCCCCATCCTTTTCCCACGCTCTTGAACCCATTTCACCCTGTCTTGTCTTTTCTGCAACATGCGCTTACTGCGCTTGCAGGATCACTTTCATTAAATTTAACTATATGGTTACGGTTCCCCACAACCCTTCCACCTTCCCTTTTTCTTTATATGTATGTATGTATGTATGTATGTATGTATGTATGTATGTATGTATGTATGTATGTATGTATGTATGTATGTATGTATGTATGTATGTATATATATATATATATATATATATATATATATATATATATATATATATATATATATATATATATATATATATATATATATATATATATACATACATACATACAGAGTTGTTTTGCGGTCATACACTTCCTTGGCTGTGTGGACTAACCACGCTTGTCCTCCAGTCATCTATAGAATCTAGAATTTGTGAGTTCTATACCTTCTCACCTCAGTCTTACTGTCCTAAACATACACCTTTTTTAAGTATATATACATATATACATATTATTTTTGACCCAATAATGACACATTTGTTATTTTAAGATTTTTATTATTTTTATTGCTATTTCCACATGATCGCATCACTGGTTTCATGAACACTTTTTGTTCTTCCTTCCCCTTTTTTTCACTGCACCACACCATTTTTTTTTTTTTTTTTTCTCTCTTTCAGACTTTTTCCCGCCGATTTTTTTCTTTTTGTGGGAGGTTCTTTGTCATTTCATTGTGTATATATGTCTGACAGACATACACTTCTACAGATTTGATGTAACTTATGCCTGTTTGGTCCTGAGGAAGGGAGCAGAGTCTCTTGAAACGCGTAGACCTGTGCAAGAATAAAAAGTTTACATTAATCCAAGATTTCATCAGTGATCTTTGGTGCGGTTTACAAAGCCCCTTTCTACAATTTCACTTCAGTTATTATGGCACACAGCAAGATTACTAGAAGCTATAAAAATCAGGACTCCTAGTTCTCAGTCAGCATTGTGGCTGGAATCCGGATTATCATCATGGGCATACAGTGGGGGGAAAAAAAAGTATTTAGTCAGCCACCAATTGTGCAAGTTCTCCCACTTCTAAAGATGAGATTTGCCTGTAATTGACATCATAGGTGACCACAACTATGAGAGACAAAATAAGAAAACAAATCCAGAAAATCACCTTGTCTGATTTGGCAAGATTTTATTTGCAAATTATTGTGGAAAATAAGTATTTGGTCAATAACAAAAGTTCATCTCAATATTTTGTTATATATCCTTTGTTGGCAATGACAGAGGTGAAACTCCTTCCATAAGTCTTCACAAGTTTGGCACACACTGTTGGCCAATTCCTCCATGCAGATCTCCTCTAGAGCAGTGATGCTTTGGGCCTGTCGCTGGACAACACGGACTTTCAACTCCCTCAAAATGTTTTCTATGGGGTTGAGATCTGGAGACTGGCTAGGCCACTCCAGGACCTTCATATATCTCTTACGAAGCCACTTCTTTGTTGCACTGGGGGTGTGCTTGGGATCATTATCATGCTGAAAGACCCAGTAACGTTTCATCTTCAATGTCCTTGCTGATGAAAGGAGGTTTGCACTCAAAATCTCATGATACATGGCCCCATTCATTCTTTCATGTACACAGATCAGTCATCCTGGTCCCTTTGCAGAGAAATAGCCCCAAAGCATGATGTTGCCACCCTCATGCTTCACAGTAGGTATGGTGTTTTTTGGATGCAACTCAGCATTCTGTTTCCTCCAAACACGACGAGTTGTGTTTCTATTAAACTGTCACACTGTACTCTAAGATGTACAATAGCAGTACAGCACAGTAATGTGGGACTGAGAGGATTCCTGAAACTATCTGAGAAGGTAGTTAGCTGGTAAACCACTAGGGGGCGTAAAAGTGGAGGAAACGTATGAGCAGGGAATTCCCTAGCAGAGGTAATACTAGTCAAGCCCACCAGATGGCAGTAGAATCGTCAGAAAGTCGTGTCACAACATGAGGTCTTGTAAGTACACAAGGGCAAAGTCTAAACGTAGTCAGAGGGAAGCAAATAGTCAGTAGCCGGGAAATCAGAGCCTAGAAGCGAGGGGGAGTGGGAAGACAAGACAGAATAAAGGTAAACAGATAAGGAATGAACAGGGAGACAGCGGGAGAGACACTGATGGAAACAGACAACAGAGGAGGTTAACAGGTCAGGTGAACGCGGAGGTCAGGAGGGGGCAGGGCAGACAACAGTTCACTCAAGAGCAGAACACAGCAGAGCCAGAAGTATCACTGGCGAAGTCCAAGAGAAACAGTGCCCTAATAAAGCAGCCTGACCTCCAGAACGAGGCAGAAAGGATTAACCCCTAACGTGACTTGCATCAAAAGTGAAACTAAAAAAAAGGCTCAGCTCCAGCTGAGCCAGGAATCAATCATGACACAAACAGTTCTACTTTGGTTTCATCAGACCATCTGACATTCTCACAATACTCTTCTGGATAATCCAAATGCTCTCTAGCAAACTTCAGATGGGCCCGTACATGTACTGGCTTAAGCATGGGGACACGTCTGGCACTGCAGGATCTGAGTCCCTGGTGGCATAGTGTGTTACTGATGGTAGCCTTTGTTCTGGTGGTCCCAGCTCTATGCAGGTCATTCACTAGGTCCCCCCGTGTAGATCTGGGATTTTTGCTCACCGTTCTTGTGATCATTATAACCCCATGGGGGAGATCTTGCCTGGAGCCTCAGATCGGGAGAAATTATCAGTGGTCTTGTATGTCTTCCATTTTCTTATTTTTGCTCCCACAGTTGATTTCATCACATCAAGCTGCTTGCCTATTGCAGATTCAGTCTTCCCAGCCTGGTGCAGGGCTACAATTTTATTTCTGGTGTCCTTCGACAGCTCTTTGGTCTTCACCATAGCGGAGTTTGGAGTGTGACTGTTTGAGGTTGTGGACAGGTGTCTTTTATACTGATAACAAGTTCAAACAGGTGACATTATTACAGGTAATGAGTGGCAGACAGAGGAGCCTCATAAAGAAGAAGTTACAGGTCTGTGAGAGCCAGAAATTTTGAATGTTTTCAGGTGACTAAATACTTATTTTCCACCATAATTTGCAAAAAAGTCTTTGCGAAATCAGACAAGGTGATTTTCTGGATTTGTTTTCTCATTTTGTCTTTCATAGTTGTGGTCACCTATGATATCAATTACAGGCCTCTCCCATCTTTTTCAGTGGGAGAACTTGCACAATTGGTGGCTGACTAAATACTTTTTTCCCCACTGTATGTAACTGAAACTTTGGGATTTATATGGCTATCAATGTGGGCATGTGCTGCAAAAGGAAATGACA
Organism: Anomaloglossus baeobatrachus; assembly: GCF_048569485.1. NCBI lineage: Eukaryota > Metazoa > Chordata > Amphibia > Anura > Aromobatidae > Anomaloglossus > Anomaloglossus baeobatrachus. The sequence goes on from NC_134358.1 coordinate 64,997,526, forward strand.
ACAATGTCCTAGTAGCTATTCCTTAAAGTCACATTATTCAGACATGGTAGGTTGCATTACTCAGTCATGGCATGGTGGCATGGTTTGGATGGAGGTCTTATTCAGTCATTGTGGTTCCATTTATTATTGGTATAATGATATTATGCGGTCAATAAACGATAAATAATTAGAGGTATGCTATATGTATATATGATAGGCCAAATATTTTTATGTAAGGTTAAAGGAGTTATCCAGAACTTTTGTCATTTTTGTGTATGAGGCTAAGAACTAACAGCTAGGTAGTTGCCAACTACCTACCTCATCTGCACGTGGACAATCTCTTCCAGCTCAGCTGGCTATTCCCTCGCTTCAGTTTACCTCAGAAACAGAGCAGCTCTTACTCTTCTGGTCTGCTCTGTTGTTAGGGTATCACTGCTGACGTCTTGCTGATTGACAGTCGGCTCCCTGCAGTTAGGCAGTGGGGAGCTGTCTGTCAATCATCAGGATAACGGCACCTATGCCACATCAGCAGAGCAGAGCTGAAGAGAAGGAGCTGCTTTGGCAACGCAACATCAGAAGAAGACTCTCAATCACAGGCAGGAGAGATCTGTGACAGCTCTGAGCCGGCAGAGATCGGTACTAGACTGGACATGCAGGCAGTCATTATCTACCTGCCTGTTAGGTCTTACCTTACACAAAAAAATTATATACTTTCAACTTCAACACATTTTCCTCATGAACCGTCTTGAACCTATAGGTTGATATCTTCTTACAGAAAAAAATCCCAGAGTTTGACTTCATCATAATTACAGAGCGCTAACTGAAATGTTTGATCCTCTGACCAGACAGGTGGTTGTTCCGTAATCACAGGTCGATTTGCTCTGTTGCGCGGCGCAGACTCCCTACAATGTAATTTTATCTCATCAGTTGCTAACAACTGGAGAACGACTGATTTATGTAGCTGCTCTCATAAATTTTTCAGATTACACTGTTCTACTTTTCTAAATTTATTAGTGACATTTATTATATGATAAACGCCCACCAGAATTTGATTCTATGTAGAAAAAAATGATTTTATGATTTTCATACCCATAAAATAAAAAAGATTAATTGAAGACAACCGTTCATAGGGCGATTGCGGGAGATTTATAGGTTTCTATATAGTAAGAACATGAATCAGTAGCACTTACAGAAAATAAAAAGTTAAACCGTTTCCCAAACTTTTATTTAAAAAAAAATAAATAATAATAATTGATATAACTGAATCTGGAATGGACTTTTAAAATATTAAATTAATTATCCTGCAAGGTAAACATTCTAACACACAAAAAACAAACAAAAAAATAAAACATAAAAATAGTAATTTTCGAACTGCTGCTTTTATTTACCACCCTCAAAACCACAATTTAAAAAAATCAAAAAGTGATACGTGCCATACATGAGCTAATAAAAAGCACAGCTCACCTCACAACATAACTAATGCTCACACAAAATTCATGGTTTTGAGAATTTTTTTTTATTTTGTAAAGTAGTAAATTATAAAAATTGTAGAAATTGTGGTAGCACTGATGATCTTTGTGTTCTGTACCCAAACCAGTTCTTTACCCATGTGTATATACTCTAGTCGCTGAATAGCCCCTACTAATGATGAGTGAGCACTACCATGCTCGGGTGTTCGGTACTTGTAACCAGTGATGAGCGAGCACTACCATGCTCGGGTGCTTGGTACTCATAAGCAGTGATGAGCGAGCACTACCATGCTCTGGTGCACGGTACTTGTAACCAGTGATGAGCGAGCACTACCATGCTCGGGTGCTTGGTACTCATAACCAGTGATGAGCGAGCACTACCATGCTCAGTACTCATAACTAGTGATGAGCGAGTACTATCCTGCTCAGGTGCTCTGTACTCGTATTTAGTGAGGCGCGAGCACTATCATGCTTGAGTGCTTGGTACTCATAACTAGTGACGAGTGGGCACTACCATGCTTGGATGCTCTGTACTTGTATTTAGTGATGAGCGAGCACTACCATGTTTGGGTGCTCAGTACTTGTAACTAGTGATGAGCGGGCACTACCATGCTCGGTACTCGTAACTAGTGATGAGCGAGCCCTACTATGCTCGTTACTCGTAGTATACCTTGACTTCAGTAAGGCACTCGATAAAGTATCACATGACATCCTCATTGAAAAAAATTATCAATTATGGAATTGACAAATAATCAGTTAGATGGATTCAAAACTGGCTTAATGATCGTGCACGATGAGTAATACTAAGTGGCTACACATCAACCTGAAGGAAAGTCAAAAGCGGGGACCACAAGGCTCTGTCCTGGGTCCACTGCTGTGTAATCTCTTTATAAATGATCTGGACAACGGTATTATTGGGAAACTCATAAAATTTGCAGATGATACTACGATAGGAGGAATAGCCAACACTAGAGAGGAAAGAGATTGTATTCAAAAGGATCTACACACACTCGAACAATGGGCTGAGGAGAACAGAATGGTGTTTAACAGGGACAAATGCAAAGTCCTACATCTGGGTAACAGAAATGTAAAAAACATCTATAGTATGGGAGGAATAGAAATAGGTGATAGCACCGGGGAAAAGGACTTGGGCATAATAGTAGATCCCAGATTCAACATGAGCCAACGATGCAGAGCTGCAGCTAAAAAGGCCAACAAAATTCTGGGATGTATCAAGACAAGCATTGAATCTAGATCAAGAGAGGTCATTATGCCCCTATAATGTTCCCTGGTCAGACCCCACCTGGAATACTATGTACAGTTCTGAGCGCCCCAATTCAAGAAACACATCGATATATTGGAACAAGTCCACAGAAGAGCAACCATGATGGTAGAAGGTCAGCAAACCATGTCATATGAAGACCGGCTGAAAGAACTAGGGATGCTTAGTCTGAAAAAGAGAAGGCTGAGAGGAGAATTAATAGCGGTCTAAAAATATCTGAAAAGTAGTCACAGTGCAGAGGGAAACACCCTATTCTCATTAGCTCAAGAAAGTACAAGAAGCAATGGGATGAATCTTTAAAGGAAGGAGATTCAGATTAGACATTAGGAAAACTTTCTGACAGTGAGGGCAGTCAGGGAGTGGAACAGGCGACCACGGGAGGTGGTGAGCTCTCAATCAATGGAAATCTTCAAGCGGAAACTGGATAAACATATAGCTGGGATGATTTAGGAAAACCTGCACTCGCAAGGGGTTGGACCCAATGGCCCTTGAGGTCCCTTCCAACTCTACCATCCTATGATTCTATGAATTTAGCTCATGTGACAAGAGGGGAGCAATTTGATTTTTGCTACCCCTGTCCAGAGTCCACTTTTGCACCCCATTATGTCATGAAATTGTGGGGCCAGTGATACCCAAGATGCTGGGTAGCGTAAGCCAGGTTGAGGATACTAGGCACAGAGGTTAAGACCAGCTGCGATGAAGGACTAAAATGGAAGACAGACCAGTACAGCACAAATTTAATTGTTCTAATGATGACCATTTTTAGCAAAACAAATATTGTATGAAACAAGGTTAATAGCAAAAATCCTTAGAATCCTTCGACTTTATCCACCAAGATGAAAGGGGCATGGCCAAGGAATAGGACAACTATTTTCTTATCATGAACCCACTGATGATCATCTGATGCCTTCAGTTCTGGTAGATGTAGCTGTGGGCAGGCACATGCTTATCCTTTAGCTGCCATTGCAAGAAAATGTGGTGTTACATGGCACCCCTTCAATTTAATGGTCTCACTGAGTCCTTCAGAGAGACATCTGAACTTGTTCTTCACCCAAGATACTACAGGGGTGTCTTAAATACGGGACCACCACTTTATGACATCTATGTGCCCATACGTTGGATAAGAATTTTATTATACCTCAGTATACATACTTGTCTTACTGATCTTAAAATATAATGTATATGATGACGTTATAATTGATGGATCTTTGCCTTTCAGTGACTTGTCACGGCTGCGTGTTGTATATCAGAGGACACTCTTGGGGTAAAATTAACAAAGAGCACTTCATGTACCTTCACAAGAGCTCTATCACCGGCCAATGTGTCAAAGCTATTTTCAGATCCTCAGTTACACGCTCGCTGTATCTCATTGCGATAACAGGGAAATAGAAGCCACTGGTATATAGCACCTGTATATGGGGCGCCATGTGCTGCTGCATGGTAGACATCAGTCACACTCACTAAGGCAGTGCCAGCAATTCTGGGAAAATCACTTACAGTGAATGTTGCACCGCGGTCCTGCACAAGGATCTGACACCGCTGCAAGAAATATTTGTCTTTATTTTTGTTACTATGTTTTAGAGATGCCAAAAATAAAGAAAAATGAGAATTGTACAAATATTTTTATTGTACTAGACCGTGTTAAAATAATTTGTTTGCACAAACATTAGGTTTTCTTGCTAGTGACAACTGGACCTAGTTACATTGTCAATCTCACTATTAAATGTTGTCAGCATCCGACAGCTTGATGTGAGACGCTATTGTAGGATGATTATCACTCTCCATGGGCAATTAAAAAGTTTTACATAGTTATACAATCAAGATCATGTGAGAATCGCCTCTATAATATGTAGTGGAGTCAGGAGCTGGCTGCCAAATTTTAGCCTAGTGGGCAGTCACAAAGCAGTGGTCCACGAGTTGCGACAGCCCACCTTTAGCCTGCTTATATCTGGCTGCTACAGTAAAGCAGCAGAGGTAAAAGACTTTCAAAATAACTGTGGCTGGTACATAGATACAGTAACAGAAGGGAGCTTACTACATAGATACAGTGTCACGCTACAAGCGTGGCGAGCGCGTTCAGACTGACCGGTGTCTGACGCACAATGAAAAAAACACCAAAACACCACAAACAGGGGGGAACATCGGTCACACAATAACAACAACGTTGGGCCCTGGCACTAGTGAGAGGGTAGATGGACACCTCCTATCCTCACCTGTAGCTGCCCTTACTCTCCTAGCCAGTTCCTATACAGTTTCCGCAACTGTCGCTGAGCAGCAACATGAGTCACTGGGAAGACCCTACAGATGCCCTGACTAGTGAGAGGCAGGTGAGGTTCACTAAACCCACCACTGCACTAATAAGACAAGAAGGTAGGGCAGACAAACAGGAGAAAAACTGCAATGCAAAAGGATAAAGTTGTGCTTCTGGAATGCTCCAACTCAGCTCCTTCCATCAAGGGAGCCAGTATACAAGTGGATTTGTACCTTCAGCAGGGATTGCTGGGTAACACCTCTATTTAAACCTGAAAAGTGTGACTACAAAGCTACTGCAGCTGAAGCATTCAGCTAGAAACTGCTGGAGCTAGTAGCAAAACTGACATTAACTGTTTCAGTGCTAACAGAAATGGAACCACATTTAAAATGTAGATAGCTGTAACGTCCGGGTGGTGGAACCTCTGGATCGTACACCGGTTTCCCTTGAGGAGGCAGCCAGGCAGGTCACCCCGCCAGAGGGTCTGGGTGCACGGCAGCCGAAGCACTATTGGTAGCCGGACAGTCCGTAGGGGAGCAGGAAAGGTGGACGGAGTTCTGGACGGTGGTCCGGGTGACGAGGCTCAGAGTCCGAGGCCAGGTGGTAAGGTCAGGCGGGATCCGGAACTTGCTGAGCGATGGAACGGGTCACCAAACAGAGCCAGGGACTGGAGACTGGCGGAGCTGCAGAGGTGGTGGCACATCCGCCGAAGTCACCGTCAGGGTACGGGAATGAGCGTGGTTCGGAGCGGCTGGCGTGGCAGGACAGGCTCTACGAGACAGGACAGGGTTAATGCAGGCAAAGCACAAGGCAAAGCAATAGGGGACCTGAACACTAGCTTGCTAAACACGTAGAACAGGCCCCGCCCACCAGGAAAGTGATTCTTAACCCCTTCACGACCGCGGGCCGTAAAATTACGTCCTATTTTAACGTGACTTAACGACCAGGGACGTAATTTTACGGCCTAAACTTCATTTGATTGCCGTCGCCATAGCAACGGCTTTCAAATGATGTCCCCTGCTGTTTCTTACAGCAGGGGACCTTTGCTTGACCCCAGGGGGGGCGGCATCGCCACCCCCTATCGACGATCGATGTGATTGGCTGTTCAAATCTGAACCGCCAACCACATCGATCGCACTAATTTCGGCAAAAATAATGCCCGAATTAGTGCGATCCTGTGAGATCCAGCTATGACATGCCGCAGCTGCTGCAGCATATCATAGGTGGACCTCAAACATGCCGCCCCCAGCCCCTGCAGCACTGATTGGAGCGATCGTGCTATGACGCGCAATCGCTCCAATCAGTGTGCAGTGGGGCGGTCTGATCTGCCGGTGGCCGCCCTCCCCAGGCCTGTGCTGGCCTGCGAGCCCTCCCCCAACATGTCGGCAGTGTGCAGTGGCTGGTACTTGTGGTACCACGCCACCGCCGCTGCTGCCGCCGCCGCCGCTGCTGCTGCTGCACGTGAGTACTGTGCTCACTTTGCAGCCCGTGCGCGCTCCCGTGGTGCCCCTGCGCGCTGCCATGATAGCCCCTGCCGTGCCCCCCCGCGATCTGCTCCCCCCAACCCCCCCCCCCCCCGACATCCCGATCTGCTCCCCCCGCTTTCTGACTGCCTCCCCCTTTATCTCTGTTCTGCTTCTGCAGCTCCCTCTCCGGTCTCCCCCTCTGCTCTCAGCCCCCCCTCTGCTCTCAGCCCCCCCTCTGCTCTCAGCCCCCCCTCTGCTCTCACCCCCCCCTCTGCTCTCACCCCCCCCTGTCCCCCTCTGCTCTCCCCCGACATCCTCTTACCTGTCTTCACCGGCCTGATCACATCTGCGTCCATCGCTGGGTCCTTCCTGGGCATTCTGCTGATCTGCCTGCTGCTCCTGTAAAGCTGTCCATCTCTCTGCCATCTGTTCCTCTGCAGCTCTTCTGGTCAGTGATCCTCCTGCTAGTCCTCTGGGTACTGTGAGTATAACTTTTTTTTTTTTCCGTATCCCCTGTCCATTTTTACACCTCATCCGTCCGTGCGTCCCGCCAAGCGCTGATCAGGAATGCAGATAACGGATCGGCATCCCTGCTCAATTTTTGGCGTGACTTTTTTTTCCGTATCCCCGACGCTTTTCGTATCGCATCCGTCCGTGCGTCCCGCCAAGCGCTGATCAGGAATGCAGATAACGGATCGGCATCCCTGCTCAATTTTTGGCGTGACTTTTTTTTCCGTATCCCCGACGCTTTTTGTATCGCATCCGTCCGTGCGTCCCGCCAAGCGCTGATCAGGGATGCAGATAACGGATCGGCATCCCTGCTCAATTTTTGGCGTGACTTTTTTTTCCGTATCCCCGACGCTTTTTGTATCGCATCCGTCCGTGCGTCCTGCCAAGCGCTGATCAGGAATGCAGATAACGGATCGGCATCCATGGTCAATTTTTGGCGTGACTTTTTTTTCCGTATCCCCGACGCTTTTTGTATCGCATCCGTCCGTGCGTCCCGCCAAGCGCTGATCAGGGATGCAGATAACGGATCGGCATCCCTGCTCAATTTTTGGCGTGACTTTTTTTTCCGTATCCCCGACGCTTTTTGTATCGCATCCGTCCGTGCGTCCTGCCAAGCGCTGATCAGGAATGCAGATAACGGATCGGCATCCCTGCTCAATTTTTGGCGTGACTTTTTTTTCCGTATCCCCGACGCTTTTTGTATCGCATCCGTCCGTGCGTCCCGCCAAGCGCTGATCAGGGATGCACATAACGGATCGGCATCCATGGTCAATTTTTGGCGTGACTTTTTTCCGTATTCACGACGCTTTTTGTATCGCATCCGTCCGTGCGTCCCGCCGAGCGCTGATTAGGGATGAAGATAACTGATCGGCATCCCTGCTCAATTTTTGGCGTGACTTTTTTCCGTATTTGCGACGCTTTTTGTATCGCATCCGTCCGTGCATCCCGCCAAGCGCTGATCAGGGATGCACATAACGTATCTGCATCCATGGTCAATTTTTGGCGTGACTTTTTTTTTTACGTATCCCCAACGCTTTTTTTTATCGCATCCGACCGTGCGTCCTGCAGCGGCCGATCAGTGCACTGTGTCTGTGCGTTTGAAAAGTCAAATGGCGCTCCTTCTCTTCTGAGCCCCGCCATGCGCTCAAACAATTACTTTCCACCACATATGAGGTATCTGCGTACTCAGGAGAAATTGCACAATACGTTTTATGGTGCATTTTTTCCTGTTACCCTTGTGAAAAAAAAAGCTACCTAGTTGAAGCAACCGTTTTGTGGTAAAAAAAAAAAAAATTTCTTTTCACGGCTCAACGCTATAAACTTCTGTGAAGCCCCCAGGTGTTCAAAGTGCTCACCAAACATCTAGAAAAATTATTTGAGGGCTCTAGTTTCCAAAATGGTGTCACTTGTGGGGGAGCTCCACTGTTTAGGCACCATAGGGGGTCTCCAAACGTGACATGGCGTCCGCTAATGATTCCAACCAATTTTGCTGTCAAATGGCGCTCCTTCTCTTCTGAACCCCGCCATGCGCCCAAACAATTACTTTCCACCACATATGAGGTATCTGCGTACTCAGGAGAAAATGCACAATACATTTTATGGTGCATTTTTTCCTGATAGCCTTGTGAAAAAAAAAGCTACCTAGTTGAAGCAACCGTTTTGTGGTAAAAAAATTTTTTTTTCTTTTCACGGCTCAACGCTATAAACTTCTGTGAAGCCCCCAGGTGTTCAAAGTGCTCACCAAACATCTAGAACAATTATTTGAGGGCTCTAGTTTCCAAAATGGGGTCACTTGTGGGGAAGCTCCATTGTTTAGGCACCTCAGAGGGTCTTCAAACCCGACATGGCGTCCGCTAACAGGTGCAGCTAATTTTGCACTCAAAAATTCAAATGGCGCTCCTTGCCTTCCGAGCACTGCTGTGTGTCCAAACATTTGATTTCCACCACATATGAGGTATCTGCGTACTCAGGAGAAAATGCACAATACATTTTATGGTGCATTTTTTCCTGTTACCCTTGTGAAAAAAAAGCTACCTAGTTGAAGCAACCGTTTTGTTGTAAAAAAAAAAATGTTTTTTCTTTTCACGGCTCAACGCTATAAACTTCTGTGAAGCCCCCAGGTGTTCAAAGTGCTCACCAAACATCTAGAACAATTATTTCAGGGCTCTAGTTTCCAAAATGGGGTCACTTGTGGGGGAGCTCCATTGTTTAGGCACCTCAGGGGGTCTTCAAACCCGACATGGCGTCCGCTAACAGGTGCAGCTAATTTTGCACTCAAAAATTCAAATGGCGCTCCTTGCCTTCCGAGCACTGCTGTGTGTCCAAACATTTGATTTCTACCACATATGAGGTATCTGCGTACTCAGGAGAAAATGCACAATACATTTTATGGTGCATTTTTTCCTGTTACCCTTGTGAAAAAAAAGCTACCTAGTTGAAGCAACCGTTTTGTTGTAAAAAAAAATGTTTTTTCTTTTCACGGCTCAACGCTATAAACTTCTGTGAAGCCCCCAGGTGTTCAAAGTGCTCACCAAACATCTAGAACAATTATTTCAGGGCTCTAGTTTCCAAAATGGGGTCACTTGTGGGGGAGCTCCATTGTTTAGGCACCTCAGGGGGTCTTCAAACCCGACATGGCGTCCGCTAACAGGTGCAGCTAATTTTGCACTAAAAAATTCAAATGGCGCTCCTTGCCTTCCGAGCACTGCTGTGTGTCCAAACATTTGATTTCCACCACATATGAGGTATCTGCGTACTCAGGAGAAAATGCACAATACATTTTATGGTGCATTTTTTCCTGTTACCCTTGTGAAAAAAAAGCTACCTAGTTGAAGCAACCGTTTTGTTGTAAAAAAAATTTTTTTTCTTTTCACGGCTCAACGCTATAAACTTCTGTGAAGCTCCCAGGTGTTCAAAGTGCTCACCAAACATCTAGAACAATTATTTGAGGGCTCTAGTTTCCAAAATGGGGTCACTTGTGGGGGAGCTCCATTGTTTAGGCACCTCAGGGGGTCTTCAAACCCGACATGGCGTCCGCTAATGAGTGCAGCTAATTTTGCGTTCAAAAATTCAAATGGCGCTCCTTCCCTTCCGAGCTCTGCCGTGCGCCCAAACAATTGATTTTTACCACATATGGGGTATCAGCGTACTCAGGAGAACATGCACAATACATTGTATTGTGTACTTTCTCTTTTCTCCCTTGTAAAAATGAAAATTTTATGGCTAAAGTAACATTTTTGTGTTAAAAAGTAACATTTTCATTTTTTCCTTCCACATTGCTTTGGTTCCTGTGAAGCACCTAAAGGGTTAATAAACTTATTGGATGTGGTTTTGAGCAGTGTGAGGGGTGTAGTTTTTAGAATGGGGTCACTTTTGGGTATTTTCTGTCACCTAGGCCTCTCAAAGTCACCTCAAATGTAATGTGGTCCCTAAAAAAAATTATTTTGTAAATTTTGTTGGAAAAATGAGAAATTGCTGATGACCTTTGACGCCTTCTAACTTCCTAACGGAAAAAAAATTTGTTTCGAAAATTGCGCTGATGTAAAGTACACAAGTGGGAAATGTTATTTAGTAACTATTTTGTGTGACATATCTCTCAGATTTATGGGCATAAATTTTCAAAGTTTGAAAATTGCGAAATTTTCAAAATTTTCGCCAAATTTCCTAAATTTTCACAAATAAACGCAAAAAATATCGGCCTAAATTTACAACTGACATGAAGTACAATATGTCCCGAAAAAACAATCTCAGAATCGCCAGGATCCGTTGAAGCGTTCCAGAGTTATAACCTGTCAAAGTGACACTGGTCAGAATTGCAAAAAATGGCCCGGTCATTAGGGTGTTTTAGTGGCCGGGGGTGAAGGGGTTAATATACCCTGTACCTGTCTATGCAATTTCCTGTTTCTAGGTGCTGGCCCTTTAAGAGAGGGTCAATGACCGCGCGCGCGCCCTAATGCGCATGCGCGAGGCCCGGGTGCCAGAAGCCAGAGGAGGGAGCGGTGAGTAGGAAGCAGGAGAGCCGGGCTGAGGCAGAGATGCCGACGGGCGCCGGGAGCGGGGTCTGGGCTGCCTGGGGACTGCAGGCGATGGAGCAGGAAGGCTGTGGAGCGGGGGACCGGGAAGCCTGGCACGGGAGCGGCGGAGCGCGACCTGAGAGTGGGGAAGCGTGGCAGGGGAGCCGGTAAGCAAGGCAGAGGGGCCGGGGAGCATGGCAGGGGAGCCGGGGAGCCTAGCAGGGGAGCCGGGGAGCGTGACAATAGCCAGATGGAGATGACAGGTTCCAGTCCAAAAGCTGTCACTAGTTTCCAAAAACAAGGCGACAACCGTGACATAAAGGAACAGAATGGAGCTTATTGCATAGACCCAGTAACAGAACAGAACTTATTACATAGATATAGGAACAGAACGGAGCTTTTTGCACAGACACAGTAACAGAACAGAGCTTACTACATAGATACAGGAACAGAACGGAGCTTATTGCATAGACCCAGTAACAGAACAGAGCTTATTACATAGATATAGGAACAGAACGGAGCTTTTTGCACAGACACAGTAACAGAACAGAGCTTACTACATAGATACAGGGACAGAACGGAGCTTATTGCATAGACTCAGTAACAGAACAGAGCTTATTACATAGGTATAGAAACAGAACGGAGCTTATTGCATAGACCCAGTAACAGAACAGAGCTTACTACATAGATACAGGAACAGAATCGAGCTTATTGCACTATTGCATAGACACAATAACAGAACAGAGCTTACTACAAAGATACAGGAACAGAATGGAGCTTATTGCATAGACACGTAACAGAACAGAGCTTACTACATAGATACAGGTTACCTTTAACTGGTGTTAAAGGTAACCTGTCACCAGATTTGGCGACTATAAGCTTCGGCCACCACCAGTGAGCCCCTATATACAGCATTCCAGAATGTTGTATATAAGAGCCCAAGCCACTCTGTATAAAGTAAAAAACACCTTTATAATATTCACCTAGGGACAGTCTTGTCAATTGGTGTCAATGCTCTCCGGTACGGCGCCTCTTCTCCCTGATCTGGCACCTCCTCTCTGCGGAGATCGCCATCCTCCTTCTTGAGGCCCGTGTGCATAATGCACCCTACATCATCCACACTGATCAGCATTGAGGTCCTGCTCAGGGCAGATCAAAGTAGTATAGTGCACATACGCAGGTGGTCTTTATCTTTTCCTCACGCCTGCACATTACAATACAGATACAGTACAGATTGCAGCAGAGAGGAGGCACCAGACCAGAGAGCAGCGATACCCATCGGACCGGACCACTCCCCTAGGTGAGTATTATAAATGTGTTTTATATGTTATGCAGACCGGCCTATGCTCTTATATACAACTAGAAGGTGTCCCGATTCTATGCATCGGGTATTCTAGAATTTACGTATTGTGTAGTTAATGTATGATTTTTGTTACCTATATATATATATAGATGTTGTTGTGTGTAGTTGCCAAGTGTTTGTGTAGGGCGCTGTAAATATTCTGGGTGTTGTCTGGGTGTGCGGGAGGGGGGGGGTGAGAGCGGTGTTGTTTGTGTGTTGCATTGTGTGTTGCGTTGTTTGTGGAGCGCTGTGTGTCTGTAGCGTTGTGTGTGTGTGGTGATGTGTGTGTTGCGCGGTTTGTGTGGGTGTGGCTGTGGGGTGCGTGTGTGTGTTTCGGGGGAGGTATGTTTTGTGCAATGTGTGTGTTGTGCGGTATGTGCGTATATTTGTGTGTGCCGCGGTGTTTGTGTGTTGGGTGTTGTGTGTGTGCGGCGTTGTCTGTGTGGGTGTCTGTGTAGGGCAGTGTTTGTCGTTCCTAGTGTGTGTGTGGTGTGTTGTGCGGTGCGTGTGTGGCGGTGTGTGTGTGTTTTGGGGCAGGTGTGCACCCCCCATCGTGGTTCACCCCCCATGCTGCACCCTCCATCGTGCTCCATCTCCCATGCTGCGCACCCCCCACCATGCTCCATCCCCCATGCTGCGCACCCCCCATCGTGCTCCATCCCCCATGCTGCGCACCCCCCATCATGCTCCATCCCCCATGCTGCGCACCCCCCATCATGCTCCATCCCCCATGCTGTGCACCTCCCATCGTGTTTCATCCCCCCATTCTGGGCACCCCCCATCGTGCTCCATCCCCCACGCTGCACCCCCCATCGTGCTCCATCCCCCATGCTGCACCCCCCATCGTGCTCCATCCCCCATGCTGCACCCCCCCATCGTGCTCCATCCCCCATGCTGCACTCCCCATCGTGCTCCATCCCCCATGCTGCGCACCCCCCATCGTGCTCCATCCCCCATGCTGCGCACCCCCTATCGTGCTCCATCCCCTATGCTGCACCCCCCATCGTGCTCCATCCCGCATGCTGAACACCCCCCATCGTGTTTCATCCCCCCATTCTGGGCACCCCCCATCGTGGTCCAACCCCCATGCTGCACCCCCCATCGTGCTCCATCCCCCATGCTGCACACCCCCATCATGTTTCATCCCCCCATTCTGAATAGGCATCGTGTGAGGGGGCGTTGCCGAATGGGCATCACATGTGGGGGGCGTGGCCTAGCGGGCATCGCGTGCGGGGGGCGTGGCCTAGCGGGCATCGCGTGTGGGGGTCATGGCCTAGCGGGCATCGTGTGCGGGGGGCGTGGCCTAGCGGGCATCGCGTGCGGGGGACGTGGCCTAGCGGTCATCGCGTACGGGGGACATGGCCTAGCGGGCATCGCGTGCGGGGGCGTGGCCTAGCGGGCATCGTGTGCGGGAGGCGTGGCCTAGCGGGCATCGCGTGCGGGGCGTGGCCTAGCGACATCACGTACGGGGGCGTGGCCTAGCGGGCATCACGTGCGGGGGTCGTGGCCTAGCAGGCATCACATGGGGGCGTGGCCTAGCGGGCATCGCGTGCGGGGGCGTGGGCTAGCAAAAATCGTGTGCGGGGGACGTGGCCTAGCGGGCATCGCGTGCGGGGGGCGTGGCCTAGCGGGCATTGCGTGCGGGGGCGTGGCCTAGCGGGCATCGCGTGCGGGGGCGTGGGCTAGCAAAAATCGTGTGCGGGGGACGTGGCCTAGCGGGCATCGCGTGCGGGGGGCGTGGCCTAGCGGGCATTGCGTGCGGGGGCGTGGCCTAGCGGGCATTGTGTGCGGGGCGTGGCCTAGCGAAAATCGCGTGCGGGGGACGTGGCCTAGCGGGCATCGCGTGCGGGGGGCGTGGCCTAGCGGGCATCGCGTGCGGGGGGCGTGGCCTAGCGGGCATCGCGTGCGGCAGGCGGGCCTGGCCAAACGGTTAATCCATGCGGGGGGCGGGGCCAGGCCGAGCCGAGCGGCCAATCCGTGTGGGGGGCGGGGCCAGGCCGAGCCCAGCGGCCAATCCGACGGTTGTCACTGTAAGTACACAATTTTGGAGCAAGACAGACAGACAGACAGAATAAGGCAATTATATATATACTAGAAGGTGGCCCGATTCTACGCATCGGGTATTCTAGAATTTACGTATTGTGTAGTTAATGTATGATTTTTGTTATATATATATATATATATATATATATGTTTTTGTGTGTAGTTACCAAGTGTTTGTGTAGGGGCTGTACATGTTCTGGGTGTTGTCTGGGTGTAGCGGGGGGTGAGAGCGGTGTTGTTTGTGTGTTGCGTTGTGTGTCGTTATTTGTGGAGCGCTGTGTATCTGTATCGTTGTGTATGTGTGTTGCGCGGTTTGTGTGGGTGTGTGTGTGTGTTTTGGGGGGTGGTATGTTTTGTGCAATGTGTGTGTTGTGCGGTATGTGCGTATATTTGTGTGTGCCGCGGTGTTTGTGTGTTGGATGTTGTGTGTCTGCTGCGTTGAGTGTGCGTGTGAGTCTGAGTGTGCGAGTGAGTCTGAGTCTGAGTCTGAGTGTGCGTGTGAGTGTGCGTATGAGTCTGAGTGTGAGTGTGCGTGTGAGTCTGAGTGTGAGTGTGCGTGTGAGTCTGAGTGTGAGTGTGCGTTTGAGTCTGAGTGTGAGTGTGCGTTTGAGTCTGAGTGTGAGTGTTTGTGTGAGTCTGAGTGTAAGTCTGAGTCTGAGTGTGAGTGTGCGTCTGAGTGTGAGTGTGCGTGTGAGTCTGAGTGTGAGTGTGCGTGTGAGTCTGAGTGTGAGTGAGTGTGAGTGTGCGCGTAAGTCTGAGTGTGAGTGTGCGTTTGAGTCTGAGTGTGAGTGTGCGTTTGAGTCTGAGTGTGAGTGTTTGTGTGAGTCTGAGTGTAAGTCTGAGTCTGAGTGTGAGTGTGCATCTGAGTGTGAGTGTGCGTGTGAGTCTGAGTGTGAGTATGCGTGTGAGTCTGAGTGTGAGTGTGCATGTGAGTCTGAGTGTGCATGTGAGTCTGAGTGTGCGTGCGAGTGTGAGTGTGCGTGTGAGTGTGCGTGTGAGTGTGCGTGTGAGTGTGAGTGTAAGTGTGAGTGTGAGTCTGAGTCTGAGTGTGCTTGTGAGTTTGAGTGTGAGTCTGAGTGTGAGTCTGAGTGTGAGTCTGAGTGTGAGTCTGAGTGTGTCTGAGTCTGAGTGTGAGTGTGAGTCTGCGTCTGAGTGTGAGTCTGAGTGTGAGTCTGAGTGTGAGTCTGAGTGTGAGTCTGAGTGTGGGTCTGAGTGTGAGTCTGAGTCTGAGTGTGAGTCTGAGTCTGAGTCTGTGTCTGAGTGTGAGTGTGAGTGTGAGTGTGAGTCTGCGTCTGCGTCTGAGTCTGCATCTGAGTGTGAGTCTGAGTGTGAGTCTGAGTCTGAGTGTGAGTCTGAGTCTGAGTGTGAGTGTGCATCTGAGTGTGAGTGTGCGTGTGAGTCTAAATGTGAGTGTGCGTGTGAGTGTGAGTGTGCGTGTGAGTCTGAGTGTGCATGTGAGTCTGAGTGTGAGTCTGAGTGTGAGTGTGAGTGTGAGTCTGAGTGTGAGTCTGAGTGTGAGTCTGAGTGTGAGTGTGAGTGAGTCTGAGTCTGAGTGTGAGTCTGAGTGTGAGTGTGAGTCTGAGTCTGAGTGTGAGTCTGAGTGTGAGTCTGAGTGTGAGTCTGAGTGTGAGTGTGAGTGTGAGTCTGAGTCTGAGTGTGAGTCTGAGTGTGAGTCTGAGTGTGAGTCTGAGTGTGAGTCTGAGTGTGAGTCTGAGTGTGAGTCTGAGTGTGAGTCTGAGTCTGAGTGTGAGTGTGAGTCTGAGTGTGAGTGTGAGTGTGAGTCTGAGTCTGAGTCTGAGTGTGAGTCTGAGTGTGAGTGTGAGTCTGAGTGTGAGTCTGAGTGTGAGTGTGTGAGTCTGAGTCTGAGTGTGAGTGTGTGAGTGTGAGTGTGAGTGTGAGTGTGAGTCTGAGTCTGAGTGTGAGTGTGAGTGTGAGTCTGAGTCTGAGTCTGAGTGTGAGTGTGAGTCTGAGTCTGAGTGTGAGTCTGAGTGTGAGTCTGAGTGTGAGTCTGAGTGTGAGTCTGAGTCTGAGTGTGAGTCTGAGTGTGAGTCTGAGTGTGAGTGTGAGTGTGAGTCTGAGTCTGAGTCTGAGTGTGAGTGTGAGTCTGAGTCTGAGTGTGAGTGTGAGTGTGAGTGTGAGTCTGAGTCTGAGTGTGAGTGTGTGAGTCTGAGTGTGAGTGTGAGTGTGAGTGTGAGTGTGAGTCTGAGTGTGAGTGTGAGTGTGAGTCTGAGTCTGAGTGTGAGTGTGAGTCTGAGTCTGAGTCTGAGTGTGAGTGTGAGTCTGAGTGTGAGTGTGAGTCTGAGTCTGAGTCTGAGTGTGAGTGTGAGTGTGAGTGTGAGTCTGAGTCTGAGTGTGAGTGTGTGAGTCTGAGTGTGAGTGTGAGTGTGAGTGTGAGTCTGAGTCTGAGTGTGAGTGTGAGTCTGAGTCTGAGTCTGAGTCTGAGTGTGAGTGTGAGTCTGAGTGTGAGTGTGAGTCTGAGTCTGAGTCTGAGTGTGAGTGTGAGTCTGAGTGTGAGTGTGAGTGTGAGTCTGAGTCTGAGTGTGAGTGTGTGAGTCTGAGTGTGAGTGTGAGTGTGAGTCTGAGTGTGAGTGTGAGTGTGAGTGTGAGTCTGAGTCTGAGTCTGAGTGTGAGTCTGAGTGTGAGTGTGAGTCTGAGTGTGAGTCTGAGTCTGAGTGTGAGTGTGAGTGTGTGAGTCTGAGTGTGAGTGTGAGTGTGTGAGTGTGAGTGTGAGTGTGAGTCTGAGTGTGAGTCTGAGTGTGAGTGTGAGTTTGAGTGTGAGTGTGAGTGTGAGTGTGAGTGTGAGTCTGAGTGTGAGTCGGAGTCTGAGTCTGAGTGTGAGTGTGAGTGTGTGAGTCTGAGTGTGAGTGTGAGTGTGTGAGTGTGAGTGTGAGTCTGAGTGTGAGTCTGAGTGTGAGTGTGAGTTTGAGTGTGAGTGTGAGTGTGAGTCGGAGTGTGAGTCTGAGTGTGCGTGTGAGTGTGCGTGTGAGTCTGAGTGTGAGTGTGCGTGTGAGTCTGAGTGTGAGTGTGCGTGTGAGTCTGAGTGTGAGTGTGCGTGTGAGTCTGAGTGTGAGTGTGCGTTTGAGTCTGAGTGTGAGTGTGCGTTTGAGTCTGAGTGTGAGTGTTTGTGTGAGTCTGAGTGTAAGTCTGAGTCTGAGTGTGAGTGTGCGTCTGAGTGTGAGTGTGCGTGTGAGTGTGAGTGTGCGTGTGAGTCTGAGTGTGAGTGAGTGTGAGTGTGCGTGTAAGTCTGAGTGTGAGTGTGCGTTTGAGTCTGAGTGTGAGTGTGCGTTTGAGTCTGAGTGTGAGTCTTAGTGTGAGTCTGAGTGTGAGTGTGAGTGTGTCTGAGTGTGAGTGTGAGTCTGCGTCTGAGTGTGAGTCTCAGTGTGAGTCTGAGTGTGAGTCTGAGTGTGAGTGTGAGTGTGAGTCTGAGTCTGTGTCTGAGTGTGAGTGTGAGTGTGAGTGTGAGTCTGCCTCTGCGTCTGAGTCTGCATCTGAGTGTGAGTCTGAGTGTGAGTCTGAGTGTGAGTCTGAGTCTGAGTGTGATTGTGCGTCTGAGTGTGAGTGTGCGTGTGAGTCTGAGTGTGAGTGTGCGTGTGAGTCTGAGTGTGAGTGTGCGTGTGAGTCTGAGTGTGCGTGTGAGTCTGAGTGTGCATGTGAGTCTGAGTGTGCGTGTGCGTGTGAGTCTGAGTGTGCGTGCGAGTGTGAGTGTGCATGTGAGTGTGCGTGTGAGTGTGAGTGTAAGTCTGAGTGTGAGTCTGAGTGTGAGTGTGAGTGTGAGTGTGAGTCTGAGTGTGAGTCTGAGTGTGAGTCTGAGTGTGAGTGAGTCTGAGTGTGAGTGAGTCTGAGTGTGAGTCTGAGTGAGTGTAAGTGTGAGTGTGAGTGTGAGTCTGAGTCTGAGTGTGAGTCTGAGTGTGAGTGAGTCTGAGTGTGAGTGTGAATCTGAGTGAGTGTGAGTGTGAGTCTGAGTGTGAGTGTGAGTCTGAGTGTGAGTCTGAGTGTGAGTCTGAGTCTGAGTGTGAGTCTGAGTCTGAGTGTGAGTGTGAGTGTGAGTGTGAGTGTGAGTCTGAGTCTGAGTCTGAGTCTGAGTGTTTGTGTGAGTGTGAGTGTGAGTCTGTGTCTGTGTCTGTGTCTGTGTCTGTGTCTGAGTGTGAGTGTGAGTGTGAGTGTGAGTGTGAGTCTGAGTCTGAGTCTGAGTCTGAGTGTGAGTCTGTGTCTGTGTCTGTGTCTGTGTCTGAGTGTGAGTGTGAGTGTGAGTGTGAGTCTGAGTCTGAGTGTGAGTGTGAGTGTGAGTGTGAGTGTGAGTCTGAGTGTGAGTCTGAGTCTGAGTGTAAGTCTGAGTGTGAGTCTGAGTGTGAGTCTGAGTCTGAGTGTGAGTGTGAGTGTGAGTCTGAGTGTGAGTCTGAGTGTGAGTCTGAGTGTGAGTGAGTCTGAGTGTGAGTCTGAGTGAGTGTAAGTGTGAGTGTGAGTGTGAGTCTGAGTCTGAGTGTGAGTCTGAGTGTGAGTGAGTCTGAGTGTGAGTGTGAATCTGAGTGAGTGTGAGTGTGAGTGTGAGTGTGAGTCTGAGTCTGAGTCTGAGTCTGAGTGTGAGTCTGAGTGTGAGTGTGAGTGTGAGTGTGAGTGTGAGTGTGAGTGTCTGCGTCTGCGTCTGCGTCTGCGTCTGAGTGTGAGTGGCGGCCAATCCGTGCGGGGGGGTCGGATCCGAGGCGAGGCGAGCGGCCAATCCATGCGGGGAAGGAGCCGAGGCAAGGCGAGCGGCCAATCCGTGCGGGGGGGCGGGGCCATGGCGAGCCCAGCGGCCAATCAGCTTTGTGTCACCGTAAGGACACTTAGTGTCACCGTAAGGACACAATTTTGGAGCATGACAGACAGACAGACAGACAGACAGACAGACAGAATAAGGCAATTATATATATAGATAGATATTCTAAAATGCTGTATATAAGGGCTCACTGGTGGTGGCCGCAGCTTATAGTTGCTAAATCTGGTGACAGGTTCCCTTTAATATAATGTCAAGAGTTTAAGCAGATGACAAATTGAATTGGGTAGCCAATGCCATGGTAATATGGGGTACAGGCGTAGAATAAAAGGGACTCTATGAAGAATAGTTAGGAGCCAACAGGAACAGTAAAAAGGGGCACAGAAGATTGAATACTAGCAGATACAAGTACCAGCAAAGTAGGCACTGTAATTGAGTGTTCCTGTAGCAGCACCATAGGCACACTCCCAATATCGTGGACAGCTGTAAATAGACGAAGCTTTGATCATGGTCTGGATGCTCGGGGCAGGATGTGGAGGAGTGAAAGCTGAAGACAGAGTAGATTTAGACATCAAGACGTCAATTGTTTTGTACAGGTTTCAGCACACGGGGATCTGAATTTTGATTTAGGAGTCGTGTGATTTCTATGTAGACCCCGAAAGCAAGGAAAATAATTAAAACCAAGTGAAGGAGTCTAAAGGTACTGTCACACTAAGCAACATCGCTAGCAACATCGCTGCTGAGGCACGACTTGCTAGCGATGTTGCTGTGTGTGACATCCAGCAACAACCCGGCCCCTGCTGTGAGGTCGTTGGTTGTTGCTGAATTTCCTGGACCATTTTTTAGTTGTTGCTCTCCCACTGTGAAGCACACATCGCTGTGTGTGACAGCGAGAGAGCAACAACTGAATGTGCAGGCAGCAGGGAGCCGGCTTCTGCGGACGCTGGTAACCACGGTAAATATCGGGTAACCAAGAAGCGCTTTCCTTGGTTACCCGATATTTACCTTCGTTACCAGTGTCCGCCGCTCTCACGCTGCCAGTGCTGGCTCCCTGCTCCCTGCACACAGCCAGACTACACATCGGGTAATTAACCCGATGTGTACTCTGGCTAGGAGTGCAGGGAGCCAGCGCTAAGCGGTGTGCGCTGGTAACCAAGGTAAATATCAGGTTGGTAACCCGATATTTACCTTAGTTACCAGGCGCAGCATCACTTCCACGCGTCGCTGCTGGCTGGGGGCTGGTCACTGGTTGCTGGTGAGATCAGCCTGTTTGACAGCTCACCAGCAACCCATGTTGCGACGCTCCAGCGATCCCTGCCAGGTCAGGTTGCTGGTGAGATCACTGGAGCGTGACTGTGTGACATCTCACCAGCGACCTCCTAGCAACTTACCAGCAATCCCTATCAGGTTGTATCGTTGTTGGGATCGCTGGTAAGTTGTTTAGTGTGACGGTACCTTAAAGGGTACTTTACACGTTGCGACATCGCTACTGCGATCTCGTCGGGGTCAAATCGAAAGTGACGCACATTTGGTGCCAGTCACGACGTCGCAACGTTTAAAGCCTAGAAGCACCGATAAATGATCGCAAAAACGTTGAAAATCGGTGATCTGTGTAGTGTCGGTCATTTCCATAATTTCACTGCAGCGACAGGTACGATGTTGTTCCCCTTCCTGCGGCAGAACACATCGCTGTGTATGAAGCCGCAGGAGCAAGGAACATCTCCTTACCTGCCTCCACCGGCTATGCGGAAGAAAGGAGGTGGGCGGGATGTGACGTCGCAGAGCAGGTAAGTGCGTGTGAAGCTGCTGTAGCGATAATGTTCGCTACGGAAAGTATCTCAAGATATTGCATGTGCGATGGGGGCGGGTACTATCGTGCTCAGCATCGCTAGCATCGGCTTGCGATGTCGCAGCGTGCAAAGTACCCCTTAGTCTTTTAAAGAGAATGTGGCTACTTTTGATATATACATTTAGGACTTGTTTTAACAAGTCTTCAATCAATAAGTTGATATTTTTTGGATCCTTTAGCTTCCAAAAGCCCCAACAAAACTGTGATTAGAAGCCAATGGAGAAAATATAGCATGTTATGCCAGATATTCCGATCATGAACATCCACCAGTGCGAGAGCTGTACTATGACGTCTACGTTCTCTAATTGAAAGGAGTCATAGTCATGAGAAATCCTCTTTATAGCTTGAAGAAGAACAGCTCTGGAGCACAAATTTCTGCTTTAGCAAGTGAAATACAGTCCAGTCTATGGAAACAGAACACTGATTATGTGAATTAATTTTTACAACTTTTGTTAGGAGGAACTCTATATTTTGGATTTACTTTATGAAGGTTCTGTGTACGACTAACACTTCTACATTAATTCTGTGGCTGGGTAGGATTTGGTTTGAGGTGTTTAGACCAATAAATAGATGCATTAAATTTATATTTGCACTCACCCAATACACAGCTCTTGAATGTATATATATAAAGTCGAGACCAACTTTTCACTTCATCCTGGCCCACTTTATGATCACCTATGGACGACCATTAATACTCCACTCAAGGCAACAGCTGGTTACAAATGGTATCAACTGAGGTGTCTAGCAAATATAGTAATAATGACCCAACCATATTGTAGACGCTCCAGCACTTGATGCAGTCCACGTATCTCCCGTACTCTGATTATGTAATCTGCAATGTTTCCTTTTGGAACCGATCACAGGGCAGGGACAAGCGAGACCCTAAATACAGAATTACATTTACAATTCAATAATGTTTTTAATTTACATTTTATAGCCGCGGTAACCCACCGGGCTTAGGTTTCAATCGTAATATCTATTCCATATGTGGGACATGCACTTTTTAACCATGGGATTTCATCTCATTAAACATAGACATTTACCTAACACTTATTTGATATTATTCACACTTTTAATATGTCAGTATCTTCTATTAAATGAATTAAGTTTGTGTCTGGTAGTGATGTCATTGTAAATATTAATGGCTCCACAAGAGAGAATAAATGGAATCATTTGTATGTTTCTATGGTAGAGGCTCCAGGTATGCAGATGACATTTGAACTATTTCCTCAAGGCGTCCATCTCCTTAGGGCGACTTCACTTTCAAGATTTGTTGAAAACGGATTGGCTGATATTCTACTAGAACGATCTTATATTCACCTTCACCAGGTATACACTACTCAACATGGAAATTGCAGCACAAAAAAGTTGTGGAAATATGGAAATTATAGGATGGATATAGACATGTTTTCAGGATTTACATAACACAACCTCCAGCAGAAATGCAGGGCCTCAAAGTTTAATCCTGTCACAGTGCCTCCGATGGCTGCGGCAATCCAGAGGTTGGTAGGCAAATGTAAAAGGGAATACAGTAGTAAGTGGAAGATAAGTAGGTGGTCGCAGGGGCTGATTCTGTAGGCCAGCTATGGTGGGACTGGCAGATTAGGATAAGGAGGTATATTTCCCAATCATCAGTCGGGGTCCACTGTGCTCCATGTTTTTTTCTTTTTTTTCTTTGATTAACATACTCAATATGAGCTGCTGTTGACCAATTGTGGGCTCCTCCCATCTTGGTCTCCATTTTCTATCTTTTAATGGAATTTAAATTTTTCTTAAGAAAGAGTGCATATTTACAAGGAAGGGAACAAAAACCAGGATGGGGACATATATATATATATATATATATATATATATATATATATATATATATATATATATATATAATCAGAATGTGCCCGGGAGGGGGATATACATACCAGGATACGATATATATACACGGATGTGGACATATATACTAGGAGAGTCCCAGGATGGGAACATATATACCAGGAGGAGGACATATATGCTAGAAAGGGAAAAATAAACCAGGATGGGGGACATACATACCAGGAAGGGCCCAGGATGGGGTCATAGATACCAGGATGGAGACATATACACCAGGAAGGGGACCTATATACCAGGAGGATATTATAAGAGGGGTAATGTGTGTGTGGGGCGATAGTATACAGAGGAGCAGTTTGTGTGTGATTAATAAATATATATATATATATATATATATATATATATATATATATATATATATATATATATATAGAGAGAGAGAGAGAGAGAGAGAGAGAGAGAGAGGCAGCTTGTGTGGGGGATAGTATACAAAGGGGCAGTGTGCTTGAAGGATATTATACAGAGTGGCAGTGTATGTGGGGGGATATTATACAGAGGGGTAGTGGGTGTGTGTGTGTGGGATATTATACAATTATACAGAGGGGCAGTGTGTGTGTGGGAATGTCATACAGAGGAGCAGTGTGTGTGGGGGGAATATTACACACGAGGTCAAAATTATTGGTACCCCTCATTTAATGAAAGAAAAACTCACAATGGTAACAGAAATAACTTGAATCTGACAAAAGTAATAATAAATTAAAAAAAATATGAAAATGAAAGTTAGACATTGCTTTTCAACCCTTCTTACACCGAATTTAAAAAAAATAAATAAAACTCATGAAATCGGCCTGGACAGAAATGATGCTTTCTCCTTTACTTAATATTTTGTTGCACAACCTTTTGAGGCAATCACTGCAATCAAATGATTCCTGTAACTGTTAATGAGACTTCTGCTTTTCTCGACAGGTATTTTGGCCCACTCCTCAAGAGCAAACTCCTCCAGTTGTCTTGTGTTTGAAGATTGCCTTTTCCAGATGGCATGTTTCAGCTCTTTCCAAAGAGGCTCAATAGGATTTAGGTCAGGGCTCATAGGCGGCCACCTCAGAATAGTCCATTGTTTTCCTTTTAGCCTTTCTTGGGTGTTTTTAACTATGTGTTTTGGGTCATTATCCCGTTGCAAGACCCATGACCTGTGACTGAGACCAAGTTTTCTGACACTGGGCAGCATATTTCTCTCTAGAATCCCTTGATATTCTTGATTTTTCATTATACCCTGCACAGATTCAAGACACCCTGTGCCAGATGCAGCAAAGCAGCCCCAGAACATAATAGAGCCTCCTCCATATTTCACATTAAGGACAGTGTTCATACCTTGATATGCTTCATTTTTCCGTCTGTGATCATACAGCTAAGGTGCCTTGCCAAAAAGTTCAATTTTCTCTCATCTGTCCGTAGGACATTCTCCCAGAAACTTTGTGGCTTGTCAACATGTAGTTTGGCAAATTCCAGGCTTTTTTATGATTTTATTTCAACAATGGTGTTTTCCTTGGTCGTCTCCCATGAAGTCCACTTTGACTTAAAGAACGATGGATGGTGCAATCTGACACTGATGTTCCTTGAGCTTGAAGTTCACCATTAATCTCTTTAGAAGTTTTTTTTGGGCTCTTTTGTTACCATTCGTATTATCCGTCTTTTTGATTTGTCATCAATTTTCCTCCTGTCGCCATGTCCAGGGATTTTGGCTACAGTCCCATGGAACTTAAATTTCTGAATAATATGTGCAACTGTAGTCACAGGAACATCAAGCTGCTCGGAGATGGTCTTATAACCTTTACCTTTAACATGCTTGTCTATAATTTTCTTTCTAATCTCCTGACACAATTCTTTCCTTTGCTTCCTAAGCCCATGTTGAGTGTGGTACACACCATGTCACCAAACAGTACAGTGAGCAGCTGTAGCCCTATATACAGGCCCACTGACTGATTACAAGATTGTAGACACCTGTGATGCTAATTAGTGGACACAACTTGATTTAACATGTCCCGTTTGTCACATTATTTTCAGGGGTACCATCATTTCTGTCCAGGACAGTTTCATGAGTTTTATGTTTTTAAAACATTTTGTGGAAACATGGTTGAAAAGCAATGTCTGACTT
This sequence comes from Anomaloglossus baeobatrachus, assembly GCF_048569485.1. NCBI lineage: Eukaryota > Metazoa > Chordata > Amphibia > Anura > Aromobatidae > Anomaloglossus > Anomaloglossus baeobatrachus. The sequence goes on from NC_134358.1 coordinate 65,022,459, forward strand.
TCATTAGTTAATTTTCATAGATTTTTTTATTTATTATTATTTTTGCCAGATTCAAGTTATTTCTGTGACCATTGTGGGTTTTTCTTTCATTAAATGAGGGGTATCAACAATTTTGACCATGTGTGTGTATATAGAGGACCAGTGTGTGTGTGTGTATGTGTGTGGGTGATATTATGCAGAGGACCAGTGTGCGTGGGGGCGATATTATACAGAGAAGCAGTGTGTGTGTGTGTGTGTGTATGTGTGTATGTGTGTGTGTGTTTGTGTGTGTGTGTGTGTGTGTGTGTGTGCGCGCGCGGGGATATTATACAGAGGAACAATGTGTGTGGGGGATATTATACAGAGGAGCAATGTATGTGGGCGGATATTACACAGTGGAGTAGTGTGTGGGGGATATTATACAGAGGAGCATTGTGTGTGGGGAGATATTATACAAAAGAGCTGTGTGTGTGGCGGGGAATATTATACAGAGGAGCAGTGTGCATGTGGGGATATTATACATGGGGTATTGTGGTTAGGTATGTTATACACAGAGGCAGTGTGTTTTGGAAGATAGAGCCCATGGTAACGCAGATAGGTGACCAAATACATACAAGCAGGTCCTTGGTCACTAAGGGGTTAAATGTATTTAGAAATGTATTAATGATATTTCCTATAGCTATTGTTATGGGGGGGACTGGCGGATTAGAAAAAGGTAATAAATCTCCCAATCGCCAGTCGTTGTCCACCGTGCATTGATGGTAAACTGCTGCTGGCAACCTGAAGGTCAGGCAGATAATGTGGAGTTACGTGGCTCTGAAATATTATAAGCCTGACCCAAGTTAAAAGTCACTTGGACCAGGACTACTATGAACCCTATTAACGCTACAGGACCCACACACCCAAACCAGGACCTCTCCTGTTTACTCCACAGGGAGTCCTGGGGGTAACTGTATGTGCTAGTGAGGGACAGTAGGCGCAGTAGATGCAACAAAGTTAACACCACTGGGCTGCTACAGCAAGACTGGAATGGTAGGAGGGAAAGCAGGATAACTAGCCCTACCGTGCCTCATCATGAATCTTGGTGCGATGGACACCAGACGCCTAACCCTACCTACTGCTTCCAGTACAAAGGCTCTAGGACTGCAATGGCTGCCAATGCTCTCTGAGCAACATTTGTATCCATGTGTGATGAGTGCTCTCCGGGGTGAATCTCCAGTACCTTTAAATACCTAAGGTCCGCCCCAAACATCATGTCACACAAGATGGCGCCGACAGGAGCCAATGGCGAAGTACCACATCATCAGTGACGTCACCAGCATCCTATCCGGACCCGCCACGTCACTGATGACACAACTGCAGAACCGCCCCAAACACCCTACCAGTCTTCGTCAGAGGACCAATGATGGAGTACCTGATCATAGAGGCAGACTTCCGTGAGCCAGTCCGGAGTGGCCACATCATCAGGGCACCTGACGCTATCCAGTCTATCAGGCCCTGCAACATCACGGGCATGCCCAATGAAGTCCTCACTGGACTTAGCCTCAGATACTGCACTAAGTGTGTGAGCATGCTCAGTAGCCTGAACTGAGGACTTGGCCTCAGGATTGGAACTAACAGGCTGAGCATACTCACTAGGAAAAACACTGGACATAGGCTCTGGCTAGGGTACACTCATGCGCACTAGCCGCCTCTCCACACTTAGGCGTGGTGGAATAAGCAGCCAGCTGGACGACCCAAGGCATGGCCAAAAATGGAAGCCGACGCCGGGGCATAACAGGAACGCAGCAGGCTGCTTGCGGCTGTGGCACCGCCGATTTGTAACAGCTATTTAGTTTATTTTATTCCTGGAAAACCGTATACCGTACATTTTTTATTAATGGGTGCCAATGAATAATGTGCACTTATAAAGCATGGTTACATAGTTATATACATTTGACAAGATATCAACAAATACTTTTTTTAGCTATACTTATGCTTCTAATTTTTGGAAGTCAATGGATAATGTGCACCGACAGTATAAGGTATAATTGCATAGTTATACACAATTAACAAAATATAAGCACATACTTTTTATTTAACTATATTATATTTCTAATTATTTTTCTCTAACAGAAATTAATATGAAGAGACTTATCAGGTCTCAATGGCATTTGTATGATTTCTCAATCTAAACCTTAAAATCCATCCAGTGCTTTCCAGATTAGGGAGAAGTTTACTTATCCATCTGGAACCACTGACGTCATGTTACATTTAGGTTCATTTATAAATAATTGGAACAATTGGTGAAGAATAACTGCTTGAGAGTAAAGCAAATGGTAAATTCCAAAGCTAGAACTTTTTGGCCATTTCACCACTTTCTGTTTGGGCTCTATTTCTGAGAAAGCCCATATGGCTTCTTAAATAGTGTCGTCTTGTAAGGATTCAGATTTGACTTATTATAACTAGTGATGGGCGAATAGTAACTAGAAAGTCTTCTATCAAGCAATGGCTCATGTCCCTTGACTTACTGAACAAAAGAATAGTATGTCTGGCATAATTAAGGATATTTCACCCCTATACAAGTGGCCAGATTGACACTGAGTCGTCACACACATGATTATTTACTTTATGTGTATTTGAACAACACAAAACACATAAAAAAGGGTAACAACATAACTTCACTTTTTTTGTTTAAAAAAAACAACAAAATTGTTGGCACCTTTCCAAAACTGTGCTTAACCAACTTTGTTTCAAACATGTGATGCTCGTTCAAACTCCCCTGTGACAAGTAACAGGTGTGGGCAATATGAACATCACACCTGAAAGCAGATAAAAAGGGGAAAAGTTGACCAAAATTCTTGAAAAATATCAACAATCTCAAGATTATAAATCGATCTCCAGAGATCTTGATGTTCCTTTGTACACAGTGTGCAACAGAATCAAAAAGTTTATATCCCATGGCACTGTAGCTAATCTACATCAACATGGACTGCAGAGAAAAATTTATGAAAAGTTGCAATGCAGGATAGTCCGGATGGTGGGTAAGCGGTCTCAATCAAGTTCCAAAGAAATTCAAGCTGTCCTGCAGGGCCAGGGTGCCATCAGTGTGAGCACATAATATCCATCAACATTTGAAGGAAATAAAATGCCTTGCTAGGAGATCCAGGAGTACCCCACTGCTGACACAGAACATAAAAAAGCTAGACTACAGTTTGCCAAAATGTACATGAGTAAAGGCCCTGTCACACACAGAGATAAATCTGTGGCAGATCTGTGGTTGCAGTGAAATTGTGGACAATCAGTGCCAGGTTTGTGGCTGTGTACAAATGGAACAATATGTCCATGATTTCACTGCAACCAGATATCTGCCAAAGATTTATCTCTGTGTGTGACAGGGCCTTAAGCCAAAATCATTCTGGAAAAGCATCTTGTGGACAGATGAGACCAAGATAGAACGTTTTGGTAAAGCACATCATCCTACTGTTTACCAACAGCAGACTGAGGCCCACAAAGAAAAGAGCACATTACCTACAGTCAAATATGGTGGGGATTCAAAGATGTTTTTGTGTTGTTTTGCTGCCATTGGCACCGGGGGCCTTGACTGTGTGCAAAACACCATGAAATCTGAAAATTACTAAAGGATTTTGGGTTGCAATGTAGTGCCCAGTGTCAGAAAGCTCGGTTTGTGTCCTAGGTCATGGGTCTTCCAGCAGGGCAATGACCCCAAACATACTTTAAGCAGGAGAGCAGAGGACTGCAAGTGTACTGATAAGGTTTTGCACTGATTTAGACGGCATTACCTCTGCTTTCCTAGGACATTGGTCACTAAATTGGTAGCATAGGTGACATTGTGTGCATCCTGACATCCTACATCCAGACTTCCATCAGTTTTGCCAATTATTCCTGTACACGCGCAGTACGTCTTGTAGAAACCACAGCTAAACATGTTAATTTGCCTAAGTGAAATAAATAGCATAAAATGCCAGAAAACCTCCAGCTAACATCGCAGTCTAAACAATGTCATTCTGGCTCAGAAACACATGAACGTAATTGAGAAAACATAAGTTGCTATTCATTACCATTACACATCTGGCTGCTGTGGCAAATACTGCACTGGAAAAAAGCCAGAAAACCTCCAGCGTGAGGCAATGCCAAGATGTCTTATTTTGCCATGTTTTGGTCTGTAGGAACCTGCAAGATACAGTATAAAATCACAGTTAATACAAAGCTAGCCAGGGGTACAGGGTCTGGAGAGATGGCAGATACACCCTTGCCTGGTGCATAGGAGGATTCAAGAGACATCTAAGAAGAAAATGCAGATCTGCACTGCCTCATTCAATAACATTGGTCCGAGTGCAGTCCCTTTTTTTAATGGGTTGCACTAGTGTGAGCATTCCCTAACTGTCCACATCACTATTTGATGTCCAAGTCAAATACAGATGTGTGCTTCCTTACATTTCCTCTTGGCTCAGGAAATTATAAGATGAGTGGTGTAGTATGATGGGATTTAGGGAACAAATACATGATTCTGTGATACTCTGTCAGGAGACGTTTATGGCATATATGTCTATATGTGGACCCCAGTGGTTGTGATTTTCATTGCCAACTTTTGAGTGTTTTGCTGGCATAATTTGATAATTTATTATTAGCTTAGTGAAAAATAGGAGTCCTGAGATTGATAAATTCTACAGCTAGATAGGGAAAAGAAGAGGAAGGACGGATAAAGGAGATCTACAGTGCCTTGTGAAAGTATTCGGCCCCCTTGAGTTTTTCAACCTTTAGGCCTCTGCCACACATACGTGACAAAACGTAATGTTTTTGTCACGTATGTGTTAAAGGGGTGGTTTTTTCCCCGTGTGCCGTTGTTGTGGCACGTACATGTTCTCCGTGTGTTATATGTAATAACACACGGAGAACGGAAAGTTCCTCCTACCTGCATCATCCGGCGCTGTCTGTGGTGCTGAATGACAGCGTCCAGCCAAAGCCATGCCCCACTGACGCTGCTTCCGGCCCCCAGTGAAGGAGAAGCGTTGTTGAAATTCACTGGGGAACGGATGCATGTGACAGCCGCGGCAGAGACTGCAGGGCTGGTGGAGGTGAGTGTGTGTTTTTATTATTTTTACACTGACACGTGTCTTTCTCCGGCGCGTGTCACACGGGCCCACATCCACACTACATCCGTGTGGTACGGGTGTGGGCTGTGTGACACCCGTGCTGCCGCAGCAACACGGACATGTCAGCGGTTTTAAAAAATGGACACACGTAAGTACGGAACGGACACACGTTCCGTTCCTGAATACTTACGTGTGTCCAAAACAATAACAACATATAAGACCACGTGGGCCCGTGTCTCCGGTACGTGAAAAAAAAAGCACACACGTACCGGAGGCACATGAGTGTGGCAGAGGCCTTATCCACATTTCAGGCTTCAAGCATAAAGATAAAAATTTTAATGTTATGGTGAAGAATCAACAACTAGTGGGACACAATTGTGAAGTTTAACGAAATTCATTGCTTATTTTAAACATTTGTAAAAAAGAATAAACTGAAAATTGGGGTGTACAATATTATTCATCCCCTTTACTTTCAGTGCAGCAAACTCACTCCATAAGTTCATTGAGGATCTCTGAATGATCCAATGTTGTCCTAAATTACTGATGATGATACATATAAGCCACCTGTGTGTAATCAAGTCTCCGTATAAATGCACCTGCTCTGTGATAGTCTCAGTGTTCTGTTTAAAGCACAGAGAGCATCATGAAGACCAAGGAACACACCAGGCAGGTCCGTGATATTGTTGTGGAGAAGTTTAAAGCTGGATTTGGTTACAAAAATATCTCCACAACTTTAAACATCCCAAGAAGCACTGTGCAAGCGATCATATTGAAATGGAAGGAGTATCATACCACTGCAAATCTACCAAGACCCAGCAAAAATTTCATCTTAAACAAGGAGAAGACTAATCAGAGATGCAGCCAAGAGGCCCATAATCACTCTGGATGAACTGCAGAAATCTACAGCTGAGGTGGGAGAGTCTATCCATAGGACAACAATCAGTTGTACACTAAACAAATGTGGCCTTTATGGAAGAGTGGCAAGAACAAAGCCATTTCTCAAAGATATCCATAAAAACTGTTGTTTAACGTTTGCCACAAGCCACCAAAGACACACCAAACATGTGTAAGAAGGTGCTCTGGTCAGATGAAACCAAAATCAAACTTTTTGGGCACAATGCCAAACAATATGATTGACGTAAAAGCAACACAGCTCATCTCCCTGAACACACCATCCCCACTGTCAAACATGGTTGTGGCAGCATCATGGTTTGGGCCAGCTTTTCTCCAGCAGGGACAGAGAAGATGGTTAAAATGATGGGAAGATGGATGTAGCCAAATACAGGACCATTCTTGAAGAAAACCTGTTGGAGTCTGAAAAGACCTGAGACTGGGACGGAGATTTGTCTTCCAACAAGACAATGATCCAAAACATAAAGAAAAATCTACAATGGAATGGTTCACAAATAAACGTATCCAGGTGTTAGAATGGCCAAGTCACAGTCCAGACCTGAATCCAATCGAGAATCTGTGGAAAGAGCTGAAAACTGCTGTTCACAAACAATCTCCATCCAACCTCACTCAGCTCCAGCTATTTGCAAAGGAAGAATGGGCAAGAATTTCAGTCTCTCGATGTGCAAAACTGATAGACACATACCCCAAGCGATTTACAGCTGTAATCGCAGCAAAACGTGGCGCTACAAAGTATTAACTTAAAGGGGCTGAATAATATTGCACGCCCCAATTTTCAGTTTATTATTTTTTATAAAAGTTTAAAATAAGCAATAAATTTCATTCAACTTCACATTTGTGTCCCACTTGTTGTTGATTCTTCACCATAACATTAAAATTTTTATCTTTATGTTTGAAGCCTGAATTGTGGGAAAAAGTTGAAAAATTCAAGAGGGCCAAATACTTTCGCAAGGCACTGTAAGATGGAAGAAAACACAAAGCTAACTACTGATGATGAGCGAGCCTGCTTGAAACTGCTCAGTACTCAATCCAGTATTGGGGTGCTCAGGTATGCTCAGTGCTCAGCTGAGTATCGACAGCTCCCTCAAGTGAACGATGGGAGCCAGCACCCCAGTGAGAGACACTTTCAGTTTCCGGGGGTAAAAACGTGTTCGGATGTCATGAAAAAAAAAACAGCCTCCCCCCGGAAATACTCTGTTTATGGCTGGCTGTATGTGGGTAGAGAGCCAGACTGCCCAATAATTGACTTCCATTATACTTATTACTTGAGTCGAGTCCATCAGAGTATCCAACCTGCTCAATTCGACTAAAGAGTAGAGACGAGCAAATCCGTGGAAGTTCGCTTCGGCAGGGTCAGCTGGAATTTAGATAATGTTTGGTTTGGGACTTGACCTGAACCCCAATGGAAGTCACTGATTGGGCAGTTCAGGTCTCCACCCATATACAGCCAGCCATAAACATCACTTCTGGGGGCACGTGGCCAGGGTTTTTACATTTTTTTTTGTATTGTGCACACTACATCCGATCACACTATTACACCCAGTGCAAGCCACTCAAACCAAGCACAGAGCATACCTGAGCACAGTGATGCTCGCGCGAGTGGTCTTCATAGTAAAGTATCTGAACTCCGAACCTGAACTCTGTTTTTTTGTAAAGTCTATGTTTGGTATGGACATCAAACCTTGGGTTTGCTCATCTCTAGTAAAGGACCTTCCGGCACTTTAATGATCGCTCATCACTACTAACTCCAAGAAATCTAACTGTCCTCACAAGTGGTCCTAGGCATTTCATCGTAACAGTGTAACTGCCTTGAATTATCAGGGAGCGAACAAGCAGAAAACTGACTTAACATGAGTGCACAGTTGTGTGCACATAGTAACACTCTACTATGTGCGCTGATATGTTTATTCTTCTGCCCCTGATAATACCAGGCAGTTACATTTTTATGTTGAAATGCATAGGCATATTTATGAAGAGTAGGATGCTTATTGGGGTTGCCCACTTCAAGGACAAGCACTTCTGATTCCACATGTTTCCCACAGATAATATAATACAGTTTATACTCACCTCTTGTACTAGCGGAATCCGGAATCGTGGTACCAGGGCTCATGTGGCATCGTAACCTCATGCAAGCCCTGCGGCCAATCAGCGCCAGGTTCCTTCTCCCCACCTTCAGCCCAAATGAGTTAGTGAACAGGAAGTGAGTGCTGTGGCTGTGCTCACTTCCTGTTCATTGATTGTTTGGTCTGAATGGAGGGAAAAAGGAAGCCAGCACTGATTGGCCACAGGGCTTGCATGACGTTACAATGCCACATGAGCCCCGGTACCATGAACCTGGACACTGCTGGAATGGCGCTGGTACAGGAGGTGAGTATAGGCTTTGTTATATTACCTAGGGGAAATGTAGAATTAGAAGGGATTGTCCTAGTAGTGGACAGAACCTTTAAGCTACATTCACACTCACAGTTTTTGCAGCTTTTTTTCTACAACCAAAAACTGATCACTTGGCAGCAAAAACACTGCGTTCAAAACAGTTTTTCAGCCTTTTCGGCATTATTTTTGCTGTTTGTTTGTTTTTCATGTGCTTTGTTTACAGTACAAGTTTATTTTATACATCAAAAATGCTTTACACAGTGTATTGACAATGTGGTGCTTTGCTCCGTACACCGACAGTATGCACCTGGTAACTGTGATGCTAGTCACTACTTACGGATAGTATAGTCAGTAGTAGACAGATGGTAGTCAGACAAGACGGGGTCACCAAACTGGAGGACACAACAGTACACAGGGAGTAAGCAGAAACACAGTCAAGTCACAGACTGAGGATCAGAATTCCAGGAGAGTACGTATTAGATTCAGGGAGCAGACAGGGACGTGATCAGGTAATGGTCCAAGGTCAGAAGCCAGGAGGTAACGGTAAGAACAGGGAGTGGACAGAGAGGAGTCAAGCAACAATCAAGGGTCAAGAAATGTAGGTTAGAACACAAGCACAACATGAGCCAAGAGCACAGCTGCAGAACCAGAGAGTACGACTGGTGAGGTTCTGGTAGAGCATGCTCAGTAATGAAATAGAACAATTACCAGGAAGGTAGAACACCTAAGTAAAAGCACCTCCCAGAATCTGCATGGAATCCTGTGCTGTCAAACACCTTGCCAGCAGAGCATCTTCAAATGCAAAATACTTTGCACAAATGAAACATGTCACTGCCGGCTCTGTAATTCAGGAAGGCTTGGCAGAGCATCTCCTGTGTGCAAGATGCTCTGCACAGAGGAATAATGTCGCTGCCAGCTCCGTAATTCAGGAAGGAGGAGCAAAGCATCACCTGCGTGCAAAATGCTCTGCACAGAGGGATCGTGACAGTAAGATCTGATAGGTGCTGTGTGGACCTCCTTCTATATGATATTGGTGACTTCCTAAGTATAGGTCAGCTGTATTATAGTCCTGGATGACCCATTTAAAGAGGTTATATGAGATTAGATAATGTTTGGCTGCTTCTTTTCCCCAAAACAGCGCCCCTCTTGTATGTAGTTGATGTCTGGCATTACAGCTGAGTCCTAGTTATAAGAACGGTGCGGCGCTGTAATTCCAGACATAGCAAATGGATAAGACTCGACAGTTTCCAGAGAAGTGAGCAGTATGGACTGTACGTCCTCATCATCTGCTACATTCTAATTAATACATGGAACGAGTGATGAGAATTATGTCCTAGGATGATTTTAGAAATGTTTACATTCATTCCAGTACAAGATATACATTGTTTCAGTGTGAAAGCCCCTACATTAAACCATGGGTTGCAGAAATGCTTATTCCTTCCAGAGGAAGTGAACCCAAAGCCGACAAGATGTTTGCAAAGGCACGAGTTGTCTCTGTAGACCTGCCAAGACTCATGGATCTAATTTATATCAAGGCTTAAACTATAGGATTGGCGCAAGAATAGGAAAAATATGATTTGTTACCTCGTTTTTATATGGACGTTACAAAGTCTTAACACCTAATGCAGGACAAAGTAATGAAGGTTAGATGCTACAAAAACCGGGCACAGTATGGACTTAATACATAATGAAAATGTGCAACTCTATCCTCCAAATCTCGCCTGATATATTTCAGTTTTAAATATAGCAAATATTTTTACACTTCAGAAGGACATGTGCGAAACACGGGGCTGTAAAAATGTCTGCCTGTTGGACATAGAACTAAGGGGTACTTTGCACACTGCGACATCGCAGGCCGATGCTGCGATGCCGAGTGCGATAGTCCCCGCCCCCGTCGCAGCAGCGATATGTGGTGATAGCTGGCGTAGCGAAAATTATCGCTACGCCAGCTTCACACACACACTCACCTGCCGTGCAACGTCCCTGTGGCCGGCGACCCGCCTCCTTGTTAAGGGGGCGGGTCGTGCGGCGTCACTGCGACCAATCGGAGCGGAGGGGCGGAGATGAGCAGGATGTAAACATCCTGCCCACCTCCTTCCTTCCGCATAACCTACGGAAGCCGCGGTGACGCCGGTAGGAGATCTTCCTCGCTCCTGCGGCTTCACACACAGCGATGTGTGCTGCCGCAGGAGCGAGGAACAACATCGGACCGTCGCGTCAGCGTAATTATGAATTACGCCGACGCTGCACCGATGATACGATTACGACGCTTTTGCGCTCGTTAATCGTATCATCTAGGCTTTACACACTGCGATGTCGCATGCGATGCCGGATGTGCGTCACTTTCAATTTGACCCCACCAGCATCGCACCTGCGATGTCGCAGTGTGCAAAGTGCCCCTAAAGGTGTAATGACGAGCAAGACACTGCTACATAGGTGCATCGATACCTAAACACCAGTCCATAGTGATGCATCAGCATTGATAGAGGATACCTACATAATGGGACCTCAAGAAAAAGGAAAACGTTTTTCAGCTCACCCAGATGAATGAATGAACGGACAAATAAAGTCTTTCCTCCCCAGAGAGCTGCACGGAGAAGGCTGAAAGCTGGTGTTCAGAGATCCTGAAAAAGAGATATCCAGCATCAATTGATGCTGGATATCTCCTTTCTCTTCTTAAAGAGGACCAACCACCAGGATTTTCTTATATAAACTAAAGCCAGTGCTGTACTGGCACTATCATGCTGATTCTATACATACCATTAGTTGTGAGATCGGATGTATACTTTGTGAAATACAGGCAAGTAAAGTTTGTGAAATGCACTTGTTACTTGATTGATGGGGGTGAACTTTTAGGTTTTTTTATTTCTTTATTTTTTTTAAACTTTTGTTTTTAGTTTTTTTTTATTTTACTAGTCCCCCTAAAAGGGACTTTATGGATCAGCAGTCTGCTCATTCATTTCTGCTGATTAGAGCTGCACAGCTCTGATCAGCAGAAATGCTGCTCTCCTGTTAGAGTCGCTGTTCTGTCGGCTGTAATAGGAACTACGTCAGGATAGTGATAGGAGTCATGACATGACCTCTTGCTTCCATGGCAACCATTGGCTCCCCGGGATCGCATCAAGGGGCCTCTGATGGCATCGAGGAAAGGCGATTTCCCTGGCGCAGCCATTATGATAGGGGTTAACAGGCATGGGTGGATTGTGGATCCACCAGCTCCTGATAGTCGAACATGTCTGCTGTTCAAATCAGCAGACATGTGTGAGGATCGCCGCTGGTTCACCGCAGCCACCGGCGGGGATCACCCCATCATGATTTAGGATGTTCTTGGTCATGAAGGGGGTAACCCCATATCTGCAGGTAATATGTAAAGCGCTGTGGAATTTATGGTGCTATATAAGTGAATATATTATTATTATTATTATTATTATTATTAGCGTTTGGGTATGTGACAGGTTCCCTTTAAAGTTTGTGGTGTACTTGATGCTTGGATGCCAAGTCATCTGTGATGCCCTGTGTTACAGTTCTATTAGGAATTACTCCAGACAAGGGTCAAGTTAACATAAATGCTTATCGGGTAGATGACCGGGTTATAATTAATGATGTTCTTCAGCCAGGAAAGCTCACAATGACTCACTTTCCTATTCGTCTCCAGGTACTGATTTTGTGATTCATGTGATTTGTTTTTGTACATTTTGAAACAGATAATTCAAATATGCTGATGATTTCTTTGTGAAGTTTTATCTATCCGATATCTGCTTAAATGGAAAACTCAATCAAGTAACACAAAACACTATTCCTCTGTTTGAGATGTCAAAAATCATAAATGCTTCAATGCGATTTTCTTAGGAAAAAAAATTGAATTTTGTGATTGTCAATTTAATTTAATGACTGTTCTCAAAATATTACTCCTTTATTAGGTTGCCACATTAGTGCAACATAATTTCTATATATACTGTTAAGGAACATAGATATCACTGAAGGGTCCTCCGATCAGGAGGACCTCAATATCTGAGCCAAAGTGGTGAGCTACTGGAAGGAGTAGCTGTTACTCCGGAGGCCTTCGCCTGTCCATCTTCTACAAGTATGGCCATTCATCTAAGTGCAGTGTATGCAATTTTCAAAGATGCTTTCTATATCAATTAATAATGGATTTTAAAATGGCATATCTCATAGTGAAACGTCATTGGTTTCTTTCATGAGCTAAATATTGAGCTCTGATATGAGTACAGTTACAGAATTCAATCCAAGAATTAGAGGTAACACTACAGTTCCTGTTCACTTCTCTTCCTTATATATTTAAATTCCCAGGGGAGCATTATATGACCTATAATTCTTCCTATGCCATTTTAGGAATATCTACAAGGAGAAACCTGACACTTTTCGAACCCCTGTCAAAGACTTCTAACCCAACCAATCTGCACTGTGTGCAGAATTATTAGGCAAGATGTATTTTAGAGGATTTTTTTTTTATTATTGGTCAACACCTATGTTCTCAATCAACCCAAATGACTCATAAATATCAAAGCTTAATATTATTGGAAGTTGGAGTGTTTTTTTTAGATTTGGCTATCTTAGGAGGATATCTGTTTGTGCAGGTAACTATTACTGTGCAGAATTATTAGGCAACTTAATAAAAACCAGATATATTCCCATCTCACTTGTTTATTTTCACCAGGTAAACCAATAGAACTGCACGAAATTTAGAAATAAACATTTCTGACATGCAAAAACAAAACCCCAAAAAATTAGTGACCAATATATCTACCTTTCTTTATGATGACACTCAACAGCCTACCATCCATAGATTCTGTCAGTTGCTTAATCTGTTTACGATCAACATTGTGTGAAGCAGCCACCACAGCCTCCAGACACTGTTACGAGAGGTGTACTGTTTTCCCTCCCTGTAACTATTACATTTTATGAGGAATCACAGGTTCTCTATGGGGTTCAGATCCGGTGAACAAGGGGGGCCATGTCATTATTTTTTCATCTTTTAGACCTTTACTGGCCTGCCATGCTGTGGAGTAGTTGGATGCATGTGATGGAGCATTGTCCTGCATGAAAATCATGTTTTTCTTGAACGATACCAACTTCTTCCTCTACCACTGCTTGAAGAAGTTGTCTTCCAGAAACTGGCAGTAGGTTTGGGTGTTGAACTTCACTTCATCCTCAACCCAAAAAGGTCCCACAAGTTCATCTTTGATGACAACAGCCCATACCAGTACCCCACCTCCACCTTGCTGGCGTCTGAGTCGGAGTGGAGCTCTCTGCCCTTTACCGATCTAGCCTCTGGCCCATCCATCTGGCCCATCAAGAGTCATTCTCATTTCATCAGTTCATAAAACCTTTGAAAAATCAGTCTTAAGATATTTCTTGGCCTAGTCTTGACGTTTTATCTTATGTTTCTTGTTCAAAGGTGGTCGTTTTTCAGCCTTCCTTACCTTGGCCATGTCCCTGAGTATGGCACAGCTTGTGCTTTTTGATACTTCAGTAACGTTGCAGCTCTGAAATATGGCCAAACTGGTGGCAAATGGCATCATGGCAGCTTCACGCTTGATTTTCTTCAATTCATGGGCAGTTATTTCGCGCCTTTTTTGCCCAACACACTTCTTGCAACCATGTTGGCTATTTGCCATGAAACACTTGATTGTTTGGTGATCACATTTCAAAGTTTGGCAATTTCAAGACTGCTGCATCCCTCTGCAAGACATCAGACAATTTTGGACTTTTCAGAGCCCGTCAAATTTTTCTTCTGACCCATTTTGCCAAACAAAGGAAGTTGCCTAATAATTAAGCACCCCTTATATAGGGTGTTGATGTCATTACACCACACCCCTCCTCATTACAGAGATGCAAATCACCTGATTTACTTAATTGGTAGTTGGCTCTCAAGCCTAAACAGAATGGAGTAGGACAACATGTATAAAAATTATCATGTGATCAAAATACTCATTTGCCTAATAATTCTGCACACAGAATTTCTTCTGCTTTGTATTGATGAGGGACAAAAATCCCCCCATAATATCCATGTATGTCAAGTTGAGTTTCTAGTTTGGCTTCCTATCCTAAGTCATACAGTAAGTCCCTTTAAAGGGTCAATATTGACTTTCAGAATTGCTACCACCACTGGGTGACATTAAGGTTCAATTCCAAAGAGTGCATTTCATGCCTATAAGGCTGGCGCCACACGAGCGTAGGCTGGTGCCACACGATGCAATATACTAATGTGGCACCCCTGAGGCTTCAGGCGCCACAGGGTATTCCACCTCCTTTTAGGGGTAATATCCATCCCGGGTTAGTAGAGGGTTAACTGCCAGTGCCTTCACAAAACCACACACATAAAACAATAAGGTGCTCTTCCCACAGGGGGGTGGACTAGAGCAGACAGGGAGAATAGCCATCATGAAGCATTGGACTTCCCCAGTCGCTAGGACAACCACTGGGGGCGGGCACCACTTGGGGTAAGAAGTCGGCGCAACCATCTCACTAGAGCAGACTTTCCCGGGCACAGCTTGAGATAACATCTTGTTCAGACAACAGGAGTCGAGTGTTTCTCTGTTCGTGGGGCCAGTGGCTTGGAGCTGGAGGCTCAGTCCGGGTTCTGGATAGCAACCGGAGGACACTTCACTAGAAAGACTTCCACGGGCACCGGCGATGACCACCGACTATCCGGGATCAGCTGGAGCCCATCGTGACAGAGACCAGTACTCTGGGGCAGCACCTGAACTGCAATTGAGTAAAAGACCTAGAACCATAGCCCCTGTCTCTGCCTTTCATTTGCCGGCGCCTAGCGCATCGGCACCAATGAGGACTACCGCCACCCCCGTCCGTCCTCTATCATTCTCCCTCAGGTAACCCCGCTCCACCTGTAGGGAGCGACACCATCCCAGCTGCGACCTTCACCATCAGCCCCAGAGAGTAGCACCCACAGCGGCGGCCCATCTCTGGCCACGGACCACAGGTGGTGTCACGATCTAAAAAGACTTTCATCACCGTCACTACACCCATCCTCCATCCTTCCATCCACCGCCTTCCCTCCCTCCTGTATGCCTCGGGGTCACGAAATTGGGCCAGGCCAGCTCGTGACGACGTACAGGATCTGCACCCCGGCCCGGTGACGATCCGGGTAAAAACCCCCTCGACCCCAGGGTGTTACACTAATGACCCTCAGCTCCCACTATGCTGGGAGTGTAAGTTGAGTGTCATGCAATTGTGTTCCGATCCTGTGATCGGATCACAGCTGCAGAGGAGAGGGAAGGATTAATCGCACTGTACTCTGGTGTCATCATAGTGCAGTGCCATGTTTCACTCGCACCCATGGACACGTACTGCATGGATACAAGTGAATAAAGATTGGATTCCACTTGCAGCATGCTGTGACTGTTTTCTCGGTCCGATTAGGGCGGAGAAAATAATCGCAGTTGGGCGCTGCCCCATACAGTAGCATGGGTCTGAGTGGAATGCAATTTTTTTATCGCATTCCACTGGCTCCGTTTTACTCACTGTGTGTCTTAGCTCTAAAGGGTGCTTTACATGCTGCGATTTCGCTAGCGAGTGTACCCGCCTCCGCCTGTTGTGCATCACGGGCAAATCGCTGCCTGTGGTGCACATCGCTTACACCCGTCACGTGGACTTACCTTCCCTGCGACGTCGCTGTAGCCGGTGAACCGCCTCCTTTCTAAGGGGCGGTTTGTGCGGCGTCACAGCTACGTCACACGGCAGCCGTCCAATAGAAGCGGAGGGGCGGAGATGAGCAGAACGAGCATCCCACCCACCTCCTTCCTTCCTCATTGCCGGCGGCCGCAGGTACGAGGTTGTTCCTCGTTCCTGCAGTGTCATAAATAGCGATTCGTGGTGCCACAGGAAACAACCTTACTACTGACCAGACAACAATTTTTGGTAAATGAACGACGTATCACAGACCAACGATTGTTGCCTCTTTTGCGATCGTTTAAGGTCACACATAGGTGTTACACGCTGCAATGTCGCTAACGTTGCCGGATCTGCATCACAAACACCGTGACCCCGATCGTTAGCGATGTCGCAGCGTGTAAATGGCCCTTAAGTCTCCCTATGCCAAATCTTTACTTCTTCTTAGGTCCCCTGAAATCCGTCCCTCTCCTGTAGTGAGGAGCAAGCTGCTTGGTGCTTTGGTGCTCGGTAAGCGTGATGAGCACTTTGATGCTCGGGTGTATGTTACCTGTTTACAGAGAATAATGGAAGTCAATGAGGAACTCAAGAATTTTTCTACATTTTTAATGTATTTTCATTGGTATAATTTTGGGTACATACACCACTTTAATCTCTTTTTAATGTATTTTTTGTGGGAGGTGTAATGACCAGTAAATGGTAATTTTGGCATACTGAATTTTTTTTTTATTGACTTGAAAATACAGGATGGGCTTATTTTATACATTTTTTATTTTCTTAATATTAGCTGGTGGAAAGCACGGTGATTGACAGTCTTATATTTTTCTGTATTAATATCTAAGGGTGGCTTTACATGCTGCGATATCCGGCCCAATATCGCTAGCATGAGACCCGCCCCCATTGTTTGTGCGCGACGGGCATATCGCTGCCCGTCGCGCACAAAATCGCGCACCCCCGTCACACATACTTACCTGCCTAGTGACGTCGCTGTGACCGGCGAACCGCCTCCTTTCTAAGGGGCGGTCCGTTCGGCGTCACAGTGACGTCACTAAGTGACCGCCCAATGTAAGCGGAGGGGCGGAGATGAGCGGGACGTAACATCCCGCCCATCTCCTTCCTTCCGCATTGTGGCCGGAGGCAGGTAAGGAGATGATCCTCGTTCCTGCGGCGTCACACGAAGCGATGTGTGCTGCCACAGGGACGAGGATCAACTTCGCCCCAGCGACAGCAGCGATAACTGGCAGCGGACCCCCATGTCAACGAGGAGCGATTTTGGACGTTTTTGCAATGATCCAAAATCGCTCCTAGGAGTCACACGCTACGACATCGCTACAGCGGCCGGATGTGCGTCACAAAATCCATGACCCCAACGAGATCGCTGTAGCGAAATCATAGCATGTAAAGCCCGCTTAAGACATAAACATTTTTTAAAAACTTCAAGTTCCCATAGGGGACTTGAACCTTCAATCACACGATCTCATGACAAATCAGTGTTACACATGAATCCTAGCTTGTGCTAATAATGGCCTTCAACAGGCTCCCAGCTGCCATGTCAACCCATCAGCACCCTGAAATTATGTCACGGGAGTTCCTGGGACTCCCAATCATATTCCTGGGCACCTTAAATCCCACTGTCAATGACTGATAGTGGCATTTAAGGGTTAATGTCTTGAGGTCACATTGAACGCTGCTGGTATTGGCAGATGCTGTGTGTAGTGCTCCTGAGCCGACTTCACACCACTCTTACCCACGATATGACTGATATATTTATCGTGCTGCATGAAGGGGTTGACATATTGTAGCGCCGGCGTCTCTGCAGACACGCCGACTTACTCACCGCTCCTGCTGGGTCACATCCCCCCACACTTCCCCGGGCATCCACGTGTGCTGCTGCCTGCTTCCCCTCACAGGCCCTGCACATGTTGAACGGGGTTCTCGGGAGTGCATCTAAGATGCGCGCACACCGGCCCTCCCTTTAAAGGGTCAGTATGCCATTTCCCGGAAATGTCTCTCAGCCTATGGCTGAGAAGCACTGTGTATTTAAGGCACCTTTCCATTAGGGAAGGTGCTTTTGAAACACATTCAGTTAGTCAGTATACCAGTCTGCTAGCTAGTTGTCATGTCCCATAAACCCTGTGTCTGTCTCCAGTATCTGTCTTCCCGTACCTGTGTGTCCCTGTTGTGCCCACCATTCCTATCTGTACCTGCCTGTTCAGCCTTCCTCAGTCACTCTGCCTGTACCCGTCTATTCCTGGGTCAATCACCTGCCGAAGGGGTAAGCGGCCACAGTCTCGGTAACTGCCCTGGGAATGATTTATAGCGTCCGCCTTGCAGTGGGCAATTAGTTAGGGGTAAGCTCGGGTCCCCCAAGTGGTCCAGTGGGTCCACAAATCCCACTCGCTGCCTCTACACTGGCTATGAGCGTTACACATATTTTGATTTAAAAAAAAAAAAAAAAGACATTGATTTTCTTTCTAAAAAAAATAGTGCCTCTCTGATCCACTGGCTGTTTCCGGTATTGCAACTCAGTCACATACACTTAAATAGGATGAAGTGCTGGATGACCTATGTTAGGGTGCAATGATTTTGGGTTTAATATGCAGTTTTTGAAGCCAAAACAAGGAGTGCATTTTAAAAAATTTACATAATAGCTAATATCTGCCAAAAGGGTCCATAAAAGAAATCTTACATCTTAAGAGGTTAGGAATGGATGATATGAAGCTGACTGCCCAGGTCAGACTCCATTATATAATTTTCTGTAGCCCACCATAATGTTTTCCTTCTTCAGATACATGGATGAAATGTCATTATGTTTCTGCGCACATTACATCTATATTATGATTTTAGAAGAACCTCCACTCCCTCCTTATCATTATCTGACTCAAAAAGGTTCAATCATTGATGAAACATTTCCAGAGATGATATTAGTTACAAAAATATACACAATGTTACAGCCTGATGGACAGGTGCAGCTGTTACGGCTGATATCTCCCGGGTTCAGTTGATATTTCCAGGAGAATATCAATTTTAATGTCTTAAAACATAACAATAAACAGGAGGGAATTCTCCAGACGTCCATCAACGGATTCCTCCAGTAATTTGTAAATCATTAATTCATTCCTTTACATCAAAGTTGTCACTTAGGAAAAATAAATGTTATTGCTTAAGTGGTGTTTAGACTATTTCTTTATATATTAATGGATATGTTTTTAAAGAAATACTTATTTGTTCATTTTGCTTTTTTGCTTTTAAGCCCTGGCTCATGTTTTCTATTTGTCGGGCGTTACCCTCATATCTGAGAAATACAACTATTGTCCAGAACTAGAACGAACCATTTCAATTAAAAGTAAACCGAATGAAATAAAAAATATACAGCTGCACTCTGAAATGCTAAGATATAGCCACAAAACTTGCCGACTGTCATGGCTGCATGAAGTTCTGTTCACATGTGCAGAGTCTGACAGACCGTCCAATGGTTTCTCTGGTGTTTCTGATCAACACAGGCAGACCCAAGCGTCGACCTGCTGTCTTCTCATTCATAAACAGGCTAGCAAGAGTTAACCTCTGCTGCCTGCTCATTAGGCTTCTTTAATCACATGCTGTAAGGAAGCCAATCACTTTTGCTCCTCTCATTTTTAGCCTGAAGGAACTCTTCCACCCATGCCGACTATAGTTTATGCTGTGTTGGTCCTTGACTTGTGGTGTTCCAGATTTGCTTGAAAAAGAGTTATTTGTGCTTGGTGTTGTTATGGAGTTAACCGTTGCTGTTGTGAACACATTTGTACTGGGTTCCAGTTTTGGGCTCCCTCTTGTGGACAATGCTGGTAGTGGAGTTGGCTTGCTTAATAGAAGCCAGACAGCTGATGAGGATTGGAAATCAGGTTGTTGTGACTGGCCTATATAACTGTGTAGTGTTCTCTTGTTCCTGGCCGATGCTCAATGTTTCCTCCTGTGTTCTAGGACATCCTGAAGCTAGCCTAACCTTCTGTTTCTACTTGGACTCATTACAGATAAGTCTTGTCAACTTGCAAGAGAGAATGGCACTCACCAGATGTATGCTGTGTAGAAAACAAGTTTATTCAAGCTTGGAGGTTACATGTGCAGGGCGGGTGGGTGGGGAGGGGGAGCTGTGCACGTCCGACGACGGCCGTTTCGCACTTACAAAGTGCTTCAGCTGGTCTCCACAGACTTTTCTACACAGCATACATCTGGTGAGTGCCATTCTCTCTTGCAAGTTGATGTCACATTGTCTCCATATAAATGTGCACCCCAGAGCTGTACTGATCCATGCCGCTATGTATTGGACTTGATTAATATATATATTCACGGTGCGGAGTAGTGCCCCGGTTTCCTCCTTACACATCGATAAGTCTTGTCTTTGTACCCTGCTACTTGCTTCCACTTACTTGTTGTTTTCTGTTTAAGTACTAAGGCTTATTTTCTGATTTTGCTTGTGTGGAGTCTGGGTGGAGTTGGATCATTCCCTGCTGGGAATGTCTGTGTACCTTGCATCATTTTCTGCAGTATATTTTGTTTTGTCATGCTTGGTACTAATTTCAGTCCTTCCTCTATATAAGTGTTTTGCTTGGATCCCAGTAACACCAGAGTACTGATATAGTGGGGGTAGAGTCCGTGTGGACTCAGTATTTTTCCATATCGGGCGTGTTGGTATTTTCTAGGGTTTTGTACAGCTGCAGACAGTATTCTTTTCTATCCTTTCCTATATAGATAGTTTGGGCCTCATCTTTGCTGAATCTGTTTTTTCCTGTGTATAGTGTTTTCCTACATCACCGTAATCTTTATATGGGAGGTCTGCACTGCGCTAAGATTCCATCACTCTGGTAACACTCTGGGTTTCCCAGTTTTTTGTCCTTTTTTCTGATCCTCCTCAGTCACTGAATCATAACACGTTGCGTTGTTGTTTCTACCCTGATCTTGTTTTCCTCCTAATCTCTTATTGTCTTATACCTCTGTGTGTGTGCTGTGTGTGATAGAGTTTGGATTTCCCTTGTCTGTCTATTTATGTGAGTTAAATGCCACTCCTGTCTTGGACCCCCATGGGGATATAAAATCATGACAGGTAAGGAGCAGGGCCAGAAAGGAGACTCAGACATTCCCACCATTAGGGGTATCTTTGAGGATAGGGATAGCAGAGGGCTCCCTAGTCTGAGGGTCAGCTCAGGATCTCCAGTTTCCCGCTATCCCCATAGTCCACGTGACAGGTATGCAAACATTGAATATAGGAATATTGGAGCTGCATTACTGTTATCGAAAATATGTCTTAAAAATGAGATATTTAAATAAATGGCCAGTTTATGACTACCAAACAGCCAGTGAAAAGGCGTATCTCTTTGGAAACTACTTAAATTGAAATCGAAAACCGTCTCAAACTGGTGGTAGGAGTGCTCAGTGAGAAAGGAATGAACTACATATAAAATTAAGAAAACTGACCAGCACATCCAGACAAATGTAAACAGGTGCAAACTGAAAATTCAATGTACTGCTAAAAGAATATACAGCTGCACTCTGAAACGCTAAGGTAAGCAAACATTGAATATACGAATTTTGGAACTGCATTACTGCTATGGAAAAAAAGTCTTAAAAATGCCTGCCCATAAAAATTTTAAGACTTATATTCAGTAGCAGAAATGCAGTTCCAGAATTTTTATGTTCAATATTTGCAAACCTTAGTGTTTCAGGGTGCAGCTGTATATTTCTTTTTTAGTGGAACCTATACTGTGCACAGTAATCAGTGTATTTTTAAATGGAATCTTTTTGCTATGTAATCTGAAAATAGCATGATGTAGGGGCAAAGACCCTAATTCCAGTGATGTATTACTTCTGGGCTCTTCGTTCTGGTTAAAAAAAAAATAAAAATTAGTGTTTTATTAGGGACACGGCGTAAATAGAGACAAGACAGAGGCCCCTAAGTTGCCCCTAAGACTCTGACCATTTGCTGTCCCTTATCTCAAAGGTAGGTTTGATGGTAACCAGGTTCGAGCCCCCAGTGTAGCCCAAACTCCTGTCCAGGCCCTAATTGTACTCCCCCTCTCTCTCACCCTCGAAGTGGGCCGGAAAACACAAAGACAAAACCAGGGAGGACTGAACCTTGTACATACTGCACAATAAATGCACAGGAGAGACAATATGTGTACTGAGTAATGAAAAAGGAGGAAAAGAAAAGTAACGCACAACAGGGAAGTGTTCACACCACTCGCAGCACAAATCATCATGAAAAGGAGCAACAACAAGACTGGGTTCGCAAAAGCTATCATCGGCACCTCCTGCAAGGAGGCAGTGCCTTAAATAGGGAGGTGACAGCTGCACTCGGCAATTAGCAACCTGAGCTCTTAGGTCGTACTCAGCAGTTCTCAGGAATTAACTCTTGCAGAGCTGCAGGCCAGTGAACCTGAACCAGGTGACGCCCGGCTTTAGCTGAACAATCCAGAAGCCTTAAGCCCACTTTACACGTTGCAATTAGTTGTACAATCGCATTTGCGATGTGACACGCCCAGGTTGCATACGGGATCTATGAGATTTCACGTTGGTCGTTCATTTGCTGTCACACGAG
This sequence comes from Anomaloglossus baeobatrachus, assembly GCF_048569485.1. Lineage (NCBI taxonomy): Eukaryota > Metazoa > Chordata > Amphibia > Anura > Aromobatidae > Anomaloglossus > Anomaloglossus baeobatrachus. The sequence continues at coordinate 65,045,043 of NC_134358.1, forward strand.
CGTTAGTAGTCTATGTTAAATTGGTCAATTTTGTGTGCGATCCTTTAGATCATGTGCTCTGTGACGTATGCATTGAGCACCTTTTTTTTTTTTTTATTTATTGACTTGCCAAGCGTGTGTAATGTGGGATGCGTTTTTACTATGTCATCTGCCATTCAGCTCTGCTACATGGCCGCTAACAGCAGACACAGACAGCCATGTAGCAGAGCTGAATGGCAGATGACAGCAGACACAGACAGAGCCGCACTGTCAGAATGAACTCGGGTGAACTTCACCCGACTTCATTGTGATGCTGCGGCTGTGTCTGTGTCGCGTCCTGATTAGCGGTCACCAGTGAAGACTCACCGGTGACCGCTAAACTCCTGAGTAACTGAAGTTAGCAGCCCTCTCTCATATACTCAACAATCCCCGATCCCCGGCGCTGCACGGCATTCACACTGCTCCGGCGGCTTTTACTGTTTTGAAAAAGCCGGCCGCCCATTAAACAATTTCGTATTCCCTGCTTTCCCCGCCCACAGGCGCCTATGATTGGTTACAGTGAGACACGCCCCCACTCTGAGTGACAGGTGTCACACTGCACCCAATCACAGCAGCCGGTGGGCGTGTCTATACTGTGTAGTGAAATAAATAATTAAATAATTAAAAAAAACGGCGTGCGGTTCCCCCCATTTTTAAAACCAGCCAGATAAAGCCATACGGCTGAAGGCTGGTATTCTCAGGATGGGGAGCTCCACGTTATGGGGAGCCCCCCACCCTAACAATATCAGCCAACAGCCGCCCAGAATTGCCGCATACATTAGATGCGACAGTTCTGCGACTGTACCCGGCTCTTCCCGATTTACCCTGGTGCGTTGGCAAATCGGGGTAATAAGGAGTTATTGGCAGCCCATAGCTGCCAATAAGTCCTAGATTAATCATGTCAGGCGTCTATGAGACACCTTCCATGATTAATCTGTAAGTTACAGTAAATAAACACACACACCAGAAAAAAATCCTTTATTAGAAATAAAAACACAAACATATACCCTGGTTCACCACTTTAATCAGCCCCAAAAAGCCCTCCTTGTCCGGCGTAATCCAGGATGATCCAGCGTCGCATCCAGCGCTGCTGCATGGAGGTGACCAGAGCTGCAGCACACACAGCCGCTCCGGTCACCTCCACACAGCAAATGAACACAGCCGCGCGATCAGCTGCTGTCACTGAGGTTACCCGCGGCCACCGCTGCATCCACCGGTGGCCGCGTGTAACCTCAGTGACAGCAGCTGATCGCACGGCTGTCTTCATTTGCTGCATGGAGGTGACCGGAGCGGCTGTGTCTTCTGCAGCTCCGGTCACCTCCATGCAGCAGCGCTGGAAGCGACGCTGGATCATCCTGGATTACGCCGGACAAGGAGGGCTTTTGGGGCTGATTAAAGTGGTGAACCAGGGTATATGTGTGTGTTTTTATTTCTAATAAAGGATTTTTTCGGGTGTGTGTTTATTTACTGTAACTTACAGATTAATCATGGAGGGTGTCTCATAGACGCCTGACATGATTAATCTAGGACTTATTGGCAGCTATGGGCTGCCAATAACTCCTTATTACCCCGATTTGCCAACGCACCAGGGTAAATCGGGAAGAGCCGGGTACAGTCCCAGAACTGTCGCATCTAATGTATGCGGCAATTCTGGGCGGCTGTTGGCTGATATTGTTAGGGTGGGGGGCTCCCCATAACGTGGAGCTCCCCATCCTGAGAATACCAGCCTTCAGCCGTATGGCTTTATCTGGCTGGTTTTAAAAATGGGGGGAACCGCACGCCGTTTTTTTTAATTATTTAATTATTTATTTCACTACACAGTATAGACACGCCCACCGGCTGCTGTGATTGGGTGCAGTGTGACACCTGTCACTCAGAGTGGGGGCGTGTCTCACTGTAACCAATCATAGGCGCTGGTGGGCGGGGAAAGCAGGGAATACGAAATTGTTTAATGGGCGGCCGGCTTTTTCAAAACAGTAAAAGCCGCTGGAGCAGTGTGAATGCCGTGCAGCGCCAGGGATCGGGGATCGGTGAGTATATGAGAGAGGGGGATAGACTGACATGGACTGAGAGTGAGGGACAGAGATAGTGACGGACTGACAGAGATTAGTGAATGACAGACATTGTGAGTCGCTTCAGAACGCAGCTTTTCAGCTGCGCTCTGAAGCAGACCTTTTTTAAGCTGCGGTGCAGAGCGCACACCTGCGCACACAGCATCAGACAACAAAATCGTATGAGGGATGTCACACGTTACAATTGACTAGGTTCGTGCAACAAAACGCTCAATTCTAGAGAATGATACGATGTGTTTGCGATCAACGGTTTTGCGTTCAATCCTGATCGCAAGTAGATGTCACACGCAGATACCTCACAAACGATGCCGGATGTGCGTCACTTACAACTTGACCCCAACGACGGATTGTGAGATATATTGAAGCGTGTGTAGCGGGCAGCGGACTTTGCAGTGTGAACAGAGTCTGATCGCAGAGTGCCAGCAGGTGTGTGCAGAGCTGAATATCGTATGACAATTAGCAGGAGATTATCGCTAGTGGAGTAGCTGTCTCATGCTTTCTGTCAATATACAGTGTACACAAAGGGCTATTAATCAGTGATGGGGCAGGGTTATACCTAGCTTATTTTCCTGAGAAGTTCTAAATCGGCTTCAGAGAAAACTGTGATTTTATTAAGATTGCGGAAAGCAGACTTGTAAGTGACACATTGCTGAAATCAGGATGTCAGCACCAACAACAACATGCTACTTTTAATTACATAGCAAAAACCTGCTGACAGATTACCTTTAAGGTACCCTTCTAACAAGTACAGATTATACAAAGCGGAGTACCCCTATAAGTTGATTTTGGTCAGTAACCTTATTTTTATCCTTGATGGTCATGAACCAATAATATAGATATGCAACAATGGTAGTAATGTTTTCTTTCTGTCTAGCAGAAACCTCAAGGAAAAAGGAAATTTTTGGTTGCCCATATCCTGTTTTGTGTCATCCACGTAGACTATTGCTTGGTAGGCTTTTCTGTGTGAGTGGAAAAACTCCTATGATTTGTTAGATGTGGACAGATCCTAACACTTTTATTCTTCTGGACGCAGAAAATAATAATGCCAAATTAAACTTTTTGACTACTAGTTGGCCAACCTTCCGAAACAAAAACATTGAGCTACAAGTATTGCCATAAAATCCATATAATTCGGGTGTACTGGCTCAAAGAGAAAAAAAATCAAACAGCATTAACTTGATGTAACACAGCTACTCTATGGGAATGTGTTGTTAATTAATGTCAGCGGGTCGCTCACTTTACCAAAATTGCTGACGAAGCCGATTGCCAACGTATGTGTGACAACTGCGTCTTTCTCCAACTCCTTACAAGTAATATCCTGTTTGCGGGTTCTTGGGTCGTTATTACATAAGGCGTCACAATTGATGCTGAACAATATAAAACTAGTAAAGAACTATGTCATCTTCTTCTGGTTCTAAACTTGGAAACAATAGAGAACACACAAGGTTTCTTCACTCGAGTGTCCTGGGCTGTTCATTAAGTTGTAGCAGCAGCTATACATTACTTACTATAAGGACAATTCCATTCTTTAACACTAGAAGTCCCAGAAATTTTGAGCTCCCCCCTGAAGTCCCGAAAGAGGGTCAAATGACCCTTAGGGTGGCTTTGCACACTACGACATCGCAGGTGCGATGTCGGTGGGGTCAAATCGAAAGTGACGCACATCCGGCGTCACTTGCGATGTCGTAGTGTGTAAATCCTAGATGATACGATGAACGAGTGCAAAAGCGTCGTTATCGTATCATCGGTGCAGGCTCCGACATTTCCTGCGACAGGTACGATGTTGTTCCTCGCTCCTGCGGCAGCACACATCGCTGTGTGTGAAGCCGCAGGAGCGAGGAACATCTCCTACCTGCCGCCGGCGGCTATACGGAAGGAAGGAGGTGGGCGGGATGTTTACATCCTGCTCATCTCCGCCCCTCCGCCGCTATTGGCCGCCTGCCGTGTGACGTCGCTATCGTCCCCTTAGGAAGGAGGCGGGGCGCCGACCAGAGCGACGGTCGCAGGGCAGGTGAGTGCATGTGATAGCTGGCGTAGCGATAATGTTCGCTACGCCAGCTATCACAAGATATCGTACCTGCGACGGGGGCTGGGACTATCGCGTGCGACATCGCAGCATTGGCTTGTGATGTCGCAATGTGCAAAGCCCGCCTTAGTCCAAACTGAATAGAACTAACTAGAAACGAAATGGCTAAACTCAATGGAAAACAACAACCTCCCGTGGTGCGACAGTAATGGCCTTAATTACAGAACAAAAGACAGTGATTATAGGATGGTAGCTAAAATCATTCAGGTCATTCTACCCGTCTCTGGGTTCCAAAGGTAGAAATGTTAAATGACCCCCCTCTGGGACTTGTAGTGTTAAAGCTGAAAAAAGTCCATAAAAAATATAATATTGATACCAATAAAGTTTAAAGAAGTCAGGTGTCCTGATCATCATAAAGCCATTCCGGTCACGAGTGTGCCAGCTCTCACCCTTCGTGGCACAAAGCAATGAGGAGAGAAGGAGCGGAGCGCTCCATCCTTCATCATTCTCCCCCTGTGCCTGCGCTCGATTTCTCAGCGTAGCGGAGCGCGGTAACATCACTACTGCGAACCGTTGTGCTGAGATATGTAGGACCCTCTGACCGGAGCAGCGGGGGAATGAGGAGAGGTGAGTGTGGCGCCCCTGACCTGGTCAGGCACCACAGAGTATTGCACCCATGCGGGGACAATGCTTCCAGGTAATTTCCAGAGGCCAGGATGAGGTGCACACACAAACACATAGTGACCAGGTCTCCCACACCACAAGAAGGGACCCTTGGGTAGCCAGTAGGGGGTTAACTTTCAATTCCCAGTAAGGGGTGTGCTCAAAGGCTGGTTGCTAGGAAGCAGGGCAGAGAGGAAGTGAGGGAAGTCGGGAGCTGGAGGTTGAAGTGTGTGGAAGGGAGCAGAGGGTCTCTCGTGTCAGACGGGTCCTGAGGAGTGCAGTAGCTGAAAGCGGGGGAGAAAGGGTACCGTGGGTCGGCCTGAAAGACATCCAGAGAGAGGGGTGGCTGAGTACGGAGATCCTGGTATCCGAGCACGCAAGGGGAAACAGATCCCCAGTACAGGCAGCAAATCATCCAGAGCTGCTTAACCTACAGGTGGGGGGTACTTTATGCCCTCACCACTACTACACAGAGCTCGAGCCAAGCAGCAATCACCAGGCCCATAAGGGGACAGGGCCAGAAGCCATCCCACCAAGGCCACGCTGCCGGCAGACGGGCCAGAGAGAGGGGAGCAGGGTAGTAACAGCTTCCCTGGAGGAGTCCTACCACGCTTCAAGCAAGGGATCCTCCCAAACAAAAAGAGTGCAAGGAGGGCGAGCGGACAGCTACCCTCAGAACGGCCTCCTGGAATTCCTGGTTCCACCTGGTTATCACAGTGTCGCCCGGGCATCTCACCGTGACCTCTAAACAGTGAGTAAACACGTTAAAAGACTTCTTGGACTGTGTTTGAGTCATTCTGCGACCTGTGGTCCCACCCACATACACAGGGACCTGGGGCTTGCCTTACTCTCAGGAGGCTACTACAACCTACTGCACCCACCATCAGCCCCAGGCATCCCTTAACCTGCAGTGGCGGTCCTTACTGACCGCAATTCTGAGAGTGGCGTCACGACGTATCCCAAACCGAAGGTTCCCTACCTGTGACCAGACCGTCCCATCCCGTGGAGTCCCTAAGGGTAATACACTGCTGCACCGCACCTGTAGGGCTCTACATGAGCACTTGTTGTTTTTTTTTAATCAGTGAATATGAAGGGGGGAGCCAGGTGATGGCCGGCAATGCTCCACTCCCTTTTCATACTCCAGTGTTGTGCATCTGTTCCGCCCCGGCTGGGGGTGCGACACTTACTTGCGTCTTCTATGACTCTTCCATCCCCCCGTTACTGGTCACCGTCATAGACACCGTACTTGGGCAGCACATCACAGAAATAATTTTCCTTTAACGACAACTTTAACTTCTTTATTCAGCACACAAGCTTCCTTCGAGATTTCTTCTTCATAACACACATTTCAATCTTCATAATAACCTTCCTAGGATAGACATGCCACTTTCTCCTGTGCTACAATTTTGCTGCCACTGCTCAACGGACTAACCAGTATTCGCCCTGGGCACTATTCCTCCAGCAGCTGAGTCTGACTTCTATGGTCCCCGTGTCTTGCAGCCGTGCCCATAGGACACAATGGATGATACCCCCTGATGCCTGTGCAAACTGTGAAACAGAGCTCGTGGTCCCAGGACCTCCTGTGCAGAACACTACTGCATATTCACTAATCTGAACTACACTGACTTCCTTTCCTTGTTCTGTCTGTATTTACAACCTTTACTCCACCTCCTGTGTTCCATCTCCCCGATTTCCAATGTATCGATATCCAGCTGGTCTGCTAACATTCTAACGTAGAGGACTATGGGAGCTGCATTGTAATATATGGAAGACTATGGGGTGCAATATAATATATAGAGGACTATGAGGAGTGCATTATATAACATGCAATACCATGGGGGTGAATTATAATATATGGAAGACTATGGGGTGCAGTATAATATATGGAGGACTATGGGGTGCAGTATAATATATGGAGCACTATGGGGTGAATTATAATATCTGGAGGATTATGGGAGGTGTATTATAATAAATGGAGGACTATAAGGGCTACCTTATACATTGAGGACTATGGGAAGTGCATTATAATATATGGAGGACTAAGGGGGTGCATTCTAATATATGTAGGACTATGTTGAACCTATTATACTATGTGGAAGGCTATATGGTGGCCATTATAGTATTTGGAGAGGTATGAGGGAGCCTTTATACTTTATGGAGGGCCATTATACTGTATGCAAGCAATTATGCAGTGTGAAGGGAAAGATGTATACCAGCGCATGGGGCAGCTGGGTGCTGAGAACAAGATGGATATCAGAACATAGGAAAGCTGGGTGCTGATAGAAAGAGGGATTTCAGATCATGGGAAACCTGAATGTTGAGGGAAAGAGCCAAGTGTCAGCATCACCATCCTGTACACCGAGTGTCATTATCCGGTACCCTGAGAATCAGTGTTATTATGCTGTTCCCCGAGTGTCGGGGTATGGTGGGGAGGGGCCAGGTCCAAACGTTGCACCGGGGTCCATCAAACTCTAGTTATGTCACTATTCCCCACAGATCCAGAGAAACAAAAAATGTAGTAGCCACTTTCCTCGTGTCAATGAAAATTATTCCTACCTTTCATCATGCACAGACCAACTCATCACCAAAAATATATATGTGTATATATGATTCTATTTTTATGCATTCCATGATTATATTCGCTTTGAAGGCAGCTGCCTGGCACTAGTTGCTGAACAGTTCAGCTTATCATGAAATATTACACTTTATTTTTGCCCCTATGCCAGTTTTATGCTGTGAAAACAGACAAAAATATCTTAAGTAACATTTTTTTTCACGTATATTGTGCTTTTTTGTGTTTATACTGAACATTAGTGCTGTGGCCTCTGCACTGACTGCGATCGTTACCGGGTCCATCTGCCTGCGGACAGCAAGAAGCAGCCTGAGGGGCCGCATGAAGCCCGTGGGCTGCTTGTTTGAGACACCTGGTTTAGAGCAACCTTCTAAAACTCTGTTTGCCTAGAGCCACCACTAGGGGGAGCCCACTGCAAATGGATTTCTACAGTTCCAATAAAGCAAAAATCAATCCCTGCACAATGAGCTCTTAGTAGTAAAATAATGTCTTGCACTTCTATCGAGGTTTCTGATTTTTTTTATTTTTTTAAACACTACTCAAAGTACATCATCTTTTTGGTTTATTACATTGACGCTGTGTTGTACACGCCCTAGCTTTAATGCCTGTATTGTACTGGGATTACTGACGGTTCTTCCTTTTTGTGGGGTGGCAGCATTATATAAACTTAGCAGTGTGACCAGATGTCTGATATTGTTCTAGTTTTTGTGAAATTCATCCACCGTGTCTACTATGAAACTCCTGTCTTGTCATGTCTGGTGAGAGCTGGTATTGTATCCTGTCTCATCTACAAACAAGAATGTGCTGTTTACATCTCAAATATATCTATATACCCCGAGAATTTCCTTTTTTTTCTACAAGACTCCAGCCTACTTATAAAAGGATAATGGCTTGTGTATACAGCTGCATACATAAATCAGATGAACTTTTTGTACAGTAAAATAAATGATATATGTGCATGGTAAAATTAAAAAAAAAAAACAAAAAAAACTTTGGTTGCTGATGAAAAGATTGCTCTAAAGTTTATTCTGCTCTTAAGTTATACTACACTGTAAACAGCCTTTTTTATGGATTTTGCACACAAAAAGTAAAGGTCTACCATATTATTAATAGTAATGGGCGGACCCGGACAGTAAAAGTCTGGATCAGCACGGTTTCAAAGGTGCCTGGGATTCCAAATATTGATGTGGATCCAGCACTCAAGAAATTTTAAAAAAAAGAAAAATAAAGAAAATAAGAATGAAGCAAGCACTGCATAATTACGAAGGCTCCAGTGCGGCTGTTTACTGCTCCCGAACGTCTATACGCTGCTCCCGCGGCTTCTACTTCACTTCATGGGCTGCTCATCATTACTCATCTATATGCACTGCTTTCCCTGGCTGTCCTGGCATCTGTGATTGGTTGCAGTCAGACGTGCCCCCAGCCTCTGTGAAAGTGTTTGTGTCGCGGGCAGAGCAGGGGACGCTGCGCTCTCCCACTGCTCGTGTCCGGCTGCCGCTGCTGCTGCGGCCGCTGCTGCTGCTCGGTGGTGGCTCGAGCGGTGGGCCGGATCCCGAGGACTCGAGCGGCGGCTCCTCGCCCGTGAGTGAAAAGGGGGGATGATTGGTTGTGGGGGTTTTGATTATGGATATTGTCCGTGACGCCACCCACGGTTGTGGTGATTTTGGTGACACCACCGCTGCTCTGGACGGGGATCTCGGGAGCGGTGACAGGGAGCAGCTTTTATGTTAGTTCTCCCCTCCGTGGGTAGGGGGTTGGTTGTCCTGGGGCCCGGTGATGGGGTAGGGATGAATGACAGGCGGGTTGCGGGGCCTGGTGAGGTGCAGGGTCGCAGGGGCAGCGCTGTGCCGTACGGCACGGGGGTACTCACTCAGCCTGAGACGATGACACAGTTCTCGGTAAAACACACGGCTGGATGGACGGGTCCCCCAGACGGCTGCGGTTGCTTCTTCCCCGTAGGTTAGTGATGACTGTCTCTCCCTGCACCTAAGTTCAATGTTGGTAGTGATGGGTTCCCACCGGTAACCCGCTCCCCGACTTGGATGTAGGAGCCCCTTTTTGCCCGCAGGCGCTGGCCCTGGGAAACGGTTGCCCTTGGCGGTGGCGGTGTCTCCCCTTCACGGTTGGATGGTTGCCTTCTGTCGGGACTTGACTGTTTGGAAACCCGGAGGTCCCCTTCACTAACGGATTCGGCAAATTCACGGCGACTCCTAGCCTTGCCGGGGTCCAAAAAGCCCCTGCCAATGGTGCTGGCTTCTCCTTGTGTACCGGTCTGGTACCGCCGGGCCACCGCCCGTCCACGGTCCTTACGGCAAACTCCGATAGGCCACTCCTGCAGACGGTCACCACCGTCTGCCAACCTTGCTGCTCCGTCCGGGCCACACATCCGGACTCTGTCAGTCAGTTGCTCCACTACTACACTTTCCCTCCTTCCACTTTCACTGTCAAAACTCAACTGCTCCTTTTCCCTCCTCCAGGACTGTGAACTCCTTGGTGGGTGGAGACCAACCGCCTAGCTCCACCCCCTGGTGTGGACATCAGCCCCTGGGGAAGGCAACAAGGGTTTGTGTCTGGCTTAGATGTGCCTAATCGGGGTGTAGGGTGTGGTGGTGTAGTTACCTGTGGCCCCTGGCTTGTCCAGGGCGCCACATTTGACTACAGCCAATCACAGATGCCAGGACGGCCGGTGGGAGGGGAAAGCAGTGCAACTGTCTGTGGATCAGTATCGTGGTATAAAAATAAATAAAATAATTGGTGTAGAATCCCCCCATATTATGATATTCAGCACAGATAAAGCATACAGCTCCAGGCTGAAGCCCCCAGTATGACCTGAAGTATGTCTTAAAGTATGATGCTGTATCCCGCAGCTTGCCAGCCTTTTAACACTGACAGTGCCGGCCGGGGGTCGGGGAATGTGACCATAGTTAACAACAATGAAACACGTGCAGTCATTATGGCTTTGCATCAAAAGGGCTTTATAGGCAAGAAAATTGCTCCTTGAAAGATTGCCCCTAAATGAATCATTTATTGGATCACCAAGAAGTTCATAGAGAAGTTCGATCGTTGTGAAGAAAGCTTCGGGGTGGCCTAGAAAGTACAGAAAGTGCCAGGACCATGTCCTAAAGAGGATTCAGCTGTTGCATCAATTCAACACCAATGTTGAGCTTGCTCAGGAATGGCAGCATGCAATGTGTTAGTGCATTTACAAACACATTGAGACAAAGTTTTTTGAGGTCTGGCTTGCTGTCAAAAAGGGAAGCAAAAAAATAAGCTGCTCTCCAAGAAAACATCAAGGATAGACTAGCATTCTGTAGAAAGTTCAGTTGTTGGACTGCAGAGGATGGGGTAAACCTATTTTTCTGATGAAGCCCCTTTAGACTGTTTAAGATAAGGTGACCACGACAATGAGTTCTGAAAAAAATCCAGTTCCGGGACGGAGGCCAGTCCCATATATGTCTATGGGGACCAGAATCCAGTGATTAAAAGTGGTGGTAGACAGGATAGGGGGGGGGGGACAAGAGCAAGCGCACCATACTTACCGAGGCTCCGGCGTGGCTGTAACTGCTTCTAGGCTGCTCAATCACTTCCGGGGCCCTCATCACCTTCATTGGATGTACACTGCTTTCCTTGCCCACCAGCATCTGTGATTGGTTGCAGTCAGACACGTCCCCACTCTGAGTGTCAGTGTGTTAGCTGACTGCTTCCAATCATAGATGCTGTATGCATCTATCGTGGTATAAAAATAAATAAATTAAATATTTGGCTGAGATTCCCCCATATTATGATAAACAGCATAGATAAAACCTACGGCTACAGACTGAAGTCCCCAGCCGTGCTCTTAACCAAATAAGAGGAACCACATGCGGCTTTTTTAAAAAAAAATATCTAAATGAATAATTTTAAAAACAGCGTGCAGTCCCCCCCAATTTTGATATACAGCCATGATAAAGCACGAAAGCTAGGGGCTGGTTTTCTCAGGCTGGGAGACCCATGCTTTTGATCCTCCTGCCTAAAAATAGCAGCTTGCAGCCACCCAGGATTGTCAGATCTATTAGATGTGACAATTCCGGAACTTTGCACAGTTCTTCTCGATTGCCCTGGTGTGGTGACAATTAGGGTAATAAGGGGTTAATGGCAGCTGAGGTGAAGTCACTAAGTTTAATTGAGTCACTTGAGATCAGGTTACCAGAGGTCACAGGTGGAGGGCCATGGGAACGTCCAGCTGTGGCCGCAACTAACCTGAGTGACATCACCGCTCATCGCTGCTCAGTCACTGCCTGAAGTCCACAATGGGCGGTCATGTTCAATGATCATGCACACTGACTTTAGATGTAGCAGAGCTGGAATCATCATGGAACATTGTGTGGATTACGTCAGACCTGCAGGGGTGTTTTGGGGGTTAATAAAGTAGTGAAAGAGGACTATTTTTGTCTTTTATTTTAAATAAAAGAAAATAATAGATTTTTTTGATGTTTGTGTTTAATTTCTTTTCATTAAGAAATTAGTAATGGGGAGGTCTCATAGATGCCTCCCATTACTAATCTAGAGCGATCAATTAACCCCTTATGACTCCAATTGCCACTGCACCATGGCAATCAGGAAGAGCCAGGTAAAGGTTCTGGGATTCTCACATCTAATGTATGCGTCAATCCTGGGCATCTGCAAGCTGCTATTTTTAGGCTGGGGGGACCTATAAGTGTGCCGGCCCCGTGCCAGCAGCCAGCTCTGCTCGGGTCTGGGCCTTCAGGGGTGGTGGCTCGAGGGTCTCCGGACCAGGGGGTCTTGCGGCCACACCGAATAAATGGGGGGGACATAGATGTACGGGCTAGGTTGTAACAAGTTTGTGACGCCACCCATGGTGTGTGGTGAAGTTGGAAACCACCGCTGCTGTTATGGGGCACCTGGGGGAGATGTTGTGCAGCAAGTTGCTAACCCCTCCGTGGGCAGGGATGGTGACCCTGGGCCCTGGTGGCTCGGTGCAGGGGATGGTTACCGCAGGGGGTGCTGGAGTACTCACGATTAGTAACACCTGGGCCTTGGCGGTGACCTCTTATCCCTATTCGGTGGGCTGTTGTCTTCCATGAGGGACTTTAAGTGGGACAGGACCTCTAGTCCTGGCCTCAATTGGTTAATTAACCAGCTCCAGTAGGTTCTGGTGCTGACTTCAGGGTCCGAGTACCCCTCTTTGTGCACGGTTTCTGGTCGGGTCCCCGGTGTAGGTACCGGCGGGCTACAACTCTGTCCCGGTCCACCTCGGTTCTGCCGAGATGTCTTCCCATCTCCTGCTGACAGAGACCACCGTCTGCCTCCTAGCCAGTGGCACCAGGGCTCCTACCCTGGTACCGTTCAACTTGAACTTCACTGCTGGAGCTACACCTAGCTCCAGCCCACACTCCTCTCCAAAATGAACTCTAAGCAGAATTGTCTGTTTTTCCTGCCCCGGGCTGTCTAGACCCCTGAGTGGGCATGTTCCAACCGCCTGGTCACGCCCACTGGTGTGTCTGTTTGTCCCTAAGGGGGGGTGACTAGGTTTCTGGTCGGCTGTGTGTTTCCTTGTGAGGGAAGGTGTTATGCAGGGGCCTAACTGTGACTACCTGGTTTTGCTAACATTTCGCGACTGCTTGCGCTGGAAATGTTGCCTTTTAGGCTGGTGGAGACAGAAGCATTCCACGACCTGATGGTGGCAGCTGTCCCACGTTACTCGGTCCCCAGCCGCCACTATTTCTCCCGGTGTGCTGTCCCCGCATTGCATAACCACGTGTCACAAAACATCACACGTGCCCTGAACAACGCTGTTTCAGCCAAAGTCCACCTAACCACAAACACGTGGACAAGTGCTTGTGGGCAAGGCCGCTACATCTCATTGACGGCACACTGGGTTAATATTGTGGAAGCTGGGACCCAGTCTGAGCGAGGGACGGAACATGTCCTTCCCACACCAAGGTTTGCAGGCCCTAGCTCAGTCAGGGTTTCACCCACACTCTAAAGCTCCGGAATGTCATGCTCCTCAGCCTCCTCCTCCTCATTCGCATCCTTATCCACTTTACCCTCCACACCAGTCCCAGGCTGGAAGCACTGCAGCACTGCCTCGGCGAAGCGGCAACAGGCTGTGCTGAAGCTAATCTGCACAAACCCCACAATGCAGAAGAGGTGTGGACAGCTCTGAAACAGCAGGCAGATCACTGGCTCACACCTCTGAACCTAAAGCCAGAAAAGATCGTGTGTGACAATGGCCGGAACCTGGTGGCGGCTTTGAGGCGAGGCCAGCTGACACATGTTCCATGCGTGGCCCATGTGCTCAACCTCGTGGTTCAGCGGTTTCTAAAGTCATACCCAGAGCTGTCTGATCTGCTGGTAAAAGTTCGCCACCTGTCTGCACATTTTCGAAAGTCACCTACTGCTTCAGCCGGCCTTGCCGGCTTTCAGCGCCGTTTGCATCTTCCGGCTCACAGACTGGTGTGTGATGTCCCCACGTGTTGGAATTCAACTCTGCACATGTTGGTCAGGATATGTGAGCAGAATACGGCAGTTGTTGAGTTCCTGCATCACCTAAGCCGTCGGGAAATGGGTCAAACTCCACACATAACACCTGAGGAGTGGAGATGGATGTCCGACCTATGTACCATCCTCCAAAACTTTGAGGACTCCACCAAGATGGTGAGCGGCGATGATGCCATTATTAGCGTCACCATACTGCTTCTCTGCCTTCTAAAACGGTCTCTGCTCAAAAACAAACATGATGCATTGCAGGCGGAGCGCGATGAGTTGGAGCATGAAACAGTAGTGGGTGTGGGTGATATCACACAGCCCAGCCTCGTCTCATCACAACGTGCAGTGGAGGACTATGACGAGGAGGAGGATGAAGACATGGAGCAACTCTCCGGCCAAATTGAGGATATGACATGCACACCAGTCATATCCTCGGTTCAGCGTGGCTGGCCAGAGGACAGGGTAGATGAGGAGGAGGAGGAGGAGGACAGCATGTTCAGTCATCGTGTTGGTCAGGATACTGAAGTGATGGCTGTTAATAGTCTTGCGCACATGGCTGACTTTATGGTAAGCTGCCTGTCTCGTGACCCTCGCGTTAAGAACACCTTGGCCGACAATCATTACTGCTTGGTAACACTGTTAGACCCACGCTACAAGGAGAACTTTATGTCTCTTATTCCCGAGGTGGAGAGGTCAGCCAAAATGCAGCAGTTCCGGAAGGCCATAGTCACGGAAGTAGGCAAAGCATTCCCCTCACAAAACGCTAGCGGCATAGGTCAGGAATCAGTGGACAACCAAGGCGTACAGCCGAGAGGGGCACAAGTCTAATCCGCTAGAGGTAGGGGAACAGTCTTTAAGATATGGGACAATTTTCTCAGCCCCTCACGTACCACAGCCCCTGAGGTGCAGGGTAGTGCCACAAGAAATCCTAAGTTTGCCCAGATGCTCAAGGAGTACCTTGCAGATCGAACAACTGTACTCCGACATTCCTCTGTGCCTTACAATTATTGGGTATCCAAGCTGGACACGTGGCATGAATTGGCTCTCTACGCCTTGGAAGTCCTGGCCTGCCCTGCCGCTAGCGTTTTGTCAGAGCGTGTTTTTAGTGTCGCAGGTGGAATCATTACAGATAAACGCACCCGCCTGTCAACTGAAAATGCTGACAGGCTGACTCTGATCAAGATGAACAAGGGTTGGATTGGGCCAGACTTCACCACACCACCAGCAAATGAGAGCGGAATTTAAATTTTGTAATGGGAATTTGCCATGTACCTCCACTCACCCATGGGTACACACTTCTGGACTTTGGCTAATCGCTGGACTGGTCCTCCTTCTCCTCATGCGCCACCATGATGACCATTACAATAGTTAGGCCGTTGTTTCAGATATACCCCCAGTGGTAAATTTGTTCGCCCATTCTTTCAGAATGGGCATTACAACGACATGAGAACCGCTCCTTTGCAATGGAACAATGTTTTGAGGCCCTCATGCACATCTCTATCCAGGGACAATGTGGAGCTTCCCAATTTTTGGCTGCCCTGCCAAAGGGCTATACTACAATAGACCCATTTCCTTACAATGGGCACTTCAGGTTTACAGGCCATCATGCACGTCTCTATCCAGGGACAATGTGGAGCCTCCCAATTTTTGGCTGCCCTGCCAAAGGGCTATACTACAATAGACCCACTTCCTTACAATGGGCACTTCAGGTTTACAGGCCATCATGCACGTCTGTATGCAAGGGCATTGGTGAACCTCACAATTTTGGACTGCCCTGGCAAAGGAAAATACTACAAAGACTCACTTGAACTTCCTCAAAATGGGCACATTAGACTCAAGAGGCCTTCATGTACGTCTCTATTCAGGGACATCGGAGTGCCACACAATGTTTTCACGTAAAATCTTTCATGTAATCTCAAAAAGTAACATACACCAGCTCTATCTCACTATTGGGTATGTGCCCTTAACATTTCCGCCATGAAAATTCATTTTGGTGTCATTTTGGAAGGTTTTCTGGTGAGTCCGTAAAAATGGCGTAAAACTCGGACAAAACTGTTCACAGCTGTGACTTTTGAGTGATAAATGCTTCAAGGGGTCTTCCCCATACTGTTGCCATGTCATTTGAGCACTCTTCTGAGACTTTTGTGACATTTTTAGGGTTTCTACATGCTGCCGGGGGTCATTTCATAAAAATACTCGGGTCTGCCATAGGATAACATTGGACTCGGTGCTCGGGCCGAGTACACGAGTATCTTGGGATGCTCGGCCCGAACCTCGAGCACCCGAGCTTTTTGGTACTCGCTCATCACTAGTGACCACCTGTCAAGTCCATTTCTAGCCTGTTACTCAGTCTGGGGAAATGGGCGTGGATTTGTGTATGTTGTGGTGTTTACCAGCACTGGTCTTCCAGGAGTTCGGGGTTGGGTGTAGTGCCCTGTGGCACCTGACACCCAGGGGCGCCACAGTATTACTTGATGTTGGCTAATCAATATTGTTCATGTATGGAAAGGGTGAATATAATTTGCAGAGTTCGGCTGCCACAGCTACATATATTTTGCACGCTTTCAATAAACATTGATGCATTACAGCTGACATTTATAAGATCTGTTTTGAACTAACATTGTCGTGTCCTGGCTTTACAGCTTTATACTGGCAGAAAATCTAATATAATTATCACAAAACTCTGTGGTGGAGCGAAGTATAGTCACCATTGCCACAATGCATTTGACATGGGATTGTGGTTTGTTAATTAGCAATTTTAATCTTTTAAGTATTTATACCATTTTATACATAATGATCCACTGGAAACTTCTAGCGCAGTGTTCTTGTTACAAAAGTTACTTGCCATCACTGCCTTCCCAAATTCGAAAGCGCAAAATACATTTCATTGTTTTAAAGGGTTTGCCTCACAAGAGACATTAAAGGGAACCTGTCACCACTTTTTTGGCCTATAAGCTGTGGCCACCACCACTGGGCTTGTATACAGCATTCTAACATGCTGTATATAGGAGCCCAGGCCGCTGTGTAGAACATAAAGAACACTTTATAATACTCACCTAACGGTCGGTGTGGTGCAAACTAGTTGGATGGGTGTCTCAGTTCTCCGGGACCAGCGCCTCCTCTTTCGGCCATCTTAGTCCTCCTTTTTCTGCACCATGACGTTCTACGCCATACACCCTCGGAGGCATTGAACTCCTGCGTGAGATCAAAGTAGTGTAGTGCGCCTGCGCAGGACCTCAATACCGGCCTGTGTGCATGACGTAGGACGCATCCTGCACCGCAGCTTCAGAAGAAGGAAGGACTAAATGCAATGAAATCTGCGGGGAGCAGGTTATAGGGCTGGAACTGAGCAGATCTATAACATGCTGCTGATAAATTGCACTGCATTTCCAAGCTGATGGGTTCCCTTTAAAACCGGTTGGCCATCCTAACAAAAGAAAAATGAAGGCATAGCCTGACCGCAAGTGATGATGTTCCGAACAACAATCACCTGACTCTTCAGCCAATCATTGATCTCAGTGGTCAGATCTCTTCATCACTTCCAGTGTGGCAGAAAACATCGGCACTAGAGCAGGCGGTGGATTCCAGAAACGAGTACTACTGCTTTCTTTCTTTCATATAGACTGGTCAGGAGCAGAGCCAGGAAGGAGACTCAGGCTTCTCCACCAATAGGAGTATCTTTGAGGGTAGAAATAATAACTTTTATGACAGAGAGCTGTCACTTGTATTCAGAACTACCATCTAAGAGATATCTATATGACATTTTTGTGGATATGCCATTAATATCAGTTATGGGACAACCCCTTTAAAGGGAACCAATCACCGGGATTTTCGCATATAACCTAAAGCCAGTGCTGTACTAGTGTGACGCCCTGGCAAAACCAGGTAGTCACAGATAACTGTACCCCCACCAAGGGTACAGGAATCGCCTCCTCCTTGGGATTCAACACCACATCCCACACACAGGAACACCAGCCACAAAGCCTAGTCACCCCCCATGACAATAGGGACACACCAGTGGGTGGGACCAGGCAGATGGGAACGCCCACCTAGGGGTCTTGAGGTGTCAGGGGAGGGCACAAGTCAGTCAGAGAGTACAGCCTGAGCAGTGAAAGTGTGAGGAGCTGAAGTGGCAGTGTGGTCAAGGGTCGGAGCCCTTGGACCGCAGGAGAACCTACTAGGTGGCAGACGGCAGTGTAGGGCCATAGGTGACGGAGATCCGGTCGCGGGAGACCTTTAGTGGCCCGGGGCAGGGTTGTAGCCCGCCGGTACCGACAGTGAAAATCCGGTCCGGAGGCCGTGCACAGGCGGGGTACCTGGACCCTAGGACGAGGAAGGTTGCAAGCCCCTTGTTAATTCACCAGGCAGGAACAAGGTTTCAGGCCTTGTTCTATTAGAGCCCAGAGAGCGAAACGGAAACCCAACGCGGGGGATAGGGTGTCCACCAAAACCCACTGAATTCCCAAGGGTCAGATTTTGCGGGCAACGGCTCCCTCTGTATACAAAACCACAGGGGAGCGGATTTCTCCCGTTCCAAGCAAGTTAAATCAACACACAGCAAACCACAAGTGTAGAAGGAAGGCTCCCTACCTTGCTAATCCATGTGCGGGACCAGCACACCTCTCCAACAGCGATCGGCATTGGGCCTTGGTTTACAGTACGGACTCTGTGTGGATTATTCTTAATAGTGAGTACACCGATGTCATCCGGTCCAACCTGCCGACGGCGCCCCAGCACTGCTCCCCACCTACACCTGGGACCCGAGATTGCTCCTCCCCTACCCGTGGAGGGGATACCATCTTGCTGCCCAACACCATCGGCCCCAGGCACCCACATACCAGGCAGTGGCGGTGCTACCATCCCATCACCGCAACCCACAGGTGGCGTCATAGACAAAAACTATCTCCCCTGTAAATACCCCCCCTTTCATTATTGCGAGGACGGGCGGTTGCACAAGTCCCGGGTCCGGTCACCACTCGAGCCCCAGACACGATCCCGGATCCGAGCGTCCCGAGCAGCCCCTTTGCCGTGGTCCGGCACCCATCCACGACACTGGCCCACAGGTCCTGCTAGAGAAAAGTGAGTTGTTTGTATAATACTTATGCTAATTCTAACAAGGGGAGGAGAGAATTATGAATATATGATCTGCTCCAGTGCATCTGTCACTCAACAAGCTGCTCATTTTACAAACTTCATTTTCTTGGATTTCAAAACTTAAACATCCAAGCTCACCACTACAGGTATGTATAGACTCAGCCTGATAGTGCCAGTATAGCACTGGCTTTAGCTTATACATGAAAATCCTGGTGATTGGTTCCTTTTAAGGTAAGTCGGAAAATGAAAAAAAATGTACTCATAACATAGTTACCCCATATGTGTGCCAATATCAATTTCTTATCAATTAGATTGCTAGCCACAGTACCTACATAAAAATACCAAACTCATTATTAGTGTCAGCCACAGTCTATCCTATAAGAGTGTCAGACCCAAAACCTTATAAAAATAGCAGCCACAGTCAATCCATAATAGTACCAGCCCCAAAACCTTATAATAATGGGAGCTACAGTCTACCCATAGGAGTGCCAGACCCAAAACTTTATAATAATTGCAACCAGAGTCTACCCATAAGAGTGCCAGCCCCCAAACCTTATAATATCGGCAGCCACAGTCTACCCATAGGAGTGCCAGCCGCAAAACCTTATAATAATGGCAGCCAGAGTCTACCCATAAGAGTGCCAGCCCCCAAACCTTATAATATCGGCAGCCACAGTCTACCCATAGGAGTGCCAGCCGCAAAACCTTATAATAATGGCAGCCAGAGTCTACCCATAAGAGTGCCAGCCCCCAAACCTTATAATATCGGCAGCCACAGTCTACCTATAGGAGTGCCAGCCGCAAAACCTTATAATAATGGCAGCCAGAGTCTACCCATAAGAGTGATAGCCCCCAAACCTTATAATATTGGCAGCCACAGTCTACCCATAGGAGTGCCAGCCCCAAAACCTTATAATATCGGCAGCCAGAGTCTACCCATAGGAGTGCCAGCCTCAAAACCTTATAATAATGGCAGCCAGAGTCTACCTATAAGAGTGCCAGCCCCCAAACCTTATAATAATGGCAGCCACAGTCTACCCATAGGAGTGCCAGCCCCAAAACCTTATAATAATGGCAGCCAGAGTCTACCCATAAGAGTGCCAGCCCCCAAACCTTATAATATCGGCAGCTGCAGTCTACCCTTAGGAGTGCCAGCTCCAAAACCTTATAATAATGGCAGCAAGAGTCTACCTATAAGAGTGCCAGCCCCAAAACCTTATAATAATGGCTGCCACAGTCTACCCATAGGAGTGCCAGACCCAAAACTTTATAATAATGACAGCAAAAGTCTACCAATAACAGTGCTAGCCCCCAAACCTTATAATATCGGCAGCAGCAGTCTACCCATAGGAGTGCCAGCTCCAAAACCTTATAATAATGGCAGCCAGAGTCTACCTATAAGAGTGCCAGCCCCAAAACCTTATAATCATGGCAGCCACAGTCTACTCATAGGAGTACCAGTGACAAATCTTATAATAATGGCAGCCCCTGTCTACAGTTAACAATGCCTGACCAAAAACCTTATAATATTGCCAACCATAGTCGACTCATAGAAATATCAGACACAAATTCCCATAAAATTAGCAGTCACAGTCCACCCATAAGATCTGTAGACCAAAAGCTTTCTGATAGTGCCACTCACAGTCTAGTTATAACAATGCCAGACCGAATGCACCATAACAGTGCCATCTATAGCTGATCTACAGGTATAACAAGGCCAGCCATTGCAGACCTATAACATTGCCAGCCATAGCTAGCCTATAACAGTGCCAGCCATTGCAGACCTATAACAGTGCCAGGCATAGTTCACCCATATCAGTGCATGACCAAAAACCTCGTATTAATGTCAACCACAGTTCCCCATATCAGTGCCAGACCCAAGGATGCCTATAACAGTGCCATACACATTACAGTGACATTTTTCATGCTCTTTTAGTGCACTGTCTACTGTTTGGTAGTGAATATGAAAAACATTTCTTGGTTTCAATAGAGGGAAAATAAATGATTAGTTTCTATATAAATAACGCTGCGGATCGTGTTGGGGAAAGATCAAGGAGTTTCCGCAGATTTAATCCTTTGCTTTGCGAAGTGTGAAAGCAGCTGTAACATTCGTAGCATGAATCCATGTTGTGGAATACAAATCTGCAGAGCCAGCAAGTTACATTTTGGGTGATCTTTTCACTGTGTGAATGAGATTTCTTAAAATTAATTTTACAAGCACCAGATTCCTTGCACACAAATCCGCAGCAGAAAATCCGATATGTATTTGCTACGTGGAAACATTCTTTTGGGGTATATGTACACGTAATAGATTTCCTCCAAAATGCGCTCCATAGTCTGTGCTAAACTCTGCATTTGTTTTATGTAGATTTTGTACCAGATATCTTTGCGAATTTGAAGCAGATTTAATCCAATGAATTGCAGAGGGTAAAATCTGCAATCAAAAGCCACAGAAACAATTGACATTCTGAGGATTTCAAACTCCGCATTGTGTATGACACTAGGAGAGATGTAATTTAATAGTTCGGGGTCAAGAGCCCGGAACATGGAGTCACGAAGACAATAGGAAAAGAAAGACATATAGGAAACAAAGCAAGAGGTCAGAAACAAGATGTCAAATAGACACCAAAGAGACGCATCGGTCAAACAAGATGAGGCGTAAACATGGGACGTATGAAGAGAGAAGGTCCTGACACCAAACCATTGGTTAATGCCGGTGACTTCGAGTCATTGAATGTTTCCTGTCTGGGTTCCCTACTTGTATTAGCCAATCATGACCAAATGATTATACAGATATTATTAATTTAACATGTCTTAGATACAGAAGTAGAAGAGCTTCAAGGGGTTGTGCACTACTAGAACATCCCCTTCTTATTCCACATTTCCCCGAGGTAAAATAATAAAGCCTATACTCCCCTCTCATACTGGCACCATTCCAGTGCTGCTACAGCTTGCGGTGCTGGAGCTCACGTGGTGTTGTGACGTCTTGTGAGCCCTGCGTCCAATCTGCCCTGGTTTCTGTCTCCCCACCTTTGGACCAAATGAGTTAATCAACAGAAGCTGCAAATTAAAAGGGAAGAGGGGGTTTAATAAATGACAAAGGTGGTGAGGAAGCCCACTTTTACTGAAAAAGAGGTTTTGCAGCCACTAGAGTCACCGCTTGGAACGAGACCGCTGAAAACAGCCAAATGATCCTTATAATCTGTTTCTGCCACTCTTATTCATTGCTCTTTCCTTTCTACTGCCTAGAATGGAAATTTGTTGACCATCATTTTGCCCATGGTGAGGGTCTGAAGAGTCAAACTCCCAAATAATTTAGTTTTTAACCTAAATTACTGATTATAAATAGTGATGGGCAGACCCGCAGATATCCAGAATCAGCAGGTCAAACCAGTTTATAAAAGAAACCCATTTCGGACCTGGAATGAATTCTGGACATCTGGCCAGACGCCGTTACCCATAAGTCTATGGCCCAATCATGGTCTTTAAAATTGTGATAGAAGGGGCTAGGGGGATTAGAGCAGGCGCGTTATACTTACTAGTCTCCCACACGGCAGTAACACTATTTCCGGGGCCGCTCGTTACCCTTAGGCATATACACTGCTTCACCCGCCCATTGTCAGTCCCAACATGTGATTAGTTGCAGTGCATATGTATGAGGGTAATGAGCAGCCTCAGAAGTAGTGTTACAGCCGCGCCAGAGACTCGGAAAGTATAACGCGCCTGCTCTAAGCCCCCTATCCTTTCTACCACCATTTTAAAGCACGTGATTCAGGTCCCCATAGGTTTATATGAGGATTCGGCGTCATTCCACATATCCAAAAATAATTCTGGGACCAAGTTTTTTTTTTAAATTTCATTGCATTCGCCATTTTCAGATATCTGTGGTTTTGGCCATCACTAATTATAAATGGTAAAAAAAGGAAAAAAAAATGGTTCCCATGGCATGACCCGTGTATATGTCATGCTGCTGAAGTTTCCATCTAATGTTGCGTTGCAAAGTATTGCATAATATCGAGGAAAGCTGCAGAAAGAAATAAAGCATCAAACAACATAACTACAAAAAGTGATTAGTAGGAAATATAACAAGTAGCGAATGTAACCCATCATTATCATATGTAGCGGCTAATTATTACATGATTCCATGCAGAAATCTCACTGTAATACAACAAAACAACAGCGAATGTAAAAAATGGCTAATGTCCGCAGCACAGAGGGTCATACAAGGATGTTTATAGCAGCTAGATATGAGAAATGATTCTATACATTGCCAGCGAGAGATCTGAGCTGTCAGAAGCAAAGAAGTCTCCGCTGCTACATTCCACAGACGCTCATTTGGAAATTATTAATGTCCTGGAAGAACTATGGAGAGACTCAGTAAAACCAGAAGTTCTGATATTTGCATGTAAAGAAACAAAAGGACATGCTCACCTTTATTAGCTGGCTTTGTGGTCAGACGTCTCGGAGTAATTCCCTGGACCTCCAGTCGTTCATCGCTGGTTACAGTTTGTGTTTCTTTAAACATCTGGATTTTGTGGATTTTGCACAATTTAGAAGATCTACAATATAAGTTTGTAGGTGCAGAATACAGTCATCCTCTTCTGCCAAATAAGTAAAAATTCAATACAGTGATTTTCATCCAAAGGATTTTTCAACTCATGGCTTCCAAAGGTGGGAACAGGACATATTAGTCGTTAATTTCTTAGATTTTGTCCATCAGTTTTAGCTTGACTCTGTTCTAGGTCATCCTAAAGGTGTTGCATAGGGTTGAGGTCCAGGCTCTGTGCGGCCGGTCATGTTATTCCACACCAAACTAGGCCTTTATGGACTTTGCATTGTGTGCTGGGCACAGTCGTGGTGGAACAGAAAAGAGCCTTCCCCAAACAGTTCTCACAAAGGTGGAAAATACGGTACAATTGTCCATAATGTTTTGTGCTGAAGCCAGTAATAAGACCCAGATACGAAGGAATTTACCATAATACTCTAGTGACAATCCAGTCTCTGTGTCAAATCAAAGTGAGAAGAGAGAGAAGTGGCGTAAGCTGAGGGTCCTAGACCCCAATGCAAAGTTTTAGATCCTGAAACTGTCCCAGTTTGACTTGAAAGGCCGGGGTCATGCACACTGAGCCTAAATTCAGCTTCAGGCGGTGATGGCAGCGGAGAGGTCAGTGAGATCATCCTCTGAAGGCTGCGGATTCATTAACTTGTGGGTGTGCTAACATGCTAATGGAGCTGACTAGCCAGGGGAATAAATACCCAGGGGACTAGTCCCTGCGCTCATTAGCATACGATAAAAAATCTTTAGAAATACTTTTTCTAAAGATCTCTTTATTTATGCTAGTGTATACAGGGACGGTTAGGCAGGGATTAGCAATATGCACCCAGAACTGCTCGTGGTTCTGTGTGCATATTGGACCTGACAGGTTCCCTTTAATTTCTCCCTTCACTGGAACTAAAGGGCCAAGGTCAATGACGGAAAAACAGACCCATAGCATTACCAGTCCTCCACCAAATTTGACAATTGGCACAATACAGTCAGGCAGGTGACGTTCTGAACTCCCCACCAGCCATTCACTTCAGTCCTTGAACAAGGGGTATAACTCTCCAGCAGGGGTGTAACTGTAGTGAATGTAGGGGTTACTGTTGCACCTTGGGGCTCAAAGGGTCCAATTGGTTCAAGTGAAAAGACCGATATTAATAAAGACCTGGCACAGTTGGGGGGTCTACAATTTTGCATTAAGGTCCAGGAACGTCACTTTACGCCACTTCTCTATCTTGTTACTTTGATTGGACATGGAGACTGGATTGTCACTAGAGTATTATGGTAAATTCCTTTGTAGTTGGGTCTTATTACTGGGAACGACCTGGAAGCAATGTCAAGGACCTACGATTCCGCTGGACTGGGCTACGGTATATCAGGACCATGAACATGCTGAGATTTTCCCCTGGTTTCTCTGCTTCCGGCTCTCTGCTGCCCTTTTCTTGTCTCTGTGTCCCTCTTTTCTTGCTCATTACTGCATTTTCTTTGCGCTGTTCTCTTTTTTGATCAAGTCTTCAGATTCCACCCTTCCCTGGTTTGGTAGTGTCTACTTCTCCCTACTTTGCATGGGACCCCCTTATTCCCTCCATGTTGTCCATCACACGCTACATTGCTATGTTCTCCTACTGTTTGCTTGGGGTTCCTCTGATGACCCCGTTTCCACTCTTACACTTCATAAAAATTTGGTCCTAATTAGGGATGATCGAAGACTTTGATTATCTATCTTCGCAAATATTTTCAGAATACCTCGCTGCTATTTGACTGTTCGCGAATATTCGATTTGCAATGTAAGTCTATGCGAAACGCAAATAACAACTATTCGGAACTATTCGGGCTTCCCATAGACTTACCTTGTGCATTGAATGGTCGAATAGCGGCGAGGTATTCGGAAAATATTCAAAGAAGTCGAATAAACGAAGTTTTCGATCATCCTAAGTCCTAATATTTCTGTCTTGTGAAAGGGAAATGAGAAGGTAAAGGACAACGACTGGTGAAAATCTCTGTCTAAGCTATGAGAAATACATAAAATAAACATTACGGGGCTGCATAAGGACAAGTCGAATAGTCAGGAGTTGGAGCCCTGCTCTCAAATATGCAGAACACTGTACATTGTTATTAAGATCACTGTCCATGGGAATGTGATAAGAGACGCAGAGGTCAATAGGTTAAGTTTGCAACTTCTCCACATGTGTTTATATGGTAGAAAGGCCGTGTCACATGGAATCAAGTACATGATGCTTCAACGCTTTCAACAAAAGCCACATTCTTGGGCTAGTAATCTGGTAATCCTCAGACCACCTATGGGACATCTCTCAGAAACACAAGTTCTGAACACCATCATTTCCTTTCAAGGATCAAGTTAATACCAAAGGATTTTCCAATATGTTATATACTCTCCATGTATGATCACAAGAAACTGAGTTTCTTGCCTTATTCTCATCCACTCATCAGACGTGGACCTGATTTACTTAGGTCTGTAATGTAATGTTTGTATCTATTACCATAGGAGTGAAATCAATATCCACCACCAGAAACTGGGCCACGTCTGTCCATGGGCTGCAAATAGTTCTGCTGTTAATCAAATGAAAATGCCAAGAACCCCTTAACTCAATTGGCATTTACATTTATGTCCATTGAGTTAAGGGATTCTTGGCATTTTCGTTGGATTAGCTGCAGGCCGATATATATATATATATATATATATATATATATATATATATATATATATTTCCTTTTATTGTTTTGGGAATACAAGCAGTTACTGAAACAGAATTCTCATGAGAGCCATCAGTTTCTCCTTAACATAATCAGGTATGACTCTATCAGTCTATGGTTGGCAGGGTGTTTACTACTACAGCTTAAAGGGGTTATCCATAGGATCGACTATTGATATCAAAAGAGACTAAAGCTGGTGTCACACTAAACGACAGCGACAACGACGTCGCTGTTACGTCACCATTTTCGGTGACGTAACAGCGACCTTGTAATTCGCTGTTATGATCGCTGCTTAGCTGTCAAACACAGCAGAAGCAGCGATCATAAGGTCGCTGTGCTACATGTGCAGAGAGCAGGGAGCCGCGCTTAGCGCTGACTCCTTGCTCTCCTGCAGCACACATCGGGTTAATTAACCCGATGTGTGCTGCAGCTACATGTCACAGTTCAGAGAGCAGGGAGCCGCGCTTAGCGCTGGCTCCTTGCTCTCCTGCAGCACACATCGGGTTAATTAACCCGATGTGTGCTGCAGCTACATGTCACAGTTCAGAGAGCAGGGAGCCGCGCGCACTGCTTAGCGCTGGCTCCTTGCTCTCCTTGCTACAGTATACATCGGGTTAATTACCCGATGCGTACTGCAGCCACATGTCACAGTGCAGGAGCCGGCACTGGCAGCAAGAGCGGAGGCTGGTAACCAGCGTAAACATCGGGTAACCAGGGAAAGGTCTTCCCTTGGTTACCCGATGTTTACGCTGGTTACAGCTTACCGCAGCTGCCAGTGCCGGCTCCTGATCGCTTCATTTCGTCGCTCTCTCGCTGTCACACACAGCGATGTGTGTGTCACAGCGGGAGAGTGACAACCAAAAAATGAAGCTGGACATTCAGCAACGACCGGCGACCTCACAGCAGGGGCCAGGTCGTTGCTGGATGTCACACACAGCGACAGCGACGGGACGTCGCTGCAACGTCACAGAAAATGGTGACGTAGCAGCGACGTCGTTGTCGTCGTCGTTATGTGTGACACCAGCTTAAGGGTACCTTCACACTTAGCGATGCAGCAGCGATCCGACCAGCGATCTGACCTGGTCAGGATCGCTGCTGCATCGCTACATGGTCGCTGGTGAGCTGTCAAACAGGCAGATCTCACCAGCGACCAGTGAACAGCCCCCAGCCAGCAGCGACGTGCAAGCGACGTTGCGCTTGCACGGAGCCGCCGTCTGGAAGCTGCGGAGACTGGTAACTAAGGTAAACATCGGGTATGGTTACCCGATGTTTACATTAGTTACCAGTGTGTGCAGGGAGCAGGGAGCCGCGCACACTAAGCGCTGGCTCCTTGCTCTCCTAGCTACAGTACACATCGGGTTAATTAACCCGATGTGTAATGCAGCTACATGTGCAGAGAGCAGGGAGCCGCGCACACTGAGCGCTGGCTCCTTGCTCTCCTAGCTGCTGTACACATCGGGTTAATTAACCCGATGTGTACTGTAGCTAGGAGAGCAAGGAGCCAGCGCTTAGTGTGCGCGGCTTTGACTCTCAGGATCCCAGCTATCAGTTGTTTGATGAGGCTGTCAATCATTAGATATACAACAGAACAATATCAAACCATTCGCTTCAATGAAACAATGCTTTAATACTGCAGAACCACTATAGTTTTTATCATAGTTTAAAAAAAGCTACATATTATTATTATTATTATTATTTATTATTATAGCGCCATTTATTCCATGGCGCTTTACAAGTGAAAGGGTATACGTACAACAATCATTAACAGTACATATATAAAATACCTAAATAAAACCTAAATAACCTAAATAATACCTCTGTACAGAATATAAATAATACTATCTGTTGTGCATTAATAAAACTTCGATATATTGCCCACCCAGGAGGACTACTATTTAGGGTACAAATGATACTGCCATTCATCCAATGATATCACTATACATTGCCTTAATAATAGCAAGATACAGTGTCCAAACAATACCATCATAAAATGTCTAGCTAATAACATGATTGCAAATAATACAACCATACAGTTCCAAAATAATAGCAAAATACAGTATCCACATAATACCAGCATATAATACCTAAATAATAGCCTAATACAGTATCCACATAAACCACCATATAATACCTAAATAAATAGGACAATACAGTATCCACATAAAACCACCATGTAATACCTAAATAATAGCCTAATACAGTATCCACATAAAACCACCATATAATACCTAAATAAATAGGACAATACAGTATCCACATAAAACCACCATATAATACCTAAATAATAGCCTAATACAGTATCCACATAAAACCACCATATAATACCTAAATAATAGCCCAATGCAGTGTCCACATAAAACCATATAATACCTAAATAATAGTGCAAAACATTATCCACATAAAACCACCATATAATACCTAAATAATAGCACAATACAGTATCCACATAAAACCACCATATAATACCTAAATAATAGCACAATACAGTATCCACATAAAACCACCATATAATACCTAAATAATAGCCCAATGCAGTGTCCACATAAAACCATATAATACCTAAATAATAGCGCAAAACATTATCCACATAAAACCACCATATAATACCTAAATAATAGCACAATACAGTATCCACATAAAACCACTATATAATACCTAAATAATAGCACAATACTGTATCCACATAAAACCACCATATAATATCTAAATAATAGCACAATACAGGTTTTACATAATAGCACCCATTTAATACCTATAGTTGAAACCTGAGGTTTCCATGCACTCTCTATAAGAACACATCTGCATGTTTTTCTCACTATCTTACATGAAATCAGAAAAAACATTTCCCATTTTAGGTCAATTAGGAACCAAAATTATTTCTATTTGCCAAAAATCAGAATAATGAGAGAGAGAGAATGTTTTAAGATATTATTACTTTCTGCAAAGTCAAAAGTTTACATAAATTTCATTAGTACTTGCTTACACTGTATGACTTGGGTCAAACATTTTGGGTCTCCTTCCACAAGCTTCTCACAATAGTTGGAAGGAATTTGGGCCCATTCCTCCTGACTTGTGTAACTGAGACATGTTTGTAGGTCGCCTTGCTTGCACTGGCCTTTTCAGCTTTGCCTATCAATTTTCAATAGGAATTAGATCAGGGCTTTGTGATGGCCACTCCAAAATATTGACTTTGTTATCCTTAAGCCACTTTGAAACCAGTTTGGCATTATGCTTCAGGTCATTGTCCATTTGGAAGACCCATTTGCACCCAAGCTTTAAGTTCCTACTGATGTCTTGAGATGTTGTTTCAGTATTGCCACATAATCTTCTTTCCTCATGATGCCATGTATTTTGTTAAGTGCACCAGTCCCTCCTGCAGCAAAACAACCCTACAACATGATGCTGCTGCCCTCATGTTTCACAGTTGGGATGGTGTTCTTAGGCTTCAAAGCTTATACTTTTTTCCTCCAAACGTAACAATGGTCATTACGGCCAAACAGTTCAATTTTAGTTTTCTCAGACCACAGGATATGTCTCCTAAAATTAAGGTTCCTGTGTGTATTTACAAATATTTATCTGGATTTTTTATGTTTCTTTTGGAATAATGGCTTCTTCCAGGCAGAGTGGTCTTTCAGCCCATGTTGATAAAGTACTTATTTCACTGTGGATAATGACACAATTTACCAGCTTCCACCAGCATCTTCACAAGGTCTTTTGCTTTTGTTCTTGGGTTGATATGCACATGTCTGACCAAAGCACATTAATTTCTGGCACATAGAACCAGTCTCCTTCCTCAGCTGTATGAACGCTGGACATTCTGATCTTGTTTGTACTTGCGTATAATTGTTTGTACAGATGAACAAGTAACTTCAGGTATCTGGAAAGTGCACCCAAGGATGAATCAAACTTGTGAAAGTCCACAATTCTCTTCTCACTGATTTTTTTTTTACTTTCCCATGATGTTGCAGAAAGAAGCAGTGTGTTTGAGGTGTGCATTAAAATACATCCACAGGTGTGTCTCTAATTAACTCAGATGTTGCCAATAAACCTATCAGAAGCTTCCAAAGACATGACATCATCATATGGTCTGTCGCATATTGTTTAAAGGCATAGTACTCTTAAGGGTGCTTTACACGCTGTAACATCGCTAGCGTTTGCTAGCGATGTCGTGCACAATAGCACCCGCCCTGTCGTGTGTGCGATATGTGGTGATCGCTGCCGTAGCGAACATTATCGCTACGGCAGTGTCACACGCACATACCTTGCCAGCGATGTCGCTGCGACCGCTGAACAATACCTCC
Source organism: Anomaloglossus baeobatrachus (assembly GCF_048569485.1). Lineage (NCBI taxonomy): Eukaryota > Metazoa > Chordata > Amphibia > Anura > Aromobatidae > Anomaloglossus > Anomaloglossus baeobatrachus. Next base: position 65,075,533 of record NC_134358.1, read on the forward strand.
TTCAAGGGGGAGGTGCGTTCGGCGTCATAGCGACGTCACTGCCGCGACACTAAGCGGCCGCCCAATAGCAGAGGAGGGGCGGAGATGGGCGGAAGATCCTGCCCACCTCCTTCCTTCCTCATTGCCGGCGGGATGCAGGTATGGTGAGTTTCCTCGTTCCTGCAGTGTCACACGTACCGATGTGTGCTGCCGCAGGAACGACAAATAACCTCGCTACTCACCTGTCAACGATTTTTGGTTTTGGAGCGACCTCTCCAATACAAATGATTTTTACCTGTTTTGCGATCGTTTTAGGTCGCTCAGAGGTGTTAAGCCTGCTTTACACGGGACGACCGGTTGTGCGATTTCCCAATTGATCGTACCCGCCCCCGTCGTTTGTGCGTCACGAGCAAATCGCTGCCCATGTTGCACAAAGTCGTGAAACCCCCGTCACATGTACTTACCTGCTGAGCGACCTCGTTGTGGGCGGCGAACGTCCACTTCCTGAATGGGGAGGGACGTTCGGCGTCACAGCGACGTCACACAGCCGCCGGCCAATAGAAGCGGAGGGGCGGAGATGAGCGGGATGTAAACATACCGCCCACCTCCTACCTTCCGCATAGCCGGCGGGAGCCGTGGGACGCAGGTAAGCAGATTTCATCGCTCCCGTGGTGTCAAACGGAGCGATGTGTGCTGCCACGGGAACGATGAACAACCGGCACAAGTAAAAATAAACGATATTATGAAACGGAGCGACGAGTACACGACTCACGATTGGTGAGCGATACTGCGTCACTCAGAGGTTTCACACGAGACGACGTCGTGTACAATGCCGGATGTGTGTCACGAAAACCGTGACCCGACGATGCATCGCACGATCCGTCGTCTCGTGTAAAGCACCCTTTACATGCTGCAATGTCACTAACAACGCCGGATGTGTGTCACAAACACCGTGACCCCGACGATATATCGTTAGCGATGTCGCAGTGTGTAAAGTGTCGCGGGCGGAGGAGGGGACGCCGCGCTCTCCCACTGCTCGGGTCCGGCTGCCGCGGCTGCTGCGGCCTTCCGCTGCTCGGTGGCTCGAGCGATGGGCCGGATCCCGGGGACTCGAGCGGCGCTCCTCGCCCGTGAGTGAAAGGAGATTGGGATTTGGGGATAGTTTATTGTCCGTGACGCCACCCACGGTTGTGGTGATTGAATGTACACCACCGCTGCTCTGGCTGGGGATCCCGGGAGTGATGGTGTGGAGCAGCCAGTTGTTGGGTTGCCCCTCCGTGGGTAGGGGTTGGTGATCCCGGAGCCCAGTGATGGGGTTGGGATGGTGGACAGGCGGGTATGGGGCCTGTGGAGGTGCAGGGGCACAGGGGCAGCGCTGTGCCGCACGGCACGGAGGTACTCACTCAGCCAGTAAACACGACACAGTTCTCGGTAAACAAACGGCTGGTTGGATGGGTCCTTCGGGTGGTTATGGTGCTGACTTCCCCTGCAGTTGACGGTGACGGTCTCTTCCCTGCACCTATGTGTTGTTGTTTGGTAGCGATGGGTTCCCACCGGTAACCCGCTCTCCAGCTTGGATATGAGCCGGAGGAGCTCCACTCTTGCCCGCAGGCGCTGGCCCTGGGAAACTGGTGCCTTGGCGGTGGCGGTGTCTCCCCTTAACGGTTGGACTGTTGCCTTCAAACGGGACTTGGTTGTTGGGAGACAGTTGTCCCCTTCACTGACGGATTTGGCAAATTCGGCGACTCCTAGCCTTGCCGGGATCCGAAAGGCCCCTGCCCTGGTGCTGACTAATCTTCGTATACCGCTCCGGTACCGCCGGGTCACCACCCGTCCACGGTCCTTTCGGCAACCTCCAATCAGTCTCGCCTGCAGACAGTCACCGCCGTCTGCCAAGCTTGCTGTCTCAGTCCGGGGCACACACCCGGACTAACTTCAGGCTTCTTTCTGTCACTTTCTCTGTTGCTCTTACTTTAGCTCCTCTACCACTTCCTCTCACTTTGAACTTCCACTTCTCACTCTCCACTTCAACTCCTTCCACCTCCTCCTCCAAACTCTATCTCTCACTGATCTGCCTGGTTTTCCCGCCTCCAGGGCTGTGAACTCCTCGGTGGGCGGAGCCAACCGCCTGGCCCACCCCCTGGTGTGGAAACCAGCCCCTGGAGGAAGGCAACAAGGATTTTAGTTTTGCCCTTGTGTGTACCTGCAGGAAATGTGGGGTGCGTGTGGTGTTGTGACCTGTGACCCCTGGCTTGCCCAGGGCGTCACATTCCCCCTTAGCAAAGCGCAGACCGTCCTCGGGCTGCCCGTCCAACACCGGTTTTATTTTCCTTTTTGTTTTTCTGAAAAAGATAAAAAACGGTAACATATTTACAACTTATGGCATCATCCCACATCGGGAGGTTCAGTTCTTAAACGTTGCAAACTGTGTACGGTTACGGTTTCCGCTCTCTCCCACCCAAGCAACCTGGCCCTGATGCTGCCCCTAATGCCCAGGCAGCACCCCTTGACCCCAGTCCAGCACAAGTTACCCGAGCGGGATCTGTCCTTCCCCTCCAGAGGGTAGCCACCGGTTCCTGTGGTGGCTGGGCCCCAGCCTGCTCTGCTGTGGGCCCTCCCTCCAACCTGCCTCTCCGGAGGCGGCAATTACAGAAATGGTAACGGTAACATAACTTATTTACAAGCCACTAACGTCTGTGGTTGCCCTGCAAGTTCACGGGCTTGCCCATAAGGAGTCCCTTATGCAACTTTTTAAACGGTCCCCACGGGGACAACGGTGCCGGCAACGGCCGGTTTCCAAATCACGGTAAAATCAGATAAATCCTCGGTTCCATTTTCTTATCATCATTTTCAACTTTTAAATAAACACACTGGTGGTCCCAACTGGGACTGTGCAGCGGCACTCCGCTGCCTTTTGCGGCTCAACAGTCCATTCTCACTCGTGGGGCCCTAGTGCCACCTTCACATGGTGCACCACTCTGGACCCCACTGGTAGCTCGCTGCAGGCGATCTTCTTTCATATACATGCGGGCATGCACATCCGCTCTACACCCCTCTCGGGCATCAATCTCTCTGCGCAGCTGCTGTTGCCGCCGCTCCCAGCCGGGAGCACTTTCTGTTTGCTCCGGTTCAGCGTGTGCGGGGGACGGACCCAGCCAGAGTCCCTCCGTGTTGGCTACGACCGGCACCTTCAGTAATGAGGGACCCCACTGTGACATGGCCTGCTCTGCCTCCTGGCAGCTGCATCCCCGCCGTGCCTCCGGTGCATCTTTGCTGACGGGCTCAGCCTTCGGCTTCTTCCATGGAAGCGGATCAGGGTGGTCACGGGCTTTGGCTGCAGGTTGGTCCGCCGGGGCGGATTGGCAGGGTACCGCTACCGGTGGTGGTGGTAGCGGGCCTAGTGGTGGGGCAGCAGCAGCCAACACGGGTAGCGGGGGAGGTAGCAGGGCGAGCGGGTATGGACCGGGTCCCTCAGCCGCGATGACCGACCCACTAGGGGTACAGGGGCGTGGGTCACTTACCCTCCCTTCCAAGACTCCCTCCACCTCGCGTCTCCGTATGGCCGCCGCCACTTCCGCCATGTCGGCCTCCCACTCCTCCAGGAGGAGCTGCATGCGGATCTGCAGACAGCTGCTTAGCTGGACGGTCCGGACTTCCACCCGCGCTGCAATGCCAGCTGCGGGGACCACGGTGTTGCTGGTCGGACTCAGCATCTTTAGCAGCGGCCTCTTCCAGGAACCAGTCAATGGCCGCAGGGTCCTGGCGTCCCTGCTTCTATAGCCGCGGCTACATGCGGCCAGCCGCCATTTCGTCCCCATTAGCCTCTTTCCGGCCCCTCCTCTCTCGGGGCGGGGTTTCGGCCTTCACGCCTCTGCTACTCGAGAAGACGCTCGAGCGGGAACTTTTCGCGCCAAAGATGGCGACTTCTGAAATTTTTCGGCCGGATACCTCCGGCGGTCACAAGGCGCACTTCTACCCAACGGCAGAGCGGTAAGATCCTGTTCGTGATGCCAAGTTGTCGCAGGCGGAGGAGGGAACACCGCGCTCTCCCACTGCTCGGGTCCGGCTGCCGCGGCTGCTGCGGCCTGCCACTGCTCGGTGGCTCGAGCGATGGGCCGGATCCCGGGGACTCGAGCGGCGCTCCTTGCCCGTGAGTGAAAGGGGATTGGGATTTGGGGATAGTTTATTGTCCGTGACGCCACCCACGGTTGTGGTGATTGAATGTACACCACCGCTGCTTTGGCTGGGCATCCCGGGAGTGATGGTGGGGAGCAGCCAGTTGTTGGGTTGCCCGTCCGTGGGTAGGGGTTGGTGATCCCGGGGCCCAGTGATGGGGTTGGGATGGTGGACAGGCGGGTATGGGGCCTGTGGAGGTGCAGGGGCGCAGGGGCAGCGCTGTGCCGCACGGCACGGAGGTACTCACTCAGCCAGTAAACACGACACAGTTCTCAGTAAACAAACGGCTGGTTGGACGGGTCCTTCGGACGGTTACAGTGCTGACTTCCCCTGCAGTTGACGGTGACGGTCTCTTCCCTGCACCTATGTGTTGTTGTTTGGTAGCGATAGGTTCCCACCGGTAACCCGCTCCCCAGCTTGGATATGAGCCGGAGGAGCTCCACTCTTGCCCGCAGGCGCTGGCCCTGGGAAACTGGTGCCTTGGCGGTGGCGGTGTCTCCCCTTAACGGTTGGACTGTTGCCTTCAAACGGGACTTGGTTGTTGGGAGACAGTCGTCCCCTTCACTGACAGATTTGGCAAATTCGGCGACTACTAGCCTTGCCGGGATCCGAAAGGCCCCTGCCCTGGTGCTGACTAATCTTCGTATACCGCTCCGGTACCGCCGGGTCACCACCCGTCCACGGTCCTTTCGGCAACCTCCAATCAGTCTCGCCTGCAGACGGTCACCACCGTCTGCCAACCTTGCTGTCTCAGTCCGGGGCACACACCCGGACTAACTTCAGGCTTCTTTCTGTCACTTTCTCTGTTGCTCTTACTTTAGCTCCTCTACCACTTCCTCTCACTTTGAACTTCCACTTCTCACTCTCCACTTCAACTCCTTCCACCTCCTCCTCCAAACTCTATCTCTCACTGATCTGCCTGGTTTTCCCGCCTCCAGGGCTGTGAACTCCTCGGTGGGCGGAGCCAACCGCCTGGCCCACCCCCTGGTGTGGACACCAGCCCCTGGAGGAAGGCAACAAGGATTTTAGTTTTGACCTTGTGTGTACCTGCAGGGAATGTGGGGTGCATGTGGTGTTGTGACCTGTGACCCCTGGCTTTCCCAGGGCGTCACATAAAGCCCCCTTTAGTGTATGTAAACTTTTGACTTTGCAGAAAGTAATAAAAATGCCTTAAAACATTCTCTCTCCCTCCTCTCTCTCTCTCTCTCTCTCTCTCTATCTCTCATTTTTCTGGCAATTGACAAATATAAATAATTGACCTAAAATGGGAAAGGTTTATTCTGATTTCATGTCAGATAGTGACAAAAACATCCATATGTGTCTTTTTAGATAGTGTATGTAAACTTCTGGTTTCAACTTTAAATAATATTCTTACATAGGGTTATTATATAAATGTCCACCTTCACTGTTCTGCACAGACAACTACAGGAAGCTGCAAATCACTTTCCATGTTGTGGACAGGAGCTTCTTCAATATCATATATGGAAGACAAAGTGAAGTAGAGAAAAAGCATGGAACAGCCACTTTTTGCTTGGTGGAGCCATCAAGTTGCCATGGCTCGAGATCTAGATGCATGTCGCTATAAGAAAAAAAACCAAATCAGGTCTTTGGTATAGCAGGTTGTTTCTCAAGGGCGCAAGTCTCTTCTGATGTAATTTAGTGGTGCTACTGTTATTCTCCTTTGGATCTGCTGGATCTGTAGAGTCCACTTTCTTCAAGTAAACTGAGACAGTCCATCTGGATTTTGTTCCTTGCTGCATCTTCTTACATATTAATCAGTGTCCAGTAGGTGATTTCTTCTCGCACACTCTTGTCTGAGCTGCCTCATCATCTGCTATACCAACACTGCACCTGACACTTCCACAGATTACCAATTACACACAGGAGATCGCCAACTAGAGAGCTCTCACCTTCTCCAGGCTTTCCTAAACTCTTCTCCTTTCTGTAGGTTATGGAGTCACAATGTGTTGGTATTATTGGCCATTATATGGTAATAATATTTGAAAATATTAAGGAGGTGCTTTTTGGCAACCATGCGTGGTAATTTGTGTAATATGGCACTATGATTAAATTTAGGTCATGGATCTGTGCTCTCAGGTTGTGCAGCAACTGCACCAAATTGCTGGGTTTCTGGTCACGGCGCATGCCCAGGCATAACCAGAACCCAGGAAAGCCCTCCCGGATAAGTTCAATGGTGGGAGGGATAAGTTTACCACCTTCAAGGAGGCCTGTAAGTTCTACTTCAGGCTCCGCCGTTGAACTTCCAGGAGTGAGGACCAGCGAGTGGTGATAGTAGTCTCTCTCTGGGCCTTCTCACTGCCTACCGACTCCCACTCATTATGGTCTATAGATGAATTTTTTGCGGCTTTGGCCCAGGTACAGTGACACTCGCAGAATCTAAACTTTGTAGATTCCAGCAGGGGGCAAGGCCAGAGGAGGAATATTGTTCAGAGTTCCAGAGATGGGCCACTGGCACCCAATGGAATGATTCCAATGTAATTTCTGTCAGGGTGTGTTAAGTAGGCTTAGGGACTCTATGGTTCAATATGCCTCTCCGGAGTTGCTGGAGGATGCCATGGCTCTCACTATCGGAGTGGAGAGACGCCTAAGGGAGAGACCCTCTAAGACCCTTTCCCCTGTTGTTCTACCCATGGAAGAAATATCTGCTGTACAAATTGATGAACCCATGCAGTTGGGGGGAGCCTCCCCTCAGGTTGAATTGCTTACGGTTTGTTGTGAGTTCGGGGCTTGCTTTTACTGCTGATATAAGAGTCATTATATTGGGGCCTGTCTATTAAGACCTAACCAAGTCAATCTGGTAATACGTCACGTCCTACTGGTCGGGTGGAGGGAAATGGTATAAAAGTGCTGTTGGGGTTTTGGGCTTAAGGTTTGCTGGTCCTTTTAAGGTTACAGACATTCTTAACCCTTTGACCAAAACGTGGTCCACAGGTCCCTGCTCCGGAGATGTGTTTTCCCTTCTGAGCCAATATTGTTACCACCGTCTCCAGGGTGCTTGGCTGGTGACGGAGGGTCCTGTTCACATTTGTTGAGGTGAATGATATGTTCTAGTCTTGAGAGTCCTGAGGCCTCTCACTAAAGGGGGGGTACTGTCACAGTTGTCTCTCTATCTTTGAAGAAGAGTGACAGGTTGAGGAGTAGAGTCACTCATTACCATCTTGGGCTGTGTATTTAAATATAGTTTCATTTCCTTTGGGACCTAATGAGTTAATGTCAGTTTTGTTGCCAGCAGCTCCCAGCAGAGCATTTCAGCTGCAGCTGCTTTGTAGCCACGCCCCTTCAGATATAAGTAGTAGTGTTTTCCCAGCAGTCCTTGCTGCAGATACAAATCCATTTGTTCTCTGGCAGCTTGGAGGGCTTTACTAGGAGAGTAGGGACAGCTGCAGGTGAGGATAGGCGGAGTCCCATCTACCCCTCTCAATAGAGCTAGGGCCCATCAATGTTATTGTGTCCCCGGCGTTCCCCCTTACTTATTGTATTGTTTGCTGTATTTTTGTCATGTGTCAGATGCCCGTAGGTCTGATCGCATGTGCCACGCTTGACTTCACTAAAAGAAACACACAATAAAAAAAGAAACGCTCTAAAACTGGGCCAAAACTGGATGCCTCTTTTGGTGCATTTTTCGCCCAGAATGTGCAGATTTGATGCAGAAAATGCGTGCACATAGCCTTAAAAGAAATCTGAAATAATAAGAACCAAGTTTTTTTTTTATGGGGATTTAATGAAATATCAATCACAGATGGATGAAAGCAATTAATCTGACAATGGCCCTATTTACCTATAGATGGAGGTCTTATCTGCGGATGAAACCAATAATTAAATACAGTTAACTCTTCCTAAGAAAACAATGGAGAAGTCAAATAGTTAGAGAGGTATTTCCTCCGCTATGAAGATCACATTAACAACAAGGATGATATTTTGGACAAAGCAGTTGTGCAAATCTCTCAAATAGCAGGTCACCATTATTTGCATTGGGGTCAGTTGGTTCTAGTTCCAAGCCTATGGTGGTAACGCTTTAACTCCCAGTGATATTACTTTGTTTTCCATTGAAGGCTTATTATACAAGTAATGTGTTTGGAGTTTTTTTGACCAGTGATAAATGAGGGAAGGATCTGAAGGTCCCAAAGTAAAATCACCCTTGCATCTCCCGGAAAAGACAAACAAGCGACGTCCTGACTGAGTCAGGTCAAAAATAGAAAGGCTACAGAGAAGAGCTCAAGTGTTTTCCTGAGAAACACCACAAGGGGGTCTCGTCTAATAGCTTTCCTCACAATTACTCCATAACCCGCTGCTGTCTCATCCATCATCTGTCGCTGGACTGATTGCCGGAGGCTCGGCCTCAAAAAGAAAAGGGGAATGTCAGTCCTCGTCGAACATAAACCAAATATCCCGCACTAAACAAACAGAAGTGTGAGAATGAGAGGGCCACGCTCGGAAATCACATTTCTACAAATTCACTCATTAACCTATAAACAATAACAGCTTTTATATTTTCCGCATAGTTATTGGCGAACACAATGAGATATATTTGCTAAAAGGTGCCATTTCAGTCACAAGAGATTAATGGCTTCCCTGGGGTGAAAAATGATTCCGCTGAGTTATTTCAGGCGCTTCGTCAATGACTTTTGTTGAGTAATATTGGAAAAGGTTAAGAGCTTTGTAAACAGTGGCAAAAACATTTGCTCAGAGAGAGAGTTAAAACCTTCCGACCTTCAAGAAGTCCCTTTAGGCTGGGGTTACACGATGACTTTGGTCGTACGATGACGAGACCAAAGGACCAAAACCATTGGCCTTGTCTGTGTCTTTTTGGCGTAACTATTTTAGAACTGACAAATTGAAGACAGGTCCATTGTACTTTGAAAGTCACAAACAACTTATGTCAAAGTCTACAGTATAGGGGCAATCAAGTGGACATCCCTTCCAAAATATGACTTGGTTGAATTCTCTGCAATAGCTTTGTGACCTCTATGATAACCATTATGTAGTGTTGCCATGAAGTTCTACCATTAAAATAACATTTTGTTTTTACATGTAGCCCCCTGTTTGGTTGGATTCTGGGACCCCAGCCCCCTTACCCTCCCCCCACCTGATTGATCACACCTTAAAGTATAACCATCAGTTAAATGTTTGTATGTTATAACTCAACAATAGTACACATGAAAATTAGCAACTTTATAGCACATCTTATAAGAGAAATCTGCTTCTATCTCGGACTGTCAAACTGATCTTTAACTCTTAATTAATGGGTAAAGTTTGTGTCCAGTGAAGACAGATAGAAGATGACTGATGGTGAGAAGATTTGTTAAGGGTGCTTTACACGCTGCGACATCGCTAGCGTTTGCTAGCGATGTCGTGCGCGATAGCACCCGCCCCCGTCGGTGCGACATTTTGTGATTGCTGCCGCAGCGAACATTATGGCTACGGCAGCGTCACACGCACATATCTGGTCAGCGACGTCGCTGTGACCGCCGAACAATCCCTCCTTCAAGGGGGAGGTGCGTTCGGCGTCATAGCGACGTCACTGCGGCGTCACTAAGCGGCCGGCCAATAGAAGCGGAGGGGTGGAGATGAGCGGGACGTAACATCCCGCCCACCTCCTTCCTTTCGCATTGTCGGTGGACGCAGGTAAGGAGATGTTCGTCGTTCCTGCGGTGTCACACATAGCGGTGTGCTGCCGCAGCAACGGGGAACTACATCGCTACTCACCTGTCAATAATTTCTGGTGTTGGAGCGACCTCTCCAACACCAACGATTTTTACCTCTTTTGTGATTGTTTTAGGTCGCTCAGAGGTTTTACATGCTGCAATGTCGCAACCGGCGCCGGATGTGCGTCACTAACAATGTGACCTCGACGATATATCGGTAGCGATGTCGCAGCGTGTAAAGTACCCTTTAGAGGCAAACACAGACATTGTGCTGCAAGTTACAATTCTTCATTTCTTCATAGAACCTTATGAACACCAACTGTCATCTCCTATCTCAGTAATGGGGAAATCTGTATTAACCAATTTTACCTATGAACTTAGAATTTTTAGGATGAATGATTAGCTAGGGAGAAAAAAGAAGTGAATTTTTCAGATACGATATATTATTAAATTTCTAATTTTCATGTGTATTATTGATTTATGGAAAAAAAAGGAGTGTGATGACGTCATTACTGTGCACGCCTGTGTCCTGAGCTGTCAGAGCGACAGAACAGTGGACGCATTGAGGAGTCCAGAGAAGCGGGAGAACGAGGAGGAAGTAAGCATGTATTGATCACGGTGGCCAGATGACTATGGGCCTGCATAATGCTGCTCCATGGGGCTGCATAATGCTGCTACATGGGGCTGCATAATGCTGTTATATGGGCCTGCATAATGCTGCTACATGGGGCTGCATAATGCTGCTACATGGGGCTGCATAATGCTGCTACATGGGGCTGCATAGTGCTGCTACATGGGGCTGCATAGTGCTGCTACATGGAGATGCATAATGCTGCTACATGGGGCTGCATAGTGCTGCTACATGGGGCTGCATAATGCTGTCAAATGGGGTTGCATAGTACTTCTACATGGGGCTGCATAATGCTGCTACATGGGGCTGCATAATGCTGCTACATGGGGCTGCATAATGCTGCTGCATGGTGCTGCTACATGGGGGCTGATGCATGAACTGCTACATGGGAGCTTCTGCATGGTGCTGCTACATGGGGGCGTCTACAAGGGGGCTGCTGCATGGGGGCTGCTACATGGGGGCTGCTACATGGGGGCTGCTGCATGGTGCTTCTACATGGGGGCTTGTGCATGGTGCTGCTACATGGGGGCTTCTACATTGGTGCTGCATGATGCTGCTACATCGGGGCTGCTACATGGGGCTGCTACATGGAGGCTGCTGCATGGTGCTGCTACATGTGGGGCTGTATTATATTATGTGGAGCAATCTGGGGTGCATTATATTATATGGATGAATATTTGGTTCATTATTCTATATGGAGGGCTATGGGGGCTGCATAAAACTATGGAGGAATATGCGGGTGCATTATATGGAGTAATATGAGGCTCCATTAAATTACGTGGAGCAATATGGATGCATTTTGTTATATGGAGGAATGTAGGTCTGCATACTTTTATACCGCCCAGAGCTGTATGTCCCCACCAACCCAGTGCTGTATACCCCCCCAGAGGTCTATGTCCCTCCCACCCCAGTGCTGTATACAGCCCAGAGCTCTATGTCCCTTCTACCCCAGTGCTGTATATGCCCCAGAGCTCTATGTCCCTTCCACTTCATTGCTGTATATCCCCCCAAAGCTGTATGTCCCGCTCCACCCTAGTGCTGTATAACCATCAAAGTTGTACCCCCCCTCTAGAGCTGTATGCCCCCCATTACTGTATGCCCCCCTCCTCAGTAATGTGTATGCCCCCCAGTAATGTGTATGTTCCCAGCCTCTCCTGTGATGTATATACAGCAGTGTATGTGTGCGGCCATGTCTGTTAGTGATGGCCACCAATCGGTGCAGTACAGCCACATGCTCTGGAGTAGCTGGACGAGAGACAAGCGGAGAGGTGAATGAGGCTGTTGCCGGCTTCCCCATATTAATAATACCTCTAATGTGGCTCAGTGGTTAGTCTTGCAGCGCTGGGGTCCTGGGTTCAAATCCTACCAAAGACACCATCTGCAAAAAGTTTGTATGTTCTCCCCGTGTTTGCGTGGGTTTCCTCTGGGTTCTCCGGTTTCCTCCCACACTCCAAAGACAATACTGATAGGGAATTTAGATTGTGAGCACCAATGGGGACAGTGTTGATAATTCATGTAAAGCGCTGCGGAATAGGTTAGCACTATATAAGTGAATACATATTATTATTATTATTATTAATAATGTGTCTTTGTTTGTATGATGTGTGTCTGTATGTCAGTGTATATGAAAGTGTATAGATTTATGTCTATTTATATGTGTTTTTCTGAATTTCTCTTTAAATATGTATATGTATGTATGCCTGTATGTGTATGTATCTGTATGTGTGTGTCTGTGTGTGGATGGTGTGATGCCCACTGAAACTCGCCCGGGGCCCACAAAAACCTGGAGCCGACCCTGCTAGAGAGGGCTGGTAGACAGGTAACAGGATGACTGGGGACCGCAGGCAGACAGGTAGCATGATGACTGGAGACTGCTGCTAGACAGGTAGCAGGATGACTGGAGATCGCTGGCAGACAGGTAGCAGGATGACTGGAGACCGCTGCCAGACAGGTAGCAGGATGACTGGAGACCGCTGCCATACAGGTAGCAGGATGACTGGAGACCGCTGGCAGACAGGTAGCAGGATGACTGGAGACCGCTGCCAGACAGGTAGCAGGATGACTGGAGACCGCTGGCAGACAGGTAGCAGGATGACTGGAGACCGCTGGCAGACAGGTAGCAGGATGACTGGAGATCGCTGGCAGACAGGTAGCATGATGACTTGAGACCGCTGCCAAACAAGTAGCAGGATGACTGGAAACCGCTGGCAGTCAGGTAATAGGATGACTTGAGACCGCAGGCAGACAGGTAGCAGGATGACTGGAGACCGCTGCCAGACAGGTAGCAGGATGACTGGAGACCGCTGGCAGACAGGTAGCAGGATGACTGGAGACCGCTGCCAGACAGGTAGCAGGATGACTGGAGACCGCTGGCAGACAGGTAGCAGGATGACTGGAGATCGCTGGCAGACAGGTAGCAGGATGACTGGAGATCGCTGGCAGACAGGTAGCATGATGACTTGAGACCGCTGCCAAACAAGTAGCAGGATGACTGGAAACCGCTGGCAGTCAGGTAATAGGATGACTTGAGACCGCAGGCAGACAGGTAACAGGATGACTGGAGACCGCTGGCAGACAGGTAGCAGGATGACTGGAGACCGCTGGAAGTCAGGTAACAGGATGACTGGAGACCGCAGGTAGTCAGATGACAGGATGACTGGAGACCGCAGGCAGACAAGATGACTGGAGAGACTGATAGCAGACAGGTAATAAAATGACTGGAGATCGCTGGTAGTCAGGTGACAGGATGACTGGAGACCGCTGGCAGTCAGGTGACAGGATGACTGGAGACCGCTGGCAAACAGGTTGCAGGATGCTGGAGACCACTGACAGTCAGACAGCAGGATGAATGGAGTCTGCTGGCAGACAGGTAGTTGGATGGCTGAAGACTGTTGGCAGACAGGAAACAGGATAACTAGAGACCTATGGTAGGCAGGTAATAGGATGACTGGAGATGACATGGCAGACAGGTAGCAGAGTTACTGAGTGCAGGGAGAAGGCAAAAGACTCTCAGAAGTTCTATGGAAATCTGACAGCCTCAGAAGACACACAACAACTGAAGATGAACACAAGACAGAAGGTCCAGGACCCGAGGTAGGTTGCAGACAGGATTCCAGAAGCCAATATGCAGTACTAAATACAGATCCAGCACAAGATACAGACACAAGACACAGATCCAGCACAAGGCACAGATCCAGCACAAGGCACAGATCCAGTACAAGACACAGATCCAGCACAAGGCACAGATCCAGCACAAGGCACAGATCCAGTACAAGGCACAGATCCAGTACAAGGCACAGATCCAGCACAAGGCACAGATCCAGCACAGTCCCCCCAGCACAGAAACAGGGCTAGTTTTACTTAAAGTAAAGGCCCAGTTGAGAGTCCGAGAGGCCCTTAAATAGGTCACAGAAGTTTATCAAATGAAACAAATCTTGAAGTGGAGCAAACAAGGGGTAGGACATAACAACCAGTCATTTCCTAAAATGTCAAATCTTAATTTTGAAAATATGACACAATTGTAGTTGAACATAAAATGTCTATCACATTGCTGGCATCATCATGGCCCTTAATTATATAGCTACACTTGGTTTGGCAAGTATTGAGCATGTTTATCTAGACTGCCAGTAACCAAGACAAGCGCATTGGTCATTAACCCAAACAAGCCGAATGGCCACACATTTGCCTGGTGGTAATAACGGTTTATCTGGGACTCCACTGGAAGTTTGGATATGAAATATTAAAATATTCCACTTTTTTATCTTTTGCCATTACAGCCGCAGGCTTCCTACGTCCTCGCTGCTCCTTGCTGGCATTGTTACTTAGTCGCATTTATAGATAGGCACAGTGATGTTACGTGTAAAAACAATATGGATAACATGTCTGGGTTTTCTTCCTCCGGCCAACCTAGCACATCCATATGTTACATGGGCATACATTCATTATTATGACCACCAATTAGTTATACATACACTGTGTGCAGAATTATTAGGAAAATGAGTATTTTGATCATATGATACTCTTTATACAGTACAGACCAAAAGTTTGGACACACCTCATTTAAAGAGTTTTCTTTATTTTCATGACTTGGAAAATTGTAGATTCACATTGAAGACATTAAAACTATGAATTAACACATGTAGAATGAAATACTTAACAAAAAAGTGTGAAACAACAGAAAATATGTCTTATATTCTAGGTTCTTCAAAGTAGCCACCTTTTGCTTTGATTACTGCTTTGCACACTCTTGGCATTCTCCTGATGAGCTTCAAGAGGTAGTCACCGGAAATGGTCTTCCAACACTCTTGAAGGAGTTCCCAGAGATGCTTAGCACTTGTTGGCCCTTTTGCCTTCACTCTGCGGTCCAGCTCACCCCAAATCATCTCAATTGGCTTCAGGTCTGGTGACTGTGGAGGCCAGGTCATCTGGCGTAGCACCCCATCATTCTCCTTCTTATTCAAATAGCCTTTTCACCACTTGGAGGTATGTTTGGGGTCATTTTCCTGTTGAAAAATAAATGATGGTCCAACTAAACGCAAACCAGATGGAATAGCATGCCGCTGCAAGATGCTGTGGTAGCCATGCTGGTCCAGTATGCCTTCAATTTTGAATAAATCCCCAACATGGTCACCAGCAAAGCACCCCCACACCATCACACCTCCTCCTCCATGCTTCACGGTAGGAACCAGGCATGTAGAGTCCATCCGTTCACCTTTTCTGCGTCTCAGAAAGACACGGTGGTTGGATCCAAGGATCTCAAATTTGGACTCATCAGACCAAAGCACGAATTTACACTGGTCTAATGTCCATTCCTTGTGTTCTTTAGCCCAAACAAGTCTCTTCTGCTTGTTGCCTGTCCTTAGCAGTGGTTTCCTAGCAGCTATTTTACCATGAAGGCCTGCTGCACAAAGTCTCCTCTTAACAGTTGTTCTAGAGATGTGTCTCCTGCTAGAACTGTGTGTGGCATTGACCTGGTCTCTAATCTGAGCTGCTGTTAACCTGCGATTTCTGAGGCTGGTGACTCGGATAAACTTATCCTCCGCAGCAGAGGTGACTCTTGGTCTTCCTTTCCTGGGGCGCTCCTCATGTGAGCCAGTTACTTTGTACCGTTTGATGGTTTTTGCCACTGCACTTGGGGACACTTTCAAAGTTTTCCCAATTTTTCAGACTGACTGACCATCATTTCTTATAGTAATGATGGCCACTCGTTTTTCTTTACTTACCTGCTTTTTTCTTGCCATAATACAAATTCTAACAGTCTATTCAGTACGACTATCAGCTGTGTATCCACCAGACTTCTGCACAACACAACTGATGGTCCCAACCCCATTTATAAGGCAAGAAATCCCACTTATTAAACCTGACAGGGCACACCTGTGAAGTGAAAACCATTTCCGGTGACTACCTCTTGAAGCTCATCAAGAGAATAACAAGGAAAAAAAAACAAAAAAAAAAACAAAACAAATTGAAGGATTCAGCTCACCCATTACGAGTCCATTTTCAGTGGTCAGTGCACGGGCAGATAGCAGGCCGGCTCCTGGGTGATGATTCTTTAAGGTTCAAATTAGTTTTTTGTCCAGCACCATCCAATATATACCTTCAATCCACGAAAAACTTTTTCATCTTAAAAATTATATTTTTATTGTGCATATTTAAAAAAAAAAAAAAAAAATGTATCCTTTAAAAACACATGTCCATCCGTTCTAACGCGTTTTGAGCTCTTAGGATCTCTTACTCATAGCATAGACAACATAAAAATCCATATAGAATGCATTTTTATGTTGGCTATGCTATGAGTAAGAGCTCCTAGGAGCTCAAAACGCATAATAATGGATAGACATGTGTTTATAAATGATAAACATTTCTTAAAATATGCACAATAAAAATATAATTTTTAAAATGAAAACGTTTTTTGTGGATTTAAGATATGTATTGGACAGTGCTGGACAAAAACCTAATTTGAACCTTAAAGAATCATCAAGAGAATGCTAAGAGTGTACAAAGCAGTAATCAAAGCAAAAGATGGCTACTTTGAAGAACCTAAAATATAAGACATATTTTCAGTTGTTTCCCACTTTTTTGTTAAATATTTCACTCCACATATGTTAATTCATGGTTTTGATGTCTTCAATGTGAATTTACAATTTTCAGAGTCATGAAAATAAAGAAAACTCTTTGAACGAGAAGGTGTGTCCAAACGTTTGGTCTGTACTGTACATGTTGTCCTACTCCAAGCTGTATAGGCTTGAGAGACAACTACCAATTAAGTAAATCAGGTGATGTGCATCTCTGTAATGAGGAGGGGTGTGGTGTAATGACATCAACACCCTATATAAGGTGTGCTTAGTTATTAGGCAACTTCCTTTCCTTTGGCAAAATGGGTCAGAAGAGAGATTTGATGGGCTCTGAAAAGTCCAAAATTGTGAGATGTCTTTCAGAGGGATGCAGCAGTCTTGAAATTACCAAACTTTTGAAGCGTGATCACCGAACAATCAAGCGTTTCATGGCAAATAGCCAACAGGGTCGCAAGAAGCGTGTTGGGCAAAAAAGGCGCAAAATAACTGCCCATGAATTGAGGAAAATCAAGCATGAAGCTGCCAAGATGCCATTTGCCACCAGTTTGGCCATATTTCAAAGCTGCAATGTTACTGGAGTATCAAAAAGCACAAAGTGTGCCATACTCAGGGACATGGCCAAGAAAAGGAAGGCTGAAAAACCACCACCTTTGAACAAGAAACATAAGATAAAGCATCAAGACTGGGCCAAGAAATATCTTAAGACTGATTTTTCAAAGGTTTTATGGACTGATGAAATGAGAGTGACTCTTGATGGGCCAGATGGAGAGAGAGCGAGAGAGATTACACTCTACAAAAGAGATAGGATGCTCCTGACCATAAGAGCTTATGTGTCGCCCAGAGCTATGGGTTACTCGGTCCCAGGCCGTATATGTACGGGGATGCTGTGCCCCAGGGAATGGATGGAAGGGTCCGTCGCAGAAAGAAGGGAGACCACATAGTGGGGATGCAGTGCAACTCTTGTCTACTCACTGTCAGATGCAATGGTGGCCTCGAGGATGGCTGGTTCAGACCCCTGGTCCCTTTCGTCCCAGTGCAGGTGTGGTGACCTGGTAGTCTCTTTCCCAGGCACCTCTCTCATGTTGGTGGAACCCCGTAGCCAGGAGCGTGTGTGCGTCCCTTACTGTCTTTTGGCAGTCTCTTGTCCGTATGGGGGGGCTGTGCAAACCCTGTAGGGTCGGTGTTCTGTTCCGGTCCCTGGCTAAATCTTTACTGCTGGTGCCCCCGCATTCTTGGGTCAGTGAGATCCATGAAGGTCCCCTCACTGTGCAGGTATTTGTCAGGTTGCGTGAAGCTGTCGCCTGACCGAGGGCCCTGTGCCCCGTCGGTGCTCTGGTTCCAGAGGTACCTGACTGTACCATCCCTGGCAACCACTCTCCTTGCCAAGTGGGTCACCGTTACAGGACCCCATCTGGAGACATGTCTGCCCCTGTCAACTGTCACTACGGGACTCCACTGTCTGACTGAGTGTCTATGTCTGTTTTATCCCCTCCCACCAGGCTGTCGGCTAGTGGACTCTACTGGCTCTACCTCTAGGTGGCCATCCATTGGGTCCCGGACTAGTCAGTCATCCCTAATGGGGAGTGGGAAACCGGGGATGTTATGTGTGTTGTTGGTGCTGGCACTGGGTTTCCAGGTCCCTGGGGGTAGGCCCTGCATCTGGTTCAGGATGCAGTACCTAGTAGTGCCCTGAGGAGTTCAGGGGCACTACACTTATACTCTCCAGGATAGAGAGAGGACCCTGCTAACCATGAGAGCTTACACTCTACAGAAGAGACAGAGAACCCTGCTGACCATAAGAATTACACTCTACAGACGAGAGAATCTTGCTGACCATAAGAGCTTACACTCTACAGGAGAGAGAAAGGAGCCTGCTGACCATAAGGACTTACACACTACAGGAGAGAGAGAGAGAATCTTGCTGACCATAACAGCTTACACTCTACAGGAGAGAGAGAGGACCCTTCTGACTATAAGGGCTTACACACTACAGGGGAGAGAGAGGACCTCACTGATCATAAGAGCTTACCTTTTGCAGGAGAGAGAACCCTGTTGACCATAACATCTTACACTCAAACTCAACAGAAGAGACAGAGAGGACCCTGCTGACCATAAGAGCTTACACTCTACAGGGAAGAGAGAGGACTATGCTGACCATAAGAGCTTACACTCAACAGAATAGAGAGAAGACCTTTCTGACGATAAGAGCTTGCACTCTACAGGAGAGAGAGGACCTCAATGACCATAAACGCTTACACTCTATGGCAGATACAGCACCCGGCTGACCATAATAGCATACACTCTACAGCATATAGAGGATGCTGTTAATCATAAGAGCTCATACCTTACCGAAAGCAGAGAGAGAGGACCCTGCTGATGATAATGTAGCCCCCACGGGGCAAAGGGGTCAATTGGCTCACCTTTACTCGCCACCAGGCCGGTGATGCAGGTCTCTACAATGTCACAGGTGGCCTGGCCCGGTTCCGTGGCCCCAAGGTGTGCTGTGAAAAGGAAAGGTGATGGAGGGAGGGGATGATTGTCGTGACGCCACCTTTGGGACAGACCAGGGTTTAGCTGCAAAGATGGCTTCGCTCCCCACAGGTGGAGTGGGCCCCAGGAAAATGAGGCCGGTGGGGACAGCCGGTGGCGCCGAAGCGTGGGGCGGCGGCAGCGGCAATGACATGGAGGACACCGGGGCTGCAGTTCAAAGTTCTTTTCACTCACAGTTTTTAACATGCCCCGATGGTGCAGCTCTCCACCGCGATGGGCTCCAGCCGGTCCCGGGTAAATCAGAAGCAATCACCGGTGTCTGTGGAGTGTGAAACCTTTCTCCTCTGATCTTACTTGTGGATCCCCATGGCTTGAAGCAACTTGTGGACATTCTTGTAAAGTGTCCCGTCCCATATGCAGGTGGCGCGGATCCTCGCTGTGTGGCCTGGCTACAATCCCGATCCCGGATCCTATGTGTCACTGTGCTCCGGGAAAATGGGTGGTGAGTGAAGGGACTGGGAATCCCCATCCTCTGCAGATTCTGGTAATCCAACGTGGAGTATGTCCTACCCCAGGGCTCTGCACCCTGCCTGCGCTGGCACTGTGGGAACGGTTAGGCTCGACCTCAGCTACCTTGTTCTCCTCTGTCTCACTAGCTACACCGGTTGCCTCTTGCCCCCTTCCAGTCTGGTTCTAGCAGGAGAAGCTCTCAAGCTCTGAATCTTACACTCAACAGAAGAGAGAGAGAGGACCCTGCTGACCATAAGAGCTTACACTCCACAGAATAGAGAGAAGACCTTTCTGGCCATAAGAGCTTCCACTCTACAAGAGAGAAAGGACCCCAGTGACCATACCAGCTTATACTCTATGGCAGATAGAGGACCCAGCTGACCATAAGAGCTCATACTCTCAGAAAGCAGAGAGAGAGGACAGTGCTGACGATAATAGCGTACACTCTACATGACAGAGAGAGGACTTTGCGACCACAAGAGCTTATACTCTACAGGAGAGAAAGATTGATGGTCTATTTACAGGAACTTACCGGCGGCACGATACAACTACCAGTTAGTAAACTATTACCAATCAGTGACCGCTTGACTGCCTGTTTACATAGACTGAGTCAAGCAAATAATGCACAGAGCGACCTATATAATGGATTACTCACAGGGCATAGATCCATAGTTCTTGAGTCCTGTTTACACTGGATGATGCGCCTCCAGAAAAAGTTGATGTTTTTTGCTGCACATAACAGATCAACAGCCTGTTTACACAGTAAGATAATCGGGAAATGAGCATTTTTAAGAACGCTCATTCACGATTATCTTCCACTGTCATGCTCCATGACTCTAGTGTTGGAAAACACCTATGCAGTACAAACTGTAATCCACTGGAACCCGCGGATCTGTCAGAACCTTTGTACTGACCACCACTGTACAAGGTGTGATAATCCCCTAGATGACATAGCCACAGGGCATTATGGGGTGATGCTTCAGCAGTGTGAGAAATTGTGCCAGGTGTTGTTTTTTTTTTCCAAACCGAAAATTTAATTTCATAGTGTTCAAATTCATGTGAAATGATGAATTTTCAGGAAAACTTGGTCCACACTAGACCGTTCATTTCATGTTTACTGTTAATTCTGCACTTTCTAATTTTCTGTTTTTTATATCCTTAAATGGTTACTGTTCGTTACGACCACTTGATCTATTTAGATATTATAACTAGTGATGAGCGGGCACTACCGTGCTCAGGTGCTTGGTACTCGTAACTAGTGATGAGCGGGCACTACCATGTTCAGGTGCTTGGTACTCGTAACTAATGATGAGTGAGCACTACCATGCTCAGGTGCTCAGTACTGGTAACTAGTGATGAGTGGGCACTACCATGCTCAGGTGCTCAGTACTGGTAACTAGTGATGAGTGGGCACTACTATGCTCAGGTGCTTGGTACTCGTAACTAGTGATGAGCGGGCACTACTATGCTCAGGTGCTTGGTACTCGTAACTAGTGATGAGCGGGCACTACTATGCTCAGGTGCTCAGTACTCGTAACTAGTGATGAGCGGGCACTACCATGCTCAGGTGCTTGGTACTCGTAACTAGTGATGAGCGGGCACTACCATACTCAGGTGCTTGGTACTCGTAACTAGTGATGAGTGGGCACTACTATGCTCAGGTGCTTGGTACTCGTAACTAGTGATGAGCGGGCACTACTATGCTCGGGTGCTCGGTACTCGTAACTAGTGATGAGTGGGCACTACTATGCTCAGGTGCTTGGTACTCGTAACTAGTGATGAGCGGGCACTACTATGCTCAGGTGCTCAGTACTCGTAACTAGTGATGAGCGGGCACTACCATGCTCAGGTGCTTGGCACTCGTAACTAGTGATGAGCGGGCACTACCATGTTCAGGTGCTTGGTACTCGTAACTAATGATGAGTGAGCACTACCATGCTCAGGTGCTCAGTACTGGTAACTAGTGATGAGTGGGCACTACCATGCTCAGGTGCTCAGTACTGGTAACTAGTGATGAGTGGGCACTACTATGCTCAGGTGCTTGGTACTCGTAACTAGTGATGAGCGGGCACTACTATGCTCAGGTGCTTGGTACTCGTAACTAGTGATGAGCGGGCACTACTATGCTCAGGTGCTCAGTACTCGTAACTAGTGATGAGCGGGCACTACCATGCTCAGGTGCTTGGTACTCGTAACTAGTGATGAGCGGGCACTACCATACTCAGGTGCTTGGTACTCGTAACTAGTGATGAGTGGGCACTACTATGCTCAGGTGCTTGGTACTCGTAACTAGTGATGAGCGGGCACTACTATGCTCGGGTGCTCGGTACTCGTAACTAGTGATGAGTGGGCACTACTATGCTCAGGTGCTTGGTACTCGTAACTAGTGATGAGCGGGCACTACTATGCTCGGGTGCTCGGTACTCGTAACTAGTGATGAGTGGGCACTACTATGCTCAGGTGCTTGGTACTCGTAACTAGTGATGAGTGAGCACTACCATGCTCGGGTGCTCAGTACTCATAACTAATGATGAGTGAGCACTACCATGCTCAGGTGCTCAGTACTGGTAACTAGTGATGAGTGGGCACTACCATGCTCAGGTGCTCAGTACTGGTAACTAGTGATGAGTGGGCACTACTATGCTCAGGTGCTTGGTACTCGTAACTAGTGATGAGCGGGCACTACTATGCTCAGGTGCTTGGTACTCGTAACTAGTGATGAGCGGGCACTACTATGCTCAGGTGCTCAGTACTCGTAACTAGTGATGAGCGGGCACTACCATGCTCAGGTGCTTGGTACTCGTAACTAGTGATGAGCGGGCACTACCATACTCAGGTGCTTGGTACTCGTAACTAGTGATGAGTGGGCACTACTATGCTCAGGTGCTTGGTACTCGTAACTAGTGATGAGCGGGCACTACTATGCTCGGGTGCTCGGTACTCGTAACTAGTGATGAGTGGGCACTACTATGCTCAGGTGCTTGGTACTCGTAACTAGTGATGAGCGGGCACTACTATGCTCAGGTGCTCAGTACTCGTAACTAGTGATGAGCGGGCACTACCATGCTCAGGTGCTTGGTACTCGTAACTAGTGATGAGCGGGCACTACCATGTTCAGGTGCTTGGTACTCGTAACTAATGATGAGTGAGCACTACCATGCTCAGGTGCTCAGTACTGGTAACTAGTGATGAGTGGGCACTACCATGCTCAGGTGCTCAGTACTGGTAACTAGTGATGAGTGGGCACTACTATGCTCAGGTGCTTGGTACTCGTAACTAGTGATGAGCGGGCACTACTATGCTCAGGTGCTTGGTACTCGTAACTAGTGATGAGCGGGCACTACTATGCTCAGGTGCTCAGTACTCGTAACTAGTGATGAGCGGGCACTACCATGCTCAGGTGCTCAGTACTCGTAACTAGTGATGAGCGGGCACTACCATGCTCAGGTGCTTGGTACTCGTAACTAGTGATGAGCGGGCACTACCATACTCAGGTGCTTGGTACTCGTAACTAGTGATGAGTGGGCACTACTATGCTCAGGTGCTTGGTACTCGTAACTAGTGATGAGCGGGCACTACTATGCTCGGGTGCTCGGTACTCGTAACTAGTGATGAGTGGGCACTACTATGCTCAGGTGCTTGGTACTCGTAACTAGTGATGAGCGGGCACTACTATGCTCAGGTGCTCAGTACTCGTAACTAGTGATGAGCGGGCACTACCATGCTCAGGTGCTTGGTACTCGTAACTAGTGATGAGCGGGCACTACCATACTCAGGTGCTTGGTACTCGTAACTAATGATGAGTGAGCACTACCATGCTCGGGTGCTCAGTACTGGTAACTAGTGATGAGTGGGCACTACCATGCTCAGGTGCTTGGTACTCGTAACTAGTGATGAGTGAGCACTACCATGCTCAGGTGCTTGGTACTCGTAAGTAGTGATGAGTGGGCAGGGCCGGCTCCAGGTTTTTGTGGGCCCCGGGCGGAAGAGTCCCAGTGGGCCCCATCCACACACACACACCGATACGAACACGTACATATACATATTTAAAGACAAACTCACAAAAATACATATAAACAGACAAATCTATACAGTCATATACACTTACAGACAGAAAGACACACACACACACACACACACAAGTCTGCTGCATACAGACACACACACACACAAGTCTGCTGCATACAGACAGACACACACACACACACAAGTCTGCTGCATACAGACAGACAAACACACACAACTCTGCTACATACAGACAGACAAACACACACAACTCTGCTACATACAGACAGACAAACACACACAAATCTGCTACATACAGACAAACACACACAACTCTGCTACATACAGACAGACAAACACAACTTTGCTACATACAGACAAACACACAACTCTGCTACTTACAAACACACACAACTCTGCTACATACAGACAGACAAACACACACAACTCTGCTACAAACAGACAAACACACACAACTCTGCTACATACAGACAAACACACACAACTCTGCTACATACAGACAAACACAGACAACTCTGCTACATACAGACAAACACACACAACTCTGCTACATACAGACAAACACACACAACTCTGCTACATACAGACAAACACACACAACTCTGCTACATACAGACAAACACACACAACTCTGCTACATACAAACACACACAACTCTGCTACATACAGACAAACACACACAACTCTGCTACATACAGACAGACAAACACACACAACTCTGCTACATACAGACAAACACACACAACTCTGCTACATACAGACAGACAAACACAACTCTGCTACATACAGACAAACACACAACTCTGCTACATACAAACACATACAACTCTGCTACATACAGACAAACACACACAACTCTGCTATAAACAGACAAACACACACAACTCTGCTACAAACAGACAAACACACACAACTCTGCTACATACAGACAAACACACACAACTCTGCTACATACAGACAAACACACACAACTCTACTACATACAGACAAACACACACAACTCTGCTACATACAGACAAACACACACAACTCTGCTACATACAGACAAACACACACAACTCTGCTACATACATACAAACACACACAACTCTGCTACATACAGACAAACACACACAACTCTGTTACATACAGACAAACACACACAACTCTGCTACATACAGACAAACACACACAACTCTGCTACATACAGACAAACACACACAACTCTGCTACATACAGACAGACAAACACAACTCTGCTACATACAGACAAACACACAACTCTGCTACATACAAACACATACAACTCTGCTACATACAAACACATACAACTCTGCTACATACAGACAAACACACACAACTCTGCTGCTCTGTGGGGCCCGTACCCGCGGCTCGGCGGGGCCCGCACCCGCGGCTCGGCGGGGACAGCACCCGCGGCTCGGCGGGGCCCGCACCCGTGGCTCGGCGGGACCCGCACCCGGGGCTCAGCGTGGACAGCACCCACGGCTCGGCGGGGCCCGCACCCGCGGCTCGGAGTGGACAGCACCCGCGGCTCGGCGGGGCCCACACCCGCGGCTCGGCGGGGACAGCACCCGCGGCAGCACCCGCGGCATTGGCAGGGACGGGGGGGGATTGGCAGGGCATACATCTGGGGGGTTAGAAGCAGCTCACCGGGGCCCATAATGGGGAGGCGGGGAGGGCACTTACCCGATTAGGTCACGGTGGAGAGGGGGCCCACACAGCGCCGGACAGAAGCTCGCCTCCTTCATCTGTGGGACTGAGAAGGCGGTAGCTCCGCCCACAGATGAAATTCAAACCAGGATGTCTGCGCGCCTTAAAGTGACGGCGCCGCAGATTGCTGCCGAGGACTGCGGTCCCCGGAACTCGGCCGGGGGCAGCAGAACTGTAAAGGCGAGTGGGCCCTGGCCAAGGGACAGGAGAACTGACGAGGCCGAGTGGGCCCCCCCGGCTCTCCAGGGCCCCGGCATTTGCCCGGGTTTGCCGGGTGCTGACGCCGGCCCTGTGAGTGGGCACTACCATGCTCAGGTGCTTGGTACTCGTAACTAGTGATGAGTGAGCACTACCATGCTCAGGTGCTTGGTACTCGTAAGTAGTGATGAGTGGGCACTACCATGCTCAGGTGCTTAGTACTCGTAACTAGTGATGAGCGAGCACTACCATGCTCGGTTGCTTGGTACTCGTAACTAGTGATGAGCGAGCACTACCATGCTCAGGTGCTCGTAACTAGTGATGAGCGGGCACTACCATGCTCGGGTGCACTGTACTCATAACTAGTGATGAGCGAGCACTACCATGCTTGGTACTCGTAACTAGTGATGAGCAGGCACTACCATGCTTGGTACTCGTAGCTAGTGATGAGCAAGCACTACCATGCTTGGTACTCGTAACTAGTGATGAGCGGGCACTACCATGCTCGGGTGCTTGGTACTCGTAACTAGTGATGAGCGGGCACTACCATGCTCTGGTGCTTGGTACTCGTAACTAGTGATGAGCAGGCACTACCATGCTCAGGTGCTCGGTACTCGTAACTAGTGATGAGCGGGCACTACCATGCTTGGTACTCGTAACTAGTGAGGAGCGGGCACTACCATGCTCGGGTGCTTGGTACTCGGAGCTAGTGATGAGCGAGCACTACCATGCTCCGGTGCTCAGTACTCGTAATGAGCAGTTGGATGCTTGGATGGGAGCAACTTGACCATCCGAGTAGAATGGAAGTAAATGGAGAAAATGAATATATTTCTGGAATATTTCCTGGAAAAATGCTTGAGTCCCCTATTAACTTCCATTATACTCGGATACTTAAGTCGCTCCCATCTGAGCATCCAACTGCTCGTTACGAGTGCTGAGCACCCGAGCATGGTAGTGCCCGCTCATCACTAGTTACGAGTGCTGAGCACCCGAGCATGGTAGTGCCCGCTCATCACTAGTTATGAGTACTGAGCACCCGAGCATGGTAGTGCCCTCTCATCACTAGTTATGAGTACTGAGCACCCGAGCATGGTAGTGCCCGCTCATCACTAGTTATGAGTGCTGAGCACCCGAGCATGGTAGTGCTCGCTCATCACTAGTTACGAGTACTGAGCACCCGTGCATGGTAGTGTCCGCTCATCACTAGTTATGAGTACTGAGCACCCGAGCATGGTAGTGTCCGCTCATCACTAGTTATGAGTACTGAGCACCCGAGCATGGTAGTGCTCGCTCATCACTAGTTACGAGTTCTGAGCACCCGAGCATAGTAGTGCTCACTCATCACTAATGATAAAAAAACAGTCTTCAAATCACTTTATTTAAAAATTGTATTGTCTCGCCCTTCTTTCCAACTTGCTGTCTTCTGTCAATTGCCACGTGTAATCTGTCTCTAGCAGCAGAGACATCTAGATGAATTGTAGGAGGTGCTAGCTTTATATAGGTTTGAGGAACATAGGTGTTTTCTGCTTTTGCTCTTCTGTCTGTGAAACTGTATAAAGGCATATTAGGTAGTTGAGCTTTCAGTTTGGGGCAGGTAAGCCTTTGGAACATCAATGCATGCCAGTAAGTGAAGGGAAAGGAAGTTTCAGAACCTATAGTGCTTGCAGAATGCTAATGAAGAGATGTGTACCGCCCCGCGGGCTCGGCTGCGACCGCCGAGCAGCTCGGATCCGTGCTTGTACGATGGGTGGTGGTTCGAGCCTCTCACGGACCCGGGGGTCACGTCACTCTGCAAGGGAGTTGGCGCTACACGCAGGGACTTGACGGTGAGTTCCACGGCCGGGGCCGCGGCGGTTTGGTTTGGGATGTAAGTTCGTGACGCCACCCACGGTTTGTGGTGAATGGATGGACACCACCGCTGCCATTAACTAGGCCTCCCGGGGATGGTGTTGCACAGCTTGGTGTTGACCCCTCCGTGGGTAGGGGGAGTGATGGTCCCAGGGGCCCGAGGGAGGTGCCGAGGTGTGGGAGCGGGTGCGTGTGTCACGCTCCCCGGGTCCCCTGTGCTGCCCTCCGGCTCACCTGTCACGCTCCCCGGGTCCCCCGTCTCGCTTCCCGGTTCCTTGGTCCGGTCACCGCCGCTCCCCGCTCTCCAGCACCCCTTGCCAGCGCGTCCCCAGCGTCCTGGTCCCCGCACCCGGCGTTCGTCGGCTTCACAGCCCCATCCTGGCCCTGCTGCTTCCTCCTCGCAGCTTCCTGCTCTGGCTTCTGGCACTCGGGCAGCGCGCATGCGCATTAGGGCGCGCGCGCGGTCATTGACCCTTTCTTAAAGGGCCAGCGTCCATTAACAGGAAATGATGCAAAACAGGTACAGGGTATAAAGGGGGTTTATGTCCAAGGGGGCGGGGCCTGATCTTCGTGTTTCTTAAGCTAGGAGTCAGGTCTCCTGGTGTATATGTGTATATACTCACCTATCTCTCTTGTAGAGCCGTGCCTGCCTCGCCATCCGGTCCAGACCGAATCCCGAACCCCGAACGCAGTCCATCTGCCATCCTGACAGTCCGTACCATCTCGGATCCCTGCGGTGACCTGTCATCTCGCTCCAAAGGTTCCGGACCCCGCCTGACATCTTCTCGGCTTCCGAACCTGAGCTGCGTCACCCGGACTACCACCAGTGACTCCGTAGTCCCAGGGACTTCTCCGTTATACTCCTGTGCACGGACTGTTCTGCTGCCTATAGTGCTCCAGCTACCGGACCCCTTACCACCATCTAGGAGTTCGGCCCAGTGGATCCACCTCCTGGGTCTGCCCGTCCACCTGGCCCTGACAGTAAGATCAGGCCATGGATCCCGCTGCAGCACTAGCAGCCGTACAGGAGGAACTCCAACGCCAGCAAGAGACTCAGACCCGCATGCTGCAATTTATGTCTTCTGTGGACGCCCGCCTGAACACGCTACAAGCGGCAGTCTCGTCTTCAGCATCCCGGGCCTCCACTAGTCAAGCCACGGCTCCAGCTCCCGTGGCGACTTCTTCAGATACTTCCAGACTTCGTTTGGCCTCACCACCCCGGTACGCCGGAGACCCCAAGACCTGCAGGGGATTCTTAAACCAATGCTCCCTCCATTTCACGCAGCTGCCGCATTTGTTTGCCTCTGATCAAGCCAAGGTCGCCTTCATCATGTCCCATCTAGAGGGTGAGGCACTGGCGTGGATGAACCCCTTGTGGGAGAAGGGGGATCCTGTGACCACGAACATCCAGGACTTCCTGCAGCCATTCCGTGGCACCTTTGATGAGCCCGGACGCGCCTCCGCGTCTGCTTCGTCTCTTCTCCGGTTGCGTCAGGGGACTCTGACGGTGGGCCAATACGCAATCCGGTTTCGCACCTTGGCTTCGGAACTCGGGTGGAACAACGAGGCCTTAACCGCCGCCTTCTGGGAAGGACTCTCGGGGCGAATTAAAGATGAGCTGGCGGGTCGTGACGTACCGACCACACTGGATGCCCTGATTACCCTAGCGACTCGAGTGGACATCCGCTTTCAGGAGCGATCCAAGGAAGTGTCCCGTGAGAGACGTCCGGTACGGCGTTCCTCTCCTCCGCAGAAGCCCTCCGTACTTCAGTCATCAACAGCTGGGACCCCCGTTCACGAGCCCATGCAGATCGACAGAGTGCGGCAGTCTGAACAACGTAGAGCTGAGCGGCTCGCCAAGGGCCTCTGCTTTTACTGCGGAGAGGACACACACCTGCTACGCTCCTGTCCTGAGAGGCCGGGAAACTCCAAAGCCTAGGGTTGGTAGGAGAGGCCACCCTAGGTGCTGGGACTCTCTCAGACCCGGTTACATGGACTGTGCAAGTGACAACGGGAGAGACGCGGTTCACGGCTGAGGCATACCTCGATTCCGGGGCAGCAGGCAATTTCATCCAGCAGGCCACGGTGGACAAGTACCAGGTGCCTGTTACTCCACTTGACAAGCCCCTCGTGATTGCCTCTGTGGATGGGAGACCCCTCTCTGACACCATCTCCTGGATCACCAAGCCGGTGGAACTGCGTATCGGTGCCCTGCACACCGAGAACATCGCTCTCTACGTCCTCCCACACATGTCCCATCAAATCCTGCTGGGACTTCCCTGGTTGCGGACACACGAACCATCAGTCAGCTGGGGCACTGGCGAAATCACCCGATGGGGCTCTTCGTGCCATGAGAAGTGCCTGAAGACCATACAACCCATCCGACGACCTCCGGTTCCAGAGAACCTACCGGGGCTGCCCTCGGCCTATTGGTCCTTTGCAGACGTCTTTGATAAAAAGGAATCCGAGGTACTTCCGCCACATCGTCCCTACGATTGTGCCATCGACCTGCTCCCTGGAACTACACCACCTCGAGGACGGATATATCCATTGTCTCCAGCCGAAACAAGGGCCATGTCTACTTACATCACAGAGAGCCTGGCAAGGGGATTCATCCGGAGATCCTCCTCTCCTGCTGGAGCAGGTTTCTTCTTTGTCAAGAAGAAAGAGGGCGACTTACGCCCATGCATAGACTACCGGGGTTTGAATCAAATCACCGTAAAAAACAAGTACCCTCTGCCGCTCATCCCTGAATTGTTTGACCGGCTTAGAGGAGCTCGTGTGTTCACCAAGCTGGATCTTCGGGGTGCTTACAATCTGGTCCGCATCCGCTCTGGGGACGAATGGAAGACCGCGTTCAACACTCGCGATGGGTACTATGAATACTGCGTGATGCCCTTCGGCCTGTGTAACGCCCCAGCCGTCTTTCAAGAACTGGTGAACGACGTCTTCCGGGACCTTCTTTACGTCTGTGTGGTAGTATATCTGGATGACATCCTTGTCTTCTCTCCGGACCTCCAGACCCACAGAGAGAACGTGCAGCTGGTTCTACAAAGACTGAGAGAGAATCGTCTGTACGCGAAGTATGAGAAGTGTGTCTTTGAGCAGTCTTCTCTCCCCTTCCTGGGGTACATCATCTCTGATACCGGACTGCAGATGGATCCAAAGAAGGTCTCCTCCATTCTCAACTGGCCTCCTCCTTCTGGACTGAAGGCAATCCAACGCTTCCTGGGATTCGCCAACTACTACCGCCAGTTCATCCCTCACTTCTCGGCTCTGACTGCTCCTCTCTCCGCTTTGACCAAGAAAGAGGCTAATCCAAAGGACTGGTCACCTGCGGCCGACGCCGCGTTTGGCTCGCTGAAGCGGGCATTTGCCTCCTCTCCTGTACTTCACCATCCTGAGTTAAACCGCCAGTTCACCTTGGAGGTGGATGCCTCCTCCTCAGGAGCCGGAGCAGTGCTCATGCAGAAATCCTCCTCCGGGAAGATGGTGACTTGCGGATTCTTCTCCAAGAGCTTCTCTGCGCCTGAACGCAACTACACCATCGGTGACCGAGAGCTCTTGGCAGTCAAACTGGCTCTGGAGGAATGGCGCTACCTTCTGGAATTAGCAGTGTACCCCGTTATCATTTACACGGACCACAAGAACCTGGAATACCTGCGGTCTGCTCAGCGACTGAACCCACGGCAAGCCAGGTGGTCCTTATTCTTTGCCAGGTTTGATTTCCAGCTCCATTTCCGACCCGCGGACAAGAATGTACGCGCTGATGCCTTGTCTAGGTCTTTCATGCCCATAGAGCAGGAGGAGGAGACTACCCAACCCATCATCTGTCCTAGCAAAATCATTCCGGTGGCCCCTGTCACCCTGGCCCAGATACCGCCCGGGAAGACCTATGTCTCTGAGACAGACAGGCAAAAAGTGTTACACTGGGGTCATGCCTCGAAAACAGCCGGCCATGCTGGTCAGAAGAGAACATGGAGTACAATTGTACGTCACTACTGGTGGCCATCCCTTCGCACGGACGTCGCTGCTTTTGTCTCTGCCTGCTCCTCTTGTGCCAGGAACAAGACGCCCAAACACCTGCCATATGGCCGTCTTCTGCCTCTGCCGATACCTTCAGTTCCGTGGCAACACATAGCGATGGACTTTATTACAGACTTGCCATTGTCCTCCGGACACACAGTCATATGGGTCGTGGTGGATCGATTCTCTAAAATGGCTCATTTCGTCCCTATGGCTGGATTGCCCTCTGCTCAGGAACTCGCGGACGCCTACATCCAGCACATCTTCCGCTTGCATGGCTTTCCATCTCACATCGTATCCGATAGAGGAACTCAGTTCACCTCCCGCTTCTGGAGGGCTCTCTGCAACCATCTGGGAGTGACTCTGGACTTTTCATCTGCATACCATCCTCAGTCTAATGGCCAAGTGGAGAGGGTCAATCAAATATTGACCTCTTTCTTACGTCACTATGTCAACGCCCATCACGACGACTGGTCCACGCTTCTTCCTTGGGCTGAATTCTCCCATAACCACCACATCAGTGAGTCGTCCTCCAGCTCTCCCTTCCATGTCGTTTACGGACTTCAGCCCTCCGTCCCATTGCCTGTATCCCCTTCTTCGGATGTCCCTGCTGCTGATACTGTAGCCCGTGACTTTGCAACCATTTGGGACTCTGTCAAGGCGTCCCTTGGGCGTGCTTCCCTGCGGATGAAAAGACACGCAGACAAGAGACGTCTGGACCCTCCGTGTTTCTCTCCTGGAGATCTAGTCTGGCTTGCATCCAAGTACGTCCGATTGAAGATACCATCCTACAAGCTGGGTCCTCGCTACATCGGGCCGTTTAAAGTCCTCAACAAGATCAATGAGGTCTCCTACAAGCTACAGCTCCCGGCCACGATGAGGATACCCAACTCATTCCACGTCTCCCTGCTCAAGCCGGTTGTCCTGGGTCCCTTCTCCGTTGCTGCCAGTTCGGCTCTTCCACCTATTGCCGATGACGACATCTATGCGGTAAGGGATATCGTGGCCATGAAGACCGTACGGGGTCGACAGTTCTTCCTGGTGGACTGGGCAGGGTATGGTCCTGAGGATAGGTCCTGGGAGCCCCGGGAGAATGTGGGTACTCCGCTGATCCGTGCCTTCCTGTCCCGGTTGCGGGGAGGGGGGCGTGGGGGGGGGTACTGTCACGCTCCCCGGGTCCCCTGTGCTGCCCTCCGGCTCACCTGTCACGCTCCCCGGGTCCCCCGTCTCGCTTCCCGGTTCCTTGGTCCGGTCACTGCCGCTCCCTGCTCTCCAGCACCCCTTGCCAGCGCGTCCCCAGCGTCCTGGTCCCCGCACCCGGCGTTCGTCGGCTTCACAGCCCCATCCTGGCCCTGCTGCTTCCTCCTCGCAGCTTCCTGCTCTGGCTTCTGGCACTCGAGCAGCGCGCATGCGCATTAGGGCGCGCGCGCGGTCATTGACCCTTTCTTAAAGGGCCAGCGTCCATTAACAGGAAATGATGCAAAACAGGTACAGGGTATAAAGGGGGTTTATGTCCAAGGGGGCGGGGCCTGATCTTCGTGTTTCTTAAGCTAGGAGTCAGGTCTCCTGGTGTATATGTGTATATACTCACCTATCTCTCTTGTAGAGCCGTGCCTGCCTCGCCATCCGGTCCAGACCGAATCCCGAACCCCGAACGCAGTCCATCTGCCATCCTGACAGTCCGTACCATCTCGGATCCCTGCGGTGACCTGTCATCTCGCTCCAAAGGTTCCGGACCCCGCCTGACATCTTCTCGGCTTCCGAACCTGAGCTGCGTCACCCGGACTACCACCAGTGACTCCGTAGTCCCAGGGACTTCTCCGTTATACTCCTGTGCACGGACTGTTCTGCTGCCTATAGTGCTCCAGCTACCGGACCCCTTACCACCATCTAGGAGTTCGGCCCAGTGGATCCACCTCCTGGGTCTGCCCGTCCACCTGGCCCTGACAGCGTGCTGGGTGTTGATGCTGTGCGGCATGGTGCGCGGCCCGAAGCACTGGTGTACTCACTATGACACAATACACTGGAGTCTCTGGTAAACCAAACGGGGTGATGAATGGGGCCCGCAGCCGGCTGCAGCTTCTTCCAGAATAGGTTGTTGGTTTCCGTCTTTCTTCTGCACCTCCTTGTATGAATGTTTTGACTCCTATGCCTAAGCAACAGTAGTCCGCTCCCCGACTGGTATATGCCGTAGGAGCCCGTTTGCCCGCAGACGCTGGCCCTTTGGGTCTCTATGCCTTGGCGGTGGCTTTACCCTGTATGGTTGGGCTGTTGTCTTCTAACGGGTCTTGTGTGGGATAGGTCCTTAAGTCCAGTCCTCAATCAGTTGATTTGACTCAGCCCTGTTGGTTCAGGGCTTTGTGCTGGGTCTGACTAGCCCTCCTGGTGCTCCGGTTTCCAATCGGTTCCCCGGTTCGGTACCGGCGGGCCACCGCCCGACCCCGGTCCCTACGGTTCCACTGGCTGTAATCCCAGCTCCTGCAGGTGACCACTGCCGTCTGCCTCCTTGCCAAAGGTGACCGGGCTCTGACCCAGCCACCGGAGTAGTCTGTTGGCAGGCCTGGACACAGGTCTGCCCTCGAACTTGACTTCTCTCTACTCTGCACTACAACTTGTGTCTTTGTTTTCCCACCTCTGGGCCTGTGAACTCCTCATGGGCGGAACCAACTGCCTGGCTCCACCCCCCTGGTGTGGACATGAAACCTGGAGGGTGGTGACAAGGGTTTCTAGGTTGGCTGCTGTCACCTAATCGGGGGGGGGGAGGGTGTGTGTGTGTGACTACCTGGGACGACCTGATTAGTCCAGGGCATCACAGAAACAACCCAAACAGACTGGGGAGCAAGTTACAAACCATGAAAATTGGGATAGTTCCTGGACATACTAGACTGGTGTGAACTAAAAGCAGTTTTATCTTGTTTGGGATGAGGATTACCATACCTTGTGAAAAGATATAGGTATAAAGGTATAATTTATGCTCCTCTAACGCTAACTTTTTTCCATATATTCTCACAATTATGCAGTTTATTTAATAATCCATCTGAGGTCATTTAATGTCCAGGAACCTTTACTCCTATGAAGGTTTATCATTTAGGTTTTCATATCAAACCCTTCTTTGCTTTCTGTGATGTTTGTGCACTAGAACAATGTCACCTAACCACCCTCATTGTCGCTCAATTCAATTGCTTTTTAAAAACTCCTAATCTTCATCACATGCATGTCCCAGGGGTGGACGCTGCGCCCATCATTGTCCAGTCCACACAAAATGGTTGGAAAACAACCCCTACCTGTCTGAATCTGCATCATTACCCTAATGAAGGTGTAACCTTCACTTCTAAAGTATCTGGTTCCTTCCAGGGGTGGACGCTGCACCCATCATTGTCCAGTCTACACAGAATGGCTGGAAAACAACTCCTACCTGTGTGAAGCTGCATTACAATGGACTGCTGAAAAGTCTTTGGCTTTGTGATCTTATTTTGTTTCTATGGTAATGAATGTTACATCACATGAAAGCCTTATGTGTCTAATATATGTTTTCAAAATTTTGTGTTTGTAGCTTATGGCAACAGAGTTTTACACACGCGGGAAAACAAAATGTCCGAGTCTAATTCGATATTCACAGCAACTGAGAGCAGAGGAGGGATAAAATTCTTGTTTCTGCAAGGAAAGTCCGGGAAGGATATTCATGGTGATATGTCGCAGACATTGGAGGATCAATGCCCTTCATATTCCACAGTTAAGAACTGGGTTGCCAAATTTAAAATGGACCACTTCAGCACCAAAAATGAGGAACGTCCTGGATGATCGAGAGTGGTTGTTGTTCCAGAGATCATCGATGCTGTGCAACCTCATACTGGAGAATCGACAAATTTCAACTAAAGCAATAGCAGACATCATGTGGAATTCCCGTGAACGTGTTTGTGCTATTATCCATGAACATTTGGACATGAGGATGCTATCTGCAAAGTGGGTCCCCAAATGTTTGACAACAGATCAGAGAAGCTTGCAATTGACAACTTCTCAGTCCATTTGTATGCGTTTCCGGTCTGATAAGAATTTCCAGGATTGTCTGGTCACTATGGATGAGACCTGGATTTATTTGTATGACCCTGAAAACAAGGAGCCGTCAAAAGAGTGGAGGCACAGTGGCTCTCCTCGTCCAATGAAGTTCACGGTGCAAAATCAGCCACTAAGGTGATGCCGTCTGTGTTCTGGGATAAGGAGAACGTGCTGCTAGTGGACTACCTTCAAAAGGGTTCCACCATCAATGCAAAGTATTACATTGAACTTTTGGACCAATTGAAGGCAGCTCTGAAGGCCAAAAGCTCAAGCTGTCTAAAAGAATCTTGTTCCTGCAAGACAACGCCTCCGCTCACACTGCACAAGCGACCATGGAAAAATTGGTAGAGCTGGGCTTTCAGCTTGTTGACCACCCACCTTATTCACCAGATCTAGCTCCCTCCGACTATCATCTGTTTCCAAACCTGAAGAAACACCTCAAGGGTACCAAATTTCACACCATTTCTGATACCATGGCTGCTACAGATGCCTGGTTTGAGGCACAACCAAAATCCTTTTTGCTAGGGTTACAGAACTTGGAATACCGATGAGAAGTGTGTTGACATCAGTGGAGAGTATGTGGAATAAATGTAAAGTTTCATCATCTTATCTCGTTTCTTTCTGGGTAAAGCCAAAGACTTATCAGAGGCCCCTCGTATTACCCTAACGAAGGTGTCACTCTCACTTCCAAGGTATCTGTTTCCTTCCAGGGTGGATGCTGCACCCATCAGTGTTCAGTCCACACAGAATGGCTGGAAAACAACCCCTACCTGTGTGAATCTGCATCATTACCGTAATGAAGGTGTCACCTTCACTTCCAAGGTGTCTGGTTCCTTCCAGGGGTGGACGCTGTGCCCATCATTGTCCAGTCCACACACAATGGCTAGAAAACAACCTCTACCTGTCTGAATCTGCATTATTACTCCAATGAAGGTGTCACCCTCACTTCTAAGGTGTCTGGTTCCTTCCAGGGTGGACGCTGCGCCCATCATTGTCCAGTCTACACAGAATGGCTGGAAAACAACAGCTTCCTGTCTGAATCTGCATCATTAACCTAAATATGGTGTCATTTTCACTTCCAAGGTGTCTGGTTCTTTCCAGGGGTGGATGCTGCGCCCATCATTATCCAGTCCACACAGAATGACTGGAAGACAACCCCTACCTTTCTGAATCTGCATTATTACTCTAATGAAGGTGTCACCCTCACTTCTAAGGTGTCTGGTTCCTTCTAGGGTGGACGCTGCGCCCATCATTGTCCAGTCCACACACAATGGCTAGAAAACAACCTCTACCTGTCTGAATCTGCATTATTACTCCAATGAAGGTGTCACCTTCACTTCTAAGGTATCTGGTTCCTTCCAGGGTGGACGCTGCGCCCATCATTGTCCAGTCTACACAGAATGGCTGGAAAACAACAGCTTCCTGTCTGAATCTGCATCATTACCCTAAATAAGGTGTCATTTTCACTTCCAAGGTGTCTGGTTATTTCCAGGGGTGGATGCTGCGTCCATCATTATCCAGTCCACACAGAATGACTGAAAGACAACCCCTACCTTTCTTAATCTGCATTATTACTCTACTGAAGGTGTCACCCTTACTTCTAAGGTATCTGGTTCCTTCCAGGGTGGGCGCTGCGCCCATCATTGTCCAGTCCACACAGAATGGCTGGAAAACAACAGCTTCCTGTCTGAATCTGCATCATTATCCTAAATAAGGTGTAATTTTCACTTCCAAGGTGTCTGGTTCTTTCCAGGGGTGGATGCTGCTCCCATCATTGTCCAGTCCACACAGAATGGCCGGGAAAAAAACCTCTACCTGTCTGAATCTGCATCATTACCCTATTGAAGGTGTCACCCTCACTTCCAAGGTGTCTAGTTCCTTCCAGGGGTGGACGCTGCGCCCATCATTGTCCAGTCCACAAAGATTGGCTAGAAAACAACCCCTACCTGTCTAATTCTGCATAATTACCCTAATGAAGGTGTCACCTTCACTTCTAAGGTGTTTGGTTCCTTCCAGAAATGTCTTGGTACCAACAAAAATAATAATACTAATCATTTTACAAGACAATCATGAGTCTTAATCCGCTGACAAGGACAAAGTGCCTTTTCTGGAGCTTGTCTGGGGCTGTTAGTCGTGTTGTAGAATAAGCCTGATTGAGGTCATGCATGCAGCCACTTTGTAAACTGATATCTTTCTCTTAAAACCACCGGCTATGCTTTGCATAGGGGCGCACTCAAATTCCTGTCAAGCCATCTCTTAGGCTGCTTCCAGCTTGAATGCCTTAATAAAACTCTGAGGGTCTGGAGTGGAAATAACAGATCTGCTGCAGCCACAGTCCAGGGACCAGGGCTTTCCATGTGTGCAGCCGACTGGTTAATCTTTAGACTGCAAATGAGGATACACAATAGATCCTTGCACTAAATATATCTATTGGAGCTGAAGATATCACAGGGGTGAAATCAAATTGTGCAGCTGGAGACGTCTCCCACTTGCGGCTCTTTCCAGGCTTTGACTTCTTGGCAAATCTGTAAGGGGAAACTTGACATTTTTAGGAGTTGTGCGCAGGGATGGCATCTGGAACAGCATTCACCCTTTGCCTTGCACTGATTGCAAATATAGAGGGCAACGTGCAAAGGAAAGGGACGGACGGCAATGGAAGAAGATACAATCGCATCCAACATGGGCAGTGCACTTACACTTTTATCCTTCCTGAACACGATGGGAATTGTCGCGAGGGCACAACCACCACCGACCAGTATAACACCAACTCTTTACAGAGGGACGCACCACAAATGGATCAGGATTTTCCGTCGCAGAAAATCCAACACCTGGAACATGTGATGGAAAATTACACTCAATGGCTGCAAAAAGTAAGTGCCCCCCATGAGCTCAGCTTTATATTTTTTTTTAAATGGGATTTGTTTATAAATAGAAGATAACAGTGTTCCAAGTTTGTTCTAAAGTGTCACTCCACAGTTAGTCTATGTTCACACGTTGCACTTTTACTACGCAGTTTTTTGTCTGTTTTTTTGCATGTATTTTATTAGTTTTATGCAAAAAAAATGCAATTTAAAAACTGCTTTTTACAGCACCAGCAAAAGCTATGAGACCCCAGAAATCGCATGCACATACTTGCATTTTTTTTCCATGCTGCTTTTCTTAAAGAAGCAAAGGGTCAATTCTTTCAGCGTTTTTGCTGCTTTTTTCACCATTGCAAGCAACGAGAAAGTGCAAAAGCGCAGATACATTTTTTGCTGCTTTTTTTATGAATGAAACTAACTTTATTCAAACATTTACTGGAGACAAATGACACCATAAAAAGCAGTAAAAATGCAAAAAAAACAAAAAGCCGCAAAAATGCAGCAAAAACAGCAACAAATTCAGCTTTTTAACTGTCAAGAGATCTGATTTTGCTGCAAACAAAAAAAAACAGCAAAAACGCACAGTCTGAACATAGCCTTACTTCACTTTTTTTTTTAATTTATACTTGTTTGTTACTGTGTATCTTGGGCTTACACTTGTATTTCAGAGGGACGCACTCCAGAAAGAGCAGCGATTATAAATAATGTGCCACCCTCTATATATAGAGCAGCCTTCCCGGGCAAATGTCACCAAACATACCTGGAGGATAGGATCAGGGCAGGGGATAACCTCTGCAGGACTCATTAATGAGGCTGAGCTGGATGAAGGGCGCTCAGTGTGATCTCCAGCCTCTCATTACTCGGGCTTATAAGAGAGCGCTGAGAATTAAAGGGGACAGGACCTGCTCAGGTCACCGCTTACTGGAGGGAAGCCGGTCACACGCACGGTCTCCGGGACCTATAGTGATCAGCGGATGTCTCCAGGTGCACAGAAGGGGTTAATGGAAGCAGAAGACACAATGGTGTTTGATAATAGAGGGCTGTGGTGAAAGCTTCATAATAACCAGCACAATAAAAAAAATGTATTTATTTTTTGCAAAGATGGTGTCCATACCAATCGATCCCTCCATGAAGATATAACACTGGCATAGACTGTGGTGTAGTACAATGTATCACTACTAATCCTCTACTATGAGCGACATGTACATTTACTATAAAGCTATGCATTTATTATCATCTTATAAACTTCCTGTGTTATTTTACATCTAATTATGTGTTAACTATTATCATAATGTAGCAGCAAGGTAATGCACAGCAAGAATGTCAGTGTATAAGCTATTGTTCACTGGTGTCAGCTATAGCTGACTGTTACAGACAGACCTCACTATGAAGCTCTTCTGGGGGGTTTTGCATCTAGTAAATTAGTGATTGTACAAAACATACACATCCACCTAATATGTCTATAATGTATCTAATTATTAAACTCTATCCCTCTATCTATCTATCTATCTATCTATCTATCTATCTATCTATCCCTCCGTCTATCTATCAATCAGATAGATATTATCTATCTATCCCTCTAACTCTATCTATTATCTATCTATTATCTATCTATCTATCTATCTATCCCTCTATCTATCTATGCTTCTATCGATTATCTATCTATTATCTATCTATCTATCTATCTATCTATCTATCTATCTATCTATCTATCTATCTATCCTTCTATCTATCTATCTATCTATCTATCCATCTATCTATCTATCTATCTATCTATCTATCTATCTCTCTATCTATCTATCTGTATCTATCTATCCCTCTATCTATCTATCTGTTTATCTATCTATCCCTCTATCTATCTATCTATCTATCTATCTATCCATCTATCTATCTATCTATCTATCTATCTATCTATCTATCTATCTATCTATCTATCTATCTCTCTATCTATCTATCTGTTTATCTATCTATCCTTCTATCTATCTATTTATCTATCTATCTATCTACCTACCTATCTATCTATTTATCTATCTATCTATCTATCTATTTATCTATCCCTCTATCTATCTATCTATTATTTATCTATCTATCTATCTATCTATCTATCCCTCTATCTATCTATCTATCTATCTATCTATCTATCTATCTATCTATCTATCTATCCCTCTATCTATCTATCTATCCCTCTATCCATCTATCTATCTATCTATCCCTCTATCCATCTATCTATCTATCTCCCTATCTATCTATCTATCTATCTATCCCTCTATCTATCTATATATCTATCCAACTATCTATCTCCATATCTATCTATCTATCTATATATCTATCTATCTATCTATCTATCTATCTATCTATCTATCTCCCTATCTATCTATCTATCTATCTATCTATCTATCTATCTATCTATCTATCTATCTATCTATCTATCTATCTCCCTATCTATCTATCTATCTATCTATCTATCTATCTATCTATCTATCTATCTATCTATCTATCTATCTATCTATCTATCTCCCTATCTATCTATCTATCCCTCTATCTATCTATCCCTCTATCTATCTATCTATCCCTCTATCTATCTATCCCTCTATCTATCTATCTATCTATCTATCTATCTATCTATCTCCCTATCTATCTATCTATCTATCTATCTATCTATCTATCTATCTATCTATCTATCTATCTATCTATCTATCTATCTCCCTATCTATCTATCTATCCATCTATCTATCTATCCATCTATCTATCTATCTATCTATCTATCTATCTATCTATCTATCTATCTATCTATCTATCCCTCTATCTATCCCTCTATCTATCCCTCTATCTATCTATCTATCTATCTATCTATCTATCTATCTATCTATCTATCTATCTATCTATCTGTCTATCTATCCCTCTATCTATCCCTCTATCTATCTATCTATCTATCTATCTATCTATCTATCTATCTATCTATCTATCTATCTATCTATCTATCTATCTATCTATCTATCTATCCCTCTATCTATCCCTCTATCCCTCTATCTATCCATCTATCTATCTATCTATCCCTCTTTTTGCCGACCGTGTATCTCTATGTGACAGATCGTATGAATGGGGTGTCATTACTTTCGCACACTCCAGCAGTGGCAGTGACTGAGGTCAGCGGTGTGTGATGCTCTCTGTCACAGTCGGGCCTCTGTAGGATTGCTCTGCAGTAGGACGCCCGGCCATGTATGTGTTGTATTGGTGATGGCCCTGTGTGTGGCAGTGTCGGTGCTCCCGTCCTGTATCTGTATTATAGCTGTGTTGTGTGCCTTCTGTACAGCGCCGCTGCCTCTGCTTGCGTTACACAGGCTTGTACCCGGCTATAGTTGCTGGCGGCCGCTGGGGACTGCCTGGGATCGCTGCTCTCCGTGTTAGTAGCTTGCACATCCCATACTGCTGGTAATACGCGATCTGCCCCCAGTCCTCATATACTGACAATGGCCTCCAAATACAGCAGCAGTGCGAGCCATCGCGGCCCCATGTAATGTCACAGGGCGACCTGACATGTCGAGAAGAGATTTGGTTTCTCTCTCGCCTCTGCATCTGTGGATTTTTAAAAGACACATTTGACCTGTAAAATTAACTGTATCCAGATTATACTCTGCATGGCCGGGGCCGGATTACAGGGGTTAACCCTTTCTGAAGGAATAAATGCTAAAATAAAATAATATTTTGTTTACATAACAGAAACATATTTTGCAGCACTGCACAGATCAGAGGGGACAATGCACATAATGCACATAATGCACATAATGCACATAATGCACACAGCAGCACTGTCTATTAGGAACAATTGTCATACAAAAGTGATAAGTGCTTGTATTATAAGGGCCATCCGACCATCAGTATAATAGATAGGGGCATTCATGTAAAAGAGTATTAACATAATTTATCATAGCAGCAATGTAATACCAAAATAATTACATACAGTACAGACCAAAAGTTTGGACACACCTTCTCATCTCTACAACTGTTAAGAGGAGACTTTGTGCAGCAGCCTTCATGGTAAAATAGCTGCTATGAAACCACTGCTAAGGACAGGCAACAAGCAGAAGAGACTTGTTTGGGCTAAAGAACACAAGAAATGGACATTAGACCAGTGGAAATCTGTGCTTTGGTCTGATGAGTCCAAATTTGAGATCTTTGGATCCAACCACCGTGTCTTTGTAGTAAAGGTGAACGGATGTACTCTACATGGCTGGTTCCCACCGTGAAGCATGGAGGAGGAGGTGTGGGGGGGGGGGGGGGGCTTTGCTGGTAACACTGTTGGGGATTTATTCAAAATATAAGGCATACTGAACCAGCATGGCTACCACAGCATCTTGCAGCGGCATGCTATTCCATCCGGTTTGCGTTTAGTTGGACCATCATTTATTTTTCAACAGGACAATGACCCCAAACACAACTCCAGGCTGTGTAAGGGCTATCTGACTAAGGAGAGTGATGGGGGGCTACGCCAGATGACCTGTCCTCCACAGTCACCAGACCTGAACCCAATTGAGATGGTTTGGGGTGAGCTGGACCTCAGAGTGAAGGCAAAAGGGCCAACAAGTGCTAAGCATCTCTGGGAACTCCTTCAAGACTGTTGGAAAACCATTTCCGGCGACTACCTCTTCAAACTCATCAAGAGAATGCCAAGAGGGTGCAAAGCAGTAATCAAAGCAAAAGGTGGCTACTTTCAAGAACCTAGAATAGAAGACATATTTTCAGTTGTCTCACACTTTTTTAAGCATTTCATTCCACATGTGTTAATGCATAGTTTTGATGCCTTCAATGTGAATCTACAATTTTCAGAGTCCTGAAAATAAAGAAAACTCTTTGAATGAGAAGGTGTGTCCAAACCTTTGGTCTGTACTATATATATATATATATATATATATATATATATATATATATATATATACATACTGTGTATATAGATAGAGTGATTGAGATATATATATATATATATATATATGTATATATATATATATATATATATATATATATATATATATATATAGTGTATATATAAACATATTAGTGCAGTCTGTGGACCCAAGAGGTTGGGGGCCCATTTCCACTTCCAAAGTGGGTGGAATCGTGCATGATGAGGGCTTGTTGGACTGCAAAGTCTGTCTGTGTCAGCCAGTAAATATATATATATGTTCATAAATATGGGGGAAATAGAATATTTACATTGACCATCCGTATGTCTATTCTTTGTTTCTACTATAAAATGAAGGTACTAAAGGCCCCGTCACACGCAGTGATAAATCTTTGGCAGATCTGTGGTTGCAGTGAAATCATGGACATATTGTTCCATTTGTACACAGCCACAAACCTGGCACTGATTGTCCACAATTTCACTGCAACCACAGATCTGCCACAGATTTATCTCTGTGTGTGACAGGGTCTTTAGCGGATGTATTGGCCAATACATGAGAGTCCATTAACCACTTCAACTCAAATTTTCTTTGTTAGGACTTTGGACCCAATATTCATCAAAGATGCCTCTCTAAAGCCAAAAGCCTCAAAAGTTAAAGAGCAGTTAGATTGATGGGTTCTCATGAAATTACAAATTTATTTGCTACTACTATCATTTTATAAACATATTTCAGATATTTATAATTTAGTCCAAATATCATATATTCAGTGTTTGCTACAGTGCGCTGTTGTATTCCTTTGTTACTGTATTATGCAAGCATAGCAGCTTGCACCTATTCACACTTGCTTTGTTCTGTTTGGAGATGCGAGTGAGTTTCTTTTCTATAGTTTACTATTGGAGTTGGTGACTGCTTTCATATTTGACAGAGCTCCTTCCATCAGCCCAAGAGTTCGCTCACACCGCCACATATATCGGACGAGTGCTATCCAATTTTTTTATCGCATAGCACTCAGACCATTGATATGTAATGGGGCAGTGCTGATCAGTATTTTTTTTTCTCATATCGTTATGCACAAGAAAAAATATTGTAGCAGGTTACAATATGATGCACAAGTCAGATGGTGCCCCCCTATTCAAATTTATGGGTGTGTGGAAATCATCGGACTGCACCAGGATGACATCTGAGTGCAGTCTGATTTCTGCGGACTCACAGAATGGAGAAAATGGATAAACTGTGTTTGCCATCTTCTCCTCACAGTGAAATCTGAGAGGAACGAATCACACTAAGCTAAGACTCGGATCAAACTTTGATTGGAGTGTCAGCATAACTAGCCTGATTTTCTTGGATGAAAGAATCTACAGTCGCGTGATACTAGTGTAAGTCTGGTTTAAAGTATTGGAGGTTGCTACCTGCTCTCTAAATTTGCAGGCTTTTAGCCCTAGAGACATACAGTATGTGTGATAAATATTAGATTTATGTTCCCAACTAAGAAAGGTCACCTTCTCTTGGCTAGTTGGTTCTCATGAATTGCCTAGTTTATGCTCTAAATACCTTCACTGTTTTCAATATAGCAGTAATGCAGTCGAAAGTTGCATACATCCTAATTCTTACATAAGCTGCTGCATTCTTTTGTAT
The DNA here is from genome assembly GCF_048569485.1 of Anomaloglossus baeobatrachus. NCBI lineage: Eukaryota > Metazoa > Chordata > Amphibia > Anura > Aromobatidae > Anomaloglossus > Anomaloglossus baeobatrachus. The sequence continues at coordinate 65,120,319 of NC_134358.1, forward strand.
CTAACTCTTATCTATCTATCTACAAACAAAAGAATAGAATGCTGTTGTATTCTTTTGTTTTTGTCTTATACAATTATAGTAGCTTGCACCTGTTCACATTTACTTTATTCTGTTCAAAGGTTCTGGTCAGTTTTTTGTACTATCTATTTACCTATCTATCTATCTATCTATCTATCTATATACAAAAGAATACAGCAGTAAAGTGCTGTTGTATTCATTCATTCATTCATTCATGTTTGTGTATTATGCAGTCATAGCAGCGTACACCTGTTCACACTTACCTTATTTCTGTTAAATGGTGCTGGTCAGTTTTTTGTGTCATCTATCTATCTATCTATCTATCTATCTATCTATCTATCTATCTACAAAGAAAAGAATACAGCAGCACAGTGCTGTTGTATTCATTTGTTTGTGTATTATGCAGTCATAGCAGCTTACACCTGTTCACACTTACCTTATTTCTGTTTGAAGCTGCTGCTCAGTTTTTTGTATCTATCTATCTATAAATCTATCTATCTATATATCTATCTATATATCTGCAAACAAAAGAATACAGCAGCACAGTGCTGTTGTATTCATTTGTTTGTGTATTCTGTAGTCATAGCAGCTTGCACCTGTTCCCACTTACCTTATTTCTGTTCCAAGGTGCTGGTCAGTTTTTTGTATTATCTACAGTATCTATCCATCTAATTCATATCTATTTCATTTACATGTATATCTATCTTTCTATTTTTCTAGCAACTTATTGAAATATCCCAAAACGTCAACATTGTTTAAGGACTCAATGGAAACTAAGAACCATAAAAATACAAGTGCTTCATGTCTGCAGCTCATAATACTGATAAGAAGACAACAACATGACCTGTAACATGATGAGAATTACGCTCTTCTACTATCTCTCGCCATTATTATCACTTTATAACAAACAGTTAAATGACAAATTGATTTGAGGCCGTGTATATATATATTTTCTGCTTCTAAGAAAGCTTAGTAACAACCACATAATGAATCTTTAGTTTTTTTTCCACAATCTTTACTAGAGGATCCTGCCTAATTATAGAGCGGAGCACCTCTCCGCCTACACCATTTCATAATCGGACAACATTGGCTTTTCGGGCTTGGAGAAAACTTAAGGAAACATCCACAATAGTTGAGTTGACGATGATGATGACGGCTATGATTTTTCCCTTTTTCTCACACTATTTAGAATTTTTCTCTCTGCGGGAATTTAAGCTTTTCTTAATAAAGAAAAAAATGCTTCAAAGTGTCAGGATTGAACCCCACAGCTGGAGGTTCACCCTTATCAATGGTCGTCATACATGAAGTTTCATTTGCATTATTCGCGTGTCGTTGTGTCTAAGCCCCCTATAATGAAAACCTCCATTTGACTTGTTATGAATTGAAAATGATCCATCGGGGTTAATACTTTTTGATCTGTTCGCTTGTGTTTATAAGCCGGCGTGATGAAATCTGCCACAACATTGTATGACTGGCACTTCAGGGAACAGACCATAGGAAGTGCCTGGGCCGCCACGCTGTTTATACAGATATAAGTTCTGCAATGACGAGAAGTGAATATTTGGCAAATGGAAGTGTTTACTTGATCCTGACAGAAAATAGTGGCGGATGCGTTAAGGGGACGGTCACCACTCCGGCACTTCATAGGTTTCTTGCTCGTTGGTGATGGGATTATCAGCTCGTTTCACTTCACACTGATCTGATCTGCAATGTATGTTACCGTTGGAATCTTTTCCATAATAAACCCCCCAGCATCTGGAGACGTCAGCTCTCGGGACAGCAGCAGGCATACTCCCGATTTTATTGTTGGCTCTTCTACTTTTGTTTTGACAGATCTAAAATCATTCGTGATCATTTTGAGGATCGAGTTGAAATGTTCTTGAAATGGAAACAATGTTTCACTTATCAATCCCACATTATATTTGTTTATTTTGTTCTTTGTAGTTATTGAATAATAAGTTACATATTTTAGTAAATATAAAGTGGATGAAAAGTTCATGGGGCAGAAATTAACCAAACGCCAATATGCAAAATTGCAAGGCTTGGTAAAAAAAAGTGTACAAATATATTCAACCACATCTCATCTCAGATTTCCAATTTCTCACAATACAAGTTAAACACTTTTGTAACGCTCGCAAGTGTTGTTGAAGTGGCGAGCAAGCATGACCCATTGGGCCACAGGGCGAGAACCGGAATTACCCTTTAGTGGTAGGGGTGTAACTAAGAGCCTGTCATGAGGCAGATGCCAAGTGACACTCCCAGAGCAGGAACAGGGACCGGGGCTATGGCAGCTTGGCAGCTGATGACTCGGGTACGGACATAGGTGCAGGCAGTAACAGGCAGGATGGCCGAGGCAGACAGAAAAGCGGGTACCGACAGGTATGATGTGCATGAAAGCAACAGATAGGTATGGGAAGGTGGACTCAGGAATAGGTAACGGGACAGGAGCATAGGACCTGACAGCAAGTTAGCAGACTGAATACTGACCAGCTAAGGATGTTGCGCAGGCACCTTTGCTAGTGGGAGGGTGCCTTAAATACCCAATGCCTCTCAACCATAATAATAATTGTGCTGTCTAATCAGCATCTTGATATGCCACACCTGTAAGTTGGTGTATTATCTATGCAAAGAGTAAAGGGGGCTTTACACGCTACGATATCGTTAATGTTTTATCGTCGGGGTCACATTGTTAGTGACGCACATCCGGCGTTATTAACAATATCGCAGCGTGTAATACCAGCGACCTTAGGCGACCTCAAAAATGGTGAAAATCGTTCACCATGGAGAGGTCGTCCCAAACTCAAAAATCGGTAAGGGTTGTTTAGCGTTGTGGTTCATCGCTCATGCGGAAGCACACATCGCTATGTGTGACACCACATGAGCGAGGAACGTCTCCTTACCTGCCGCCGGCCCCAATGCGGAAGGAAGAGGTGGGCGGGATGTTTACATCACGCTCAGCTCCGCCCCTCCGCTTTGATTGCCGGCCGCTGTGTGACGTTGCGGTGACGTCGCTGTGATGCCGAACGTCCCTCCCCCTTGAAGGAGGGATTGTTCGGCAGTCACAGCGACGACGCCGACCAGGTAAGTATGTTTGACGCTGCGTAGCGATAATGTTCGCTACGGCAGTGATCACAAACAATCGCATGCGCGACGGGGGCGGGTACTTACACGCTCGCTATCGCTAGAAATTGCTAGCGATATCGCTACCGTGTAAAGCCCCCTTTAGTGCTCACTAACACAGATTCAGACAAATTTGTGCATAATATTTGAGAGAAAAAACCTTTTTGTGTCCATAGAAAAAGTCTTAGATCTTTGAGTTCAGCTCATGAAAAATGGGAGCAGAATAAAAAATGTTGCGTTTATACTTTTGTTCAGTGTGTATATATATAATACTCTTCTATCACCTTTTCTGATGATGACTATTTTGCGTGTTGAGGAGAACAATCATTTTTTTGCTTTTTTTTCTATCTTGTATTTTAATATTGGAGGTGAATTAAGGTTCCGTTGTCCGCAGAGATTTACCCCTGGTTGAGATATTCTTGTCTGGTCCTAAATCAACTGTATTTCTGACTCACTTCCTTAAAAGTTTCAATGGTTTTATTCCAAATTTGATTGTATCCAAAACAGTTTGGCTGAATATTTTCCGTGGGATTAGTTATTTTTTTCTGGAATCTAAAAAATATTAAACAACAATATTAATTTCATCCTACATACTGACAATCACTCGACTTATTTTTATTCCTCTTCTTCAGAAGAAAACAAATTATGATGAAGATTAATTGATTGTAGGAAATGAGCAGGGAGAACACACAAGGAGATATTTTATGAATTTGAAAATGGAAAAGAAAACCTAGAAGAGTCGTTGTGTACTTTTTGTCACAGATAAGAGACATTTTCCATGTCTAGATCTGGCTGTCATCATGCGACAAGTTTGGAGGAACATTCTCTTGGTCTCACCACAAACCATAATAGGTCATGCTTCATGTACAGTACACACATAGCAAGTGTCTCATCTCCATGTCTTTGCATTCCTTGTATCGTATTTAGGTAACCAGACAATAGAGATGATAATGTTGTATATTCCTTACATAGTTAAATGAAGATGGAATTTCATTTCGCATATGAGACACAGACCTCAAAAAGTAAACAGGGTAAGCCAAAGTGCTTTATGTGATCGTGGAACATACCGAGAAGCATTCAAGACTGCCTCTGTACTGTGTGTTGGAAAATAAAGAGAATATTGTGTAACTCATCTAATGTATGTGAGGATGAAACCCAATATTTTTACAAAAAAAAATACTTAAAATGAGATCATGGTGCATTCACTTCATCTCAGTAAGCAATGGTATATTGCTAAGATATGCCGTCACTTAATGATCGATAGAGGTCCAACCTCTGGGACCTGCACTGATCCTGAGAATGAATGCAACACAGCACGGAAGCAGCTCTGCCACTTCTCCTTTCCTAGGAACAGTAGGTGTCCCAGTCAATCATGAAGTGATGGAATATCCTAGTGAGATCCCAACAATTCAACGATGGGAATACCCCTTTCCATAAAACATTTTACCCCTTTACAACACAATATCTGAACATGTTTGTGCTAGTGACCTCTAACTTTCTCTTGCTTAACCATAATTGGTCCTCCAAGACCTTGCTATAGCCTTGGCAGAAAAAATAATAATTTTGCACTAGCATTGTAGCTTAGTATCCTAGCAATGGCAGAGTAGGCACTTTGTGGACATAACCACCACTGGCTATGCCCCTGGCCTCTTTGGACGCAATCCATGGCACCTAGTGGACAGGACCACCACTGGCTATGCCCCTGACCTCTTTAGATGCAACCCATGGCACCTAGTTAACATGACCACCACTGGCTATGCCCCTGGCCTCTTTAGATTTAACCCATCATACCTAATGGACTTAACACCATTGGCTATGCCCCTAGCCTCTTTGGACACAACCCATGACATCTGGTGGACATGACCACCACTAGTTATGTCCCAGGCCTCTTTGAACTCAACCCATGGCACCTAGTGGACCTGACCACTACTGGATATGCCCCTGGCCTCTTTGGACTTAACCAATTACACCTAGTGGACATGTCCATCATTGGCTATGCCCCTGGCCTCTTTGGACGCAACACATGGCACCTAGTGGACATGACCACCACTGGCTATGCCCCTGGCCTCTTTGGACTCAACACATGGCACCTAGTGGACATGACCACCACTGGCTACGCCCCTGGTCTCTTTGGACTCTATAGTGCCATAATTGGTTACATTATTAGAAAGGTCAAATATAAAGCTCAGTGACCCAGCAACTTTTTGTTAGGAGAATCACCAAATAGTGATGAAAAAAATCTGCCAAAATATTTTTTGAGCAGTATGCTAGTTTTTTATTTTATTCACATCAAATGTATTCATCACTAGGCTACTGCCAATAGAGGCTAGGCGTCTGGTTACACAAGTCGTAACATCATGATTTAAACAGGTGCCTTGTTGCATCAGAAGCCTTGGAGATGAGTAAAGATGGAGGAAGAGGGTGCAACATGCCGTGGACAAGTGAAGGAAATCCCAGAGGCAGCTGTGAGGAGGACCGAACTGAGATCTGCAGTCGGGAGAGGGGAGTAGAGAGGTGAATGTTATTTTTTTTAAATCAAACATAAAGATGTTTTGTGTGATTTAGTGTTAAAAGCTGCAAGAAGCTGCATCCAGCACTTAACCTGCCCCAAGTGAAAGTGCAGAGGTCAATTGGTGGGTCACTCCAGTGTCATTGTGACACACCCACTGGTGAACTCCAGACTGAGTTTTTTTGGATTACCCAATAAAGTGTGTAGTACAATATATAATGTGGCTTCTTTCCTGTTTGGATCTTCCTGCTCCTCATTGTTCTATTCACAATGATGGTGGCTTCCTTCCATTATGCTGCTGGTCATCCTCCTCTTCTTTTCCCATACACTTTCTTACTCTAAATCTGCCCATAATATACTCAGAATAGGATGAAGGCTCATTCAGTCTTTTCATTTTCTTTTTAAGTATCCACTTATTTGTTTTTCATTGTTTCTCAAAGGATTTTAACAAAATCATTGTCCCGTCCCTTCTTCTTCTTCATCTGGCCATCACATCCATCAAGTGCCATGAAAGAAGAGTTGAATGAAAATGATCTACTCTTCTCGTTTATTAAACACAGAAATTTGATCAATGAAAATGACCGTGCACCACACTAAAGAGTATAAGGTGTAAAGAAATTAGTACATATTCAAAATAATAGGGTGTGGGTCAGATGGATGTAATTGACCTACGGTAACATAAACAAGGCACCGAAAAATAGAACAAAAAATTCTAAAGGAAACCGGTTAGGTCAAAAAGTATAACAATTTTATTATTAAAAATGATTGCCAACTGGCAGAAAACCTAAAAACAGGGGCATCACATGTATAAATATTGTGTGCAGTAATGGCAGGTATCAATGTACAGGTATTACAACGTTAATATTGAGGCTGATGAATGACATACAAAAATGTAAAATCAATTCACAATACTAAAGCTGATGGTTGCTAGAAAAATTCAAAAAGATTGAAGTATCATATCAAATAGACATAAATAATATGTATATGGTGGTTGACCAAAAGATAGCTCTTTTGATAAAAGATAAACATATATGTCGCGGGCGGGGAGGAGGGTGTCAGCACACTACGCTCACCCCTCTGCTCGGGTCCGGCTGCTGCTGCTCAGTGGTGGCTCGAGCGGTGGGCCGGATCCCGGGGGTTTCTCGAGCGGCACTCCTCGCCCGTGAGTGAAAGGGGTTTGTTGGGTGTGGGAAGTATTTATTGTCCGTGACGCCACCCACGGTTGTGGTGATTTCACCACCGCTGCTCAGTATGGGGATCCCGGGGATGGTGATGCGGAGCAGCCAGATGTTGTGTTGCCCCTCCGTGGGTAGGGGTTGGTGATCCCGGGGCCCGGTGATGGTGAGGGAGGTGCAGGGCCTGGTGGGCGCATGGACGCGGGGGGCAGCGCTGTGCCTTGCGGCACCGTGGTACTCACTCAGCCTGAGACGTTGACACAGTTTTTACGGTAAACCAAACGGCTGGATAGACGGTCCCACGGACGGCTGCACTTGCTCTCCCAGTAGGTGACGGTGATGTCCCTCTTCCTTGCACCCTTGTGTACTTGTTGGTTGCGATGGGTCCCCACCGGTAACCCGCTCCCCGGCTTCAAGCTGGACCGGAGGAGCTCTACTCTTTGCCCGCAGGCGCTGGCCCTAAGAAACTGGTGCCTTGGCGGTGGCGGTGTCTCTTCTACTCTGGTTGGGCTGTTGCCTTCAATCGGGACTTGGTTGTTGGGGGATCTACGTCCCCGTCACTGACGGATTTGGCAAATTATGGCGACTCCTAGCCTTGCCGGGGTCCGAGAGGCCCCTGCCCTGGTGCTGACTGTCCTTCGGAACACTGCTCCAGACCGCCGGGCACACAGCCTCCGGGGTCCTTCCAGGAACTTCCAAACAGTCCCCCTCCAGACAGTCACCGCCGTTGCTGACCTTGCTGACCTGGTCCTACACACAGCTGGACTACTTCAGGCTTTCTCTCTGTCACCACTCTTGCTTTCCTCCTTTACCACTTTACTTCACTTCTACTTTCACTTCCTTAACTCCTCTACTTAGCTCCTCGCTCAAGCCCTGCCTGGGCTAATCTGCCTGGTTTCTCCCGCCTCCAGAGCTGTGTCCTCCTCGGTGGGCGGAGCCAACCGCCTGGCCCACCCCCTGGTGTGAATCATCAGCCTCTGGAGGAAGGCAACAAGGATTTTTGGTTAGCTGTGGTGTTCCTAGCTGGGATGTAGGGTGTGGTGGTGTGTGACCTGTGTCCCCTGGCTTGCCCAGGGCGACACATTCCCCCTTAGCAAAATGCAGACCGTCCACGGGCTGCCGTCCAACACCAGTTTTATTTTTCTGAAAAAGATAACATGGTAAGGTAATAACATATGTACATTTTTTAATAACTCTTCCCTTAACGGGAGGCACATTTCTTTAACGTTGCGTAACGGTTCACGGTTACGGTTTCCGCTCTCTCCCACCCAAGCAACCTGGCCCTTATGCTGCCCCTAAAGCCCAGGCAGCACCCCTTGACCCACAGTCCAGCACAAGTTACCCGAGCGGGATCTGTCCTTCCCTCCAGAGGGTAGCCACCGGTTCCTTTGGTGGCTGGGCCCCAGCCTGCTCTGCTCAGGGCCCTCCCTCCAACCTGCCTCTCCGGAGGTGGCATTGTGGAAAACGGTAACGGCAAACAACATATTTACAAGCCACTAACGTTTGTGGTTGCCCTGCAAGTTCACGGGCTTGTCCATGGATAGTCCTCCATGCAAAACTTTTTAACGGTCCCCACAGGGACGACGGTGCCGGCTCCAGCCGGTTGCAATCACAAAGCAAATTAGGTAATGTACTCGGTCATCATCATTTTTCATCATCAGCAGAACTTTCAACTTTTAAACAAACAGGTGGTCCCAACGGGGACTGGACAACGGTGCTCTGCTGCCCTACTCCAGGCCTTCAGCTTCATCCGAGGGAGGGGGTGCAGGGCTCACTCTGCTCTCTTGGCTGCCCCGCAGCTTCACATCCAGGGCAAACCACCCCCTCTCCCCGCAGTGTCGGGTGTACCGAACAAGGTCTCCCGGCATTAGGTTGCGGCCGGGATGCTCCTCAGGCAGGTGGGCATTCACATCCCGCCGGGCTACAAACACTTCGGCCTCCAGGCCCGGCTCGTAGATGAACCCGTAGCCCCGGCGGACATCAAACCGCCTCACCTGCCCCTCGTACAACGGGCCGCAGACACGGAACGTGGCCTGGCGGATATTTTCTTTTTCTCGGATAGCTCGGGCCACCAGCTCGGCCTTCTTCCGCTCCCTCTCGGCGATCTCCAGGCCCAGCGGTACCGGCTCCCTATCCCAATACGGCGCTGCTGCCAGCGCCGGCGCACGGGTCGGGCCCCGCGGGACATCCTGGACGTTGCCCACTGTCAGGAATCTGGGCGGCAGGTCCCGCGGTGTCTTGGCCTTGGGCGCTGCCTTGCAGCAACAACCCGGCGTTACCTCAGCCGAGGTGTGGGGGATGGGCATAGGGGCTTTCTGCTGCTGGGCCTTCGGCTCGGAGCGGGTCATCGGCTCCGGTTCGGGGGATTTTTCAGGGAATGCCTCCGGTTCAGCTTTCGGAATCTTCCACGGTAACACCTCCGGGGTGCCGCGGGCTCCGGCTACAGGTCGGCCCGCCTGGGCGGGGATGCTGGGTACTGCTACCGGTTGCGGTGGTAGCAGGCCTAGTGGCGGGGTCACGGCCTCCGGGACGGGTGGCGAGGGAAGCAGCGGGGGGAGAGGGCTTGGACCGGGCCCCACAGCCGCGATGACCGGCCCTTCAAGGGCATCGGGACGTGGGTCACTCACCCTCCCTTTCTCCGCTTCCTCCTCGCGTCTCCGCACGGTGGCTACAACGTCCGCCATGTCGGCCTCCCACTCCTCCATGAGGAGCTGCATCCTGACCTGCAGCCTTTGGTAGAGCTGCGCGGATCGGATTTCCACCCACGCCGCGGTTCCAGGCGCGGGGGCTACGGTGTCGCGGGACGGCATCCACATGATGGCTTCTTCTTTACTTCCAGGAACGGTATGTTTGCAGAGTCCTGGCGTCCCTTCTTTTATAGCTGCAGCTACATGCGTCCAGCCGCCATCGCGTCCCCCTTAGCTCTTTCCGGCCCCTCCTCTCTCGGGGCGGGGTTTTGGCCTTCGCGCCTCTACTGCTCGAGAAGACGCTCGAGCGGGAACTTTTCGCGCCAAAGATGGCGGCTTCTGAAATTTTTCTGCCGGATATCTCCGGCGGTAACAAGGCGCACCTCTACCAGACGGCAGAGCGGTAAGATCCTGTTCGTGACGCCAAGTTGTCGCGGGCGGGGAGGAGGGTGTCAGCACACTATGCTCACCCCTTCTGCTCGGGTCCGGCGGCTGCTGCTCAGTGGTGGCTCGAGCTGTGGGCCGGATCACGGGGGTTTCTCGAGCGGCACTCCTCGCCCGTGAGTGAAAGGGGTTTGTTGGGTGTGGGAAGTATTTATTGTCCGTGACGCCACCCACAGTTGTGGTGATTTCACCACCGCTGCTCAGTATGGGGATCCCGGGGATGGTGATGCGGAGCAGCCAGGTGTTGTGTTGCCCCTCCGTGGGTAGGGGTTGGTGATCCCAGGGCCCAGTGATGGTGAGGGAGGTGCAGGGCCTGGTGGGCGCAGGGACGCGGGGGGCAGCGCTGTGCCTTGCGGCACCCCGTGGTACTCACTCAGCCTGAGACGTTGACACAGTTTTTACGGTAAACCAAACGGCTGGATAGACGGTCCCACGGACGGCTGCACTTGCTCTCCCAGTAGGTGACGGTGATGTCCCTCTTCCTTGCACCTTTGTGTACTTGTTGGTTGCGATGGGTCCCCACCGGTAACCCACTCCCCGGCTTCAAGCTGGACCGGAGGAGCTCTACTCTTTGCCCGCAGGCGCTGGCCCTAAGAAACTGGTGCCTTGGCGGTGGCGGTGTCTCTTCTACTCTGGTTGGGCTGTTGCCTTCAATCGGGACTTGGTTGTTGGGGGATCTACGTCCCCGTCACTGACGGATTTGGCAAATTATGGCGACTCCTAGCCTTGCCGGGGTCCGAGAGGCCCCTGCCCTGGTGCTGACTGTCCTTCGGAACACTGCTCCAGACCGCCGGGCACACAGCCTCCGGGGTCTTTCCAGGAACTTCCAAACGGTCCCCCTCCAGACAGTCACCGCCGTTGCTGACCTTGCTGACCTGGTCCTACACACAGCTGGACTACTTCAGGCTTTCTCTCTGTCACCACTCTTGCTTTCCTCCTTTACCACTTTACTTCACTTCTACTTTCACTTCCTTAACTCCTCTACTTAGCTCCTCGCTCAAGCCCTGCCTGGGCTAATCTGCCTGGTTTCTCCCGCCTCCAGAGCTGTGTCCTCCTCGGTGGGCGGAGCCAACCGCCTGGCCCACCCCCTGGTGTGAATCATCAGCCTCTGGAGGAAGGCAACAAGGATTTTTGGTTAGCTGTGGTGTTCCTAGCTGGGATGTAGGGTGTGGTGGTGTGTGACCTGTGTCCCCTGGCTTGCCCAGGGCGACACATATATAACACTAGCCATAAAGAAAAAAGCCAAATACACAATTATCAACCTGCACGTGTACAGTGATAGTAACAATGGTATGTAAAGTAATAAAAATTTACATGTAAAAGTATATAAAAGTCAATACCAGAATGAATATGTGTATTAATATACAGTTCTCTGTCTATTAATTGGTTGTGTATTGGGTTTTCTCCATCTATAGACATTACTGGTTGAGTAGTCCTTAAGATCTCGTGCTAATTTAGTCGCCTGGTTAGTTTGTATCTCTTTAACCCATGTATCAATGCTTTTATCAGTTTGGGTATTGATGGAATTGCATTGATCAGTAGATAATTCTGTTTGAGCGGTAGCATATAAGTTACTCAAAGCCTTAACAATATCTAGTACTTTTTTGGTATTCAAACTGACTAACAATTCCATTAGTTTGCATGAGGTATCATTACAGATACTTTCCCAGGTGTTTATAAACACATTATCATCTACAGGAAAAGAAGGAATGACACGGACACGTAATCCTTTGGGGATCAATTTTTTCTTGATGTAATTTTCTAAAAAGGCCCGGTTCCACCAGAGCTTCGTTCTTTTGTATAAGAGATCTTTGGTCTCAGAAAGTATCTTTTCAGCCTGTGAATTATTAGAACCTGCAACAGTGGTATCATTACTGTTAAAGACTTCATTGATGTGGTTGAGCCAAGAAGTCTCCTTGGCTTTAAAATCCGTTTTTCCGTTTTTCTGTGAGTGACTTTCACTGCAGCCATATAGAATATAGAAATGTGGCACTCCTTCTATAGTCGCTGGTGCTTGGATAGGGTCCCACCCCAGATCAAAAAATTGAAAAAAATCCAGCACTCAAAGCATTCAACTGGAATTGTTTTATATTTTATTCATTGTTCTGTGTAATTATTAAAGACGTTTCGGTCATCCGACCTTCATCAGTTTACACTACAATAAAAAGATACATGAAGAATTTTTAAGTATACAGAAATAATGGCATTATACAATCATGGTAACAAAAAAGGACAGAAATATTCACCACATTATAATGCATGAACCATAAACTATGATATACAAAAAATGTCAACGAAAAGACAAAAATGAAGAATCTGTCAGTTGAGCCGCTTCACTAGCAGATATACTGTCCACCTAAAGATATAATTGAAATACAGATAAAATGTAACATAATAGAACCATTATACAACAAAAGGGGAACCAAACAGGAAACCCAAAAATTTATCCAAAAAATGTATATCTTGCTAATATAGAAGGACAAAAAGCCTAAGCACCAGCACTGAGACACTATTCTAATCTAATAAAACAGACAATACACAGAAATGCCATGTAATGAACACTCACCAGAAAGGGCTCTGTAGAAATATATGGAAAAGCTGGACCAGAGGAAAAAGCTGCCCGTCCGGGTCTGCAGTCAATGTAATCTGACAGTCCAATGTCCAGATTTAAATAGACCGCTCAATTAGCTCATTAACAAGTTACAGAGCGTCACTTCCGGTCCGAAAACCGGAAGTGACGTCACGGAGCGTCACTTCCGGTCCGAAAACCGGAAGTGACGTCACCGGTTGGCAAAGTGTAAATCCTGATGGTTGGCAACTGTAGACATACTCAGACAGCCACTCCTCACTGCAGGACGTCACTTCCGGTCCGCAAACCGGAAGTGACGATCCTGGTTGGCAAAATATAAACCAGATGGTTGGCAATTTAAAGACAAATTACCTAAAAGATCAAATAAAAGAAAAAATAGAAGAAATAAGATAAGAGGATTAAGGGAATGGTGTATTTATTCAGAATCAATTTAATAATTTTTAATTTTTTATCAACTATAATCAACCCTAGTAAAAAAAGGAAAAAAAGAAAAGAAGAAAAGAGAAAAAAGAAAAACTATGAGGAATATACATAAGGAAATGGAGGGGGGAGGGAAAAGGGGGGAAGGGAAGGGAAAGGAAGTGGGCATTGGGAAGGGAAGGGGGGGGGGGAAGGGAAAGGGAAAGGAGAGACTATGGAAAAAAGGGATCAAGGGAAAATTAGTAATGCGTAGAAAAAACTAAAACTAGGGAAAAAACAGAAAAAAGGATTATGTTAAGAAAGAAACAGGAAGAAGATTATAAGACAATACCTAAAAGGACCGGCCATCATCAAATCAGTGATCAACTCCTCTAAAAAAGATAATAATAAGTAGGCATAAATGAATGAAAAGCTATAAGAAACTAGAAGTATCGAAATCACGATTAAGGCCTTTGGGCTCCAAAGTCTGAAGAGTAAAAATCCAATACGCCTCCCTTTGTTTCAATTTTTTATTTTTTTTTTTTTTTTTTTTAATTTTTTAACCCTATCACCTCCTCTTCTATTTGGCAACCAGGATCGTCACTTCCGGTTTGCGGACCGGAAGTGACGTCCTGCAGTGAGGAGTGGCTGTCTGAGTATGTCTACAGTTGCCAACCATCAGGATTTACACTTTGCCAACCGGTGACGTCACTTCCGGTTTTCGGACCGGAAGTGACGCTCCGTGACGTCACTTCCGGTTTTCGGACCGGAAGTGACGCTCTGTAACTTGTTAATGAGCTAATTGAGCGGTCTATTTAAATCTGGACATTGGACTGTCAGATTACATTGACTGCAGACCCGGACGGGCAGCTTTTTCCTCTGGTCCAGCTTTTCCATATATTTCTACAGAGCCCTTTCTGGTGAGTGTTCATTACATGGCATTTCTGTGTATTGTCTGTTTTATTAGATTAGAATAGTGTCTCAGTGCTGGTGCTTAGGCTTTTTGTCCTTCTATATTAGCAAGATATACATTTTTTGGATAAATTTTTGGGTTTCCTGTTTGGTTCCCCTTTTGTTGTATAATGGTTCTATTATGTTACATTTTATCTGTATTTCAATTATATCTTTAGGTGGACAGTATATCTGCTAGTGAAGCGGCTCAACTGACAGATTCTTCATTTTTGTCTTTTCGTTGACATTTTTTGTATATCATAGTTTATGGTTCATGCATTATAATGTGGTGAATATTTCTGTCCTTTTTTGTTACCATGATTGTATAATGCCATTATTTCTGTATACTTAAAAATTCTTCATGTATCTTTTTATTGTAGTGTAAACTGATGAAGGTCGGATGACCGAAACGTCTTTAATAATTACACAGAACAATGAATAAAATATAAAACAATTCCAGTTGAATGCTTTGAGTGCTGGATTTTTTTCAATTTTTTGATCTGGGGTGGGACCCTATCCAAGCACCAGCGACTATAGAAGGAGTGCCACATTTCTATATTCTATATAGTATATCCTTTAGTGTGTGCACCCTCATTTTTTCTTATAATGGCCAATGTGGCGTTTTCCTATACTGCGGATGAAATGGCAGATATTATGAGCCGTACCACAGTGCAGAGTGATTTTTTGCATATTCCTACTTCTGAGCTTCGAACCCGTGATTTTCAGAAGGAATCTAGAAAATTACAAAATTTGGAATTGCACTGTGCCACTATTGCAGAATACGTACGTGTTCAAAGAATTCCAAGAGGACTACGGGTTGGTGTAAGACCGACCATCTTCAGTGACAACCCTGATTTTTGTAATCGTTTTGAACAGATTCTTAACAAATGCTCTTTTGACTTAATGACTTTGACTTTGGATTATTTAAATCAAGCGATCATTACCAAACGTGAAGAGATTGTCGTGATTGAGCAACAATTAAATTCCACCTCTTCGGCTGAGGATCTGGCGAAAATCAAAGATCAAGTCACAAGAGATTTACAAATCCATAAAATTGAAAGTCAAAAAATTAAAAGAGAAAAATTCCTACGGGATACTGAGGACTATAAAAATAATCGAGTTTATCGGTGGCGTGATACATCCTCCAGAGTGTTTCCAAGACGTTTCCAATATTCCTCTAGTGGTGATTCGGCTTCGGATTCGGAATTTTCCTTTACCAGACGACCAAAACCACATTTTTTTAGGTCAAAGAAGCCGCAGAGGTCAAAGAGGAAACCTAGGCGGGGGGGACAACGCCACCGAACCTGCAAGAACAACGATGGTCACCAGATCCCAGGTACGCCGGATACCATTGTAGTTAACATTTCTTCTAAGAATTTGTTACCGGATCAAATTAGTCTTCTTCAGAAGGGTTTATCTTTTTGTCCTTCCTACAAATTCAATACATTCCAGTTACAAATGGACTTACTAAGATTTTATCGAAATTTACGTATTAAGGCCCATTTTTCATCATTATCTGATATAGGTCTGAGACCATCGACACAATCTACCTCTATTGCTCCTATCAATATCCAAGGATTGGGACTCAAAACTAAGAGCACTTTCATGCCTCCCAAAAGTACCCCTCCAGTGGAAACGTTCATAGGTTTATTGGAACATGACATTACGTCATTTTTCAAAGATGTGTCTAATAAATCATTACACTGTCCTTCCAATTTTTCAGATAAGGATAAAAATGCGTTGGCATCTCTTATGCAGGATAAAGACATAATTATCAAACAAGCCGATAAAGGCGGAGCTTTGGTAGTTATGGACAAATCCATGTATTTACAGGAAATACTGAGACAATTGGGGGACAGTAATGTCTATGGAATATTGGCAAGTAACCCGACGAATAGGATTCGAGATAGGATTAGATCTGTGACCGGCCACTATCTACAGAAGGGAGTAATAGATCAGAAGACATTTGATTTCTTACAAAAGCAGAATCCAATCATTCCTGTCTTTTATGTACTCCCCAAAATTCATAAGACCTTGGTGAACCCTCCTGGTAGACCTATAGTGGCGGGCACAGATTCTATCCTTTCCCCTTTAGCCATTTTACTTGAGAAGATTATTACTCCTTTGACTAAAAACATTCCTTCTTTCCTGTTGGATACTGGTCACTTCCTAGAGGTGATTCGTGGACTTGATACTATTCCATTTGATGCTTTTCTCGTGACTTGGGATGTGACAAGTTTATATACGTCTATTGTACATCAGAAGGGCATGTCAGCAGTTCGTGAGTTATTGTTACAACATAACTTTTCGAGTGATACAAGTGATTTCTGTCTGGACTTATTACAAATAGTGTTAACTGAAAATTTCTTTTTGTTTCAGGACATCTATTATATTCAAAAACAGGGGACCGCGATGGGGTCCAACGTAGCGCCCCCGTATGCAAATACGTACATGTCTTACTTTGAAGATACATTCATATATCTACATAAGGGATTCCAGGAGCACTGCAAGTGTTGGAAGAGATTTATTGACGACGTTTTTTGCATATGGGTTGGCCCGTTGGATTCCATCATGGAGTTCCATAATTACATTAACAGTATTTGGTCTGAACTTCAATTTGTTATACAATATGATTTACATCATATCAATTTTTTAGATGTCACTGTTACGAAATTAGAGAATGGACATTTACAAACCGATTTGTACATAAAGTCGACGGACAGGAATAACTTACTCGCATATGATAGTTGTCATCCCAAAGCCATGAAGAATTCTATACCTAAGTCCCAGTTTCTTAGGGTACATAGGATTGTTAACCAACAAGAAATTAAAGATACCAGATTACAGGAGATGAGGACTAAGTTTCTGGCGAGGGGTTATCCACAGGAGGTTTTGAATAGTGCTAGTGTGAATACCGAATCTTCTATTGGTAAGACTAGAGATAAACGTTTGGCTTTCGTTCATACTTACCATCCTTTTTCTTACAAAATTCATAAATTCATCAGAAGTCATTGGAACATCTTGCGTAAAGGGTACCCGGAGGTGGAAGAATTTAAATCACCTTTTCTTCCTTGTTTTAGACGACCGTCCAATCTCAGTAATAAATTGGTGAGAGCTGATGTGGGCGCCGGTGTGACTGGACCCGTTCAAACTCATCTTTATACCCAGAGACGTGGTACTTTTCCATGTTTAAATTGTGCCCAATGCAGTAATGTGCTGAAAGGTGATAGAGTTTTGCATCCCTACAGTGGTCGGGGTTATCCAATTAGAGGTTTTTTCACCTGTGAGACATCTTATGTTGTATATGTAGTGAAGTGTCCTTGTGGCCTACTCTATGTAGGCGAAACCACCCAGACTGTTAAGGAACGTATATCACAACATAAATCCACCATTAGGTGTGAGAGATTGACTTTACCTCTTCCATCTCATTTTCATAAACAGGGACATAGTGTTAGTCAATTACGGTTCCAGGTGTTAGAGCAGGTCTTGCCAAATAGAAGGGGAGGTGATAGGGTTAAAAAATTGAAACAAAGGGAGGCGTATTGGATTTTTACTCTTCAGACTTTGGAGCCCAAAGGCCTTAATCGTGATTTCGATACTTCTAGTTTCTTATAGCTTTTCATTCATTTATGCCTACTTATTATTATCTTTTTTAGAGGAGTTGATCACTGATTTGATGATGGCCGGTCCTTTTAGGTATTGTCTTATAATCTTCTTCCTGTTTCTTTCTTAACATAATCCTTTTTTCTGTTTTTTCCCTAGTTTTAGTTTTTTCTACGCATTACTAATTTTCCCTTGATCCCTTTTTTCCATAGTCTCTCCTTTCCCTTTCCCTTCCCCCCCCCCCTTCCCTTCCCAATGCCCACTTCCTTTCCCTTCCCTTCCCCCCTTTTCCCTCCCCCCTCCATTTCCTTATGTATATTCCTCATAGTTTTTCTTTTTTCTCTTTTCTTCTTTTCTTTTTTTCCTTTTTTTACTAGGGTTGATTATAGTTGATAAAAAATTAAAAATTATTAAATTGATTCTGAATAAATACACCATTCCCTTAATCCTCTTATCTTATTTCTTCTATTTTTTCTTTTATTTGATCTTTTAGGTAATTTGTCTTTAAATTGCCAACCATCTGGTTTATATTTTGCCAACCAGGATCGTCACTTCCGGTTTGCGGACCGGAAGTGACGTCCTGCAGTGAGGAGTGGCTGTCTGAGTATGTCTACAGTTGCCAACCATCAGGATTTACACTTTGCCAACCGGTGACGTCACTTCCGGTTTTCGGACCGGAAGTGACGCTCCGTGACGTCACTTCCGGTTTTCGGACCGGAAGTGACGCTCTGTAACTTGTTAATGAGCTAATTGAGCGGTCTATTTAAATCTGGACATTGGACTGTCAGATTACATTGACTGCAGACCCGGACGGGCAGCTTTTTCCTCTGGTCCAGCTTTTCCATATATTTCTACAGAGCCCTTTCTGGTGAGTGTTCATTACATGGCATTTCTGTGTATTGTCTGTTTTATTAGATTAGAATAGTGTCTCAGTGCTGGTGCTTAGGCTTTTTGTCCTTCTATATTAGCAAGATATACATTTTTTGGATAAATTTTTGGGTTTCCTGTTTGGTTCCCCTTTTGTTGTATAATGGTTCTATTATGTTACATTTTATCTGTATTTCAATTATATCTTTAGGTGGACAGTATATCTGCTAGTGAAGCGGCTCAACTGACAGATTCTTCATTTTTGTCTTTTCGTTGACATTTTTTGTATATCATAGTTTATGGTTCATGCATTATAATGTGGTGAATATTTCTGTCCTTTTTTGTTACCATGATTGTATAATGCCATTATTTCTGTATACTTAAAAATTCTTCATGTATCTTTTTATTGTAGTGTAAACTGATGAAGGTCGGATGACCGAAACGTCTTTAATAATTACACAGAACAATGAATAAAATATAAAACAATTCCAGTTGAATGCTTTGAGTGCTGGATTTTTTTCAATTTTTTCACTGCAGCCATTCATGGTTTTTGCTGTGTTGGTCACATGATACACACACCTCCACACTATCCCTTTCCATTGGTTTATCAGCCTGCCTTTCTAATATATATATCGGGACCCTGACCATGATGACTCCACCCCCTGACGAAGGTGACGCCGATACGTGCGTGTCGGGGCTGGCATCACATGTGAGCATTGGTATCCCCGTGTCCAGGTAAAAAACCTTTCTTTATGTATTCTTTACATCCATATCTCGGCTGATTTTCTGCCACAGTTACTCCTTGCACAATAGATCTCTAACTATTATGTATGCTCTATCAAACTCTTATCTATACATGCCTCGCATGTACACCCTTTCAACCTCCACTTACACATATGTATATACACCTTGATTAACCCCTTTTTACACATATTCCTTCTGGTATTGACTTTTATATACTTTTACATGTAAATTTTTATTACTTTACATACCATTGTTACTATCACTGTACACGTGCAGGTTGATAATTGTGTATTTGGCTTTTTTCTTTATGGCTAGTGTTATATATGTTTATCTTTTATCAAAAGAGCTATCTTTTGGTCAACCACCATATACATATTATTGATGTCTATTTGATATGATATTTTAATCTTTTTGAATTTTTCTAGCAACCATCAGCTTTAGTATTGTGAATTGATTTTACATTTTTGTATGTCATTCATCAGCCTCAATATTAACTTTGTAATACCTGTACATTGATACCTGCCCTTACTGCACACAATATTTATACATGTGATGCCCCTGTTTTTAGGTTTTCTGCCAGTTGGCAATCATTTTTAATAAGAAAATTGTTATACTTTTTGACCTAACCAGTTTCCTTTAGAATTTTTTGTTCTATTTTTTGGTGCCTTCTTCTCGTTTATTGTGTATTTCTACCATATAATAAACTAGTACTGGTATATCCAAAGCAATGGCATAGATAATATACTGGCAGACTACGGGAGGTGGTGAGCTCTCCATCAATGAAAATCTTCAAGCGGAAGCTGGAGAAACATATAGCTGGGATGATTTAGGATAACCTGCACTTGTAGGCGGTTGGACCCGATGGCTCTTGAGGTCCCTTCCAACTCTACCTTTCTATGATTCTATGACTATGGAGTTATCCCTGGTTTGAGAAATCTTTTGATTTTTGATATTAAGAATCCCTCTCTTGGCGAATCACACTGGTAACAAGTAAGGTGGTGGGGTGTTGACCCAAGGCCGGAGATGACATGACGAACACTGTACCCTTGATTTCTTGGTGGAACAACTTGATGCCGTATTTGAGCACTCATTATGATCCTCTCTATTTATACCAATGACCTAAGCTTTTTAACATGTTTTAAATACATGTTTTGATTCTATTTGCTTAGCTCCAAATGATGTCATAAGTAAACATGTTACCTGGTCAGAATATACTAGTGAATCCACAATTTCAGATCATCAAGACACTCTCACCAATCAGTTATGTCAGATATCAAACGCCAGATGTAAACATATAGAGCGGAGCTACACTGCGCAGCTACATTCAACATGTACCATTTTTCCCAGAAAATAAGACAGGGTCCTATATTATTTTTTGGTCTAAAAGTTGGGTTAGGGCTTATTTTCAGGAGGTGTCTTATTATTTTCCATAAACAAAAATGTACATCTATTTTTGAACAAAAAAATCAACATCAATTCAAATATAATCATGTCATGCCATTCTGGAATATGATCATAAATCTATAAATCCTGAATTCCATCATGAATTTCTTGAGATTCTATTCTTTTTTACATTTTCCATGTACAACAAAATCTACATTAACCAGTATTCATGCACATAAGTCAAAATGTGTCCAGAAAACTATCAGGAAACATGTAAAAAAGACTTATTCACAAATGATACTGTATATAACCATGAACAAATTATAAAAGTATATCTTGATTGCTTGTATCAAATACCACTAAAGGTTTGGGGGTGTCTGCTTTCCTTGATGAAGGGTCTACTGGATCGGTCCTGCTGTATTCTCTTTACTTTTTTACAAGTATTACTGTAGCTGCTTGGACACCTTGTGTTTACTGAACTGTAACCAGGGCTTTTTTTGGAGTAGAGCTTAGGCCGCTATCACACTGCGTTGTGATGTCCGTTCAGTGGTCCCGTCGGGTCTTCTATCCAAACCCCCACAAAACGGGTTTCAGATGCCTGCACTGACGAGGCCATTGACTATAATGGTGCAGAGTCACCATGTGCTCTGTCGTGCACCATGTTTGGGAATATACACTTTCTGGAGGCGGACACTAAGATTTAGTAGACTGTGTCTGGGTGTCCGCCTCCAGTAAGCGTATTCGTTCAAAAATGTTGCACAAAAGAGCACATGGTGACTCCATCTGCACCATTATAGTCAATGGCCTCGTCGGCACATGCATCTAAAACCTGTTTTGCGGGGGGTTTGGATGGAAGCCCTAATGGCATCACTGAACGGAGGTCAGAACGCAATGCAAAAGGGCTCTTATATTTCAAGCATACTCAAAAATCCTAAAAAAATGATGATCGGGCTTATTTTTGGGGTAGGTCTTATTTTCAGGAAAACAGGGTAGTAGCTGAACAGCTCCTAATCAGCAGCAGACACTGCACATTGATTGAAGCTGTGAAGCGCAGCTCCGATTCATACACTTACATCCAACCACTGCTAAAGCTTGTAACAGCTGATCGTTGGTGGTGGTGGACGTCCACCAATCTGATATTGATTACTATCTATACTATGGATAGGTCGTCGATATAATGTCCCCAGACAACCTCCTTAAGGGAAGTCATGGTAGTTTGGGAAACTTTGGCTTCTGATACAATAAGTCAGATCCAGAGATTAATAAATTCCATCACCATGTGCAGCTTTCCATATACTCCGAGCCATCAACTGAGCGACACATATGCACTACAGTCAATATCCAATATCGGATAGGATGTTTATGAAGCACCATGCTGAGATATATGTTTTGTCTCCACACAGATGTTGGTAATGCATTTTTAATGATTTTTTGTTTTCTAACTAAATATTCCACATTGATGTTGTATCTGCTTTCTGCAAACGGGACAACAATAAGTGGAGCCGTCTATGAACGTGATCCAATACTCTGATTGTTCTTTTATAATAGAAATGCCTGCTCTGTTGTATTGTGTTTTCTTTGGTAACGATATTTACAAGTGTGGTTTTATTTTAAGTGAATGCACATGTGCCGGTCGGCTAATTTAACGTTGGCATGTTGTCTCATTTAGCCTCTATATTACATTATTTTTGCAAACCTACATTCAGGTCCTGGCACACAACAATGTGTCTGCAGGGTATCAGGTGAATTATACTAGAGCAATTTCCCTACGCAAGGTAAAAGTTTACTTATTCGCCCAAATATCTTGGCAAAGGCAAAGTATCTTGATCTTGACCACCCCCGAACCTCTTAATCATTCTCCGTAAGACCTTCTAAAGGTCCCACATGCACATTAGACTAAAGTCAGACAAGTTCACCTATTTGCATAAAGTTTGAAGGGGAATGGGGGTCTTCTGCCTTTACCCCAAGAAATGATGTCATGGGAGAGAAGAATCCAGCTTGTTGGATTTTGAACTGTCAATCATTTTGTTTCAGGGAGATAAGCCCATGGGTGGGATTCAAATTTTTAAGAACAGGTTCTCTGTAAACCCCACCCATTCTGTAACCACACCCATTTTGTTAGCCACACCCATTTCCATGCACTTTACTCAACCAAAAATACAAGTAATTTAAAGTAAAATCTCTTTCCCATTCTTCCCTCCTATACCTTCACTCTCATGTCCAGCACCAGTTATTCCAGTCACTGTCAGTCATATTGTATTAAACGGTTTTTCTACAATTTTTAAAAATTATTACTAAAGGAGGCCTGCTAAAATTTGAACCGACAACCTTCCCCATACAGATCTCATCCCATGTGGCTGCTTTTCCAGTGCAGATCCCATCCTATGTGCACTCTTTCCCCTACAAATCCAAACCCATTATGGCCTCTGCCCCCTGCAGATCACATCCCATTATGGCCTCTTTCCCCTACAGATCCCATTCCATTATGGCCACTTTCCCCTGCAGATCCCATCCCATTATGGCCTCTTTCCCCTGCAGATCCCATCCCATTATGGCCTTTTTCCCCTGCAGATCCCATCTTGGCTTCTTTCCCCTGCAGAACCCATCATGGCCTTTTACCCCAGCAGATCCCATCCCATTATAGCCTCTTTCCCCTTCAGAGCCCATCCCATTATGGCCTCTTTCCCCTGCAGATCCCATCCCATTATGGCCTCTTTCCCCTGCAGATTCCATCCCATTATGGCCTCTTTCCCCTGTAGATCTCATCATGGCCTCTTTCCCCACAAGATCTCATTCTATATAGTTCCCATCTATGCGGCCTCCTCTCTCCATATAGTTCCCATCTATGCAGCCTCCTCTCCCCATATCCATATAGTTTCCATCTATGCGGCCTCCTCTCCCCATATAGCTCCCATCTTATGCGGCTCCTCTCCCTGCATCTTCGGCTCACTGAGTGCTTACCTGCTCTAAGCACCGGCGGCCTCTCCTCTGTCTTCCGTCCTCCTCCACGGCACTCTGCAGTCACACTGACGCTGGTGGGCGGCATCAAAAGGAGATACCTCACCACACTGCCGTGACCTCTGCAGCATCAGCGCGTCGCTGCATGCCTGGTCAAGGAGCAGACAGGCTCCACTGAACCCGGAAGTGCGGCCCGTATGGAGCTACGGGGATTAATTTGTGTTAGTTTCTTAAAGACGCTAACACATGTGGATACAGGGAACCGCAGCGCCAGAGCCATTCCTTGCCGGTTCTTGTTGGTTCGGGGAACCGGCTGCTATTTTAACAACCAGTTCGCCCGAACCGGACAGACCCGGCTGAATCCCACTCCTGGATAAGCCGCTGTCAAAGGAATCTCTCAGCTGCCTTCTCATACAGGACACAGGAGCAATTGGCCGAGGCAATTGTTACTGTATATGAGCAAGTTGGTAGTGATGGTTATTGGCCGAATTATCATTCATCTGGCAGTTCTTTAAAGGGAACCTGTCAGGTCAAATATGCACCCAGATCCACCAGCAGTTCAGGGTGCATATTGCTAATCCCTACCTAACCGTCCCTGCATCTGGTAGTATGGATAAAGAGATCTTTGGAAAAAGTATTTCTAAAGATCTTTTATCGTATGCTAATGAGCACAGGGACTAGTCCCCTGGGCGTTGCTTCCCTTGCTTATTGGCCCCATAAGCATGTTAGTATGCGCCCGTGGATATCCTAACATGCTAATGAATGCGCAGTGTCAGAGGATGATCTCACTTACTTCTCTTTTGCCATCGCCACCCGACACTCATTAGCATACGATAAAAGACTTTTAGAAACACTTTTTCTAAAGATCACTTTATCTATGCTACCAGATGCAGGGACTATTAGGCAGGGATTAGCAATATGCACCCAGAACTGCTCGTGGATCTGGGTGCATATTGGATCTGATATGTTCACTTTAATATGTATTAGGGCCTTATGCCCTAGGTTATTCAGAAAAGAAATACCTGAAAATTTGGACTTACTGAATCTAAATTTATCTAATACCAGCAGTTTATTAGGACTTACTGTAAGCATAAATACACCCACAAGAAAGATTAAAACTGGCTGATTAACATTACCACAACCCTGACTGCTTGTTGTTATTTAATCTCCTTTCTATTTTCTTTTGTGTTACTTGTCTTGATTTCAGAGTTGGGCCCAGATCTCTTCCTTTATGGTCGCCTCCCTTTGCTTGTTGTGCATTATTATGCATTGCTGGGTGTCATGATGGCGTCGGACTCTGTTCACACTGCGGACTCTGACAAACTACCTGGGTTTCTTTAGTTGCACAGCCTGCCTTGGGCGTCAGCTGGTTCTGGCTTCACTGTTCTCCAGTACAGCAGGAGTTAATTTCTGCTGGCTTGTGATCAGCTGTTGGGAGCTCAGGCTGCTGATCACCATCTCCAGCTAATATAAGGTTCTGGATTCTGGGGCTGAGTGCCGGATATAGCTTTTTGCTTCCTGGTTCCTGTTGCTATCCAGTTGCATGATGATCTTCAGTTTGCAGGTCAGCATGGTGTTTGAGTCCTCCAGTTATGTAGTTATTTCCTACCCCTTTTGTCTCTCCTTTGTGTTTGAGTGCAGTGTGCATGAGTTTTCATTTACCCTTGTCTGTTATTATTTGTGGGGTTTTGGTAACTGTGTTTTTGGGCCTGCTCACTAGGTGGGGGAAAGTAGTATCAGGGCTTGCACAGGAGACAAGGCCATGTAGGAGGCACGAACATGGCTACCATAAAGTCTACCTTCAAGATAAGGGACATCAGAGGGGCCCCAGTCTTACAGTCAGCCTAGGAGCACCTGCTCCATCCGTACACCCCCGTGACATTGCTATGGTCTATGTTGGGCTTTACAAGTTGCTCTGCAAACTCCAGTGACATCATTACCCTTAACCTTATAAGGCTTACACCAACATCCGTGTGTGTCTGAGTATTAGGTAAGCTATGTGCTCAGTTACCTTGTGCCTTGGAGTTTGTCAGTTCTCTCAACTGACAATGATCTCCGCAAAGTCACGCTTGTTTCAACAACTCAATATCTTTCCTGGTTCAGTCTTGCAAGTAACCCTTCGTCTGCTGTAAGCATAATGAACTCTTTTTTGGATTTTCATTAAAACATTGCTGCATCAAAGTCTATTTTCTCTACAAACAAGTTTGCCTAGTCATTACTGTTATGTATTTGTTTGTTAACTAACCCCTCATCAGCTGTAAAATAATAAACTCATCTCTGGACTTGTCCACAATACAAACACTGCTGTAAGTACTCATCTACTTATACATATTCAGTTTTTTGTTGATCACTCCTGGCTCTGTGTCTTTTGGTGTACCCTGATCTGTCTGCTTTCCTAGTTCTCACTTTTCCATGTGCCATCTGGCAATTTCTGCAACTTTGGTCCACGTTAGTCACCCTCACCTGTAGCTTAGGCCCCTTTCACACATCGTTTTTTTTTCAATCAGTCACAATCCGTTTTGGGACTGATGCGACGGATCCATCACCGATTGTAGTAAAACTGATGCGATGGATCTAGTTTAAAAACGGATCCATCATACCACATTTTTCCATGACAAAGAATGGAATTTACACATCTGAGCATGCTTGGTTACAAAAAGACAGATCTGTCGCCGGAATTCGTCATTTGACTGATTGCAGCGTACCCTGCGCCTATAGGCTTCCATTATAACAAACAACGGATGCCAACGGATCCATCGCTGTCCGTTTTTTTCGATGCAGACAAAAAACGTTCATGTGGATGTCGGCTCCGTCGGCCAGACAAACATTTTTCGACAGATCCGTAGCACGACGGATGAAACGTGAGACCATCCATTGCAATCCGTAGCTAATACAAGTCAATGAGAAAAAAACGGATCCAGCGCTGGATTGCGACTGATGGTAAAAAACTGATGTGTGAAAGAGGCCTTAGAGTTTCCTGCTCACCAGGTGAGGCCATAACATTAAAAATAATAAATAAAGTTTCCCATTCTTTTATAATGTTCCCCCGTCCAGTGCATCTTTGTGGTATAATGTCCCTGATCCCGTGCCCCTTCATGGTATTATGTTCTCCGTCCTAGGCCTCTTTCTGTTATAATATCCCCAATAGAATCATAGAATGGTAGAGTTAGAAGGGACCTCAAGGGCCATTGGGTCCAACTCACTGCAAGTGCAGGTTTTCCTAAATCATCCCAGCTATATGTTTATCCAGCTTCCGCTTGAAGATTTTTATTGATGGAGAGCTCACTCACTACCTGCCGTGGTAAACTGTTCCACTCTCTGACTTCCCTCACTACCTCCCGTGGTAGCCTTTTCCACTCTCAGAAAGCTTTTCCTTATGTCTAATCTGAATCTCCTTCCTTTTAGTTTCATCCAATTGCTTCTTGAACTTCCTTGTGCTAATGAGAATATGGTCATTCCATACTGGTACTGTTCCTAGTATAATGTCCCCTGTCCTCAACCCCTTCCTAGTAAAATGTCCCCTGTCCTGGTCCCTTCCTAATAAAATGTCCCCTGTCCTGGTCCCTTCCTAGTATAATGTCCCCCCATCCTGAACCCCTTCCTGGTATAATGTCTTCCATCCTGGTCCCTTCCTGGTATAATGTCCCACAATTATAAAAAAATAATAAATGATTCTTCTTACCTTTCTCTGCTCCCAGGACTTGTGACATCCTCTTACATAGTCTCAGATGTTGTCAGCTGACTTTGGCATGGCAGCCATGGTTTGCATATGATGTCACTGCCATGTGTAGACGTAGACGATGATGGGCAAACTGACACTGGCTTCCAATTGGCTGGCGACGTGTATGGCAGTGCAGGGAACCAGCTGGTCTGCATCCATGTCCTAGAATGGCCATTTAGCTGAAATAGGCACTGGTGTCAGGAGGCCCCATCCCACATGGGCTCCATCGCGTTTACACTCTCTGTGACCAGGATCATACTGCCCCTGACTATATAACTCAAGTGATAGGTCCTCAATATCAAAGTAGTGGACAACCCCTTAATTTGGTATCTTGCAGGTTTTTTTTATACTGGAACAATTATGTAGTATTATGTTCTAGGTACACAGTGTGAAACCATCTCAACAGACTACCTTTTTAGTTGCCTCTTATTAAAAATATGTAATCATAAAAAAGCAAAACAACATTAAAAGACAAGACAAGTCCAGGCAAATATATTTTTCAAATTTCCATAGTTAGAATTTTAATAATAATAAGTCTAGGATATTAAATCATTAAAATGGGATAAACAAAAACATGTCTGCCATAGTTGGTTAGACCTGTCTCCTGCTGACCCCGGCTCCCCACCGATACAACACTCAATGAGCTTACGACCTTAATCCATTTGACTTTTGCTGAAAAAAAAGATGCCAAGTCATTCCGGCTTTATTTTTATGCAAATTGAATTAGATTAAGTAATCCATAATGAAGTCCCAGGAAGCTTTTCACATGCCAGGAAGTGACATTGAAGTCATAATTATTTTATTGAACCATTGTGTTATCCTTTTCTTCATACTAAATATGTCCACTTTCTTGTATAGGCTTTAGCATGACTTGTTACTATGTTAACGAATTAATTAGGAAAGTCTTGCCTCTATGAAGATTAGTAACTTGAAGTTGTAAAGAAAAGGCGGATAAGGGGTAAGAAAAGAAGAACACATGTTGACAATAGTAGACCTGTTTCTTCTCAAGTCGTCCCATGCGTCTGAAGTCTTGAAAAATTGGATATATTCTATTTAAGGGTATTTTACTTTATTATTTTCCAAATTTATGCTTCTCAAATTGTGAGATGGACCTCCTGAGTGGGGTACTCATAAATTCAAGATTAGGCGTGGCATGCTTCTCAAAAGCCATAGATACTTATATTCCGGTAATGGCCTAATCTAGAAATGGATTCTCTTTCTCAACAAGCACAGAAGAAGGATCTCCAAAGCCTCCAGAAGCAGAAGATATAGCTCCATAAAAAAGGTAAATGTGTATTTTGCGGCCAATGTAGCGGTTACTAGGACATCATGATTCTCACTGTGGTTGCCACCTTTATGAGGCACTGTGGGACCTAAGTATTTTGCCGCACTACATGCCCTTTTTAACATACTTTATTTTGACCAATGGATAGGTGGAAATATCACTCTAGTTTGGCATTTGAGGGAAAAAAAAGAAAATCTGTTGGAGATGCTACATATGTTAAGGGTTAGCTTCAGCACCTTCTCGTAGGGAGTCTGATTTACTTTATTATGTTTAACAGTGACCTTATAATCTGCTTTTTATTTCTGGTGGTCTAATTGGATTCCTGGTGAGCTTGTGCTTGAAAACAGTAGCCGATCTGAACAGGTAGAGCTTCAGTGTAAGGTTGCAGAAGAACAGAAACTAATAAAAGATGTTGGCTAAAAAAGACTAAAACTAAGCTGGAGACGCTTACCTTAGTCCTATTGCTGCAGCTAAACAATGTTCAGGCAAAAATTGACAAGAAAAAAAAGGTATCTGGGTTCTCCAATAAAACCTCCTTTCCAAAAATACCTCCCTCCCACCCCTTACATGCATCCATCCCCTCCCCCTTCCCTGGTGTTTTTTGTTTTTTTTTTTATTTTATTTTCTTCTTCTCCATCTTGTTCTATTTCTTTCTCTTTTCTTTCAAAATTATATCTAGATTAGTTTTCAGTTATTTCCTGTTAATTATAATAAGGTTAAACCACCAATATTAATTAGATACTCATTTATTTGAGAAAACTATGCACTGTAATTAGTAGGTGATTGTTCTTCCTTATCCTTTTTCCTTCCAACTTCTCCATCCCTGTTCCCTTGTTTCCCCAAATAAAAACCTTTTCCTTAATTTTTCCACCCCATTTCCCCCCCCTCCAAGATATTGTTAATCTTTATGCTTAGATAAAATGTTATATTATATGTATTGACAAATTCTTACTCAAAAAATCTCAAAAATGTTGTTCAATTCTTTACTTTGCCTAGAAATTAATAAAACTTATTGAAACACAAAAATTAACTTTATTTCATTTCCATTAAAATATCATTGTCTTCACAGGGTAGCAGCTACTGTTGACGCATTTCAACCTACTTAACAGTCTTAATATTACGATTAAGACCATGTAGGTTGAAACGCGTCAACATGAGCTGCCTCACTGTAATGGCGATGAAGTCATGTTTATTTATTATTATTGGAGAAGCCATATATCTTTTTTTCTTGTCTATTTTTGTATTGCCCATTGGTGTCGATGGGCTAACTAGGAGCTACTGGAGAAAATAAGCGGTAGTGGAGACATCTGAGGGGTGAGCTTAACCTTTCTTTTTTGGCATATGTTCCAGCAACGCAGAATTGAGGGAAAAGTCACAAGTGGTGTCTGCACAGTTCTGAAGGGGTCTAGGTAATATTTAGGAGGCAAAATTCACTCATTATCTGGGTAATACATGACAATATTTGGGCTCCTTTTGGCTGCATCTTGGCACAAGATAGCACCTTATGAACCTTGAATTATAGGGTTATTCTCAACTTGGAAAGTCATTGCCTATTTACAGAATGTGCAGTATCTTGCTGGATCCAAGTCTGATCTGAGAAGACAGCAGAGGTTGATCCAAATGTTCTGCTTAACCATACTGGTAATTCAATAAATAATGAATGGAGAAGACAATATTATGAAATCCAAGGCACCAAAATACCTTCTATTGTCCAAAAATGTTATTGATCCCAGCATGCACCAAAGAAATACAGGACTCAACGCTTCGGCCAACGCTTCGGCCAGCATGCACCGAAACAGACAGAATGCAACATTTCGGCCAACGCAGTACCTTTCTCAAGCCATTAAAAATTGTACAATTTTAATGGCTTGAGAAAGGTACTGCGTTGGCTGAAATGTTGCATTCTGTCTTTTTTTCGCTGCATGCTGGCATAAAAAAAGGTTTTGGACAATAGAAGGTGTTTCGGTGCTGTTGATTTCACGTTATTTTCGGTTTACAGCTGATGAAGGGCTGTACCAGGTAGTGTGAATAGTGGAGTGGTGCATGGGATATTGCTGTCTTCGTAACAAATGGAGAAGACCTCCACCCATTCCTAGATCTCTGCTGGTCCCAATGGTGGGACACCCAGCGATCAGTTATCCTACGAGTAAGTGATATGTCATGTTGCAAATAACCTTTCATAGTTTGTTAACTTTTTTATTTGGCACGATGTGGGTAATGTTTGACTCTACATTGGCACAATGGCCGCTTTTAAATTAGCAAATTATGGACCTATTTTGGCAGTGATGCAATCGAAGGACAAAGACCTACGTAACAGTTTAACAATATGTTGGCTTCTTTAAGAAACTTTTGAGGCATAATTAAGGCTGACTGTGCGCATGAACAGTATATCTAATTTATTACATAAAAGAACCATGACTTTTAGGGATAGAGAAGAAAATGAATCTTCCGAAAAAGTCCTCCTCGTAGTCATAAACTACTCCAAATGAACTATTCATATAAACTTTTACCGCT
Source organism: Anomaloglossus baeobatrachus (assembly GCF_048569485.1). Classification (NCBI taxonomy): domain Eukaryota; kingdom Metazoa; phylum Chordata; class Amphibia; order Anura; family Aromobatidae; genus Anomaloglossus; species Anomaloglossus baeobatrachus. The sequence continues at coordinate 65,151,287 of NC_134358.1, forward strand.
AATCCCATTCTGGCACCACTTAGCCGTAACATATGTTTACTTAACGTAATTGGCGTTCCGTACAATGATTAACAGCACCTCCTAAATTTAACTAAACCCCCCATTATATTATCCGTATCTATATTGTGGTTTAAAATCACTGCTAATTTCGAGAATTTTGTTAATTTCTTTCGTGGGCTTGGTTGTTTATTCAGATGTATTAGCAATCACTCTATGATGAATGAGGCCATTGCTTTTGTATTTAATTGTTCCGTATTTAAAGACATTTTCTTTATAGTAAATTTCCTAAAAATACAGAATTTTACTTTTTCGTTGACTTAAGTTTACCTTTAGTCACTATGACTAAAAATATTAAAATTGCTGGTAGTATTAATAAAACTACTTCTACTATTACTAAATACTATGAGAACCAATAATCCGAATACAATTTTTTTTCAATATTGATTAACTTGATTTGGAAAGTTTTTTCCTGTAATTATACCAAGAAAATCTAAGTTTCCAAACTAGATTGAAGTAATGGTCCAATTAGAATGCAATATAAATAAGCACAAGCATGCAGCAGACCAAGTCTAATTTGATCATATTTTCTTCTGCTACAATGGGACGTCACGCTGTGCAATAGTCAGGCAATGTTAAGAATAAATCGGCTGAACTAATCCTAATATTTGTTGTCAGCGCATTACGGCTGCTCGATTGCATTCATGGTACAGTTTTGGCATAGGAAGATGTGGTTGAATTATTTTCGAAAGGAAATGTATGGAACCGTATTGGCAAAAAACAGAAATGTTTGGGCACTTATTGATTCTACATACTTTGCAAATTTTGAGACACATCTGGAAACATTTTTGAAAAAATAAAAGTGTTAATAGTTTATTTTATCAATAAAAATTCAACATTAATGAACAGTGAGAAATCAAAGTCAAATCACTATTTTTTATGACAACTCTTTGCCTCCAAAAAAGCATCAAAGCATCAATTCTGTTAGGTTCTTCTATTTGCACTGACATTTTTGATGAACTCTGCAGGGAGATTGTTCCAGACATCTTGGAGATATAACCACAGATCTTCCATGGCTGAAGCTTGTGCAGATCTGATTTCCTAGCAAACGTTGGGTTCAAACTTTGGGGCTGTGAGTAGAGATGAGAGATCCTGATCGGCAAACATCAGAAAATGTTAAAATCATATGATCTTTGACCAGATCAGAATGGGATCGGACAACCCATCATTTACTGCCAAAGTCAGCGATCTTGCTATTGATCGGTAAATATTCAGATGGCATAAACCATCCTCTCCCTGCCCATGACAGCCATGTCAAGTATTGGCATGGCTGTGATGGCCATGGTAAAAAAGGAAGCAAAAGAGTTAAAGCAGTACATATTTACTAAGTCTCCCACGGCTGCAGCACTTTCCCGAGTCCGACAATTATCCCTTATCCATAGTCATTGCTTTCTCCTTTCACCGGCGTCTCGCATTGGCAGCTATTGAACCCTGCCCCCAACCTCTGACACAGCATCTGTGATTGGTTGGAATCACACACGCTGTCTGTGTCCTTACTGGTGATACATAATAAAAACCCCCAAAAACTGGCATAGGGTCCCGCCAGTATTTATACCCAGCACAGATAAATCATATGGTTACAGGCTGCAACCTCCAGCAGTGCGCTTATCTTGGCTGTGTATTAAAATAATAGGAACCACATACGGCTTTTGTTTTTTTAATCATTTAAATAAATAATTTAAATAAGAAGAGCCGAGTAAAGTGCTGGGACTGTTGCATCTAATGGATTTGTCGAACTTGGGTGGCTGCAAGCGCTATTTTTAGGCTGGGGTGTTTCCAATGAGCATGGGTCTCCTCAGCCTGAGAATACCAGCCCTCAGCTGTCAGACTTTATCATGGCTGGCTTTGGGGGGGCCGCATGCTGTTTTTTTAAATTATTTATTTAAATTAAAAAAAAATCCACATGTGGTTCCTCTTATTTTGATACACAGCCACGATAAGCTCACGGCTGGGGGCTACTCCCTTTAGCTGTGGCTTTATCTGTGCTGGTATCAATACAGGGGTATTCCCTATGACATTTTTATTTATTTGTTTATCACCAGTATAAAGACACAGACTGCATTTGTGATTCCAACCAATCACAGAAACTGTGTCAGAGAGTGGGGGCGTGGTCCTACGGTAGGCAATCAGATACACTGGTGGAAGGGGAAAGCAGTGAATATGTATTAGGGATAATTATAGGCCCCCAAAGTAGTGCTGCAGCCGTGGGGACTCGGTAAGTATGTACAGTTTTAACCCTTTTTTATTTTCTTTCTTTTACAGCCCTCCTACACCATTTTACAACACATCACTTTTGCATTGAATTTAATGGGTTTGGCTATGATGAGCAATCTCAGGCGGGATCGCCAATCCTTAACCAATACGATCCTTGGCAGGATCCTTCATCTCTAATCATCAGTTTCAGGACTCCTTGTTTTCCTTGACACTGGAGAGAGTTCTTAATGACACTGGCTGTGCATTTGGAGTCGTTGTCTGGCTGTAGAATAAATCTGGAGCCAATCAGACACCTCACTGATAGTATTTCATGATGAAAAAGTATCTGTTTTTATTTCTCAGCATTAAGGACACCAAGAAATGAGCAATAATGTGGACCCTAGATGCCGTGGTCATACAAGGAAATTTAGTGCAGCTAAGACACATCATGCTTACTTTACTTCTAAATGGCCTTATGTCCAGAACTGCCATCAGCTCAAACTTGGCAGTAACCAGTAGACCCAATCTACTCTAAAGAGACATTTGGGCAAAAGGAGTGTTCATGGTCATGGAAGAATGTGTCCAAAAAATATGCCTTTGACATGGAACTAAAGCCAAACAACTCAACTGTGCACAAAACATGAGAACTTGCGTGAGGAACAATGGCAGCAGGAGCTCATGACTGATGAGTAACAATGTAAAAAATGTGGCTGTAACGGAAGGCAGCTTGTTCCCTTAAGGGTTGGAGAGAGGACCATAGTGATTGTCTACTGGCAACAGTGAAGCATGGTGGAGGGTCTTTGCAAGTTTGGGGATTTGTTCAGGATTACTCATGTCTTCTATGCTGAGAAATACAGGCAGATCCATCATGCAATATCATCAGGGAGGCGTCTGATCGCCTCCAAATTGATTCTGCAGCACAACAACAACCGAAAACATATAGCCAATGTCATTAGTGACTGTATTCAGTGAAATGAAGAACAAGGAGTCCTGGATGGTTAGAACAACCTCCCTGCAGAGTTCCTTCACGAACTGTCTGCAGGTATACCTAGAAGAATCATGGGACTACAGGTGAGTAAAGATGTGCGAACCTGAAGTTCGGTGTTTGGTACAAACTCAGACTTTTCTAAGAAAACAAAGTTTGGGTTCGGAGTTTGGGTGCTTGTGAATGCAAACCACTCGCATGAGCATCTCTGTGCTCAGATATGCACGGCGCTTGGTCCAGTGCAAGCCGCTTGTAATGTTTCAATGGCTCACACTGGGGGTAACAACAGCATGATTAGATGCAGTGTGCACCAAAAAAAAAAAACCAGGAAAATATCCATCCACCCTCCCCTGGAAGTGATCTGTTTATGGCTGGCTATGAGTGGGTGAAGACCCAAACTGCCTATCAGTGACTTCAAATGAAGGTCAAGTTCAGGTCCAAAACTGATTTTTAAAACAGTTCAGCTGGACCAGCAAAACCCGATTGTCCACGTGTCCGCTCATCTCTACAAGTGAGGTGTAAATATTGTCCTTCATGCCATAATTGTGTTAAGTAAATTATTTAATTAATCGACCAGGTATTGCAAAGTTTTATCATATGCTTCATTACCATATTGTGTCTCCTTCTCTTCCAAACACTATGCTACAGGGCTCTTACAATGCTCAGTTCTTGCCCCTTTAGAAGCCCCTTTGAACTGCTGCTCAGCAAAACTCCCTACGCTATAAACAGAGTATAGGAGTTGTCTTGCGTACAAGAGTGGAGGCAACAAAGACTCACAGGGGAATTCCTGTATTCTGGCAGTATATTGTGCACCCTTATCTTCTTTTAATGGCTTTCAGCTTGTATTCGAGCCATGGTGACTTGATGGATGAACACTCTGCAGGAAAATAGATCTTGCGCAAGCCAAGATAGGTCCACCAGATTCTTCACCGCCATTACTTTGATTATATCAAGCCATCCGGTTGCTGGTCTTCCTGTTTGCCTTGTTCTTTCTATTTTTCCGACCATGATGGCCTTCTCCAGTGATTGTTCTCTTCATATGATGTGCCCAAAGTAGGTAAGTTGTAGCTTGGTGATTCTTGCTGTGCTAAAGCAGCAGCAAAGGAGCATGAACTGAGCATTAAAACAGCACTGTATCATGGTGTTTGGCAAAACAAATAATGGAATTACATTGTAAAAATTCATAATTCTGCAACACACAGAAAATAATGAAATTAATAAAACTTGAACATGAACCAAAAAACATGAACCACATGCGCCATTTTGAAGGATTTGCCATAAACAATTTCATTGAATGACACAAGACTAAAGAAAAGTGACTTCAAAAAGACCACAAATGATGAATTGGGTCCAATGTTTGGTTGGGTCTGTGAAAAATATGTGGTGGAAACCAGACTGCAACTTATCCTGCTGCCAGCATCGACTATAAGTAAATGATTTGTCTGCAATTAGATGACGGAGTCGTTTACACACAGAAAACCGCTTATTTTTCAATGTTGCCTTCTTACTGAAGATTGCAAGAGCTTTCACATCTGGCTCTATGAAAAAGGAATGAAGGGAAATGTGTTCTATTGGTATTGAAGAATTTTATGTATCGCTAGCAAACATTTCCAATATGCAAATACAGTCATGGCTTAAAGTGTTGACACCCTTGAAGTTGTTTCAGAAAATGAAGTATTTCTCCCAGAATATTATTGCAACTACATATTTTGTTATGCTGGAACAACACAAAAAAACTGAGAAAAAAGGGCAAATTGGACATGATTTCACACAAAACTCCAAAAATGGGTCCCACAAAATTGTTGGCACCCTCAACTTAATATTTGGTTGCGCACTCTTTGGATTAAATAACTGCAATCAATCACTTCCTATAACCATCAAGAAGCGTCTTACTCCTCTTAACTGGAATTTTGGACTCTTCTTTATAATCTGCTCCACGTCTCTCATATTTGAAGGCGTTTTCTCCCATTACCCCTCCCATTACCATTATCTCTCCACGTGTTCAATATCTGGACTCATTGCTGACACTTCCGAACTCTCCAGTTCTTTGTTTACTTCTGGGTTATTTTTGAAGTATGTTTGGGTCATTGTCCTGCTGGAAGACCAATGACCCGGCTTTCTGGCATTAAGTACTACATTGGAACCCAAAATGCTTTTACAATCTTCAGATTTCATGATGCTTTGCACACAGTCAAGGTGCCCAGAGGCAACAAAATATCTCTGACCTCCACCATAATTGACTGTAGGTACTGTCTGTTTTTTATGATAGGGCACCTTCCATTTACAGTAGTATTTGCTTTACCAAAAAGCTCTATCTTGGTTTCATCTGTCCACAAGACCCTTTCCCAGAAGGATTGGGCTTAAGGTGGTGTCACACACAGCGACAACGACAACGACGTCGCTGCTACGTCACCATTTTCTGTGACGTTGCAGCGACGTCCCGTCGCTGTCGCTGTGTGTGACATCCAGCAACGAGCTGGCCCCTGCTGTGAGGTCGCCGCTCGTTGCTGAATGTCCAGCTTCATTTTTTAGTCGTCGCTCTCCCGCTGTGATGCACAGATCGCTGTGTGTGACAGCGAGAGAGCGACGAAATGAAGCGAGCAGGGAGCAGGAGCCAGCATCTGGCAGCTGTGGTAAGCTGTAACCAAGGTAAACATCGGGTAACCAAGGTGGTTACCCGATATTTACCTTCGTTACCAGCCTCCGCCGCTCTCACGCTGCCAGCGCCGGCTCCTGCTCTCTTCACATGTAGCTGCAGTACACATCGTGTAATTAACCCGATGTGTACTGTAGCTAGGAGAGCAAGGAGCCAGCGTTAAGCAGTGTGCGCGGCTCCCTGCTCTCTGCACATGTTGCAGCACAGCGACCCGTGTCATTATGATCGCTGCTTCGGCTGCTGTGTTTGACAGCTAAGCAGCGATCATAACAGTGACTTACAAGTTCGCTGCTACGTCACAGAAAATGGTGACGTAACAGCGACGTCGTTGTCGCTGTCGTTTAGTGTGACCTCAGCTTAACTCACATACTTTTTGGCAAACTGCAGTCATGCTTGAATTTAGCGGCTTATACACCATCCAGACTATCCTGCATTGCAGCCTTTAATCAATTTTTCTCTGCCATCCTTATCCAGGGAGATTAGCTACAGTGTCACGGGTTGTAAACTTCTTGATTATGTTGTGCACCATGGACAGAGGAATATCAAGATCTCTGGAGATGGACTTGTAACCTTGAGATTGTTGATATTTTTCAACAATTTTGGTTCTCAAGTCTTCAGACAGTTCTCTTCTCTTTCTGTTCTCCATACTTAGAATGGCACACACAGAAACACAATGCAAAGATTGAATCAACTTCTCCACTTTTTATCTGATTTTCATATTGCCCACACCTGTTACTTGCCACAGGTGAGTTTGAATGAGCATCACATGGTTAAAACAACTTTGTTTACCCACAAGTTTGGAAAAGTACCAACAATCTTGGCCAGCTTATTTTTGAGGTTTTGTGTAAAATTATGAAAAATTAAAATGTACCTTTTTTCCCAGTTTTTTTGTGTTGTTCCAATACAAACAAAGGAAATGAACATGTGTATGACAAATTATATGTAATTGCATTAATTTTTTGGGAGAAATACTTCATTTTCTGGAACAATTTCAAGGGTGCCAACACTTTCGGCCACGACTGTATGTAACTTTGTTTCGATTGCGGTATTAAAAATTTCTGCAGATGTCAATTGGATATATCAGCTTTGGAATGCTGGGTATGGTATCAATGTGGCTGCTGTGACCAGACTCAGAAATGGCCTGTTTACTGGGAGATTATTCTGTTAGTAAGGGAAACAAATAGAAGATACTTGAGCAGAATAATATTTGGAAGATTCCTGTTCACATAGAAATATTTTGTGCATTGAAGTGAAAGCTTAAGTGCAGGATATTCCCTTAATAATCTATTACTGGGCACTTGCATTACTTACTGGTGCTCCCATTTCATGGTCTCTCTAAATGTAGGGTAAATCTTTTTAAATATTAACTTTAATATAACACAGTGGAAATTTTCAGTTCAATACCAGGATTTATCTATTAGATAAAATTGTAATTAATGATAACAAATATGGTGTCATTGGATTCCAGGAGCTTTTTGTAACATGGCTGCAATACAAGAGTTAAGCGGGCTTTACACGCTACGATATTTCTAGCAATTGCTAGCGATTTCATACGCAAAAGCACCCAACCCCGTCGTGCATGCGATATCGTCAGCGTCACACGCACTTACCTGGTCGGCGGTGTCGCTGTGACTGCCGAACAAACCCTCCCTCAAGGGGGAGGTGCGTTCGATGTCATGGCGACGTCACGCGACGTCACTAAGAGGTCGGCCAATCAAAGTGGAGGGGCGGAGATGAGCGGGACGAACATCCCGCCCACCTCCTTCATTCCTCATTGTGGGTGGGATGCAGGTAAGGTGAGGTTCCTCGCTCCTGCGGTGTCACACACAGCGATGTGTGCTGCTGCAGGAACGACAAACAACATCTATAAACAACTATTAACAATTTTTGGTTTTAGGACGACCGCTCCATGGTGAACGATTTTCACCACTTTGGAGGACGTTTAAGGTCGCTGGTAAGTGTTACATACTGCGATACTGTAAATGACGCCGGATGTGCGTCACTAACGACGTGACCCCGACGATAAAACATTAACGATATCATAGTGTGTAAAACCCCCTTTACTCTCATAACTGGCAAATTAACAGAGCCGAAATCATATAGCATCGTGAATTCAGCTCTGGGATTTTAGTACAAAATAGATAGATAGATAGATAGATAGATAGATAGATAGATAGATATAGATTGATAGATAGATACATATAGATAGATGATAGATAGCCACGGTAAAGCAGACCTCAGTTGTCTGCTTTACCTCCGCTGGTTATCAAAAATAGGTATAAGCCGATGTCAGTTTCTTTTCTAATTTCTTCGCTATCCACATTTTTTTGAAGGGCAATTGTCTTGCTCTTACTCCCATTTTGCTTTCTTTTGCAGCCTCCTATCCCTTATTATGACCATTTTAAAGCCACACAGTTCACGTCTCTATTGACTTATATGGGGCTCGGTGTCCAGGGTCAAGTTCCAGTCAAGTCCAGTCCTGAACCGAACTTTAAATAAAGTTTGACCTAACCTAAACTTCCATGGGTCCGCTCATCTCTAATAATAATTACTTAAAATATCAATATAACTTCAATCATTGGTATGTTCTTGGTATACATGGGTCCAATCATCTCTAGTCACTACATTATATGGGTCAAAAAAAGGCCATTTCTCATCTTTTTTTTGTAGTGCTGCCTTACTTTTGAATTCTGTTTCTATATATTTGCAGTGGTATAAAAGTTTGATAGGCTTTGCACCCACCATATTGGTATTTTTGCTGCTCCATCTTCATCTATCTATTACCATCTATATCTATCTATCTATCTATCTATCTATCATATATCTATCAATCCATCTATCCTCTATCTATCTATTTATCTATCTATCTACCTATCTATCTATCCTCTATCCATCTATCTATCTGCCTTCTAGGTTCATCTATATAAAATCATCCCTCTGACATCATCATTCCTTGTGGCTCAACAGCTAAGGGCTGCAGGACATGTGTTTGGAAGTTACTGGTATGAACCCAAGGGGGGTGAAAATAAAGCTTATATATATATATATATATATATATTTATTTGTATTTTTTTCTCAGTTCTATATAGTAGTTTTATGGGAACAAATGAATCTGCTTCTTACCTTCATCTACACAAAGATTCAGTATCTATCATCTATCTATCTATCTATCTATCTATCTATCTATCTATCTATCTATCTAGTTATCTGTCCATCCATCAATCCATTTAAGGGCTGAAAAGTTGCATATGTGGACATAGAAAAAAAATATTTTTTTTACCCCTATAACTGATGGGAGAGCTGCCTCTTCTGGAAAGGTGTTGATAGATAGATGGATAGATAGATAGATAGATAGTTAAAAAGATATTATGAAACAGCACCAAAGTACTATAGTAAGGGTGCAAGGCTTTTCGGACACATACCCACTAACTACTGGTCCAATAAAATATAGACCAAAAAATAAGCAGTGCTCAAGGCATGAGAAAAGTGTTGTTATGGATAAAGACTTACACTTTTTTAATTGGAGTAGTTAGATAGATAGATAGATAGAGGGATAGATAGATAGATAGATAGAGGGATAGATAGATAGATAGAGGGATAGATAGATAGATAGATAGATAGATAGATAGATAGATAGATAGATAGATAGATAGATAGATAGATAGATAGATAGATAGATAGATGGATAGATGGATAGATAGATAGATAGATAGAGGGATAGATAGATAGATAGATAGATAGATAGATAGATAGATAGATAGATAGATAGATAGATAGATAGATAGATAGAGGGATAGATAGATAGATAGATAGATAGATAGATAGATAGAGGGATAGATAGATAGATAGATAGATAGATAGATAGATAGATAGATAGATAGATAGATAGATAGATAGATAGATAGATGAACAGAATTTGGATGTAGAAGTAATAACATTGCACATGAGTGCTCACTTTTTGTCGTGTTGTGATGGTTCTCAGTAGGTGAGAGGTGATCTGTGCGGCTCACACTCCGTTCTGTACGTCGCTTACAACATAAACTCCAGCAGGGAACATTCTGACAGAGCAGAGTAAAGCCCAAAATAGCTCCACAAGCAGTGACCCCCAGCCAAAATATCTAACACTTTCCTGTACTATATGCATGTAACAGTAACACTGGGAAACACGGCTCTTCAATTTCAGACACATGTATAGATTACATAATAATTACCTTACCATGCACGCTTACTCGGCAAGGCTGTGTTATTGGAAAGTTGGCTGACATTGAAGTAATCAAGGAACTGAAAAAGCAACAGAATCACGCTGGTGACATATGTGGAGCTAAGTCTTGAAGAAAATATATAACAAGTCAGAGAACATGCAGCTGGAACATGTTAGGATGCAATTTTAAAAAAGCAATAATAAAAAAATCTACATTTTTGTAACTTTATTTTTCTCCAGAATATTCCCCAAATTTATATATATATTTAGCTGATCTATGGGATAACTGATAAAAGGATTTACTATGATGATCTAGCCAGGGTGTTTAGACGCTGGGCCAGGGTATCAATCTGAATTTTTCCCCTGGGAGTTGGAAAATCCAAGTAGAAAGTCTAAAAATATTGTATATAGTTACATAGTTACATAGTTACTTAGGTTGAAAAAAGACCTAGGTCCATCTAGTTCAACCTTTCTCCACCAGTTCTACATTTAGTCACTAAGTCATTTATAACCAACAATGTTTTGTGTACTGAGGAAATCATCCAGCCCTTTTTTAAAAGCTGTTATAGTATCTGCCATTACAACCTCTTGTGGTAGTGTATTCCACAGTCTGACTGCTCTAACTGTAAAGAACCCTTTCCTATTTAGCTGTCGGAATCGCTTTTCTTCCACTCGCAGTGAGTGCCCCCTGGTCCTTAGTACTGTCTTTGGAAGAAATAAGTCATGTGCCAGTCCTTTATATTGACCACACATGTATTTATACATATAAATGAGATCTCCTCTGAGACGTCTTTTTTCTAAGCTAAACATATCTAACTTTTTCAACCTGTCATCATATGGGCGGCCTCCATTCCTTGTAGTAGTCTAGTTGCCTGCCTTTGAACTGACTCTAACTTCTGAATGTCCTTTTTAAAATGTGGTGCCCAAAACTGAATCCCATATTCCAGATGTGGCCTTACAAGTGATTTATAGAGGGGTAACAATACGTTGGGATCACGGGATCTAATCTCTCTTTTTATACACCCTAGAATCTTGTTTGCTTTAGCAGCTGCTGCTTGACATTGAGTGCTGCTGCTCAGCTTATTTGTAATGAGGATACCCAAGTCCTTCTCCTGTTCTGTAGTCCCGAGTTTACTTCCATTTAATGTATACGCAGCTATAGGATTACTCCGTCCTAGGTGCATTACTTTACATTTATCAACATTAAATCTCATTTGCCAAGTATCTGCCCATTCTGACATCTTATCCAGATCTTTTTGTAATATTATACTATCAAGGTCAGTTTTTAATATCCTACATAGTTTGGTGTCATCAGCAAAGACTGACACTTTACTATCAATCCCATCCACAAGGTCATTAATAAAGAGATTAAAAAGAATTGGTCCTAGCACAGATCCCTGCGGCACCCCACTGCTGACTATAGCCCATTTAGAGAATGTTCCATTTATGACTACTCTTTGTTTCCTATCTTTTAGCCAATTCCTTACCCAGTTGCATATAGTTTCCCCCAGTCCTTGCTTCTGGAGCTTTAGTATAAGGCTATTATGTGGTACAGTATCAAATGCCTTTGCAAAGTCCAAATAAATCAAATCAGCTGAATTACCAATATCCAGGTTTGCACTTACCCCCTCATAGAACCCCAACAGGTTGGTTAGACACGATTTATCTTTCATGAATCCATGTTGTCTGTCAGTTATTATATTATTTTCTGCAACATATTTTTGCAGGTCATCCCTTAAAATGCCCTCAAAAACTTTGCATACTACTGATGTCAGGCTTACTGGACGGTAGTTGCCTGGATCTACCCTCTTACCTTTCCTAAATATCGGTACCACATCAACAATCCTCCAATCCTGACACACCAACCCTGTTACAAATGAGTCTAAAAAGATAAGATACAGTGGTCTGTCAATTACGGAGCTCAATTCCCTCAATATTCGTGGATGAATGCCATCTGGCCCAGGGGATTTGTCAATGTTTAATTTACTCAGACGTAGGCGTACTTCTTCTTGTGTTAAATTAATTATATCGGGTGGTGAACTTTTATTTTTCACTTGTTGAATGATCCCTGGTACAGTCAGTTCCTTGGTGAACACAGAAGAGAAATGCCTATTTAATATCTCAGTTTTTTGTTTGTCCTCTATAACTAACTTGTTATTATATTTTAAGGGGCCAATACTATCCTTTGTTTTCCTCTTGGCATTAATATATTTATAAAAGATTTTGGGATTTATTTTAATGTCATTGGCGATTTTTGTTTCAGTAGCTAGTTTTGCTTGTTTGATTTCTTTTTTGCATTGCCTATTGATATCTTTATACTCCTGCAATGCTATTTCTGTATTCTCAGCCTTCAAGATTTTAAACGCCCTTTGTTTTTGTTTTATTATACTTTATACAGTCTTATTTATCCATAGTGGTTTCTTTTTCTTTCGGGACGTTTTATTGCCAGAGGGTATACGTTTTTTACAGGACTCTAGCAGTATATCCTTAAACTTTCCCCATTTATGTTCAGTATCCCCAGTTACCATGACTTTGTCCCAATCTACACATTTAAGCTCTTCCCTTAATTTGTTGAAATCAGCTTTCCTAAAATTCCAGGTTTTAGCATTTCCCCTTTGAAATGTTTTATTGAATATTACGTTGAAGCTTACCATATTATGATCGCTGGTGCCCAAGTGCTCCCGGACCTGTAGATCTGAAATTGTATCCAGTCTATTTGACAGGACCAAATCTAGCAAATTATCTCCCCTCGTCGGTTCATCTACCATCTGAGAGAGGTAATTGTCTTGAATGGTAGATAAGAATTTACAGCTTTTAGCACAACCAGAAGATTCTATGTCCCACTGTATGTCTGGATAGTTGAAATCCCCCATAATAAGAACCCGATTATTATTATTAGCTGCCTTTTCAATTTGTTCCAGCATTTCACCCTCTATTTGTTCAGGTATGTTAGGAGGCTTATAGCAAACTCCAATTAGCATTTTTCCATTATTCCCCTCCCCATGTACATTTACCCATACTGACTCTACATTGTTGCAGTTCCCCCCAATGTCATCATTCAACACAGGTTTTAGGTTAGATTTGATAAATATACACACCCCACCACCTTTTTTGTCTTTCCTGTCCCTCCTAAATGTACTATAACCCTGTATGTTTGTCACCCAGTCATGGCTTTCATCCAGCCAGGTTTCCGTAATGCCGACCACATCATAATCCATGGTTGACATATATTGAATATATATAGATATTGTGTATATATATATATATATATATATATATATATATATATATATATATACTAGCTGTAGTACCCGGGCGTAACTGTAACTAGTAACTGTCACTGTCTCTCTCCCAGTCTGTCTGTGTGTCACTGTCTGTCTGTCTCTCTGTCTGTCTCTTTCCTTGTCTGTCTGTGTCTATGTCTCTGTGTCTGTTTCTATCTGTCTGTCTTTGTACCAGTCTATCTCTCTCTATCTGTGTCTGTCTGTCTCTCTATCTCTGTGTCTGTGTCTCTCTGTCTCTATCTCTGTATCTGTCTCTATGTCTATCTCTCTCTTGCCCTGTCTGTCTCTTGCCCCGTCTGTCTCCTTCCCCATCTGTCTCCTTCCCCATCTGTCTCTTTCCCTGTCTGTCTCTTTCCCCGTTTGTCTTTTTCCCCGTTTGTCTCTTTCCACGTCTGTCTCTTTCCCCGTCTGTCTTTTTCTGTCTTTTTCCACATCTGTCTCTTTCCAGGTCTGTCTCTTTCCAGGTCTCTTTCCCCGTCTGTCTCTTTCCCTGTCTGTCTTTGTCTGTCTTTTTCCAGGTCTGTCTCTCTCCAGGTCTGTCACTTTCCCGGTCTTTCTCTTTCAAGTTCTGCCTCTTTCAAGTTCTGTCTCTTTCCAGGTCTGTCTCTTTCCAGGTCTGCCTCTTTCCAGGTCTGTCTCTTTCCCCATCTGTATCTTTCCCCATCTGTCTCTTTCCCCATCTGTCTCTCTCCCCATCTGTCTTTGTCTGTCTCTGTCTGTCCCTTTCCCTGTCTGTCTCTTTCCAGGTCTGTTTCTTTCTAGGTCTGTCTCTTTCGCCGTCTGTCTCTTTCCAGGTCTGTCTCTTTCAACTTCTGTCTCTTTCAAGGTCTGTCTCTCAAGGTCTGTCTCTCAACCTCTGTCTCTTTCCAGGTCTGTCTCTTTCAAAATCTGTCTCTTTGAAGGTCTGTCTTTGTTTGTATCTCTGTCTCTTTCCCTGTCTGTCTATTTCCAGGTCTGTTTCTTTCTAGGTTTGTTTCTTTCTAGGTCTGTTTCTTTCCCTATCTATCTTTTTTCCCGTCTGTCTCTTTCCCTGTCTTTCTCTTTCCAGGTCTGTCTCTTTCCAGGTCTGTCTCTTTCCAGGTCTGTCTCTTTCCAGGTGTGTTTCTTTCAAGGTCTGTCTCTTTCAAGGTCTGTCTCTTTCCCTGTCTACATGTCTCTGTTTGCCTCTTTCTTTGTCTGTCTCTATCTCTCTGTTTCTTTCCCCATCTGTCTTTTTCCAGGTCTGTCTATTTCCAAGGTCTGTCTCTTTCCTCATCTGTCTCCCCATTTATTTTCCTGTCTTTTTCTCTGTCTGTTTTTGTCCATCTTTGTGTCTTTTCCTGTCTGTCTCTTTCTTTGTCTGCCTGTCTCTTTCCTTGTCTGTCACTATTTCTCTGTCTCTTTCCATGCCTGTGTCTATCAAGGTCTGTCTCTTCCCCATCTGTCTTTGTCTGTCTCTCTGTCTGTCTCTTTCCCTGTCTGCCTGTCTCTGTCCCTGTCTGCCTATCTGTCTGTCTCTTTCCAGGTCTATCTCTTTCCCTGTCTGTCTCTTTCCTCGTCTGTCTCTTTCCCTGTCTGTCTCTTTCCCCATCTTTCTCTTTCCCCGTCTGTCTCTGTCTATCTCTTTCACCGTCTGTCTCTGTCTGTCTCTATCTCTCTGTCTCTTTCCCTGTCTATCTCTGTCTGTCTCTCTCTGTCTCTCTCTAGCCGTCTCCCCACCGACATCATATTACCTAACACATAAGCTTCTTATACTAACAATTTCCTTTGTTCCTATAGCAACCAATCACAGCTGCTATTAATAACCTGTAGTTCCAGGCTCCATTCATTTTAATGGAAGCATGTTTTTTGGAAAGTAACTGTAAAGCGCGGGGTTAAATTTTCCTGTCGAAACATAGTTTATGACGTTCCCTGGGTCACATGAGGCATCTGTGCAAAATTTGGTGATTTTAAATGCGACGGTGCGGATTCCTTTAGCGGACATACACACACACACACACACACGCACGCACACACACACACACACACACACACACACACATACATACACTCAGCTTTATATATTAGATATATACATATAGTTATATATAAACACTATGTTTAGACTTTCTATTTGGACTTTCCAACTCCCAGGGCAAAAATTCAGCTTGATACCCTGGCCCAGCATCTAAACACCCTGGCTAGGTCATCATAGTAAATCCTTTTATCAGTTATCCCATCGATCAACTATATAATATTGGATAGAACCTGGGTGTTTTATTCTGCTACAGCACCTCTGCAGGAGAAATGGAGTATTACATCGTGTCTACTGAATTAATGGGCTGTGATGAAGGGCAGAGAGAAGTTGGGTCCTCCAAAGAGAAAGAGAGAGAGAGAAGTAGAGAAATCCTCCTCAACATGTTTAGCATTTTGATGGTGCTCTCAAATTACTGACCCCCTTCTTTAACTAAGAGTGACTTGATTAAGTTTTTGGAACTTGATTTTTCAAAAATTAAGAAAACTCTATTAAATGACTACAATTCCATTAAAATATTAATAATAACTATAAACAATCATAGGTGTGTTCAGTAAATATAGACAGCCTCATGCCATATGATTAGTCAGTGCGGCGTTCTACACTGTATTATCTATGGTAATCTCTTTCATCCTGTGATACAAAGGCTGGTAATTTTGGTCATCTGAAGATTCCCACTTTTTCTTTGGAGCCCTATTGTACGATATCACAATGCCCGTCCTTTACGGTGATAGCTATTTAGCTGGTCTTCTTTAGAATTCTAGAGCTTAATAGTTCCTCTTGTCTTCAAACCTTTGTTTTCCTTCCCTTTTTGTTCACAAATTGGTGGCCCTGAGGTCACACACTGGCACATGGTTTAGAAGGTCCTTGCTACAAATATGTGATAAATCTGATATCAATCTGTAATCTTAATTCAGATTGTTGGTTGGAAAATAAAATCATTGACATTTTAGAATCAAAAGATTAGATTTGTTGACTGGTTGGTTTTACAAAATGGGTTAGGTATTCAAGACCTCCAAAAAAGTAAATTTCATTCCAGGAATTAAGCACCTCATATACATTTGTTGGCTATAGAACAAACGTTGGTTTGGCCAGTTGTACCGTCGGCAGATCTCTCGTCCATGTCCCCCATATTCTGCCGAGTGCGTCTGTATTCTCTACGATTCAGCCACTATCAGATATGTCTGAAGATGACTTATCTCAGTAAGAACAAAAAGATCAGCTGTCCAAAATCAGAAATTGTCTGATTCTTAATTCACCCGACAATCATCTGTCCAGGGCTTCCATACATACCGTGTTTTCCAAAACTAAGCCCTCTCCAAAAATAAGCCCTAGCAGGGATTTCCAGCATTTTCTCAGCAAGGCTTAAATATAAGACCTAACCTGAAAATAAGGCCGGCGCCACACACTACGATATATCGGGCAATATGTCGTCGGGGTCACGGATTCCGTGACGCACATCCAGCATCGCTAGACATATCGTAGCGTGTGACATCTATGAATGGCTGTGAACGAGCAAAAATACTCACCTTATCGTTGCTCGTTGACACGTCGTTCATTTTCAAAATGTCGGTCCTCCTTCTGTGCTCCGGTTGTTCATCGTTCCCGAGGCAGCACACATCGCTCCGTGTGACACCCTGGGAATGACGAACACAGCTTACCTGCGGCCGCCGGCAATGCGGAAGGATGGAGGTGGGCAGGATGTTATGTCCCGCTCATCTCCTCCCCTCCGCTTCTATTGGTCGGCCGCTGTGTGACATCGCTGTGACGCCGAACGTCCCTCCCCCTTCAGGAACAGGATGTTCGCCACCCACAGCAACGTCATCCGGGAGGTAAGTACATGTGACAGGGGGTTAACGACTTTGTGCGCCACGGGCAACTAATTGCCCATGACGCACAAACGACGGGGGCGGGTACGATCGCTCGTGCGATTGCACGATAGATCGTCCCATGTGACGCCGGCTTAAGCCTTAGTTGCGGATCATTAAAGTGTCTATGCAGCTAAAAGAGTTCAAGAATACTGCAGGACACTTCATTATAGACAGCGGAAACCTCGTAATCATACTCACCAGACACCTAACGAGAGGACCTGCAGTGATTGCACTCCCACTCATATCTGATAGCAAATCCACACGCATCAGATTGTGCACACAATCAGATTGCACACCCACACACATCAAATTTCACATATACAAACATCAGATCACACACACAATCACACGTCGGATCACACACACCACATCCGGCGATACCGATTTCTTCTGGCTGGCAGAGCATCCTTAGGTGCAGTGCGGTGGAAAGCATAGGACCTGCAGTGGAACGTATCAATTGCGTTACACCACCAAATCCTCCATACGTTACACTGCAATGCGTCCCATCTTCCCCTGCTGGCCGGAAGCAATCGTTATTGCTGGATGTGGTGAGTGTGTGTATGCAATCTGATGTGTGATTGTGTGAGCGATCTGATGTGATTGTGTGTGCGATCTGATATGTGTGTATGAGTGTGTATGTGTACGATCTGATGTGTGTGAGTGTGTTGGACAGAAGCAGGGGACACAGCATGGAGCTTAGTTGCTGAGAGCGCCTGCCAAAGATCACAGGAGGACCTGGGAGCTACGCAGACATCCAGGGTCTGGTAAGTATAAGTCTTCTGGGAAGTGGGGAATCTGATTTTTGGGGGGTAATCTTACCCCCAACCCTGTTTCTCCAAGAATAAGACCTCCCTCAAAAATAAGCCTAAGTGCTTTTTTCAGGGCAAAAAAAGTATAACAGTGTCTTATTTTTGGAAAATATTATATTTGACTTTTGGCTGAATCCCTTAGATTAGTCCAATGAGTATAGGGGCTTTAGCTAATATACAAAGTGATCATCCAACTATTGTGGCTTGATTTTATTAAATGCCAGTGTAATAAGAAAGTTGTGGGACAGAAGACCACCAAATTGGACTTCTGTTGAGTGGATAGTCTCCCATGACATCTTTTCTTTTGGGGGTCAGACTAATTTTATAAATGGTCACACATCAGCATTGATATTAAGACATCTTAATATGGTCTTATAGGTTCACTTTTTAGGCATGTTCTATTCATTCAAAGTGTATCGACTTTAATTATTAAAATGCATCCGGAGTATTTTATGGTATCTAGAATTCTTTATCTGCGTTTCACTGTGTCTGCTGGGTAACTAATGAAATGCTATTTTGAGAGCCACGCAGTATGCATTGTCCAGGCTGCTGAAAAAAAGAAAGCTCTACTTGTACTCTGGAGCATGAACTCTAGACCTGTCCCACTAGCAGGGGGTCTACCCAATGAAGAAAGTGGATCCTTATATTATGGATTTCCTATACATTCTATTATTTGCAATTTCTAAATACTATATATTCAATATATGTAGATGTTTCTCCCTATGTGATATGCATTTGCAATATATTGTGATGAATATCAGATCTCAACATACATAAGCTTATCCCTGACGATTAGAGATTAGCGAACCAAAACAGTAAAGTTCAGGGTTGATACTAAACACGGACTTTTAAAATAAATCACAGTTCGGAGTTTGGGTCCTATACTTACGCTCAGCAGTCGAAAGGATCGGGTTCGCTTGGTACTGGGCACAGTGCGAGCTGCTTGCTCTCACAGGGGGTGAAACAATTTTTTCGGATGTAGTATGTCCATAAAAAACAAACTTCCTCTAGTAGGGATCTGTTTATGGCTGATTTTATGTGGGTGGAAAGCCGAACTACCCAATCATTGACTTCCATTGGGGCTCAGAGCAAGTCCGGGTCCCAAACTGAACTTTATCTAAAGTCTGGCTAAACCGGGCGAACCCGAACTTCATCTCTACTGATTATCACTTTGTCAACCATTCTTCAGTCTTCACCGAAGATCATAAAAAAAGTATCTACATACTCCAAAATAGAATAAAGTTTGCCAAAAATATAGGTTTCAGTGGGACTGGTTGGACTTTCTCATGGTTGAAGGCCTTCTGGCTATCCTGTACCAATGATATTGCGGAAGAAAAGATCAGATATTAGGGGAAATAAGCTATTGCCAGTTGTTTGGTGGCACTTTATTACCATCTTCCCATTGAAATATTGAGTTGAACATAACCCGGTGTACGGAAGTTGGAAATTATAATTGTAGGCAGACATCTATTTTAGGTGCGTAGAGAACTCTAGTTTCCTTTGGACATCATACTTTATTAATCTAAATTTACAAATCCATTGAAGAAATAAGATATTAAAAAAAAAATCACATTGTACTGATTGAGGATTTCTGGGATTTTTAAAAGCCGTATCTCACATCAAAATCTTACATGAAACTATTTATACATTCATATAGGGGACTTAGCCACTGTAGACTAGAGTTGAGCGCGGTTCGCGGTTCGTGGTTCTCCAGTTCTAAGCTCGAGTGATTTTTGGGCTGTTCGAGATCGAACTAGAACTCGAGCTTTTTGCTAAAAGCTCGATAGTTCTAGAAACATTCGAGAACGGTTCTAGCAGCAAAAAGCAGGGCTTTTTACAGCTACAGTGTGCAGGAGCCATCGCTGGCAGCCTGTCACAAGCTGGTAACCAAGATAAACATCGGGTATCCAAGCAAAGCGCTTGGTTAGTAACCCGATGTTTATCTTAGTTACGTGCAGGAAGCCCACACTTCCCCGCTCAGCTCACTCCGCCCCCTCCTGCCCGCGGCATGTATACATACATATCCACACACACACACACACTCTCACTCACGCACACCCCCCCCCCCAGCTACAGTGTGCAGGAGCCATCGCTGGCAGCCTGCCACAAGCTGGTAACCAAGATAAACATCGGGTATCCAAGCAAAGCGCTTGGTTAGTAACCCGATGTTTATCTTAGTTACGTGCAGGAAGCCCACACTTCCCGCTCAGCTCGCTCCGCCCCCTCCTGCCCGCAGCATGTATACATACATATACACACACACACACACACTCTCACACACGCACCCCCCCTCCCCCACCACCCGCTCGGCTTACCTGCGGTGATGAAGTCCCGCCATCCAGACCTCAGGGCTGTCACTGTCCTCCATGGCCGCCGCTTGTCACATCACCTCTCGCTTCCCACCCGAGACGTCACGGACCTCTCGCGATACTTGATGTGAAGGCGCCGGTCATTGAACTCAGTGACAGGGGCTGTCAGTGTGCTGGAGATCAGCGCAGGTAATGTACCTCGCTGACAGCAGCACTTGTCATCCCCTGCAGTGACCTGGGCTGACCCATTGATGTTAGCTCAGGTCACTGCATTGCTCTCCCAGCCAATGGGGAACATTCTGCTCTTCATTGACTGGGACAGTGTGGATCGTCATGGCAACCCCTTGGATTACACCAGACCTGGATTTGTTTTTCATTCTAATAAATTGGTTAAAGAGGGAATGTTTTGGGGAGTGTTTTTTCAAATAAAAATGTGTTTGTCGTCTATTTTTTTTATTACTGACTGGGTTGGTGATGTCGGGTATCTGATAGACGCCTGACCTCACCAACCCCAGGGCTTGATGCCAGGTGACATTACACATCTGGTATTAACCCCATATATTACCCCGTTTGCCACCGCACCAGGGCGCGGGATGAGCTGGGGCAAAGCACCAGGATTGGCGCATCTAATGGATGCGCCACTTCTGGGGCGGCTGCGGCCTGCTATTTTTAGGCTGGGGAGATTCCAATAACCATGGACCTCCCTAGTCTGAGAATATCAGGCCCCAGCTGTCTGCTTTACCTTGGCTGGTGATCCAATTTTAGGGGACCCCTACGTGTTTTTTTTTTAAATTATTTATTTAATTTAAAATAACACCGTGGGGTGCCCTCAGTTTTGGATTACCAGCAAAGGTGAGGTTGCCAGCTGTGGTCTGCAGGCTGCAGCCGTCTGCTTTACCCTAGCTGGCTACAAAACTAGGGGGAACCCTACGTCATTTTTTTTTTCATTTTTTTGGCTAAATACAAAGCTAAGCACCCCTTAGTGCCACATGACAGGTACCAAAGGGTGTTCCACTTTTTCTCCATTTTTTTCTCCACTTTTTCTCCATTTTTTTCTCCACTTATTCTCCACTTTTTCTCCTCTTATTCTCCACTTTTTCTCCACTTTTTCTCCTCTTATTCTCCACTTTTTCTCAACTTTTTCTCCACTTTTTCTCCATTTTTTTCTCCACTTTTTCTCCACTTTTTCTCCACTTTTTCTCCTCTTATGCTCCACTTTTTCTCCACTTTTTCTCCTCTTAATCTCCACTTTTTCTCCACTTTTTCTCCACTTTTTCTCCACTTTTTTCTCCACTTTTTCTCCACTTTTTTCTCCACTTTTTCTCCTCTTATGCTCCACTTTTTCTCCACTTTTTCTCCACTTTTTCTCCTCTTATGCTCCACTTTTTCTCCACTTTTTCTCCACTTTTTCTCCACTTTTTTCTCCACTTTTTCTCCTCTTATGCTCCACTTTTTCTCCACTTTTTCTCCACTTTTTCTCCACTTTTTCTCCACTTTTTCTCCTCTTATGCTCCACTTTTTCTCCACTTTTTCTCCACTTTTTTCTCCACTTTTTCTCCTCTTATGCTCCACTTTTTCTCCACTTTTTCTCCACTTTTTCTCCTCTTATGCTCCACTTTTTCTCCACTTTTTCTCCTCTTATGCTCCACTTTTTCTCCACTTTTTCTCCTCTTAATCTCCACTTTTTCTTCTCTTATGCTCCACTTTTTCTCCACTTTTTCTCCACTTTTTCTCCACTTTTTTCTCCACTTTTTCTCCTCTTATGCTCCATTTTTTCTCCACTTTTTCTCCACTTTTTCTCCACTTTTTCTCCTCTTATGCTCCACTTTTTCTCCACTTTTTCTCCACTTTTTCTCCTCTTAGGCTCCACTTTTTCTCCACTTTTTCTCCTCTTATGCTCCACTTTTTCTCCACTTTTTCTCCTCTTAATCTCCACTTTTTCTCCTCTTATGCTCCACTTTTTATCCACTTTTTCTCCACTTTTTCTCCACTTTTTCTCCTCTTATGCTCCACTTTTTCTCCACTTTTTCTCCACTTTTTCTCCACTTTTTCTCCTCTTATGCTCCACTTTTTCTCCACTTTTTCTCCACTTTTTCTCCTCTTATGCTCCACTTTTTCTCCACTTTTTCTCCTCTTATGCTCCACTTTTTCTCCACTTTTTCTCCACTTTTTCTCCACTTTTTTCTCCACTTTTTCTCCTCTTATGCTCCACTTTTTCTCCACTTTTTCTCCTCTTAATCTCCACTTTTTCTCCACTTTTTCTCCACTTTTTCTCCACTGTTTTCTCCACTTTTTCTCCTCTTATGCTCCACTTTTTCTCCACTTTTTCTCCTCTTATGCTCCACTTTTTCTCCACTTTTTCTCCTCTTATGCTCCACTTTTTCTCCACTTTTTCTCCTCTTAATCTCCACTTTTTCTCCTCTTATGCTCCACTTTTTCTCCACTTTTTCTCCACTTTTTCTCCACTTTTTCTCCTCTTATGCTCCACTTTTTCTCCACTTTTTCTCCACTTTTTTCTCCACTTTTTCTCCTCTTATGCTCCACTTTTTCTCCACTTTTTCTCCTCTTATGCTCCACTTTTTTCTCCACTTTTTCTCCTCTTATGCTCCACTTTTTCTCCACTTTTTCTCCACTTTTTTCTTCACTTTTTCTCCACTTTTTCTCCTCTTATGCTCCACTTTTTCTCCACTTTTTCTCCACTTTTTTCTCCACTTTTTCTCCTCTTATGCTCCACTTTTTCTCCACTTTTTCTCCACTTTTTTCTCCACTTTTTCTCCTCTTATGCTCCACTTTTTCTCCACTTTTTCTCCACTTTTTCTCCACTTTTTCTCCACTTTTTTCTCCACTTTTTCTCCTCTTATGCTCCACTTTTTCTCCACTTTTTCTCCACTTTTTCTCCGTTCTTTTTCTATGGTCAGTCTACCCATTAGCTCTGCCATGCATACTGTAGCTCTACACCTACTGCACATGTTACTTTATGATTGACATCTCTTTCGTACCAGAGCTGTCTAAGCCTACTCTGACCCCATATTTGTCATTACTATATTGTCCTTGTACTGTATTATGACATTTGTATCATGTGTTTCATTTCTTGCTGTGTTGCAATTTTTTTGCTGCATCCCAATTGTACCTCTACATTGTTCGAGTTTATGTTATTGTTCTCTCACTCTTATGTGATACTGATTATTGTCATTTTTCATGATTACATGCAGATAAGTCCAATCTGACGAAGGCTCAGGCCGAAACGTCATTTGTAACTTGTTTTGGACAAAAACATATATGCTTATGAAAAAAAAATGTTCTTAATACGGACCAATAAAGAGTGATTTTGCATTACTATCCATTGGGACTTACTGACTTAGTCTGGGAGATTTAGAGTGCCGAGGTTACTCACTAATTTTATCTATTATTACCTCTGAGCACCTATATACCAGTGAGCAGAGCTTCCTCTACAGTAGTTCTCCTGATTAGGCATGCCCTTACCTCATGAGCAGGGCATTGCAGCTTTGGTAGCAACCATTACGACATGGACTCTGCTGCTCTGGACCCGGGGAGAGTGAGTGCAGATTCATTGCACCCACACTCCTCACATGAAGGGTCCGCACTCCTAGAAAATGGGGGATACGTTCCCTGAGTGTCTCCCCCCCCATATTCTAGACGGTCCAGAGTCGTCGTGGGACCCCTTTATTTTTTTTCTTACAATAAATTGGTGAAAGAGGAAATGTTTTGGGGACTGTTTTTTCAAATAAATTTCTTTTGTCGATTTTTTGTTTTTGTTAGTACTGACAGTTTATGATGTTGGGTATCTAATAGACGCCATGACATCACAAACTGCTGGGCTTGATCTCAGGTGACTTTACAGCTAGTATCAACCCAATTTATTACCCCGTTTGCCACTGCACCAGGGCACGGGATGAGCTGGGGTGAAGCGCCAGGATTGGCGCATCTAGTGGATGCGCCACGTCTGGGGTGCCTGCGGCCTGCTATTTTTAGGCTGTGAAGGCCCAATAACTATGGACCTTCCCACCCTGAGAATACCAGACCACAGCTGTCCGCTTTACCTTGGCTGGTGATCCAATTTGGGGGGGACCCTACTTTTATTGTGTAATTATTAATATTTATAAAATAATTATAAAAAAGAGCCTGAGGGGACCTCCACATTGGATCCCCAACCACGGTAAAGCTGCCAGCTGTGGTTTTCAGGCTACAGCCGTCTGCTTTACCCTAGCTGGCTATCAAAAATGGGGGGACCCAACGTAATTTTTTTTTTTTAACTATTTTTTAAATAGAAAAAATTAATGGGCTTCCCTGTATTTTGATTGACAACCAAGGTAACGGCAGGCAGATGGGGGTGGCAACCCATAGCTGTCTGCTTTATCTGCGCTGAGAATCAAAAATACCGCGGAGCGCTACGTCATTTTTTTAAAGATTTATTTTTACAGCACTGTGATGTCCAGCAATCAAAATACAGGGAAGCTCATTTTATTTTTAGTTATTTAAATAAATAATTAAAAAAAATATATATGGGCTCCCGCTGCATTTTTTGTATTGCTAGCTAAGGGTAATCCAAGCAGCTACTGGCTGCTAACCCCCACTGCTTGGTGTTACCTTCACTGGCAATGGAAAATCCAGGGAAGCATTTTTTATTTTTTTTGCCAAAAAACTACAAAAAAAGGACGTGAGCTTCGCCATATTTTTGTATGCTAGCCAGGTATAGCAGGCAGGTGCTGGAAGAGTTGGATACAGCGCCAGAAGATGGCGCTTCTATGAAAATGCCATTTTCTGAGGTGGCTGCAGACTGCAATTCGCAGCAGTGGGGCCCAGAAAGCTCAGGCCAACCGGTAGTGCGGATTCCAATCCCCAGCTGCCTAGTTGTACCTGGCTGGACACAAAAATGGGGCAAAGCCTACGTCATTTGTTTTCTAATTATTTCATGAAATTCATGAAATAATAAAAAAAAGGCTTCCCTTTATTTTTGGTTCCCAGACGGGTACAAATAGGCAACTGGGGGTTGGGGGCAGCCGTACCTGCCTGCTGTACCTGGCTAGCATACAAAAATATGGCGAAGCCCACATAATTTTTTCAGGGGGCAAAAAAATTCTGCATACAGTCCTGGATGGAGTATGCTGAGCCTTGTAGTTCTGCAGCTACTGTCTGTCTGTATGGAGAAGAGCAGACAGCAGCTGCAGAACTACAAGGCTCAGCATACTCCATCCAGGACTGTATGCAGAAGTTTTTTGCCCACCAAAAAAATGACGTGGGCTTCGCCATATTTTTGTATGCTAGCCAGGTACAGCTGGCAGCCACGGGCTGCCTCCAACCCCCAGTTGCCTATTTGTACCCGGCTGGGAACCAAAAATATAGGGAAGCCCGTTTTTTTTAATTATTTCACTTATTTCATGAAATAATTAAAAAACAAATGACGTGGGCTTCGCCCTATTTTTGTGTCCAGCCGGGTACAACTAGGCAGCTGGGGATTGGAATCCGCAGCACAGGTTAGCCCGAGGTTTGTGGGCGCCTCTGCTGCGGATTTCAGTCCGCAGCCGTCCCAGAAAATGGCGCTCTCATAGAAGCGCCATCATCTGGCGCTGTATCCAACTCTTCCAACAGCCCTGGAGCCGGGTGGCTTGTTGGGTAATCATGAGTTAATACTGGCTTTGTTTTACTAGCCAGTATTAAGCCAGAGATTCTTAATGTCAGGCACGTTTGACCCGGCCATTAAGAATCTCCAATAAAGGGTTAAAAAAAAGACACCACACAGAGGAAAAATACTTTAATAGAAATAAATACACAGACACATTAGAGACTCCATCTTTATTACCCCCTGTCAGCCCTCCACGACCCTGCTCTTCTGTCTTCTTTCTTTCTAGTGTAGTAGTAGTGGCGATTGTAGTGAGGAAGGATGAGATTCACCAGCTCATCACTTGGGGCTGGGGAACCTCCATCCTCACTACAATGCTCACTACAATCGTGCAGCAGCGTGCAGCCTTCACTCCGTGAGTGATCATTGCTGGCTGCTAGCGGTAACGCTGACAGACGCGTTACCATAGCAATGGTGCTCTCGGAGCCGCGGTTACGGTGACGTCACCGCTAACTGCGTTGCTATGGCAACGGTGATCTCCGTTAATGACCGGCTGTGTCAGCCGGTCCCTAACGGAACGGGGAGTCGACCGTGTGCTAGAGCATGTCGCCGGTACACGGCGATACACATATGTGCACCGTGTACCGGAGAGATGCACTCGCAGGTCCTACATGACGTGTCATAGTCATGTGACCAGTCTGTAGCCAATGAGATAATAGCCACATGACTGGTCACATGGCTATTTTGACGTCACGATAGGTCCTGCATCTCTGCTGGCAGTGCAGGTCACCGGGAGGATTCAGCGATCATCGGATGGAATAGCGGCAGGAGACAGAGTGCAGAAGGGATCGCGAGGACCGGTAAGTGTTATGGCAATGTTTATTAACTGTTTGTGTACATTTATAATGCATTTTTATGTGTTTGTGATTGCCTCCCATTATAGCCTATACGTTCGAGTTCGGTTCGTCGAACGTTCGACGAACTGAACTCGAACGAGACCTCCGTTCGGCGAACCACCTCGAGCCGAACCGCGACCGGTTCGCTCATCTCTACTGTAGACATTATACATGTAGAGCAGATTTTTATACTTTTAATTTATTTCTTAGATATACTAATTAGGGGGTCCTGGTAGCAGCATTGGCATTGTCAAGGCCTCTGTGCCTCTTCCGCCTCAAAATTAGCATCCTTAGCTTAATTGACAGAGCGTTCTTTGCATTGCTACCTGAATTGAATCTCCAGCCTTGCACATAAGATCACAATGTATTGAGAAGCTGAGATCGATAGGAGAGAAAAGAGCGTATCCTCACTGACACTATGTGTGTTCCCTCAGCTCCTGCCAGTGTTAGTGTGAGCACATGCTCATCCCCTTCTCTTCTCAGCAGTAGGGATGGTCTAATATTTGTTACTTGTGTTGTGTTCAGCGAGCGGCCACTACAGATAGAAAAGATGGATGAGGTCACCTGCCACTGACACTGTGTGTGCTGTTGGCCTGCGGCAGTGTTATGCGGGCTTCACACGGTACGATCTATCGTGCGATTGCACGAGCGATTGTACCCGCCCCCGTCGTTTGTGCGTCACGGGCAAATCGCTGCCCGTGTCGCATAAAGACGTTTAACCCCCGTCACACGTACTTACCTGCTGAGCAACCTCGCTGTGGGTGGAGAACATCCACTTCCTGAAGGGGGAGGGACGTTCGGCATCACAGCGACGTCACACATTGGCCGGCCAATAGAAGCGGAGGGGAGGAGATGAGCGGGACGTAAACATCCCGCCCACCTCCTTCCTTCCGCATGGCCGGCGGGAGCCGCGGGATGCAGGTAAGCTGTGTTTGTCGTTCTCGGGGTGTCACACGGAGCAACGTGTGCTGCCCTGGGAACGATGAACAACCGGCGCAAATAAGATTAAACGATTTTTTAAAAATGAGCGAGGAGTACACGATCCACGATTTATAACCGATTTGGAGTTGCACGTAGGTGTCACACGAGACGACGTCGTGAACAATGCCGGATGTGCGTCACGAAAACCGTAACCCCGACGATGCATCGCACGATAGATCATCTCGTGTGACTTCCGCATTAGTGCGTGTAATGCTTAGGATTAATTTCAGGCAGTGTTTTAGAGAGAGCGCAGTCAATAAAACTATGGGTGAGAATCCTACCTTTACATACGCAATAAAATATTTTTATATATATGAAACAAAAGTAGTAAAATCTGTACTACAGTTATGATTTTTATGGGGGTTGCGACTCCTATATGAATGTATAAGTGGTTTAATTTGAGGTTTGAGGAAAATGACTCCCTTTAAAGACACCATTGAAATTGAATAATGATGTGTTCATTAGGAACAAATGTCGCGGGCGGAGGGAACGCGCTCGCCACGCTCGGGTCCGGGGCTTCTGCTGCTGCTGCTCGGTGGCTCGAGAGGTGGGCCGGACCCGGGGACTCGAGCAGCGCTCCTTGCCCGTGAGTGAAAAGGGGTGGTATGTTTAGGGAGATTGTTCGCGACGCCACCCACGGGACTTGGTGATGATGGTACCACCGTTGCTGGTAACGGGGTTCCCGGGAGAGATGGCAGGGTGCAGCTGAGATGTTGTCCCCTCCGTGGGTAGGGGGGTTGGTGTTCCCGGGGCCCAGTGATGTAACGGGGAGGCTGGATGGCTGGGGTGCAGGGACTGCGCGGCACGGTGCCGGACGGCACTGGTGTACTCACTCAGACAATTACTGACAGAGTCTCTGGTAAACCAAAACGACCGGATGGACGGGTCCCGCAGCCGGCTGAAGTGTTGTTGTTGTGCTCTCCCCGGACGGCTGATGGTGGCTGTCTTTCCCTGCACCTTTTAGAATGTTCTGACTCCTGTGGTTGCCCACCAGTAGTCCGCTCCCCAGCGTATAGGTGCCGTAGGAGCCCATTTTGCCCGCAGGCGCTGGCCCTTGGATCTCTAGCCTGTGGCGGTGGCTGTATATCCTCACGGTGTGAGCGGTTGCCTTCTGTCGGGACTTGGTTGTTGGGGAACCCCTGGGGTTCCTGTCACACTCGGATTTGACTATTGACGGCGGCTCCAAGCCTGGTCGGGGTCCGATGGCCCTGCCTGTGTGTGCTTAGCTTCACTCCGCTCCCCAGTTCGGTACCGGTGGGCCAATGCCCGACCCCGGTCCTACGGCTCTGCAGAGTTCTGCTAACTCCTGCAGACGGCCACCACCATTTGCCAACCTTGCTGTTACTGCCTGGGCTCCTACCCAGTCACACGCAGTTTCTCTGACCTCCTACTTTCACCTCCAAGACTAAACTGTCACTTTTCCCGCCTCCAGGCCTGTGAACTCCTCGGTGGGTGGGGCCAACAGCCTGGCTCCGCCCCACCTGGTGTGGACATCAGACCCTGGAGGGAGGCAACAAGGGTTTTTGATTGACTGTTGTTACTGTCTAGGGTGGGGGGTGTGTATGTTGGTATGTATGTGACTACAGAAGAAGAAGAAGAAGAAAGAAGAAGACTACCTGGCTAGTCCAGGGCGTCACACAAACAACCAAGGAACCATAAGAGTTGAGATATCCTCAAGATTTTAAAACAAGTATAGTTGGTTTGTCTAATCCTTGATGTGTATAAATTAAACCCTTCAAAAATAAATGTTAGAGATACCTAAAGAAAATCATATCCAGATTTGTGAAGACCTGTGTTTTCATTTTTAAGGGTATGTGCGCACGTTGCTTTTTACCTGCTTTTTACCTGCTTTTTTGCTGCTTTTTCTTCTGCGCTGTTTAATGCCAAAATGGATGTGTTCTTCTATTCAAGCAAAGTCTATGGGAAATTGGGTTTCTTGTTCACACTATGTTGTTCAAAATGCTGCCTTTTTGTGGCAGAACTTTGGTCAAAAACTCAGCTTTGCAGTGCAAAACCCAAATGGCAAAAACAATTGACATGTTGCTTCTTTGAAAAGCTGAGTTTTTGACCAAAGTTCTGCCACAAAAAGGCAGCATTTTGAACAACATAGTGTGAACAAGAAGCCCAAATTCCCATAGACTTTGCTTGAATAGAAGAACACATCCATTTTGGCATTAAACAGCGCAGAAGAAAAAGCAGCAAAAAAGCAGGTAAAAAGCAGGTAAAAAGCAGGTAAAAAGCAACGTGCGCACATACCCTAAAGGTTTCAATTATCTTTATGGGGAAATTACTTTTAATAATGTGGTCTGAGGCAATGGACAAGAAGGTAACAAGACTGGAACCAAGTGAAAAGATAGCCTAAACCTTATTCTGTATATTAAATAGTGTCAGATCTAAGTTAGCGGAAAGCCCCCTGTCATGTCTCGGTTTCGGTAATCTGAGTGGTCGGTTTCCCTCACTGCTGAGTCACAACCTGTTTTGGTCTCTTTCCAGCTATTCTGATGGTTCTTTTGTCTTTTCTTTCCTTTCTTTGGTATGCTTCTATTTCAAGTATCTCAACTTCCCTGTTTGCTTCTGTCCTATCGCAACTTGGAGGCGGCTAGTTATACTCACCCTGCACCTGCCTTCCTTGCTGGCTATACTTCCAAGTAGATAGATGGTTGGAATTCCAGTTCCTCAGTTAGGGGTGCATGTTAAATCCCAATTGTTTTCCCTGCGGAGAATTTGTGAATGATTCCTCTCCCGGCACCCCTTACTTTTATCTTCGTTTGGGTGTGTGGGAGATGTTCCATATTCCATTTGTTTCTGGTTTCTTCTTATTTTCTTCTGTCTGTCCTGGATTACTTTGTGAACACGTTCCTAGGCCTGTGCCTCATCCTCTAGTTATATATATTTTGTTTTTCTCTTATCCCTGTTTTTGTGTTTAACACTGACTAAAGTTAAGCCACCGTCATGTAATGACCAGAGGTCCTATTAAGATCCAGTGAGTCACAGACCGAGACTGAGGCAGAAATGAACAACAGTATTTTACTGAAATGGGGGTCAAATTACGGTGAAATGTAGAATATAATAAGCTCAAAATCCCCTTAAAAACATTACCATTAATAATTTTCACACACTAAGCGCTAGCCGAAAATCAATGCACCGATCTCAGAGATCCCAGTATATGTAAATCACATTTGGGACCCGGAACAAATTTACCTACACGTTAAACTTATCAAACTGGAAAGACGATGTAAATTAGGTGAGGGTGGTCTGATGGAACCTCTGAGATGGCGCACTGAGTATAACTTATCACAGATAATAATACAATACACTTGACGCATCTATAAGGGATAAGCAGGTTATCCTGTAAAACACACCCCCCGTACCATATCTACCTAAATGAAGACGAGAACCACGACTTTATTGCAGGAATGGCCACAGTTTTATTTTACCGTATATATGTATACCAAACTTGTGGCCCAACATGCCACTCAATTGTTAAACTTAACCTTATACATATATATACCCGTATAACCAGAAACACCGATAGATCCGTCCGAGAGGCAAACCATCATTCCTAACCCCCCGGCCGTAACCTCCAAACCGGCCCAGAGGACCACCTCGGCCGTGACCACCCGGCCCGAGGTGAGGGGTAACAACGTTCCATCGTTAATTACCCCTACCCAGAACCTGCGGGACCTCCGCCCACAAGTTCCCATCCACTCCGAAGCCACTCCCCTTGAGCGACTTCGTACCAACAAGCCGACTGTCGGTACTCCCAACCTCTCAGACGGACCTATCACCCCGCCACAGGCCGGCCAAGTGACACCCTTACTTGGCCCGGGCCCCCCACACCCCCAGTGCTTGCTCTAGGCCATCCCTCAAACCCAACATCCATAAATCCAGACCCACATCAGTCAGGTGAACCCCATCTCTCCTTAGATACTGCTCCGTGGACTCCTCCAATTCTCTATGCCGCACCACCAACCCACCATTTCTCGCCACAAACCTGCCAATAGCCCGGTTCAGCTTGCTCCGAGCCCTATTAATACGGTCCACCGACCTCCCAAAACGCCACTGTGTCCGAGCTATAATGTCCGACCAAACGATAACTATGCCCGGGAACGCCCTCCACAAATGTAACAGGTCCAGCTTTATATCCCTTTTCAATTCCCTCGCCGACCTTACTCCCAAATCGTTCCCTCCCACATGCAAAATTAACACATCAGGGACACGATCCATACGGCTATAATAAGCCACCTCAGGGCGCACCCTACCCCAGGTCATGCCCCGAATTCCGAGCCACTTTACTCGAGCTTCCGACACCGACACTCCGAGCTGCCGACCGTCACGCCGCACATCCGCCCGCAACGCTCCCCAATACACATAGGAGTGCCCGAGGATCCACACAAGGCATGGACCTATAAAATACAAAGACCACGAATAAAAACAGCAACAGCACAAGAAATTGCCCACAAACCGGCATCTAACACCAACCTTGAATCCCCCACCCCTGACCATCACCTGACCAAGTGAGGCCTAATGTACAAACGGAACCTGGAAGACTCCCACCTCCCAATCCGCCGGATACAATCCTCACTCAAGCCCCACCTGGCGGCCTCCGTTGCCGCCCCAATCCGGAAGGAGTGAGACCCGTACTCACGTGGCTCCTCCCCCACCCTTGCTAGAGCCATCTTCAGCACCGCATTGAATTGATACCGCGACAAAGCCAATCCGTCCGTATGTCTAAGAAAAACACCAGGGTAACCTCCGCGCACCTTTAAAAACTCTGACACATGTAACACTGGGCACAACTGGTGCCCCGGTAAAGCGTACAACACTACTAAGCGCCCCCGGCCCCTCTGATCCGTCTTAGAAAAACGAAGCCGACATTCCACTCTATCCTCCCCCAGCATCACATCACCCAACAGCAAACCACCCATCGCTTGCTTAGTCGGGCTGACCAATTCGCCAATACGAAAGGCCCCAAAAAACGCCAGTACAAAAGCTACCGAGAACAACACCCGCTCATAAGGAGACGAACACAACTCCCCTAAACACCCCACCAAACGCACCAACAATGGCAATGACACCGGCCGCCTACAGTCACGCGACTGAGCCCCTGCCTTCCGAAAAATCCCCACTTATTAACATCAGTACCCCCAACACTCGACCCTGGTAACCCGACTCCCTACTTTCCAACTTTGCCCATTCCTGCCACACCGCCTGATATCGGCACCAAGTAGCCTCAGACACCGATCTCCGAATTCCCTCAAAAGCTACACCGATGCCAGGTCCCACAGCCAGTTCGGGCAAGGTTCCCCCTCCGCGTCCGCTTCCGGCACCAGCTTCCTGAACCTGCAAAACTGAAACCGTGATAGCGCATCAGCCACCTCGTTGCGAATCCCAGGCACATGCCGAGCCACCACGCAAATGTTTAACTCCAAACAACGCAACACTAGATGCCTTAAATACCCCACAACCGGCGGGGATTTTGCCGACAGTGCGTTGATGGAATGCACCACCGCCATGTTGTCACAATGCATGCAAACCCTTCTTCCAGCAAAAACAGGGCCCCACAACTCCACCGCCACAATAATGGGAAACAATTCCAACAGCGCCAAATTCCTCACCAAACCTGCTTCCACCCACCGCCGCGGCCACTTTCCCAAGCACCAGCGCGTTTGAAAAATTGCTCCAAAACCTGTCGCCCCAGCCGCATCCGTGTACAATTCCAGCTGGCTATTGGACACCGCCTCGCTCATCCAAAGGGTCCGACCGTTGTACCGGTCCAAGAACTCCTCCCACACCAACAAATCCCCTTTCATCATTTTTGTCACTCTGACAAAGTGATTTGGAGCTTTTACCCCTGCGGTTGCGCTCGCCAGTCTCCTATTAAATATCCGCCCCATCGGCATAATGCGACAAGCGAAATTCAATTTTCCGAGCACTGACTGCAACTCGCGCAACCGCACCTTCTTGGCCTGAGACAAAAACCGCACCGACGCCTTCAAATCCAACAGCTTTCCCTCCGGCAACCGGCATTCCATTGCCAGTGTATCAATTTCGATACCTAAGAAACATAATACCGTCACCGGCCCTTCTGTTTTGTCTTTTGCCAACGGAATACCCAGGCTCCGCGCGATCCGCTCTAACGTAAACAACAACAAGGAGCAAACCGAAGAGCCCGCCGGACCCACGCAAAAGAAGTCATCCAAATAGTGAATCACCGAATGGACTCCTGCCACCTCCTTGACTACCCATTCCACAAACGTACTGAATGCCTCAAAATAAGCACACGAAATGGAACAGCCCATCGGCAGGCAACGATCCACATAGTATTCACCATCCCACATACACCCTAAGAGATGAAAGCTCTCTGGATGCACCGGGAGTAAACGAAAAGCTGCTTCCACATCCGCCTTTGCCATCAGGGCCCCCCGCCCCGCTACCCTTACCAGCTCCAAGGCCCTATCGAACGATACATAACATACCGCCGACAATTCCGGTGATATCCCATCATTCACCGACAATACCGCCGGATAAGATAAATGATGAATGAGCCGAAATTTGTTCGGCTCCTTCTTAGGTACCACCCCAAGGGGGGAAATCCGTAAATTAGAGAATGGCGGGTCCTGGAATGGGCCCGCCATCCTCCCCAACTCCACCTCCTTCTGCAGCTTTTCCTTCACCACCGCCGGATGTTCTTTTGCGGACCGCAAGTTTCCCGGGCGAAACACCGGCGCCTCAGATTCAAACGGAATCCGAAAGCCCTCTGTAAAACCACGTTCCAACAACTCCGCCGCCCGCACATCCGGGTATCTACTTAAATAGGGAAGCATCGCCTCTACCCTCACTGGCGTCCTCCCTTTTTCCAGACCCCTCCCCCGCCTTTCCTTTGCCTTTCTTGAAGCACCTGGCCAGAGGGTGGGACCCTCCACATCCGGAACACTCGTGTCTGAACCGACAAGAGGCCCTGAACTTACACTGTCCCTCGTTATACTGCCAACAAGCTCCCTTTTTCTGTCCAGCCGAGGACCCGCCACTCGCACCCGGGCTCCCGGCACCCCCTCGAAAGGGCTGAGCCGGCGCCGTCATTAACCGCATCCACAAAGAAATATCCTTGTGGCCCCACTGGACTCCCGGCCGCAGAGCCTTCCGCTGCCGGAACTGCTCATCATATCTCAACCACCCCAAACCGCCGTATACTCTATACGCTTCCCCTATCGCGTCCATATATCCAAATAGGGCGGAACAATGCTCCGGCTCCTTTTCCCCGATCACACTGGCTAAGATAGCAAAGGCCTGCAACCAATTGGTAAACGTCCTCGGGATCAACCTATATCGCCGTTTTTCCTCATCCTCCTTCTCCTTTTTTGTATCACTAGGTTTCACCTTATCCAAATTAAACTTTTCCAAGGGAAGCAGGGAAAAAATTTCCACATACTCCCCCTTCCAAATCTTTTCCCTCACCTCCTTTTTCAAATGAACCCCTAACTGCCCTTCAAAGCACACATAAATTTCACTCCGTGCCCTATCATCCAAACGCACTACCTCATCCTCCTTTTCTTTTTCCTTTTCCGCCTCCTTACTCGCACCCACGGAAGCCGCCCCACCAGCCTCCTGTCCCGTACCTGCCGCCGAGGTCGTGTCCCCCGCAGCAACATCGCGCACCGGCGCTTCTGTCCGCACCACCTCCGTGGGGCCCACCCACGCCCCCACCGGAGCCCCAGGCCCAGTCCGACTAACCCGTTCCGCAGACAACCCTTGCAACACCCCCAAAAGCTGCCCCCAAAACTCCGGACCCGGTAAACCAGACTGCCCGACCGCCCTCGCCCCCAGCGCAACGCGTCCCGCGACGGAACCCCCGCCCTCGCCCGCGCTACCCACAGCATGTAACATTTCTGTTGTCTGCTCACCAGGCTGCCGTTGAGCCGACGCCGGAACAGCCGTGCCACGATCTTCCAGCTGCCGCTCCGTCCGATCTGCCGCTGCTCCTTCTTCCTCGCTGGAGTCTGATGCGCTGCCGAAATCCTCAGGGGGGACCAGCGAGGGGACAGCCCGCACCTGGCGGCCGTCGACCCCCACGGTCACCGCACCCCGCTCGTCCGGGCGACTCCTGCTTGACCTCTTCCTTTTCTCCCTCCGTGGCGCCCTGCCGCCGTCTCTTCCCGCTGTAATCGTGATATCCTGCTGCGCCGCCCCTTCTCCTGTCGTCCTCAGTGGGCTCCCTCCCTGCCGACTGCCGGAAGGCCGTGCCGAGCTTGCTCCTCGCCGGGACCCACCCCCAGCACGCTCCTCGCCGGGGGGGACCGTGACTACCGATCTCCTCTGTGCCTGCGGGCCACCGTACCCCTCCTCCGATCTCCTGACCTCGCCGCTCACATCCGCTCCCATCCCCCGTCCTGTTGCTCTCCCCTGCGGCCTGCAGGGAGTCTCCTCCGGCAATCCGGCACGCCGAGCGCCACCCCCAGCCGGCACATCACTGGGGGCTG
This sequence comes from Anomaloglossus baeobatrachus, assembly GCF_048569485.1. Taxonomy (NCBI): domain Eukaryota; kingdom Metazoa; phylum Chordata; class Amphibia; order Anura; family Aromobatidae; genus Anomaloglossus; species Anomaloglossus baeobatrachus. The sequence goes on from NC_134358.1 coordinate 65,187,583, forward strand.
CCGTCATCCATGCTCCGGTCTGGTGCTGCGCAGGCCGCGGACCGGAAGTGGGCCTCGCAGAGGCTCCGCCCACCCCCGACCCACGGGATCTCCGTCGCGGATTCCTCCCGGTGGCCGGCTGCTCCCCTAGGTTAGTTGGAGGGCTCCGCCGCTGCTCCGGAGGGTCCCCGCAGGGGCTCCTTGATCTGATTCTCCCCCTCCAGCTGGGGGAGTAGCGCTCCGGCGGTCGCGCCCGCCGAGCACGTAGCCACGGCCCGGGCGCTGGAACAGCAGGCGGCGCCGCTCCAGCCCCACAGACCGCTGCCAGCTGCTGCCTCAGGGCATCCACTCCCATGACCTCGGATGCCCCCCGCACCATCTCCAGGAGTTCAGCAAGGGCAGCCATGGCAGGAAGCAGCAGCAGCACTACGTCCTGGGACACAAAGATCAATCGACGAAAGGGGAGGTAAACAGCACACCCCCCTCTCTTATACCTCTCCCAACACCCCACCCCTTCCTTGCTCCCCCCCAATCCCCTTACAGCTCCCTACTACCAATCCTGTACTCCCACACATCCCCCATCCCATGCAAACCTATTAACCCTTTCCTAACCTTGCACCCTCCCGATCGTCATGGGGTCCATTCACCCCTATGGGGCTCACTGCCCTTCTAAATTAATGATGACTATACACTTATCACAGGGATACCCGGGTATCTCACAACCTATGGTAACTAACTTTACACTGGTATGTTTCCGCGTGGGCTGCAGCAAGTCCAGAAAAATAAAAATAAAACTTTGGCGCCAAAAATAAGTACTTATTGCAAAAAAAACAAAGTTTGGCAGCTATCAGCCAATGCCAGAGTCACCTGTCAAGCACTTTAATTCTGTAGCCTCAGGGTGCAGTCTGGGGATCACTCCTTTCCAGGGCTTGTCAGAATCCTTCCAATGGGGATGACACCGGACGCCGTCTCTCTTGTTGCAGTCACTCCCGGCCTTACTGGACATCAATCACTTGCTCTGTCAGGGAGGGAAACATCTCCTCAGCTTCTCCTCAGATGCTCTTTCAGTTGGACCCAGGTCCGCACAACTGGATCGCTTATCACACAGTGATGTGGTATTGTCTTCGCAATTTCTGTTTCCCTTCAATCTCCTCAGATGCTGTCACTCGCTCTGTTCACCAACAAGTCTCTTGGTCACCAACCGGGGCTTACAACCAACTTTTTAAGGCCCATATTGCTTCACCTACTACGTTTTAAAAAAAACCCGTTGCCATGGACACCCAACTCCCTCCTCGCACTTCCTGGATCTCCACAACCACTTCCTGTTTATCGCTCAGACAGACAGGCAGACTCTGCAGGGTCCTAATGCTCGCCCTGTATTGTCATAGTTCACTCTCTTACATGCCACCCCACTAGAGGTTGGCGTCCTCGACATACCTCCCCACTCAAAATCATCCTGTGCGTAGCGCTGACGGGGTATTCCTGCCGTAGGTCGAGTGGTTCTCCGAAGGTCCTTCCCAACGGATTCTGTCCCCGAAGGGGCAGGAGTCCCTTCAGAAGTGTCATCAGAGGAAAGGCGTGACGCTGCCCCCTCTTGAAGTGCGACACCCCGTGACCCATTATTCATGTCAGGTGGCTGACTCAAGCCCTCACCCTCGGAAGGACATTCCACCGGCTCAACACTCTTTCCACACAGGTGCAGATCATTCACAGGGGGCAGAGAAACAGGCGCAGAGGAGGGCTCATCATCAAACTCAAAAACATCAGGAGTACCTGACCCTTGGGACACAGCCTCTGGTTCCGTAGAAACGGGAGTCACGTCCTCAAACCAGCACCGTTGTAGCATGTTACGGTGAAGATTACGAGTGAGCCCCCCTGCCCCCACGGGCTCGACCTCATAAACTGGAATCTCAGGGTTCACTCGTCTCTTTATCAGGTATGGGGTCGCCTCCCATCGATCGGCCAGTTTCCCTGTCGGTCGTTTGACCCTCACCAACACTCTATCCCCTGGGGAGAAAGGTTCCGTCTGCACAGGCCTCGTGTCCCTATGAGACACCTGATTGAGTCTATTACCCACCACCTGATGCACCACTCTCAGTCACCGCTGGTGTTCCCGAACCCATTCAGATGCAGTCCGAGGGGAATCAGAGGAGGGATCTGGCATGTTCAAATCTTCAATATCCCTCCCGGGTCTCCCAAACATCAACATGTGTGGCGAATAGCCCGTAGTGCTGTGCAATCGATTGTTGTAGGCCCACATTAGTTCAGGGAGGTACTCAGGCCAGTGGCCCTGCTGCCCTTCCTCTAATGTTCTCATCATCTGTATCAAGGTACGATTGAAACGCTCACAGGCCCCATTTCCTTGGGGATGGTAAGGTGTCGTTCTTGAATGTGCTATGCCATACAGCCGGCGCAGCTCTTTCATTAGTGTCCCCTGGAAACATGCCCCCTGGTCTGAGTGTATCCTTTGCGGACACCCAAACACTTGGAGAAAATGACGACACACAGCCTTAGCCGCCGACTCCGCTGTCTGATCTCTTGTCGGCACTGCCACAGCATATTTAGTGAAGTGGTCTGTCATTACCAAGCAATAGGAGCACCCAGACGTCGAGTATCCTATCAGGACATAATCAATCATGAGCAATTCCAAGGGGGCAGACGTTTTAATGGTTTGAGTAGGGGCCCGCTGCTCAGGACTCTTACTGAGCCCACAGACCCGACATTGCCGACATGCCTCCGCTACCATCCCTCCCAAGTCAGGGCAATAGAGGATTCGCTGTAACCACTGGAGTGTCTTTTCACTACCAAAGTGGGCTCCTTTCTCATGTGCCTCGCGGGCAACCATCGGACCCATCCCTACAGGGATTACCAGTTGGTACCGGTGTTGCAGCTCAGATGGCAGATACACCTTACGATAGAAAAGATCCTGTTCCACACACAACTTATCCCACTGTCGCAATAGTTTAATTCCTTCTGCGGATAGTTGGGCCTTGTCCTCTGCACTCGGCCAAATCCCATTTTGTACCCAGGTGCGCACTCGCGAGATGTCTGGACAGTCGTTCTGATCTTTTGCCCAACCTGATGGCGTTTTTCCCAGGACACACGGCATCCCTGATGCCACCCCACTTGAATGTACCACACTGCGGAAGATAGGTACCTGCCCCAAGTCAGGGGTCTCTGTGTCCTCGAGCTGGTCATCAATGCTTTCTCCCCTAAATCCAAGGGGTACCCTCGACAATGCGTCCACATTACCGTTTTCTCGCCCCGAGCGAAACTTAATCTGATAATTAAACTTAGCAAGGCGAGCGACCCATCGCTGCTCCAACGCTCCCAGTTTCGCATTCTCTAAGTGAGCAAGAGGGTTATTATCGGTCATGACCAACACCTCAGCTCCCGTTAGATACTCAGCAAAGCGCTCCGTCATTGCCCACACCAGGGCTAACAGCTCTAGGCGAAACGAACTATAATTAGCCGGATTGCGCTCAGTGTCCCTTAAAGACCTGCTGCCATAGGCAATGACCCGCTCCCGGCCATCCTGAATTTGGGCCAGTACCGCCCCCAACCCGTGAAGACTACCGTCAGTGTACAACAGGAAAGGGGTATCAAACCTGGCATATGCCAACAAAGGGGCACTCGTTAGGGCGGCTTTCACCTCGTCAAATGCCTTTTGCTGCTGAGGCCCCCATTGGATAGGGCGGTTGCGAGGACCCAGCGCCGTCCCTCTTAAAAGTTCATTCAGGGGACCCACTACTTGTGAAAACCTGGGCACAAATCGTCGATAGTACCCTGCCAATCCCAAGAAAGCCCGCACCTCCCGTAGAGTCTGAGGAGGTGCCCACCCCTGTACCGCTAAGATCTTACTGACTGAGGGTAACACCCCGTCGGGAGTCACCACATGGCCTAGATACTCTATGCGACTCTTGAACAGTTGACATTTCTTTGGTTTTATCTTTAAGCCATGGCGACTGAGACGTTGGAGCACTTGGCGCAACTTCTCAAGATGGTCTTCAAATGACGTTCCGAACACCACGATGTCATCTAGATATATCAATACCGATTCAAAATTCAGGTCGCCTAAACAGTGTTCCATAAGGCGTTGAAAGGTCCCCGGGGCATTACTGAGTCCGAACGGCATCCGGTTGAATTCATAGAGCCCCATTGGCATAACAAATGCTGCCTTTGCCCGATCTTTCTCAGCCATTGGTACCTGCCAATATCCACTCGCCAAGTCCAACGTTGAAAAGTATTTGGCCCGTCCTAATGCAGACAGGGACTCCTCTATCCGAGGCAACGGGTATGCGTCTCGCACAGTGTGCGCGTTTAATTTCCGATAATCCACACAAAATCGGAGGGTCCCATCCTTCTTTCGGACAAGGACAACGGGAGCAGCCCAAGGACTTTGGCTCTCTCGTATTACTTGATTGTCGAGCATACTGGCGACCATGCCCTTCACCTCTTGATAAAGTGTCGGGGAAATCTGACGATAACGTTCTCTAATGGGAGGGGTGTCCCCCGTGGGAATCTCATGCTCAATCGTCGGTGAGCACCCGAAGTCTTCTGCATGTCGCGAGAAGGCCTCTTCATGTTCCCACACGACCCTCTCCAACTGTTCTAGTTGCACGGAAGTCAGTTCCTCCCGATCTACTCCCATCTGATCCATGATCACACGACCATTCCATTCTTTGGTAGGAGATTCAGGCCCTGCTACTTCGACCGCATATGTCCAGGATGACTGTGGGTCTGGCCGCAATTCAAACACCGCTTTGTCAGGCATCTTCCCCTCTGGCACGAACAGTTCAGCTAGGATGGTCCCAGCAGGAATGGTAATAGCCTCCTCCAACACGTTAATGCATCTGACTGGCACCCGTCCATTCTTCACAATCGTCAGAGACCGGGCCACATGCACCTTGGCACAAGAGGACTTCTCTGGGGCTGGCTCAAGTAATACCTCAAGTCCATTCAGCCTCTGCGCCGCCCCCACTGGCAACATCAAGAGTTCCTCCTGTCGGGGCGCCAGTGAAATCGTGGTCCATGATGGCACTCGGACAAGGCCCACCCGGCCCCCAGGGACTGCACTTTTCAGCAGATCACAGTTCAGCACTAGGCGGTGTAACATTCTCTGTGTCGGTCGGTGACCTGTAGCACGAGTCCAGTAACGGGGTCCCTCACGGGCATACATCTGATGATTTAAATCTCGCAGAATGTTCATTCCCAGTGTCACTTCCATCCCTCTTCTAGGGGGGTGGTCCACCAGCACTACCCCTTTCTGACCCAGCTCTTGACCAAACATTTTCAGTCTCATCCACACGATCCCTTTCACCGTCAGCTGGCCATTGTTAGCGGCAGTAAGTCTTATCATTCGACCATCTTCGGGAACCACTAGTTGACTGAAGAATTTCTCGAAAACTTCTAGAGGCATAATGGTACATTCAGATCCCGTATCAACCAAGCAATTCATCTTCCGTCCTTCAAATTCTGCTTCTAAGACTGGACTCCATGCAAACAAATCTTGCTCATTCCGTTGGGGGCTTTGTGAGGGGGGGGGCCGCTGCGAATTGCCCCCTCAAGGCAGCGGCTGGGAGTTTAACGTCAGCGGAGGAGTCTCGGGGACTGTGGACATCCGGCAGTATCGTGAGATGTGTCCCCGGCGCCCGCACCTCCAGCAGGTGACTGCTCCCCGGGGACGGGGGCTTGAGTCATTCAAAGAGGGCGGTCCGGCTGTCAGTGGAATCACCATCCCAGAGGGTGTAGCTGATGGCCTCTCCAGGGGAGTAGGGGATGACCCAGCTCTGATTTTAGACACTTCCAGCTTTAGCTCCTTCAACTCAGCATGCAGAGCTTGTACAACATCTACCAGTCCTTCCGCTCCTGACAATTGCATTCCGCCTCCCTCCAGCCGTGTACTGTCCACAGCCCCTTGAACTACCAGAATGGACTCTGCCTCCCTTTCCACCGCGGCCTGGTAAATCTGCCAGAAAGATATTTCTGGGGTAGCCCGGGCCACCTCATACAGTTTATCCCGAAGGAGCCTGTTAGCTAACCCTGTGATGAATTGGTCCCGGAGCAAGTGGTCTACCTCCCGGAACGCTCCCAGGGCCCCTGGGTCTAGTCGCTGCACTTCATTCAATGTTTCCTGTAGCGTATTAGAGTACTGCATCAGACACTCACTTTCCTTTTGAGGGTGGTTAAAGAAAAATGATCGAAGCTGGGTCACACGGGCCCGGCCTCCAGAACTCCCCTCTAACAGTACCAAAATTTTCTCTAACGTACTTCTCTCAGCCTCAGGTCGTACCATCACCGTCCGCCTAGCGTCGCCTTCTAGTGCGTTCAATGCCAGTTCTGCTCGTAATGCGGGAGTCATATTACACATCCGCAGAATACTCTGGACCCTCTCTGCCCAATCCTGCAACGCCATATTACGCCCGTCGTATTTCGGCATGTGCTGAAGTAAAGCTCCTACCGGTACATGCCCTCCCACATTCGCCGCGGCTGCCAAAAGACCCGCACCCAGCAGCGGGGCTGCTGATGCGGTGGGATCATTTCTTCCCTCGCCGCCTCCGTCCATGACAAACACTGAATCCTGCCGACTACGCCAAAAATGTAATGACCAGAGGTCCTATTAAGATCCAGTGAGTCACAGACCGAGACTGAGGCAGAAATGAACAACAGTATTTTACTGAAATGGGGGTCAAATTACGGTGAAATGTAGAATATAATAAGCTCAAAATCCCCTTAAAAACATTACCATTAATAATTTTCACACACTAAGCGCTAGCCGAAAATCAATGCACCGATCTCAGAGATCCCAGTATATGTAAATCACATTTGGGACCCGGAACAAATTTACCTACACGTTAAACTTATCAAACTGGAAAGACGATGTAAATTAGGTGAGGGTGGTCTGATGGAACCTCTGAGATGGCGCACTGAGTATAACTTATCACAGATAATAATACAATACACTAAATTAATGATGACTATACACTTATCACAGGGATACCCGGGTATCTCACAACCTATGGTACAATTAAACTCCAATGTAACTTTACACCGGTGTGTTTCCGCGTGGGCTGCAGCAAGTCCAGAAAAATAAAAATAAAACTTTGGCACCAAAAATAAGTACTTATTGCAAAAAAAACAAAGTTTGGCAGCTATCAGCCAATGCCAGAGTCACCTGTCAAGCACTTTAATTCTGTAGCCTCAGGGTGCAGTCTGGGGATAATAATAATAATAATAATAATTTTATTCATTTATATAGCGCTATTAATTCCACAGCGCTTTACATACATTGGCAATACTGTCCCCATTGGGGCTCACAATCTAGAGTCCCTATCTGTATGTCTTTGGAGTGTGGGAGGAAACCGGAGTACCCGGAGGAAACCCACGCAAACACGGTGTTACGGGGGGCTGTCTGATAATAACCGAAAGGAGTATCAGACAGTCAGGGTCCACCGTGCAAAGACTTTGCTGCAGACTATGGCAGAGTGCAATACCTCTGTTAACTCACAGAAGGATATAATAAGTAAGTAAATATAATAAGTAAAGCAATTCCTCCCTTACTTGGAGGGTGTGTGGAATGATCTCTGTTAATAATCACAGAGACAAAGGCAATGTGTGCGAAATGGCACCTACCTAGGTCCGCTCTTCTAGTGGTGCAAAAGAGACGAACAGCAGCATAAGCCGCACAAAGCTCCTACCTGCGTTCGCTCCACTAGTGTGCGAGGACACGAACCACTAGATATGGCACCTGCCTAGGTCCGCTCTTCTAGTGGTGCAAAAGAGACGAACAGCAGCGTAAGCCGCACAAAGCTCCTACCTCTGTTCGCTCCCCTAGTGTGCGAGGATACGAACAACTGCCAGACGCAGTATAAGGAACGTTACCCTAGCGGCAACGTCCACCTACGAGTAGAATCACAAGGCCCAGCCAGACCATGTGCCTCAGGCACCTGCCTATGTCCGCTCCCCTAAGAGGTAAGGATACGGACAGCAGCCGAAGCTGTAAGGTATAAGAACGCTACCCTGCCGGTAGCGCTCACCTAGCATAGACAGAGGAATGCCTAGAGGAACGCGCACAGAGCGTCTACTCATATGCATGAACCAAGAGGACTGAGCACCATGCGGCGTGTGTCAGGGTCTTATATAGACTCTGTGCCTCATCCAAGATGGAGGACACCAGAGCCAATCCGCTGCCAGAACGACAGGAGTGACGTCATGCTGGCCTATCACCGAGCAAGACGTCACAAGCACATGACCAGCGACCAATCGGCATAGAAGGTGTCAGAGACATGTGACCTCGTGTCAGCGATGATGTCACCCGCACATGTGCAATGGCTCCAAGATTGGACTTAGTCTCCGGCGCTCGCACATGTGCAGTAGCAAGAAATCTGGACTTAGTCTCCAGCGCTCGCACATGTGCAGTAGCAAGAAATCTGGACTTAGTCTCCAGCGCTCGCACATGTGCAGTAGCAAGAAATCTGGACTTAGTCTCCAGCGCTCGCACATGTGCAGTAGCAAGAAATCTGGACATAGTCTCCAGTGCTCGCAGCAACCGTAACAGTACCTCCCCCTCAAGGGCCCCCCTCCCGGCGACGCAGGTAATCGGCAACTAAGTCGGGAGCATGGACAGCCTCCTCAGGCTCCCAAGAGCGATGTTCCGGGCCATAGCCCTCCCAATCTATCAAGAAGAACCTGCGCCCTCTAACCATCTTAGAACCAACTATGGCTCGGACCTCATAGCTAGAGCGAGAGGAATCAGAGGCAGGAGAGTGCACTTCACGAGCGTGAGGTAAAATAGCCGGCTTTAGCAGTGAGACATGGAATTTGTCATGAATCCTAAGATGGACAGGTAACTTCAATTGATAGACTACAGGATTTACCTGTCGAAGAACCTCATAAGGACCCAGGAAGCAAGGAGCAAATTTGACAGAGCTCACTCTAAGTCTCACGTGTTTTGCAGAGAGCCACACAAAGTCCCCTGGAGAAAAGACAGGAGCCGGGCGACGAAACCGATCGGACACCGTCTTCATACGGTCCTTAGCTGCTTGGATCGACTCTTGAGTCCGATCCCAAACCTCTCTGGCATTAGTTGCCCAGTCGGCCACAAGAGGAGGAGGTGCAGCAGCGGGAAACGGTACCGGTACCCTAGGGTGTTGCCCATTATTGAGTACGAACGGTGTCTGCCCAGTGGCCTCAGCCAGCGAATTGTTAAGGGCAAATTCTGCCCAGGGTAGGAGGGAGGACCAGTTATCGTGGTTCTCAGCAACAAAGTGTCGAAGGTATATAATCATAGATTGATTGGTACGTTCAACCAAACCATTAGTCTCCGGATGGTATGCCGAAGAGAGATTCAACTCAATTTGCAGAAGGCTACAAAGATCTCGCCAGAAACGGGAAGTAAATTGCGGGCCTCTATCACAAATGATACGATCTGGCATCCCGTGAAGCCTAAAGACATGCTTGAGGAATAGTTTGGCTAGTACCCTGGAAGATGGGATTCTCGATAACGGTACGAGATGAACCATCCGGGAGAAATGGTCCGTAATGACCCACACAAATCTATGTCCCTGTGAACATGGAAGATCACCCACAAAGTCCATGCCTACCACCTCCCATGGTCTATCTGGCACTGGTAAAGGATGCAAGAGCCCAGCCGGTCTCTGCCGTAATGGACGGTTGCGAGCACACGAGTAGCAGGAACCGACATATCTCTTGACGTGGCTGGCTAAGTGTGGCCACCAATACCACCTCTCCAGTAACTCTCGTGTCCGCCTAATACCAAAATGCCCACCCACCTTTGAGGTGTGGGCCCATGACAGTATATCATTCTGTCGATCAGGCGGAACAAAGGTCTTGCCCGGTGGGATTTGGTCTAACGTCACAGGGGAGAGCGTATGAAAAACCCTGGAGGGAAGGATAAGACGAGGTTCGTCAATCTCTTCCTGGGTAGAAAGCATAGAGCGAGACAGGGCGTCTGCCTTGTTATTCTTACTCCCAGACAGATAGTTGATGGAGAAGTGAAAGCGGGAGAAAAACAAGGACCAGCGGGCTTGGCGAGGATTCAGACGCTGAGCGGTTTGTAAGTACGTCAGATTCTTATGGTCTGTATAGACCTGGAAAGGATGTTTCGCTCCTTCCAGCAAGTGACGCCACTCCTCCAAGGCTAATCTCAAGGCGAGCAGTTCCCTATCCCCAATGGTATAGTTTCTCTCTGCCGGTGAAAAGGTTTTAGCAAAGAAGAAACACGGCCTTTTTCTACCTGCACCGTTCTTTTGATACAAGACCGCACCAGCACCCACTGAAGAGGCATCAACCTCTAAGAGGAAGGGCTTATTCTCATCGGGTCTTTGAAGAACGGGAGCAGTTGAAAAGTGTCTTTTTACTGCCTCAAAAGCCTGAGATGTCTCAGTAGACCAGGCTTTGGGATTAGCACCTTTCTTAGTCAAGGCCACCAAAGGGGCCACCAAAGTAGAAAAATGGGGTATGAACTGCCTGTAATAATTTATGAATCCTAAGAAGCGTTGCACCGCCTTCAAGGAATGAGGTTCGGACCATTGCAGGACAGCAGAGAGCTTCGCAGGATCCATAGCCAGACCCTCTTGTGAGATAATGTAACCCAAAAAAGGCAATGAGGACTGCTCGAATACACATTTCTCGAGTTTAGCAAACAATGAGTGCTCCCTTAAACGGGAAAGGACACGAACGACATCCTGACGATGAGTCTCCAGATCAGGAGAAAAAATCAGGATGTCGTCTAGATACACCACTACTGAGGATAACAGTAAATCCCTGAACACATCGTTTACGAAGTCCTGAAATACTGCGGGTGCATTACATAACCCAAAAGGCATGACGAGGTATTCATAGTGACCGTCTCGGGTGTTAAAAGCGGTCTTCCATTCGTCACCCTTTCGAATTCGTACCAAGTTATACGCACCCCGCAGATCCAACTTCGTAAAAACTTGAGCTCCTCTCAGTCTGTCAAAGAGCTCCGAAATTAAAGGTAATGGGTATTTGTTCTTTATTGTGATTGCGTTGAGACCCCTGTAATCTATGCAGGGACGCAAATCACCCTCTTTCTTCCGAACAAAGAAAAACCCAGCTCCCGCGGGAGAGACAGACTTACGAATGAACCCCTTCTCTAAACTCTCTCTTATATAGGTCGACATGGCCTCCGACTCAGGTATCGACAGGGGGTAAACCCTGCCTTTAGGTGGAACCGAACCTGGGATAAGGTCTATGGCACAGTCATACGGCCTATGGGGTGGAAGAACCTCAGCACCCTGTTTGGAGAACACGTCAGCGAAATCCAAATAGGGTGTAGGTATGGGAGAGAGATCAGTTGATGCAACCGCAACGACCTTAGGTGGTAAGGGAAGACATCGGGACTGACATTTCGAACCCCAACTAATAATGCTGTCAGACTCCCAGTCAATGTGAGGAGCATGAGTCCGAAGCCATGGAAGACCCAGAAGGACGTCGTCTATACCCTCAGGCAAAACAAGAAAAGAAATCTCCTCTATGTGACCCTGAGACAGGGAAAGGCGCAAGGGAACTGTCCTCAATGTAATGGAGTCAGACAACATAGTTCCATTAACAACACGGACAGGAATAGGCGCCTCTAACATGATAGAGGGAATATTGTGTCCCTTTACAAATCCTGAGGACACAAAAATCCCGTCAGCTCCGGAATCCACAAAAGCCATAATAGGCCATGTATTCTCAGATAACGAGAGCTGACCTGGGATACAACACTTAGAGGGTGCAGAAGACGTCTCTAGTAACCCCCCTCTAATGGTTACTAGACCAGGGAGTTTCCCTGACGACTAGGACACTTGTTGGCATAGTGCCCAGCCTGACGACATACGTAACATATAGGAGGACCAGACTTGCGTAGTCTGGAGAACGTATGACCTAACTCCATAGGAGTGGGAGATGTTTCAGATGCTGAGGAAGATGGTAGTGGACCCTCAACAACTGGAATAGCCCGATGCTTAGGGCGTGAGGAAGAGACCTCGAGTCTACGTTCCTTATGGCGTACATCGATCCTCGTTGCTACTGTGATCAAGTCCTCCAGAGAAGCAGGGACCTCACGAGTAGCAAGGGCATCCTTGACATAGCCTGCCAACCCTCTCCAGAAGATAGGAATCAACACCTTCTCTGGCCAATCTAGTTCTGCCACCAGAGTTCTAAAAGCAATGGCATAAGAACTAGTGGATAACGAACCCTGAGATAGATCTAACAGTCTCAGGGCCGCATCATGGGTAACCTGCGGACCCATGAATACCGCCTTAAGAGCATCAAGAAAGTCTTGATGTCTCAGAGTAACCACATCAGAGCGCTCCCATAGGGGAGTCGCCCATTCTAAGGCTTTGTCCTGAAGTAAGGAGATGATAAAGCCTACTCTGGACCTCTCCGTAGAGAAGCGAGAAGAGTTGACCTCTAGGTGTATCTGACACTGACTAATGAAACCACGACATGATCTGGCATCGCCAGAATATCTGTTTGGCAGAGCAAGTCGAGGATCATGTGCAGATGTCACCATGGTCTGAGGTTTATCCTCTATACTCTTGAGCCGTGACTCAAGTACTTGTATGTAACGGTGTAACTGCTGATATTCTGCCATAACTGCCAGACCCTTGGCTCAGTCCTAATGTTACGGGGGGCTGTCTGATAATAACCGAAAGGAGTATCAGACAGTCAGGGTCCACCGTGCAAAGACTTTGCTGCAGACTATGGCAGAGTGCAATACCTCTGTTAACTCACAGAAGGATATAATAAGTAAGTAAATATAATAAGTAAAGCAATTCGTCCCTTACTTGGAGGGTGTGTGGAATGATCTCTGTTAATAATCACAGAGACAAAGGCAATGTGTGCGAAATGGCACCTACCTAGGTCCGCTCTTCTAGTGGTGCAAAAGAGACGAACAGCAGCATAAGCCGCACAAAGCTCCTACCTGCGTTCGCTCCACTAGTGTGCGAGGACACGAACCACTAGATATGGCACCTGCCTAGGTCCGCTCTTCTAGTGGTGCAAAAGAGACGAACAGCAGCGTAAGCCGCACAAAGCTCCTACCTCTGTTCGCTCCCCTAGTGTGCGAGGATACGAACAACTGCCAGACGCAGTATAAGGAACGTTACCCTAGCGGCAACGTCCACCTACGAGTAGAATCACAAGGCCCAGCCAGACCATGTGCCTCAGGCACCTGCCTATGTCCGCTCCCCTAAGAGGTAAGGATACGGACAGCAGCCGAAGCTGTAAGGTATAAGAACGCTACCCTGCCGGTAGCGCTCACCTAGCATAGACAGAGGAATGCCTAGAGGAACGCGCACAGAGCGTCTACTCATATGCATGAACCAAGAGGACTGAGCACCATGCGGCGTGTGTCAGGGTCTTATATAGACTCTGTGCCTCATCCAAGATGGAGGACACCAGAGCCAATCCGCTGCCAGAACGACAGGAGTGACGTCATGCTGGCCTATCACCGAGCAAGACGTCACAAGCACATGACCAGCGACCAATCGGCATAGAAGGTGTCAGAGACATGTGACCTCGTGTCAGCGATGATGTCACCCGCACATGTGCAATGGCTCCAAGATTGGACTTAGTCTCCGGCGCTCGCACATGTGCAGTAGCAAGAAATCTGGACTTAGTCTCCAGCGCTCGCACATGTGCAGTAGCAAGAAATCTGGACTTAGTCTCCAGCGCTCGCACATGTGCAGTAGCAAGAAATCTGGACTTAGTCTCCAGCGCTCGCACATGTGCAGTAGCAAGAAATCTGGACATAGTCTCCAGTGCTCGCAGCAACCGTAACACACGGGGAGAACACACTCCTTTCCAGGGCTTGTCAGAATCCTTCCAATGGGGATGACACCGGACGCCGTCTCTCTTGTCGCAGTCACTCCCGGCCTTACTGGACATCAATCAATTGCTCTGTCAGGGAGGGAAACATCTCCTCAGCTTCTCCTCAGATGCTCTTTCAGTTGGACCCAGGTCCGCACAACTGGATCGCTTATCACACAGTGATGTGGTATTGTCTTCGCAATTTCTGTTTCCCTTCACTCTCCTCAGATGCTGTCACTGGCTCTGTTCACCAACAAGTCTCTTGGTCACCAACCGGGGCTTACAACCAACTTTTTAAGGCCCATATTGCTTCACCTACTACGTTTTCAAAAAAACCCGTTGCCATGGACACCCAACTCCCTCCTCGCACTTCCTGGATCTCCACAACTACTTCCTGTTTATCGCTCAGACAGACAGGCAGACTCTGCAGGGTCCTAATGCTCGCCCTGTATTGTCATAGTTCACTCTCTTACAGTCACACACAGCAAGATCGCTAGCAAGATCGCTGGAACGTCACATATTTTGTGACGTATCAGCGACCTCGCCAGCAATATCGCTGTGTGTGACAAGCTGCAGCGAGCGGGCCTCTGCTGCGAGATTGCTGATCGTTACAAAATGATCAGGACCATTTTTTGCTCGTTGGTCTCCCGCTGTGCCGCATGCATTGCCGTGTTTGACAGCGGGAGACCAACGATCTGAATGTGCAGGGAGCCAGCGTCTGGCAGCCTGTAGGCGGTGGTACGCTGGTAACCATGGTACACATCGGGTAACTAAGCAAAGCACTTTGCATAGTTACCCGATGTGTACCCTGGCTACCAAGCACAGCGTCGTTACACGGGTCGCTGGGGCTGGTCTCTGATCGCTGTGGAGATCTTCCTTATTGACAGCTCACCAGCGAGTATGTAGCGACGCTCCAGCGATCCCTGCCAGATCGGATCGCTGGTGGGATCGCTGGAACGTTGTTACTTGTAACAGGACCCTTATGGTGCAATTAAGGACGCTCAGGGTCAGTTGACATTCGGGGGGGTGCCATTGTGTGTTCTTTCGGTGTCAACTTTCACAGTCATGCAGGAACAAGTCAGGATCAGATTAGGGGCTCTCCTAGTCTGGAGTCTGGACAGAGACCTTTTGGGCATGGGTGTTGTGTTCTCCTGTTTTGATGTAAACCGTGTGAGTGTGTGTGCACAGTCATAACACTCCCCCCAGCAACATACTGAAAAGGGAAGACGAGAATGTATATAGTAAAAAATATTTCAATTACTTTTCAATAGAAGATGATGAAGATGTGTTTAGTTTGTAATTGATCCTTTTCACCTTCCTCTAATCCAGCTTTAAAACAAAATGCTAATTCCAGAATATTTTTCCAATTAATTTCATAAGTAGCATTGTTTTATTGTTCCATATTTATGAGTAATGGTTACATGACATCATCTTGTCTTCATTATCAGTTGAGTTATTCAATGCCTGACTGCCCCGGTTTTGCTCTGGATATAATTTTGAAATAATTCAAAATGATAAGTGAATTTTAGATTTGGTTTTCTTCCCATAATTATTAATCCACGGATATGAAATCATTTCTTTCATGTCCAGACAGAATCCTGTAAATATATTAAACTTTTCAGAAACCTAATACAACGACTGGTTTACATAGCACAAGTGGGCTTCTAGACATTACAGTGTGTTCTTTTTTGTTTTCACCCTGTTGGACTGTACATTGCATCCGCCAGTTTGATATTGTACGTAGTATCCCGCAAACCTGTTCTTACAACATCTGGACAGAATCCATTTGGAATTAATTTCTAACTTGCAAGCCTGTTGAACATAGTTCTTATATTTCAGTCCAAGGCTTTTAATTTTCTCCAGTCACTATTGGCTTCATTTCGCTGACTTTTTTTTTGTTATCTGATTGACAAACTATTGTAATTTAACAGACTCAAAATTGCTCATGATTATCCAGATTATCAAATATTTTGGTTAATTGGATATACTACCTAATTAGAGTTGTCCAGGTTTTGGATGAAAGTCTGCAATCACTCTGAATCCTTACAGTGTGTGTACTGCACGCTGTAAGTATTTTCTGGTGCCGGCATTTGCATACATGCGGTCACGTTCTTGACCTCATTCAATTCACTTCAATTCAGATTAAAATAATTTAATCATCATAAAAAGTAATTTAAAATGATTTCTGGAAAAGCCAGCATTGTGTAAACAACGTGGCAGACCACAAAGAACTCCACTGGTCCGCAGAAAGAAGGAATGAGGCTGAGTCAGGGGCGTAACGATCGCGGTCGCAGAGGTCGCCACTGCGACCGGGCCCGCAGGGTTATAGGGGCCCGGCAGCCGCTCTGCAGAGCCGCCTGCCGGGCCCCTATGTGTAGTGCCGCTATGTAGTGGCCGACTGTGAGATCGTTAGGGGGCCGGCCTGTGAGTCAGGGGGGCCCAATGTCTGCAGGGGGCAGAGGGGCCCCTGACCTGGAGAGGCCACCAGGCGTTCCTGGCCTGCTGCAGAGGAGATGTGCTCCTGCACGGCAGACGGAATTCATCCCTACCAGGACCTGCGATGATGTCACGCCCATGTGACTGTGTGGGAGGAGACACAGGATGCCGGGGAGAAAGCAGGAGAAGATACTCCGAACACATGAGTGGTAATGAGAAAAGAGGGGACATGAGGGGAGGGGCTGCAGGGTGAGTGGGATATGAGGGCTGCAGACTGTGACAGAAGCATGTGAAGGGTGCAGAGTGTTTGAGATGGGTAAGTTGGGGTACAGGCAGGGTGAGATATGTGGGTCAGGGTGTGTGTGTGATATGGGGGTGCAGGCTGTATAGGGAGCAGGGTATGTGACATATGGGGGCAGGGGCATAACTACCGCAGTCGCAGGGGTCAGAAGGAGCAGAGAGGTACTTTTTTTATTTTGCTGGCTGCATGACACATATAGGCCCGGAGAAGCTGCCTGCATGATACATGGAGGCCCTGGTGGGGCTGGCTGGCAGGCTGCATTACACATAGAAGCCCTGGGGGCTGACTGCATGACACATGGAGGCCCTGGGGGGGCTGGCTGCATTACACATAGAAGCCCTGGGGGCTGACTGCATGACACATGGAGGCCCTGGGGGGGGGGCTGGCTGCATGACACAGGGAGGCCCTGGGGGGGCTGGCTGCATGACACATGGAGGTCCTGGGGGGGCTGGCTGCATGACACATGGAGGCCCTGGGGGGGCTGGCTGCATGACACATGGAGGCCCTGGGGGGGCTGGCTGCATGACACATGGAGGCCCTGGGGGGGCTGGCTGCATGACACATGGAGGCCCTGGGGGGGCTGGCTGCATGACACATGGAGGCCCTGGGGGGGCTGGCTGCATGACACATGGAGGCCCTGGGGGGGCTGGCTGCAAGGCACATGGAAGCCCTGGGGGGGCTGGCTGCATGGCACATGGAGGCCCTGGGGGGGCTGGCTGCATGACACATGGAGGCCCTGGGGGGCTGGCTGCATGGCACATGGAGGCCCTGGGGGGGCTGGCTGCATGGCACATGGAGGCCCTGGGGGGGCTGGCTGCATGGCACATGGAGGCCCTGGGGGGGCTGGCTGCATGGCACATGGAGGCCCTGGGGGGGCTGGCTGCATGACACATGGAGGCCCTGGGGGGGCTGGCTGCATGACACATGGAGGCCCTTGGGGGGCTGGCTGCATGACACCTGGGGGGGGCTGGCTGCATGACACATGGAGGCCCTGGGGGGGCTGGCTGCATGACACCTGGGGGGGGCTGGCTGCATGACACATGGAGGCCCTGGGGGGGCTGGCTGCATGACACCTGGGGGGGGGGATGGCTGCATGACACATGGAGGCCCTGGGGGGGCTGGCTGCATGACACATGGAGGCCCTGGGGGGGCTGGCTGCATGACACATGGAGGCCCTGGGGGGGCCGGCTGCATGACACATGGAGGTCCTGGGGAAGCTGGCTGCATGACACATGGAGGCCCTGGGGGGGCTGGCTGCATGACACCTGGGGGGGGCTGGCTGCATGACACATGGAGACCCTGGGGGAGCTGGCTGCATGACACATAGAGGCCCTGGGGGGGGCTGGCTGCATGACGCATAGAGGCCCTGGGGGGGCTGGCTGCATGACACATATAGGCCCGGGGTAAGCTGGCTGCATTACACATGAAGGCCCTGGTGGGGCTGGCTGCATGACACCTGGTGGGGCTGGCTGCATGACACATGGAGGCCCTGGTGGGACTAGCTGCATAATACATGGAGGCCTGGGGGTGCTGGCTGCATGATACATGGAGGTCTATGGGACTGCATAATAAACATGAAGGACATCTTATACATAGACTATAGCAGCGCATTATACATGGAGGTCTATGGGGCTGCATTATAATACATATAGGACTATGGGGGCTACATTATAATATATGGAGGCTACCTTACACATGGTCTGTGGGGGTGCATTATAAAGCATGGGGAACTGTGGTGCAGTATAAAATATGGAGAACTATGGGAAATGCATTATAATACATGGAGGACTATGGGGTGCATTCTAATATATGAAGGGTTATGTGGGACCCTTTATACTATATGGAAGGCTATGTGGGGGCCATTATAGTATTTGGAGAACTATATATGAGGGAGGAAAAAGATACAAGTATGGGATGGGAATGTTTTGTGCTGAGGGAAAAGGGCTCTTTCCCATGCTCTGCTATACATCTCTCAGCACCCAGCTTTCCCATGTTCTGCTATACATCTCTCAGCACCCAGCTTTCCCATGTTCTGCTGTACATCTCTCAGCACCCAGCTTTCCCATGCTCTGCTATACATCTCTCAGCACCCAGCTTTCCCATGCTCTGCTATACATCTCTCAGCACCCAGCTTTCCCATGTTCTGCTATACATCTCTCAGCACCCAGCTTTCCCATGCTCTGCTATACATCTCTCAGCACCCAGCTTTCCCATGCTCTGATATGGGAAAGCTGGGTGCTGAGGGAAAGATGTATGACAGAGGGATTTTAGATCATGGGAAACCTGGGTGCTGTGGGTAAAAGCCAAGTGTCAGCATCATTATCCCGTACCCTAAGTGTTGTGTACATGGAGGGGGGCCCCGGTCCAAAGTTTGCACCAGGGCCCATCAAACTCTAGTTACGCCACTGGGCTGAGTTATACCATAAGTAGGGTCACACATTGAAATGAACAAATCAATTCATAACAAATTTGATTTGCCAAAAATTCCAGATTCTGGTGAATCATGAATGTTTAGGAATCAATTTGCAAAAATATCCAGCACAATAGTTGTCCACTATGATATTTTTTGAGAGTTGAGAAGAGGTACAAAAAAAACACATTGTACTAAGCCATAGTTCCCCAACCTTTCTAACCTTGAGAGCCACATTTAAGTCTGAGAAGGTTGTAAGCCATATCCAGCCTTGGGAGAGGGTCACGAGTCATATTCAGCTCTGAGAGAGGGTCACAAACCACATCCAGCTCTGAGAGAAGGTTGCAAGTTATATTCAGCTCTGGGAGAGGGTTCCGAGCCAGCCACATCCAGCTGTTAGCGAGGGTTGTGTGTCGCCCAGGGTTATGGGGTACTTGGTCCCGGGCGGTGTATAACTGGGAAATGTCAGTTTGGTGACCGTTGCCCGGTTCCATGCCCTGGGTGCTTTTTGAAAAGGGGAATATTTACAGGGAATTGTTGAATAAAGTTTATACGTTACACCACTTGCGATTTTGCGGCTATAGGGATGGGATGGAGTCGCCGCTGCACAATGTTTACTACTGAGGCTGGTGATATTGGCAGCCTGGATGTTAGACCCTCCGCAAGCAGGACAGGGCCCCAGAGGATAGGTGATGTGACGGGTGTCGTAAGAAGGTGGGCCACAAAAGGGTTTCAGTGTAACTGTTTCTTTACTCCCTTTCTGGTGGTAACTGGTCACCCGAGGCTGGCTGGTCTTAACCGCAGGTCTCCGTAGCCCCAGTGGCGATTTAGTGACCTGGTGGCTTCTTTCCCCTGCACCTGTCTTTGGTTGGTTGGTCCCTGTGGTGTAGAGCGGCTGGGGTTCCCCTCCTGGTTGTCTTCTTCAGCAGTCCGTATGATGGTAGCGTGAACCCTGTGGGGTTGGGGTCTCTGGTCCTGTCCCCAGTTCTCTCCTTGATGGTCCCCTCACTGTGACATATGGGCCCAGTATAGTTGACATAAGGGCCTAAAAAGGGTAACATAAGGGCCTAGGAAGGGTGACATGAGGTTATAGGATGGGTGACATGAGGGATCAGGATGAGGGACATAAAGGCCCAGGATTTAGGGGACATAAGGGCCCAGGATGGGGGGACAAAAGGGCTAGACTATCTGACATAAGGGCCCTGGATGGATGATGTAAGAGCAAGGATGCATGCCACAAGAGCCAGGATAGGTGACAATCGAGCCCAGAATGGGTGACATAAAGGCTAAGAATGGGGGACATACAGTTTTTTCCCCATCCTGAGCCCTTATGGCCCTATCCTGGGCTCCTATGTCCATCATCCTGGTCCTTATATCCCTCATCATGTGCCTTTTGTCCTTCATTCTGGCCCTTATGTCACCCATCTGTGCCCTTATGTCCACCATCCTCGGCCCTTATGTCCCTAAACATGGGCCTTATGTCCCTCATCTTGGCCCTTTTCTCACCCATCCTGGCCCTTTTATCACCCATGCCAATCCAATCTGTTACACACACACACACACACACACACACACACACACACACAAGACAATTTGAACAACTGGATGAATCCCACACCTGACTGAAAATGACCAGGACTGGAGGAATGGTGGATTAATATTATTTAAACCATTTCATCTTTTAGGCAACCCCTTTAACATGAATGCAAACTCATTGCTCTAAGATTCAGTAGACCAGGTTCTAATTGTAGGGAGCTAATGTAAGATCAAAAGTTTCAAGGTGACAGATGGGGTATATAATAGAAGTAAAGTACGGCCACTCCATAAAGGCATCAATAGAAAGCAAAAGAGAAGGAGTATTAAATGGCCAACCATATAGTCAGAAAAAATCATCAGGACCATTGTCATTATAATATAAAAACTAAGAAAGTTTATTAGATACAAATTCAGACAATGGTAAAATCACATTAATAGAAAAAAGCATGATAAATAGGAGAACAGTCCCAGACAAATAATCCCAAAACAGGAGGACATCAACCCAATGTAGTAAAGGCATATACAAAGAATGGGCAAGCAGCACCCAGAAGATGTAGTAGAGGAAGTTCCTCTGACTGCAAATACAAAGAATACAAAGAATTGTCCCTAGAGCAAGGCTGCTTACCCATTACAAAGTGCAAAAGTGCTTAAATAGTGCCAGGGCAGAAGTCCAGATATTAGTGGGAGAAGCCCCAACGCGTTTCGCTTTGCGTTGCTTCTTCGGGGGGCAGTGCAGCTAATGTAAGATGCCTAATATAAACTAGAAGTAATGGCCTACCATAATGTTCTTGTATGCAGGACCCTTGTCCTTTGATACTGATCAATGATCCACTTTTAATCCAAACTGTAATAGTGAGAGGTGGATAACCGGACAAATGTGCCTTAAAACTATTACATGCAGCTATTTCATGACAGCATCTCATTTGCAGAAAATATGTGGCCTCCACATCAGGACTCAAAGGTTTTCTTCGACTTAGTTACTTAACTTACCTTGAACATGAAAACCCGGCTGATTAAAATTAGGAAAGTTTGGCAAAAGATCAGCATTTTTCGCAGGAAATCCATTAACAAATGTATCCTGTGGTAACTGCTCATCTGGTAGCATTCAGAAAATTATCCTAAATGTGCAAGAACCAACTGAGTAGCTGACATTCAATTAGAGAAAATTACAGAAACTTCCAACAGAAATCTCATTGGACAGAATGTATCTTACATATGTTATGTCCTTGGCATTAGCGGAGATATATTAGGGGCTTATTACATGGATTCAGGGGCCCAAGACCCCCCTTGCAAGAAGTGACAGCAGCACTAGGAAGACTTCATGCTTTGTCGCTCATCATCTCTGCATGGTTGGACATTGATGTTAGTGATATGTCATTAATGTCTTTGATGAAGCAGCCTCTTTTAGTGAGTGTAGGGAGCTAAATGTTCTTTCTCTCTTATTATGGGTGAATAGTGCCATATTCGTGTTCGGATAATACTTACTGAATACCGAGTACTATTCCAGTATTTGTCATGAATAACGAACTTAATGCAAGTCAATGGGAACCCGAGCATTTTTCTGGGAAATCTTCAAGCTAAATTTTGGGGATGCCCATTGACTTGCATTAGGTTCTTTATTCGTGATGAATTCTGGAATAGTACTCGGTTTTTGGTAAGAGTTAACCGAACCCGAATAGTTCACTATTCACCCATCAAGAATAACTTTTCCTCCTTTCCATGACTTTTCCAAGTTGACAAAATTTTCCATTCTTCCCTCTTGGTTCTTCACCTTTTTCTAGGCAAACTATTCCCCAACAGTACAATATTTTCCAGCATATAAGACGACTGGGCGTAAGACGACCCCCAACTTTTCCAGTTAAAATATAGAGATTGGGAAATATCATATATACTTGAGGGTAAGCCGACCCGAGTAATGTCCCCATTGTTTAGTGATGTCCCCTGCAGTAATGAGCCCATTGTTTAATAATGTCCCCTGGTGTAATGTCCTCATTGTATAGTAATGTCCCCTGCTGTAATGCCCCCATTGTATATAATGTCCCCTGCAGTAATGCCCCCTGCAGTAATAAGCCCATTGTTTAATAATGTACCCTGGTGTAATCTCCTCATTGTATAGTAATGTCCCCTGCTGTAATGTCCCCATTGTGTAGTAATGTGCCCTGCTTTAATGTCCCCATTGTGTAGTAATGTGCCCTGCTGTAATGTCCCCTGCAGTAATTAGACCATTGTTTAATAATGTCCTTCTGCTGCTTCCCCTCTGTCCCCTATGTGCCGTTGTTTACACACAATAAAAGATACTCACCTCTCCTCTGTGCCCGTGGCGCCTCCAGCTGCTTCTTGCAGTCCGCACACAGGGCCTGCCATGATAGCGTGAACGGAGTGTGCCACAAAGCATTCAACTGCAGTAAAGTACGTCCAATACACAGGGCCGCCGCTACTGTCAGCGCTTTACTGCAGTTGAATGCTTTGTGGCGCCGTAAAGCATTCAACTGTAGTGAAGAAGAAAGAAAAATCCAGCTTCCGGAGTAGTAGTAAAACTGATGCAAAATTTTATTAAAGGACATAAAAATTAATGTGATGACAAAGAACGCAGGCAGCGTTCGAAACGCGTAGCCTTACGCCGCATATGGGCTCCCTATTTTTGTCATCACATTAATTTTTACGTCCTTTAATAAAATTTTGCATCAGTTTTACTACTACTCCGGAAGCTGGATTTTTCTTTCTTCTATTGGACCCTTGCACTGCCAGAGTGTTATCCTTGCATGCCGGACTTTGCCCTAGTTGAGCTGGATCACCTTTTTTTCCTTCTCAACTGTAGTAAAGCCATGACGACATCCTGCAGCGGCCGCTCCATACACTGGACGCTATCACGGAGGAGTCTGTGTGCCTGCAGTCTGCAAGAAACAGCTGGAGGCACCGCGGGCACGGAGTAGTGGTGAGAATATCTTTTATTGTGTGTAAAGGCATGACGAGACCCGGCGTATAAGACGACCCCCGACTTTTGAGAAGATTTTCAGGGGTTAAAAATTTGTCTTATACGCTGGAAAATACGTTAGTCACTTCACGTTAAATAGCAATGACTTATGAGGTTCTGACCTCTTTGAAAAGGTTGTTCCCTTTCGTCTATTTTTAACCCATTAACTCAGTGATGTATAAAATGAGAAACTTAGCTTTCCTTAACCTCCCGAGGTCCAGCGCTGCCTCTCCACTGCTGGTCCAGTCTTTGTTAATCAGTTGTAACATTGACGGCTTGCCAATAGCACTGCAGTCCATCACTTAGCTCAGAAGCTCAGCCAGCTGTAGACAACAAGAGTCGCTTAGCTCTGTGATTGTCTGTTGCATTGTTGACGTAATATCGCCACAGATACCGAACAACAAAGACCTGAGCAGTAGCGATGAATTAGCACTGGACCTTTAGAGAGTGAGCAATAACTCAATTTATTATTTTATACAGTATATCACTAAGCCTATGGGCTAAAATATTTGAAAGGGGACAACCTCCTCAATGTCATAAGACTACTAAGGGGAGGGCTTCCATCAAGGAGACAGACATTAACATTCTTGTTTCCCTATTGTAGGCTGTCGCAGTTGGGAAGGGTTTCCACAACAGCTAGTTGTCTTACAGCCAGATGCTTGAGAATGAAGAAGGGGGAAAAAGACAATCTTTATGGATGCGCAGAGTAAAAATGTGAGAAAGTTTAGGTTTAAACAAGAGGAAAATGTTCCCAGAAAATATTCCTACATATATACTGTATATATATTTCTTTCAGATTTTTTACGTTTTCATCAAAACTGGTTTTGTAGAATCTAGGAGAATACACTGTAAAAATCAGGCCAAGCTACTGCAGAATTTCTGTGTAACATGAAAGCAAAGCTTAATTACAGTCACTAATTAATATCATAGCACCTTTAGGATCACAATAGAATTTATGAGATCCTTAAGAGTTGACCTCTTGTCTTGGATGTAGTACTGAATGTTTAGACGGCATACAGGGCCTTATATCACCAAGCACAATGCCAGATATATGAATTGATGGAGTGGTATAAAGCCACCACCACTGGCCTCTGGAACAGTGGTACCATCCTGTGGAGTGACGGATCACACTTCTCTATCTGGCGTCTGATGGATGAGTCTGAGTTTGGCGACTGCCAGGAGAACGTTACCAAACTGATTGCATTGTGCCAACTCTAAAGTTTAGTGGAGGAGGCATAATATTATGGGCTTGTTTTTCAGGGGTCAGAAATTGAGCTTTGGTTAAGGGAATTCTTAATGCTTCAGCTTCCAAGAAATTTTGGACAACTGTAGCATCCAGCTTGTGGGAGCAGTTTGGGGAAGGCCCTTTTTGTGTTCCCCATGATCAGTGCACAAAGCGAGGACCATAAAGGCATAATTGGGGGAGTTTCGTATGGAAGAACATGACCAACCCCAACCAGTCATGAACCCAACCTCAGCTAAATCCAACACCTTTGGAATGAGCTAGATTGCAGATTGTGATCCTGGTCCTCTCATTCCACATCAATATCACAAATGCTCTTCTGGATGAATGGGCAAAAAACAGACACCTCCAAATTCTTGTACAAAGCCTTCCCTGATGAGTGCAAGCTGTAAAAAGGGATCATCTCTATGTTAATACACATGGATTTAAAATTATGGTTCATAGAAACTCCTGAAGCTGTAATGTGCAGGTGTCCCAACACTTTTTTCCATTCAGTGTACTTTACAGTGGACGCTTTTTCCACTATTCTAGGATAATGATTGAATGCTTCTTTCACATTGAATCTGCAATACCGCTCAGCAGATAGAAACCAAAATTACAGGTTTGGGTGAGATGCACTGAAATTTTATCCACAATGAATTCTTTTATTCATGCGGGGATTAGTAGTTTGTAGTGAAAAGGAAGGCGGGAGGTATTGGGAAAATATGTGCCTATCCTTAGCCGCAGAAATGGACACATTCAGGAATATTGTTAAATAGCTGCGGTTTGACAGCCATGTATAATGTGGCTCTATTGTAAGTTTACTGCTTCGGTCCTTATTCTGGTGCAGTTAGACTATTTTGTGCTCATTTTTCTGACTTCTCCAAAAACAGGAGAAAATGAATCACTATTCTGGTCATATTTGGAAACAACATTTCAAAGATATAAGCAACATAAAAAGTTGAGTAACTTAGTAAAAAGTTTACTTTGTATGGGTCCCGAGTAATGATGAGTGAGTGTTCTTACCATTGCTCTATACTGAATCGAGCATCGGGGTGCTTGGGTATGTTTGGTGCTCGGCCGAGTATCACAGATGTTCGGATGTGTCGTTCATGAAATATCGAACACAAAGGTCCAGCTCCCTTCAGTAAATGATGGGACCTGACACGCTAGTGAGAGCCTCATGCAGTCTCTCAATAACTCTCACTAGTGGTAAAGCAATGTTTTTGGATGATTTCTGTAAAAATAAAGCACCCCGCTCTCCTTCCCCCAGAAATACTCTGTTTTTGGCCGGTTGTATGTAGGCAGAGAGCCAAGCTGCACAGTCATTGACTTCCATTGGGGTTCAGGTCAAGTCCAGGTCCTGAACTAAACTCTATCTAAAGTATGGATGAACATGGCGAACCCGAACTTCTATGGGTCCGCTCATCTTAAGTAAACAGCATTCAAGCATTTTAGTGCTCGTCCCAAGTATAGGCGTAACTATAGTAGGTGGAGAGGTTGCAGTCGCACCCTTGTCATGGAACCAAAAGGGGACAAGAAGTTCAGGAGACCAATAATATTAAGGACCCCGATAGTTGAGGCTCTGTTGCAGATTTTGCATTGATACTGTGGCGCCCTGGCCTAGCCAGGTCGTCACAGATAACACACAAACACCCCCCTCCCCCATTAGACAGGGACAACAGCCAAACAAAAACCCTTGTTGCCTCCCTCCAGTGACTGATGTCCACACCAGGTGGGGCGGAGCTAAGCAGTTGGCTCCACCCACCGAGGAGTTCACAGGCCTGGAGGCGGGAAAAGTGTCAGTTAGAAGTGAGAGTTGAGTCCAGGAGGTTGAAGTGAGAGGAACAAGCACTTGGGTGTCTGGGTTTGTGGCCCAGGCACTGACTGCAAGGTTGGCAGATGGTGGTGGCCGTCTGCAGGAGTGGTGGAGCAATGCGGAACCGTAGGACCGGGGACGGGCGACGGCCCGCCGGTACCGACCGGGGAGCGAAGTGAAGCCAGCACACACAGGCAGGGCCATCAGACCCCGACCAGGCTTGGAGCCGCTGACAATAGTCAGATCCGAATGGGACTGGAACCCCAGGGGTTTCACAACAGCAAAATCCCGATTGAAGGTAACCGCCCACACCGTGAGGGTATACAGCTACCGCCTAAGGCTAGAGACCCAAGGGCCAGCGTCTGCGGGCAAACGGGCTCCTCCGGTACCCATACACCGGGGAGCGGACTACCGTTGGGAATCCATAGTAGTCAGAAAGAGAACATCAAGGTTCAGGGAAAGACAGCCGCCATCACCTGTCCCGGGACCCGTCCATCCAGCTGTTTGGTTTACCAAGGACTTTGTACCTTTCTTGCTGAGTGAGTACGCCGTGCCATCCGGCACCGCGCCGCGCTGTCCCTGCGACCCTGCACCTCACCAACCCTGCCTCCCCGTCACCACATCATCGGGCCCTGGGACCACCGACTCCTACCCACGGAGGGGGAAAACAACATCCCAGCTGCTCCCTACCATCGCTCCCGGGATCCCCGTCACCAGCAGCGGTGGTGCCCATCTTTACCACGACCCGTGGGTGGCGTCACGAACTAAATTCCGAAAACCAACCACCCCTTTCACTCACGGGCGAGGAGCGCCGCTCGAGTCCCCGGATCCGGCCCACCACTCGAGCCACCGAGCAGTTGCAGCAGCGCCGGACCCAAGCGTTAGCGAGAGCGCAGCAGCGACGGTGTCCTCCCCGCCCGCGACAATACCAACAAGCTTCAAGTTACCTGCCGGTCCCAAGTATTATACTTCAGAGCTGCAATCACATTTCTTTTGATTGTCAATATAGTCTGTTAGCAGATACAACAGCATTGCAACTCTCCTGGATTGTCCAAGACTATAGTGAGGGGAAAAGGCTTAATTCTTCCATCCAGTTTCCTGCAGTCCTTCCCAATCATTTTGAGCTTTGTTGAAATGATTTATATTGTACCTATAATAAAATAATAGCTTCAAAATGTAAGGAGGTGATTTTTCTCCTGTTACTACTATGTAATGATAAAAGTCAGAGATCCATTTTCATTACATATAGCTCCTCATCTTATTTGTCCACTGGTAACTGGAAGAAATCCGGTGGTGGATCATGGATGTTTATTGCCCTAGAGAAATGTAGATAAGCAGCTGCCGGGCACTTCTGACTGTACGTGTCTCCTAACAGAATATTTGATAGTGTTCATGTTAAAACCCAACATGTCAAATCTTGTTTCCTCTCATGCATATTCGAGTCTTGTAGAGTTGCAGGTTCTGCTGACCATTAGCCAAGTATTATATAACACTGTGCCAAGGCCCACATTTTATTCCTAAAGATGTCCACCAGTCTTATTCCTGTCCAGGTGGTTTAACAGTTATAGATGACCTGCCACTTTCTGTAAATATAGTTTTTATTTTTTTTACCTGGTGTAATTCCCGCTGTTCTCCTGAATCCGGCTTTGTTTTTCTTTCGTTCCCGCGCCTCTCTGTTCCTGAGATATGGCCTCCTCTTCCCTAGATGTTAATCTAGTTTTGGGCGTGGTCCTAAACTCTTCTATGTGGGCGTATTTTTAACCTCATAACGACGGCCGTACGACTTAAAGCGGCGGCAAAACAGGGTACTTATTCTGTTCCGCCGCTTTAAAGCGGCGGCCCGAAAAAACCCTGTAGCGCCCCCCAGCGACCGAAAATCTCGGGGGTTTCAGCTACCGGGGGTAACTGAGACCCCCCAGATTATGAATCGGGGTGTTTTTTTTGGACCCCGATCATGTGATCGGCGGTATACACCGTATACCGACGAACACATGAAAAAAAAAGAAATGGCCGGTAAAACTGATTTCTTTTTCATCTGACATGATCAAACATGTCAGATGAGAAAGAAATCTAACCCCCTAGTGCCCCCAAAGCCCCCGGTACCGGAGAGTCCCCCCACCCCCACCCCTACCCCCACCGGACATCCAAAATGGCGCCGAAGCGCACAGAAAACTGCCGCCGGCGCCGGCTCTGCAGTCATTTCCCTTTGATCTGAAATGATCAAACATTTCAGATCGGAGGGAAATGTCCTCCCCCTGACCCCTCCTCCGGTCCACCGGAGCCCTCTGGTCACCGGAGCCCCCTCCGGTTCTCCAGAGCCACCACCCCTCTCCCCCCTCCGGAGCGTGGAAGATGGCGGCGCACAGCGCGCGGCCGCATTCATTCTGCTCTTTCTGCCGCATGTGACACGTCACATGCGGCAGAAAGGTGTCCCCAGGTCCCACTAGGTCACCCCCCCCCCCAAGCCCCCGGTTATACGTTACCGGTCTGCCGCTCCGGGCCCGCGATCGCCGCCTCCTTCTTCAATGCTGGCGGCGCATGCGCAGACAGCGGCTGTCAGCTGGATCCCTGCAAGCAGGGATCCTGCTGACGTCGCTGATGCACAGGCTCCACTGTGGACCGGGGGAGGGTGAGTGCAGTGATCTGCAGCCACACTCCTCACATGGAGAGGCTGCTGTTCCAGAAAATGGGGGGTACGTTCTGTGAGCGTGCCCCTCATATTCTGGAATGAGGTTACTGCAGGTCACTCTGCCCTAGGTTGGACCGGGGCAGTGTGAGTGCAGTATTCTCAGATTACTGAACCCACACTGCTCATGGAGAGCTTGCTCTTCCAGAAAATGGGGGATACGTTCCCTGAACGTGCCCCCCATATTCTAGAAGATCCAGAGTCGGCGCGGGACCTCCAAAATGGATTACAGCGACCGGAATTTCTTTATTTTCAATAAATTGGTAAAAGAGGAATGTTTCGGGGAGTGTTTTTTCAAATAAATTTTTTTTTTGTCTTTTTTTTTTCTATTACTGACTGGGTTAGTGATGTCGGGTATCTGTTCAGATGCCGTGACATCACTAACCCCAGGGCTTGATGCCAGGTGACATTACAGCTGGTATCAACCCCATATATTACCCCGTCTGCCACCGCACCAGGGCGCGGGATGAGCTGGGGCGAAGCGCCAGGATTGGCGCATCTAATGGATGCGCCACTTCTGGGGCGGCTGCGGCCTGCTATTTTTAGGCTGGGAAGAGTCCAATAACCATGGCTCTTCCCACCCTGAGAATACCAGACCCCAGCTGTCCGCTTCACCTTGGCTGGTGATCTAATTTGGGGGGGACCCCACGTTTTTTTTTTTTTTTAAAAAACGCCTGGGGAGCCCTCCAAATTGATCACCAGCCAAGGTGAAGCTGTCAGCTGTGGTTTGCAGGCTACAGCTGTCTGCTTTACCCTAGCTGGCTATCAAAAATAGGGGGGACCCCACGTCGTTTATTTTAATTATTAATTTTTTGGGGGGCTAAATACAAGGCTAGGCACCCTTTAGTGCCACATGAAAGGCACTAAAGGGCGCCAGCTTAGAATATGCAGGGGAATGGGACGTTATATTTGTTTGACATCTATCCATTCATCCATTGTAGCATTTTAGGCTGTGTGCCCACAATCAGGGTTTGCAGCGTTTTGGGCGCAGATTGTTTTCCCTGCGTCCATAACGCTGCGTTGTGCAGTAGAAGCACAGTGGAAGGATTTTTAGAAATCTCATGCCCAATGTGCTTCTTTTCTCCGCAGCATAAACCGACCTGTGGCGCAGCTTCCCGAGCCTCAGCATGTCAATTTATGCTGCGGAGATGAGTGTTCTCTGCAGGTAGCATAGAGCTCCACAGCGGCCTGAACCCAAATCGTGGGCTTGGGCAGCTGCGTTCTCCCGTGGACAACACTCACATCTCTGCAGGAGGCTGACACTGTGTACTAGATGCCGTGTCGCTGGATCATGGCCACAGAGCCTAACAGTGAGACATTTGTTGCTACAGCAACATTTTTGTGAAGTACCTGTGGATTCAAAATGCTTACTATACTCCTGAATAAAATCCAGTTTCCAAAATGGGGTCACTTGTGGGGGTTTTCTGATGTATAGGTACCCAAGGGGCCCTGCTAATGTGACATGGTGCGCGCAATTTATTTCAACTTTTCCAGAATTCAAATGGTGCTCCTTCCATTCCAAGCCCTCCCATTTATCCAAACAGAGGTTTTTGGCCACATGTGGGGTATCCCTGTGCTCATAAGACATTGGATAACAACCTGTGGGGTCCACGGTTTGTTGTTGTCTCTTGAAAAAGTGAGAAATTTGATGCTAAAGCAACAGTTTTGTGAAAAAAATGAAAATTTTCAATATGGCAACCTAAGCTTATCAAATTCTGTGAAGTACTCGTGGATTCAAACTGCTCACTATACACCTTGATAAAAGCCTTGAGGTGTCTTGTTTCCAGAATGAAGTCACTTGTGGGGGACCGCCACTGTTTAGGCACCTCAGGGGCTCTCCAAATGCAACCTGGCGTCCGCTATTGATTCCAGCCAATTTTGCAGTCAAATGGCACTCCTTCCCTTCCGAGCCCTGCCATGCGCCCAAACAGTTGATTTCCACCACATATAAGGTATCGCCAAACTCAGGAGAAATTGCACAATAAATGTTATGCTGAATTTTTTCCTTTTACTCTTGTAAAAAAAAAAGCTACCTGGTTGAAATAACAATTTTGTGGTAAAATTTTTTTTTTTTTTTTTCATGGCTCAACGTTATAAAATTCTGTGAAGCACCTGAGGGTTCAGGGTACTCACCAAACATCTAGATAAATTCCTTGAGGGGCCTAGTTTCCAAAATGGGGTCACTTGTGTGGGGTTTCTGCTGTTTAGGTACCTTAGGGGACCTCCAAATGCGACATGGTGCCCGCAATCTTTTTCAGCCAAATTTCCTTTCTAAAATTCAAATATTGCTCCTTTCGTTCCAAGCCCTCCCATTTGTCCAAACAAAGGTTTCAGACCACATGTGAGGTATCACCGCGCTCATAAAAAAGTGGTTAACAAACCTTGAGGTCAAATTTTTGGAATTACCTCTTGAAAAAGTGAGAAAATTGATGCTAAAGCAACATTTTTGAGAAAATTATTAAAATTTTCAATATGACAACGTAACGTTAACAAAATCTGTGAAGTACCTGTGGATCTAAAATGCTCACTATACCCCTAGATAGAAGCCTTGAGGGGTCTAGTTTCCAAAATGGTGTCACTTGTGAGGGATTTCTTCTGTTTAGGTACCTTAGCGGACCTGTAAATGCAACATGGTGCCCGCAATCTATTTCAGCCAAATTTGCTTTCCAAAATTCAAATATTGCTCCTTCTGTTCCGAGCCCTCCCATTTGTCCAAACAGAGGTTTCTGACCACATGTGGGGTATCGGCGCGCTCATAAGAAAGTGGGGAACAAGTTTTGAGGTCCATTTTGTTGTGTTATTTCTTCTAAAAGTGAATAAATTTGGGTTAGAGCAACATTTTTAGGTAAAATTTAATTTTTGCTTTTTTTCATTCCACATTGCTTTTGTTCATGTGAAGCACCTGAAGGGTTAATAAACTTCTTGAATGTGGTTTTGAGTACTTTGGGGGGTGCAGTTTTTAGAATGGTGTCACTTTTGGGTATTTTCTGTCATCTAGGCCTATTGAAGTCACTTCAAATGTGATGTGGTCCCTAAAAAACTGGTTTTGTAAATTTTGATGTAAAAATGAGAAATTGCTGATAAACTTTGAACCCCTCTAACTTCCTAACAAAAAAAAATTTTGTTTCCAAAATTGTGCTGATGTAAAGTAGACATGTGGGAAATGTTATTTATTAACTATTTTGTGTCACAGAAATCTCTGGTTTAACGGTATAAAAATTCAAAAGTTGAAAATTGCTAAATTTTCAAAATTTTTGCCAATATTCAATTTTTTTCATAAATAAACGCAAAAAATATTGTCCTAAATTTGGTACTAACATGAAGTCCAATATGTGACGAAAAAACAATCTCAGAATCACCGGGATCCGTTGAAGCGTTCCAGAGTTATAACCTCATGAAGTGACACTGGTCAGAATTGCAAAATTTGGTCTGGTCATTAAGGTGAAAATTAGCTCCGTCACTAAAGGGTTAAGACCACACCATATTGGCTAAAAATATTAGATTTATATAAAGGGAAAAGGAGGGCTGTATCTCAGGTATAGGGAGGAGCAGGAATAAAAAATGAACAATGTTAGATTTAGGAGAACAGTGGCACTTATGAAGGAAGGTGACGCCTCAGGCCACTTGGGTGTCACACTCGTTTGCTAAAGAGCCATTGTGTGCGGATGGGACCTCAGGTGGGGTGCACACCACTTACTGGTTTCTTCAGACCAGTGTGCATCACCCTGCTGACAATAACCATTGTAGCCAGTAGTAACTCACGTGATACCAGTGCTCATTTAGCCAACCAGAAAGTTCACTTTTTCCTTCACACCGTTATGACAGCCATGGCCTTCCTTGTCTTCCTTCCTCTCAGTGTGAGGTACTACCTCTTGACCTGTCCTCATCCGGTATGTTGGATCTTGTCCTCAAGCTCTGGGGTCTGTGTCTTCTTCCCCCTAACTCTTTTCACCTTCGTCTAATTCTGGGTCTTGGCGACTCTCTAGCCAGTCAACTCTTTTATCCCACCGGGGTGAGCCATAGGCTCTGGACTCCTCTAGGTTATATCCTAGCCCTAGCACCTAATTAACATGTAGTTCCAAGTCCAAATTTACACCATCTTACTGTACCTGAAAGCTTAAATTGTTTTTTTTGTAACGTCATTGTTTACTTTTCACCTCTTTTATTGTTGCATGTTTAATTTCAACACTAATACAAAGGATTAAAAGCTCCTAATCAGAAAAAATGAAGCTTCTATTCCTGTAAGTAAATATACAGTTAGGTCCAGAAATATTTGGACAGTGACACAATTTTCGCGAGTTGGGCTCTGCATGCCACCACATTGGATTTGAAATGAAATCTCTACAACAGAATTCAAGTGCAGATTGTAACGTTTAATTTGAAGGTTTGAACAAAAATATCTGATAGAAATTGTAGGAATTGTACACATTTCTTTACAAACACTCCACATTTTAGGAGGTCAAAAGTAATTGGACAAATAAACCAAACCCAAATAAATTATTTTTATTTTCAATATTTTGTTGCGAATCCTTTGGAGGCAATCACTGCCTTAAGTCTGGAACCCATGGACATCACCAAACGCTGGGTTTCCTCCTTCTTAATGCTTTGCCAGGCCTTTACAGCCACAGCCTTCAGGTCTGGCTTGTTTGTGGGTCTTTCCGTCTTAAGTCTGGATTTGAGCAAGTGAAATGCATGCTCAATTGGGTTAAGATCTGGTGATTGACTTGGCCATTGCAGAATGTTCCACTTTTTTGCACTCATGAACTCCTGGGTAGCTTTGGCTGTATGCTTGGGGTCATTGTCTATCTGTACTATGAAGCGCCGTCCGATCAACTTTGCAGCATTTGGCTGAATCTGGGCTGAAAGTATATCCCGGTACACTTTAGAATTCATCCGGCTACTCTTGTCTGCTGTTATGTCATCAATAAACACAAGTGACCCAGTGCCATTGAAAGCCATGCATGCCCATGCCATCACGTTGCCTCCACCATGTTTTACAGAGGATGTGGTGTGCCTTGGATCATGTGCCGTTCCCTTTCTTCTCCAAACTTTTTTCTTCCCATCATTCTGGTACAGGTTGATCTTTGTCTCATCTGTCCATAGAATACTTTTCCAGAACTGAGCTGGCTTCATGAGGTGTTTTTCAGCAAATTTAACTCTGGCCTGTCTATTTTTGGAATTGATGAATGGTTTGCATCTAGATGTGAACCCTTTGTATTTACTTTCATGGAGTCTTCTCTTTACTGTTGACTTAGAGACAGATACACCTACTTCACTGAGAGTGTTCTGGACTTCAGTTGATGTTGTGAACGGGTTCTTCTTCACCAAAGAAAGTATGCGGCGATCATCCACCACTGTTGTCATCCGTGGACGCCCAGGCCTTTTTGAGTTCCCAAGCTCACCAGTCAATTCCTTTTTCTCAGAATGTACCCGACTGTTGATTTTGCTACTCCAAGCATGTCTGCTATCTCTCTGATGGATTTTTTATTTTTTTTCAGCCTCAGGATGTTCTGCTTAACCTCAATTGAGAGTTCCTTAGACCGCATGTTGTCTGGTCACAGCAACAGCTTCCAAATGCAAAACCACACACCTGTAATCAACCCCAGACCTTTTAACTACTTCATTGATTACAGGTTAACGAGGGAGACACCTTCAGAGTTAATTGCAGCCCTTAGAGTCCCTTGTCCAATTACTTTTGGTCCCTTGAAAAAGAGGAGGCTATGCATTACAGAGCTATGATTCCTAAACCCTTTCTCCGATTTGGATGTGAAAACTCTCATATTGCAGCTGGGAGTGTGCACTTTCAGCCCATATTATATATATAATTGTATTTCTGAACATGTTTTTGTAAACAGCTAAAATAACAAAACTTGTGTCACTGTCCAAATATTTCTGGACCTAACTGTATATATATATATATATATATATATATATATATATATATATATATGCAAAGCTGAATTTTAGTCCACGTCCAGCCCTGTCTGTATCTACAAGATTCTGTGTAAATATGTATGGCAATCATGGCTTTTGAAAGCACACAGACCTATGATGCCCCCATATCCACTTCCCCAAATAAGGCCTCCAATACAAATATAACTTTGCCTAATGTTGATAGAAATCAATATTTACTGTAAGACCCATATTACCAATAAATGGTGACAGTAATGCTGCCATACTGGTTATTACCAAACTTGTTTGTGCTAAGACTGTAGAAAGACCAATATTATCTTCAATACTGCTATGTAAGTGACAAACTATACCACCATACCATACCGCATATAGAGTAGTATTATTGATATCATCATACTGATTAGCAACCAAAACTACTCTACTAAGACTGATAATAGTGTCGCGGGCGGAGGAGGGGACGCCGCGCTCTCCCACTGCTGCTCGGGTCCGGCTGCTGCGGCTGCTGCGGCCTGCTGCTGCTCGGTGGCTCGAGCGGTGGGCCGGATCCCGGGGACTCTAGCGGCGCTCCTCGCCCGTGAGTGAAAGGGGGTTGTTGGGTGTGGGGATGGTTTATTGTCCGTGACGCCACCCACGGTTGTGGTGATTTGTAGCACCACCGCTGCTCAATATGGGGATCCCGGGGGTGGTGATGCGGAGCAGCCAGGTGTTGTGTTGCCCCTCCGTGGGTAGGGGTTGGTGATCCCGGGGCCCAGTGATGGTGTGGAAAGTGCAGGGCCTGGTGGGCGCAGGGACGCGGGGGCAGCGCTGTGCCTTGCGGCACTGTGGTACTCACTCAGCCTGAGACGTTGACACAGTTTTACGGTAAACCACACGGCTGGAAAGACGGTTCCCACGGACGGCTGCACTTGCTCTCCCAGTAGGTAACGGTGATGTCCCTTTGACCTGCACCTAGTGTTTCTGTGTTGGTAGCGATGGGTTCCCACCGGCAACCCGCTCCCCGGCCTGGATATGGGCCGGAGGAGCCCTACTTTGCCCGCAGACGCTGGCCCTGAGGAACTGGTGCCTTGGCGGTGGCGGTGTTCCTCCTTAATGGTTGGAATTTTGTCTTCAGTCGGGACTTGGTTGTTGGGGGATCGACGTCCCCTTCACTGACGGATTCGGCAAATTATGGCGACTCCTAGCCTTGCCGGGGTCCGAGAGGCCCCTGCCCTGGTGCTGACTGTCCTTCGTATACTGCTCCAGACCGCCGGGCCACTACCCGTCCGCGGTCCTTCCAGCAACCTCCGAGCAGACCCCCTCCAGACGATCACCGCTGTTGCTGACCTTGCTGACACCGTCCTGCACTTAGCTGGACTAACTTCAGGTCTTTCTATGCTCACTTTTACTCCTTTTCTTCTTTGCTCCACTACCACTTCACTTTCACTTAGCTCCTCTACCACTTCCTTCTACTTTCACTCCCTAGCTTAACTCTACTGCCCTTCACTGTTTCCTCCTTCTTGTCCAAACCCTATCTGCTTGTTTACTCCTCACTCTAGCTCTTCCCTGAGCTGACTGCCTGGTTTTCCCGCCTCCAGGGCTGTGTACTCCTCGGTGGGCGGAGCCAACCGCCTGGCCCACCCCCTGGTGTGAACATCAGCCCCTGGAGGAAGGCAACAAGGATTTTGGTAGCTTTGGTGTTCCTAACTGGGATGTAGGATGTGGTGGTGTAATGACCTGTGACCCCTGGCTTGCCCAGGGCGTCACAATAGCACCATACGGTGACCATATAATGGTAATATCAGTCTTATGTCAACGCTCTGCAGACTAAATATGTGTATGATGTACAGATAAATCCAGTGACTGACTAGTGATGTTCTCACTGATTTTATTCATTTGCTTCCCCTTTTCTTTTCCATTCTACCCAGACCACCATGACCACTTCTTCCATCCATGACTCATCCCTACAGAGTGTAAAACACAAACATCTTTGGCTTATCACTTTTTTAGTACACTTCTTACATTTCTCCACTCTACACAAACTACATATTATTTTTTATTGTTATTATTTATTTATAAAGCACCATTGATTCCATGGTGCTGGTCATGAGAAGGGGTTACATACAGAATACATATACAAGTTACAATAGACAGACTAGTACAGAGGGAAGAGGGCCCTGCCCTTGCAAGCTTACATTCTATAGGATTTTGGGGAGGAGACAATAGGTGGGGTGTTGGTTGGGCGGCGGCTCCACACGGTGGTGAGGCAGTAGCTTGGTGGTGGTTAAGCAGAATACTACTATAACCTTCTCCATCCCTTCAGTCCCTGGCAGCACAACAAAGTTATTTCATCTTTCAAACTGGTGTCCATAACACAGCCGACTAGGGCCTTCTTGAGTATCTGGCAGAGCAGGGAGCTATGGCTCTCCAGTCTTCTACAGTTGTTAAAGGGAACATGTCAAGTGCAATATGCACACAAAACCACTAGCACAAGGGCATTATTTTCCCAACTACTCCACCCTCTTAGCATGTTAGCACGGCCCTGTGGGCATGATTACATGATATTCAATGCCCAGCATCATCGGCATGGACGAGTATACAACGTACCTGTCCATTGTCACTGCTTCAGAATGCCAGGTTTAGGGTCAGTGTGCATGATCAGAAGCCTGGTAATTCTGGTCATGCGCACTAGACCTCTCTGAAGCCGGAACGCGTACATACGTCTTCATAGTGCACATGACCGGAAGTGCCGGGACTTCTGATCATTCGCACTGACCCTAAACTCGGCATCTGAGTCGGTCCCAACAGATAGGTGCGCGCGTCCATGTCGATGGTGCTGGGCATTGAATAGCATGTTAGCACACCCACAGGGCCTTTATGGATATCTAAACTACCAAAACTGCACAATCATTCATTGTGCATAAAATGCAGATTTATTTGGCGCTTGCTCTATTTGCATTTATACTACGGTAGTTGGACACTTTAAGATTTGTACAACAAAAGCAAAACATTCCCGTTAATTACTCTTTATTTTAGACATGAATACTTTAAGTTAATTAAAGGTTGGTGCTCTTCTCCTATAGATCTGTGTTATACATAAAAGAGAGAAGACGCTTAAGTAGATAACAACTAAACTTATCTGTCAGAGCCAAGTCTGAGAAACAACAGAGCCTTGGGAGATGCTGAGAGGTCGTTGGACATTGACACATTGTCTGTCCCAGTATTTTACATCTTTAGCATATTTCTTCTGAATTCTAAGAAACACATTTTTGTATTTCCATGAGTATTGAATTTCCAGACATTTCTTACATTGTCTAAATGTTATAGACACTGATCCTAGGCCTATAATTTATGGATTCCAAATGCAATCCATTTCTGAATACAATGCATTTCTGAATAAGTAGATAGAAGGGACCATGAGTCATCAACAATCTATCAAATGCTATAAAGGTATAAGTTGTCCTTCTTATCTATAATTCCCACTAATGGTCATTAAGAAATGCAGAATCTTCCCAACCTTTGATGAATCTATGCTTTATCTCTTTTTTTAAGTGATGGATTTGGGGCTTCATATTATTTAAAACCTTTACCCATGTATCACAATTAGAAAGCTGCCAGGAGAAATTAGGAAAAAGTCAACTTCAACAAATGACAATGTCGGTGAAGAATGCGGTGAAATTTTTGCTCAGATTGATTTAGGAGGCTGTAACCTGTCAGATATCTGGCAAAAACGTAATTGTCAAGTTGTATTCTTTACAATTTGTAATATCAATTGAGGGTCCACTTTTCTGGGGAAGGACTATTAGCTGGCTTCAAAAACTTCTCTGGTGAAGAACCATTAGCTGACCTCAAAAACTTATCTGGTGAAGGACCATCAGCTGGCTTCAAACATTTATACATTTATGCAGTTTTTTAAGATGTTAGTAGAGACAAACAAATTGATTCAATGCAAATTGAGTTTGTGTCAATTTTTCTGGAAATTTGCATGCTGCAAATAAGGAGAGATATTTAATCATAGCCTGTATAAAAGCTTAACCAGGGAATGCAGCAACCAATTAAAGGTTATTAGGATAGTAAGAGTACGTCAGAGTTAGGGAGAAAAAGCCCTGAAACATTGGACAAATATTCTAGACAGTTTGTGTTGTACAACTCCAGCACTAAAGAAGATGAATATTATTATTTCCACTATTAGATGAGTGGAATATTCTGAGATTCAAACAATAGTGTAAAAGAGCTATAGAACAGATGCCAGCAGTAGAGCCACTGTGATTGATCAGTGATATACTGTAGTTGGTCGTAGCTTGTTTTGCTGCATTTGAATTATATATTTTTTTTCTTACATTTTTATGAACTAGAAAGCCACAGGCTAACACTATTAAAAAAATCTGAACTCATTGTCAGTCAGATAAAGTGTGTGTGCCACAAGTGACTTTATTGAGTTTTTGCATTTCTTGTGGAATTCTTTTTGTTATGGGGAGAATATTTGTGTTTTTACCCCTTTATGACTTCCACTATACATGTACAGTGCATGTTGGAAGTGGTTGTATGGAGTGGGCTAACGGGGTAAGCTCGCCCCATACCCGGCAGGTAAAGACTGTGTGTTAGAGCCAGGACCTGCTGCTATCAATCATGGGCGGAGCTCATTGTTCTCTTGTTAAATCTCGGTGTCAAACTCTGACAGCAGGATTTAACATGACAGCAGGATTTAACATGAGCTGGCATGGGGGCGCGCCATTTTAAGTGCCTATCGACGCACCCGTGATGAGATCTTAGGTCACTGATGGCTTGTTATGACAGCTGAAGGTCTGCTGAAGGTCTCCTTGCTTATCATAATAGCACTCCTTTGAAACCCTGCTTGTGGCCGGGCTTCAAATGAGACTCTGATTTTTACTATATACAGCAATGGACATGGGTCAAATGTTTTAATTGCCACTGCACAAACCTGACACACTTCAAAAACAAACCACTAGAAGCTCCATGCTTGATTGCTTCTGAGTTGACAGATATATTGTTAATATCAAGCAAAGAGATGAATATTCCATATCTGTGCCTCCAGACCCTCCCTATAAAAGTGACATTTTTGACCTGTTTCTGAAAAGTAGTCAAAAATGGTCCAGAAAAGTTGTGTTCTTTCATGCTTTGACTCAACATACACCCACCAACAGATCATCTGACCATAAGACCCCTCTCCACTCCCCGTAGAACCTACGCTGAAACAAGGCCTGTAACAAGTAGCCAAGGCGGCAGTAATTACAACATATATGACAAGATACATCAAATGGAGAAACAGTGACTGTGAAGGGAGAAGTGAATAACTGTAGGGTAAAACCCTAATATAGGAGATAGTATAAACAGACATTTGTCTCACCTTGGGTGGTTGTATGAAGACATAATCACTAGAATAAAGGTTTAATAAGCCAGCTGTCACTGACCCGTGGCTGTGGGAAAATCCTCCAGATGGAAATTTCCAAAACAGGATAAAAACGTTTAAAATTTGGCTGTACTTCTGGAAAGAAGTGTCTTGCTGAGATACTCTTTGAACATTCTTTATTGTCCTATATGCATTTCAATGCCATACTAACATCTTTATCAAGACGAAAAAATAAAAAAAACATAGACCAAATGTTTATCTGCCACTGCACTAACTTGACACACTTCATTAAACACACCACTGGAACAGCCAATTATTCATGGACTGTGTCCTTTCTGAAGCAGATACCCATAGCTCTGACTCAATGAACTTCTGGATCGGCAGATTGGACCGGTGGCAAGAACTGACCCAGTTTGCCATGGGCATACTGTCATGTCCATCCTCCTGTCAGAAAGGGTACTCACCACAGTATGTGGCCTTGTCACGTTCATTGAGATCACATTGTCCTCCACAACTGTGGTCATTGTTTCTATTCTTTTGTGGTCATTGGTTTTTTTTCCCAAAAACAAACCTATTGCTGTTCCCAAAATAAGGATACTTTTTGGAAGGCTTGTAGGAAAGTAATTGCTTCTTCTCTTCACAAACAGCAAGCCTATTACTTCTCCTTCCAAAAAAAGATTTTTTTTTGAAAGGCAAGTAAAAACTGTAAAGTGTTTTAATCTATCAAGCAACAAGCTTTTGATACTCCCAAACAGGAAGAAGTTTTATAGCACCAGTTGCCAAAAAAGCCAAAGCTTCTTAAGTGTTTCATGCCTGT
Source organism: Anomaloglossus baeobatrachus (assembly GCF_048569485.1). Classification (NCBI taxonomy): domain Eukaryota; kingdom Metazoa; phylum Chordata; class Amphibia; order Anura; family Aromobatidae; genus Anomaloglossus; species Anomaloglossus baeobatrachus. The sequence goes on from NC_134358.1 coordinate 65,228,862, forward strand.
GTATAATCACCAGCACAGCAATCAAAAGGGATACATTTTTAAACATTTTTATGTTTTAAAAAGCATAAAAAGTGTATTAGTGCAGGGTATTTGTCAGGGGTAGGGTGTAACGGATAACCAGGGAAGATAGGGTAACCTATGGAGACTCTAATGCTGGGGTCCCTGAGCTCACTCTCACACGCAGAGGTACCCTTGAAGGTATGGAGGTCTGATCCCCCGCCCTGGCCCTGACTCTTGTCCTGACCCTGATGACAAATCCCCGCCACACCCACCACCCAGGGGACTGACCAGGACAGAGATCCCAAAAACCTCTACAACAACAAAATACAGACAGAGGTAAAATAAACGCTAATACACACCTAAAACCTACACCTGAAACACCAAAGATAACCAGGTAAGAGTAACAAAAGAAAGAGGTAGTGAAAAAACAAAACAACTTGCAACAAACCACAGTAGACAGCAACAGCAGCAACAACCACGTTCTCTCTGCTCCCAGACTAGCTCCTAACTGAATAGAATAACCAGCACAAACTCCAGGAAGCAGAGGGCTTAAATCCCAGCTGGAAGAAGATTAACTGCTGCAAGCTGAGCAAGTCTGCTGCTGCACCAGTGAAGGAATTAACCCTTAAAGTGCCCGAAGGAAAAGCTACATTCAAAGTGCATGGTCCAGATGGTAAAGTAAGAGCTAGCCCTGAGCCTGCCCTATACACGTAACAGTATTATTAAATATGTTCTCTCTTACCATCAGCTTAATTTGTTTAGTTAAAGATTTATATATTGAGTGTTAAACAAATCTTTTTTAGGCAATTGGAGTCTTTGCAGTATTGTAATTTGTGGTGCACTGTTTAGGTGCAAATCTTATATATATATATTTTATTTATTTATTTTTTTAATTTCTTGAAGAGGGAAAATTAAAATTTCTAAATTTCAAAAGATTCGCTCAAGGCTAGGTTATAGCCTAATGATTAGTCAACCAAAATTTGAAAATATGGCAAGCTCTACTATGCCTTTCACGTTTTGGGTACTTTTCCTGGATTTTGTAAAAAAAACAAACAAACTAACCTACACGAATGTGTGAGAATTTGGTGCATGGTGGAGTGTGGTCATTGAAATCTGAAATCACACAAATGACCTTAACGTGTACAACTGATCTTGCCTGTTGTGTGTTATGTGCTTCATAAATTTAGGTTACACGTGGGACAAATTAAGCCAGAAGTATTAGGTAAAAACTTTTGCATGAGAAACACTTGTATAAAATGAAGATCAGAGGCTTTAGAAATATGGCACATATGCTTGTTCCTTCATCTATGAATGTTTTTACAGGTTTGAGACAATGTAATGGTTTCAAAGTGTCAAAGTTTTACTTAAGCCATCGGAGTGGGACATCTGTTCATCCTTAGACCCCCGTAGACTTGTTATCAAGATCTGACAAAGCGGTAAACTCTCCATAAGATATCCGCATCCTCCTATGAATTTTTTTTAATAGTGAGCTCTTTTGAACAAACTTGAGAAGACACATGAAGAAATTTCAGACATTCAGGCAAGTTGTGTGATCACAGAAGTCCTAAAATACTGAATGACATCAATGGACATTCCAAAAACCATGAAAATGCCACAACTGGGGATACCACATGATATCTTGTTATTAGACTTCCTTGCTTTATCTATTTTCTCATACAAAATTTTTTATTGAGTTTTCCAACAAATGAAAAACAGCTTCAAACCATGTACTAAAATCATATAGTAAAGTACATTCAGAAAAACTAAGCCATACCAATGGAAAAAGAAGAACGAAGACAAATGGGGGAAAAGGTGGGAAGCAAGGAGAAGGGGGTGTGAGCCTACAAGGGGGAGCAGAGTAGGGATTTGACCATGGGGATCTACAAGGACAAGTAACTTCGATATCAATATATAATTAGCTAATGAGAGAGTAAGTGAAGGGCTTGTTCAGATTTTTTTTCAGTATATTTCTTTACATTGGGGATGAGAGGAAGGATTCCCAAGAAATCCACATGGAGGCTATGATATCCTTCTCTTGCTGGGTTTGGGCACTCAGCATTTCCATTCGGTGGGAGATGGAGATTTTATAAAATCACTCCTCCAAGGAGGGGGGGATCAGTAGATCCCCAATGCTGGCAGATTACTGTTTTGACCACCTGAAGGAGGTGTCATAAGAGGAACCTTTTGTAGACTGCTTTGAACATGGGAAACATGTACAATAGTGCTGTTTCTGGGGAAGCCGAGACTGAAACATCCGTAATTTCCTTAATTATCTTGAGTACACCTTCCCAGAAACTCCCAAGGTCAGGCAGGACCACCAAATGTGAGTCATTGTTCCTATCTCTGTTCCTATCTCTGTTCCACACCGCTAGCATTGCTCTGAGACCTCTTGCTTTATCTATTTTATCTGCCAGGGTTAGGGTTTGGTTTTGACCTTCAAAACCTTCAAATTTAGAGTCACCCAATATATCATATTAAGTCTGTCATCCACTCTGTCCCTTTCAAAAATGATGGTGCCACATGTTCTTCTCATGTTATAACAGATATGTACAGTTCAGTCTTGAGCAAATGATATGCTTTAAAGAGGATCTGTCACTACTCCTGACCACGTCACCATGTCAGTTTTAGTACATGTAATTCATTGTATTACCTCTGAAATAATTTTTCTGGCGCATGTTTTCTTACAATTATGTGTTGTGCCATTCCTCTTTGATTCCTTCTAGATTTTATAAACTAATTGACAACTGGGTTCAATAAGTGCTGATACTCTTCTAGGATACATCCCTGTGACAATGGGATTGGTAACATGCAGTTGTCAATTCTAGATAAATTTCAAGGAGGAATAACAGAAAAACTCCTCAATGCAAAATTATGAGAAAAGATGTTTCGAAATTCTTATTTCTTGGGCAATACAAGTGCTTATTAACACTGACAAGTCAGAGGAGGTGACAGTATTTTTAATGCTCCCAGGCTAACTGATGCTGAAAAGTTGAAAGCCTTGTAAGACGATACCAGTCTTTAAAGTGAATCTCCTGGGGTTGAAGGATAAAGGAGTCATATCAAACAAATGTCAGGAGCTATATAGTTATCAGGACAGCACATTTTAAAATTGAAGTTGCTCTTCAGGTTGGGTATTAGGGGAGTGGACGTTTCTCCTTGTAATGTTCATGGGCCCTAGTAGAGGTGGAAGTTGTCTAAGGATGAGTGAATCTCCTAAAATGTGAATTCACAGATTCGGTCAAATGTTTAGGAAATACATTTTGTGTTCAGTTTATTCAGTGAATATCGAAAGTGTCCTTATAATGTTCCAGGGTGTCTCTAGAAGAGTGTTCCTCAACTCAAGGCCCACCAACAGATCAGGTTTTCAGGATTTCCTTAATATTACACAGGTGATGGAATTATTCCCTGTATAAGAGGAAATCCTGAAAACCCATCACCTATGCAATACTGTGCAAAACCTGAAACCGTGATCTGTTGGAGGGCCTTGAGGACTGGAGTTGTGTAAAACTGCTATGGACCCATATAATCATAGAATGGTAGAGCTGGAACTGACCTCCAGGGTCTGAACTATATAATCACTATATCTTCCTACACAGATGTCTGTCCAGTCTCTTTTTGAAGACTTCCATTGAAGGGGAACCAAAGAGCATGGGTATAAAAAATAAATTAAAAAAATAATACTTAACCTGCAGTCATTTTCTCTGGGTAGGCCTCACAGTTCCGGACTGGTCTTCAGTCACAGCACGTGTTCAGTCTTTGTCACAGTTGAGACAGTCATAGGTGTCTTCTGTGTTGACTAGCCTTTGTTTTTGCTGGATTTCCACAAAGGAAATGGAAAATAATTTAGATTTACCCAAATTCAATTTTTTTTGTGAAGATCACGGTGAACTTGCTCACCCCTTGATGTTGTGTAGATGACATTTTTGTGCACAGTAATTGCTGTAAATGGTGGAGGCCCTGTCTGAAAAATAACGTTGTACGGTAGTAGGTGCCAGTAATCTATGGGAATTCAAGTGAATGGAAAGATGGATAGAACTATGTGGCACATCTGCACTTGTCTGCCAACTGGTCCCTTTAGCCATGAAAAAGATGAGATGCCTGGTTATGTTAATTTATGTGTCTTATGCATTCATATCCTTAAACGTGTTGTGCATGTAAGAAACAGAACAATGGAAAAATCCAGTCGGTAGACTGAAAATCTGGCTTAATGTTTGTTTTCTATGTAAGAGGAACCTTATCACCTCAACAGATTCAGCATTTTGAATGGTGAGAGAAGAGTTCATTATAATGCACACATACACATGTGATTAGTTGGAAAAATATCACTAAACCTTTCTAGAGGTTATTCATGACTTGCCATCTGTCTAGTGAGATCTAAGCCTCCTTAATTGGCGAACGTCTAACACAGTGGAGCCATTTAAGTTGAATTGGCCCTTAGTGACATAGAGACAAAACTCCACCATTCATCCTACATATGTTCTATGGATATACTTGAGCAAACTCATTAATTTTCCTTGTTCATGTCTGATATTCACTATGTCAGTGACTCTTCATTGTAGATCACTAGTGGGAAAGGAACCACTTACACTCAATGGTGTCTCATAGATGGAGGTCTTAAGGGTTAAGGTGCCATGCATACTAATTACTGGGGCTAGGCATAAATGGAAATGCCTTTAAGAAGGCAAAGTCATTGTTTTAGTATAAAAGGGAAAGAGAACAATATATACAAGGTTATTACAGGTGGGTTTCAAGTAGAGTAAAATGATGTTGATCAATTTTACAATACTATCATAACACGAATCTGGCAACTCCAAAAAATGAGTAACTAGAAGGTCACCATGAAGTCCATGTAATCTATTCAGTTTCTATTATGGGTTTTACTTTAGCTATCAGAGACCTCCTATGTCATGACATCCTCATTATAATGCTGATCTTGGTCATGATGCTGCAAAAGAGACCTAGAAATTTGGGAGCAGGTTTCTGAGGAAACAAAATAATTAGGCTTCATAGTTCAACCATTAATTTCCTTCTATCCATTGTCATCGTTGGTTAGGGAAAGTTGTGAGGCCCTCATTGCCATCGTTGGTTGGGGAGAGTTGTGAGGCCTTCACACTCAAACTTGCCCAAGCTATTATCCAGTATTTATGGGGGCCTACGAGGAGAGGTGGTTTTGGAGGAGAGAAGAATCAGATATGAGTCAGGAGAGATAGCTCTCAGCTTATTGAGCATATGCTCTACTGCTGTCTAAGTTGTATGGCCAACTTTTCTCTAAGCAACTGCATGGGGACTACATAAAGAATTAAAATAGAAACTTGTCTGTTTGCAATCTGTTTTATGAAGATTGACACACAATATCACTGGTTTATTAGCAATAACACAGACTTTTGCAGCTTGCCTGCTTCCCTCTGTGCGGTTGGGACTCTTTGTGACCTCTTTTAACCGGCAATGTTTGTCTTTTTCCAAATTTATCACTAACTTTCTGATTGGAACGGTCAGACATCAACTTAGTATCCGACAGGAAATAAACATTTACATAAATTAATTGGGATGGGAAACCATCAGGTTTGAGATGTTATGTAGTAAGTTATGCTGAGGGAAAATAAAAATAGACTTTGGACTCTTTCCACACTGGAGTAATTCCTTTGATACTTCCCATAGACATGGGATATCTTGGATGATTTGAGAATGACCTTATGTGTTTGGGTCTGTCAAACTTCCTTGGGTATCTGTCCAGGACAGGAGAAAGTTGGTTATTATACCCCCAAAATAAATTCCTAGACCAATCATTTTCTATCCCTCTCACCAGGCTGAACCAAAGATTCTTGACTCGACCACTTTGGGCAATCTATTTATTAGTGCCTTTTCCATGATCATGAGCAGGTCTCATAGGGAGTGCTGGGACTAACACTAATCAACTGTAACCTGCAGCGTAACATAGCAGCAAGTGATGATTCCCCTACAGTGCCAGCGCACCAGAAACTAAGTATTACAGAGCTCCTATTTACATCAAAGAGCTGTCCGGGTAATGGTAGGTCCTCCAGCGTGAGAAGTACTCCTTGTTGACTAAATAATTTCTAATCTTATGATGTAGCTAGTGGATGTTAAAGACCTTTCATTCCTCCACCTTCCATTTGAGGATGTTCCACAGATATTCAATAGGGTTTAGGTCTGGAGGTATTCTTGGCCAGTCCAGCACCTTAACCCTGAGGTTTAATTTAGCAACGCAGTGGTCATCTTGGACATGTGTTTGGAGTCATTATCATGTTGGAATATTACTCTGCAATCTAGTTTACAAAGAGAGAGGATCATGCTCTGCTTCAATATGTCACAGTACATGTTTGCATTCATGGTCTCCTCAATGTACTGTAGCTCCCCACAGCCGACAGCACTCCTGCAGCCACAAGCCATGACACTCCACCACCATGCCTGACTGTAGGCAGAACACACCTGTCTTTATCCTTCTCATCTGGTTGTCGCCACACACGCTTGACACCATGTGAACCAAATAAGTTTTTTTGGGGGTCATCAGACCAGAGGAAATGGTTCCAGTCATCCATGTCCTTAATCTGCTTGTCTTCAGCAAACTGTTTACAGGCTTCATTGTGCAGTATCTTTAGAAAAAGGCTTCCATCTGGAAGCTATGCAGACCAATTTGACGCAGTGTGTGATGAATGATCTAATCATGGACAGGTTCATACCCCACCACCTTAACCTCTGAAACAAAGCTGGCAGCATTCATATGTCTATTTTGAAACAGATGACCTCTGGATATTAAGCTGAGCATGTGCACTCAACTTTTTGGTCAACCATGGCAAGGCCTATTCTGAGTGGAACCTGTCTTCTTAAACCGCTGTATGCTCTTGGCCACCGTGCTGCTGCTCAGTGTCAGGGTGGTGGCAATAGCCAATTGCCTAGGCCATCTTAATGTACAGCAGCAAAGCTTTTATTCAGATCCTCAGAGAATTCTTTGCCATGAGGAGTCACGTTAAACTGTTAGTTACCAGTATAGAAGAGTGTGTGAGCGATAACACCAAATGTAACACACCTGCTCCCCATTCACACCTGAGATCTTGTAACACTAATGAGTCACATAACACCGAGGAGGCAAAAAGGCTAATTGGGTGAAATTTGGCCATTTTTATTTAGAGGTATACTCACTTTTGTTGCCAGTGGTTTTGACATTATTGGCTCTATGTTGAGATAGTTAGAAGACACCAAATATACAATATTATACAAGCTGTACACTGACTACTGTACATTGTATCAAAGTGTCAGATCTTCAGTGTTGTCTCATGAAAAGATATAATAAAATGTTTACATAAATATGAAGGATTTATTCACTTTTGTGATATACTGTAACTTAGCAATTAATTTGCACATCCTCGTGTCTATGTACAGTATATCCTAACATTTGACAGATTTATTAAAATGACAACTTCAGCTTTGCTACTGTAAAGTGGCACGGAGCGGTAATTAATGGCACTGGATTGACTCTGGATGTCCAGGCATGCTACATGAAACACCTAGTCCTAGCTGGGTGTGTGGACTTTCATCATGTGGGCTGAGAGCCCATACAGACCACATACTGCTGCTGACGTCGGCTGGCCACTACCAGATGATGACTCACACTCACAAGGAGACAACAGTTCACTTTAAACCACAACTATTTACTGTATAGTCCATTCTCTTTCACAATTTTACAGTTTTTCCAGATAGAGAAAACATTACAGTTTCATTCAGAATTAACAGACAAAATTCAACTTCCCTCTGGTTGTGTCCAATCTAACACTGCCGGTGAGTCCCAGTGCCACACAGTCCAGCATTACAGTACATACTGTGAAGGTCACCTTGTTTGACTGCAGTCCTACATCCAGTCTCCTTATGGGTCCGATAAACACCGGAGTAAAACTTTGTACATTGAGAAGTCTATCCTGGAAACCACTCAGTTGATTTACTACGATCACACACAAGTTGAAGTTAACTCAGTGCCTTGATGGTTAAGGGGCCTGGCCACTAGAGTCCTGCACCTGTAGAAGTCACCCGGTAAATGGACGGTTAAGAGACCTGGATGTTAGGGTTCCTTCTTCCAGCTCCTATGATCTGGGTCTAGTTAAAGTGCTGTTCACACCCTGAGTCTCTGGCAAGACACGAGGTTCACGCTATCTTGCCTTTCATCTCCTATTCTACATTGTTACAAACCACCCACTGTATGTGACCTTCTCGACTGACAGAGCAACTATACGTCTGTCCCATTCGCTCACTAGGTCTTCACTGACTCTTTCTAGAATGAACCGTCATCTTCCCTCTCAGTTGACTCCTCCCAGGGTGGGCTGGTCCCAACACTTAACTACTTCTGGCCCTGCAGTTCAGCAACTTTCTTACAAAACATCATAATATAAATACTGTACATAACAACTCACATGACAAAATATTTACAAAAAACGCAAGACATTATTCACACTATACAACATAGCAATACATTGACTCCATTGGTGTCTTCCAGGGTAGAGATAAGTGAACCTGTTCAGTAATGGCTCTCCAATTTCAAATTTGGTATGAGCCTAAAGGCCGCTTTACACGCTGCGACATCGCTAGCGATGTCGCTCGTGAAAGCACCCGCCCCCGTCGGTTGTGCGTCACGAGCAAATCACTGCCCATGGCGCACAACATCGCTAGGACCTGTCACACATACTTACTTGCCTAGCGATGTCGCTGTGGCCGGCGAACCGCCTCCTTTCTAAGGGGGCGGTTTGTGCGGCGTCACAGCGATGTCACATGGCAGCTGTCCAATAGAAGCGGAGGGGCGGAGAGCAGCCGAAAGAAAGTGACGCCCACCTCGTTGCTGGAGGATGCAGGTACGGTGTTGTTCCTTGTTCCTGGGGTGTCACACGTAGCGATGTGTGCTGCCTCAGGAACGATGAACAACCTGCAACCTGCAGCAGCAACGATATTTGGGATTAGAACGATATGTCAACGATCAACGATTAGGTGAGTAATTTTGATCGTTAGCGGTCGTTCGTACGTTTCACATGCAACAACGTCGCTAACGAGGCTAGATGTTCGTCACAAATTTTGTGACCCCCAACGACATCTCGTTAGTGATGTCGTTGCGTGTAAAGCCTCCTTTAGCATTAATCAGGGGTAGGAATGCGATGACCATAGTCCACCACTCTTGCACTACATTCATAGGGAAGCAGGGCATCTTTTTTCCTCCTTCGTGTTAAATCCAGGAAGCACTTATTGCCATCTGCTGCCGGATCCCTGATAAATAGCAAATGGCTTTGACTCTGCAAGAGTTAACTTAGTTCCCATGAATTTATCACATCTCTGGAATTAATTGATAGATAAGCCCTCTACCCTTCACCAGGTTTCCTAATCCTTCAGGAGATGGCACAATCCTCAGTGACAGAATGCAGAGCCTGGGCTTTTTCTTGCATTGTCTTAACATTTACAATAGGTTTAGGGTACCCAGTTTTATTAGAAACGAGTGTGCATGACAGCTGTGTATTTCTGGAGCGCCCGCCTGTGCCGGCTGTACACAGTAGCTATGTGTCTATGGAATGCATAGAAAACCTCCACTACCCAAAACTTCTTTTCTGAAATGCTAGGAACGGCAGATTCATTTTATTTAGGTATTTTAGAAGTTTTATTATATTTTTTAGGAGAGTGGAATTTTAGGGGATTTTTTAACTTGAAAAAAGCTCGGTGACCTAATGGGGTCTGGAATGACTATTTAGTATTTGTTATCAAGGAACTTTTACCTCTTATGAGACCAATAAAATAAAATCTTTACTCCATAATATGAATTAAAGAGGTTGCGAAATAAATACTATTCACTTCCTTAGGGAGATCATAGAAGGGGTAATTTACCACTCTTATCCAAACACTATAGACCCTGTAACAAACAGCAGACCACCGCCGGGATCTCTGGATGACTTGACTTGGTCACTTGTGACATGATTGCCTAGTTATTGTAATGTAATATATATATATATATATATATATATATATATATATATATATACTGTAGGGAACATGCCAGCAATATAATATACACATAGTTACATACTGTAGTTACATATAGTGACATAGTTACATAGCTTAATTAATCAGCTTTTTTAATACACATTTTCACTGCTGCAGTAACATGACAAAAGATTGATATAGAGTGAAAAGAGCAAATTTTGGCTGTAATTTGCTTTAAATTCTATAATAGATTTTTGGATTGATTGGAGAAACAGTTAAAGGGTTTTAATGAAGACTATTTCATAATATGAAGTAAGAAAAACTTCCAATTTGAGAGAAATCTAATGCTCCTGAGCCTTTAAGGGAACCTGTCACCAGATTTGGTGACTATAAGCTGCGGCCACCACCAGTGAGCTCTTATATACAGCATTCCAGAATACTGTAAATAAGAGCCCAGACCGCTCTGTAGAACGTAAAAAAGACATTTATTATACTCATCTAGGGGGCGGTCCAGTTACAATGGGTGTTGCTGCTCTCCGGTCTGGCGCCTCCTCTTTGCGGTGATCGCCGCCTTCCTTCTACCCAGCTCAGTGTGCATGACGCACCTACTTCCTCCACCCAGGCTGGCAGTGCAGTCCTGCGCAGGCGCACTTTCAACTGCCATGCTGAGGGCAGATCAACTTATTGTGGTGCGCATGTGGGGTGTTCTTTGACCTTTCCTCACATCTGCACATTACAGTACTTTGATCTGCCTACAGCAGGGCAGATCAGAGTACGATTGCGCAGGACCACAATGTCGGCCTGTGTAGATGACATAGGCACATCATGCACACTGGGCTGGGTAGAAGTGATCGTCGTAGATAGGATGGGCCGAATCGGAAAGCATCAACACCCATCGGACCGGACCGCCCCCTAGGTGAGTATAATAAATGCCTTTTTTACTTACGCAAAGCAGCCTGGGCTCTTTTATACAGTATTCTAGAATGCTGTATATAAGAGCTTACTGATGGTCTGCGCAGCTTATAGTTGCCAAATTTGATGACAGGTTCCCTTTAATACAATATCTGTAAAAGGGCCCCTAGTGCCATGTGCTATATTGATGCCTTTTTATTTGGCACAGGGTCCATTTTGTTTCTCCCCTGTTGTGGCTACACCACTAGTCTGCGTAATTTCCTTCCAAGGCATCTGTCTATATCTGCTCTTGTGTGCTTCAGGTTGCACTGTCAACCTGGTACACATCTTGGATGTCACAATCCTAGGCCTTATTTTAAGGCTGATTCTGAAGGCTACATGCCACCTGAGCATTCATTTGGTAGGTGCTTACTGCTTATGTGCATTCAATCAGCTTAGCCAAACCTACCTCTGCTTTCATTGAGTCCTGCTACAATTTTCTTGCAGTGAGTCTGTCAACTCAAGGTGCCTGTCTGCCAACTCGGCTCTGCTGTTCCAAGTTGCTCTCCACACACTAGGCTGTGTTTCACCAAGGTACTGGTTTGTGTACATAGTTCTAAAATTACAAATGGTTGTCTGCACATTTCAGTTCTGTTATACTAAAGTGCATCCTGACATACACAGCTCTACTGTACCAAGGTGCTATTGTCACAGCTTGTCTCTGTATTTTGAGACTAGTAATAGAATCAGAACTAGAGTCTCTCATTGTCATCTGAGACGCTACATATTGCTTTCTTTCTTTGGGTGTCACAAGGGTTAATGTCAATTTTCCTTGCTAGCAGCTTTTGACTCCTGGTCTGGTGTTTCTGGTTTGGGACCACTCCCAGTCCATTTATATACCCTCTGCTCCCAGCAGAAGGTGCCGGTCATTCTCTCTTACTTAGATGCTTGGCATGGAGTTAGAAGGAGCTGATGGAACTCTTTCTGAAGTTGCTGTGTAGGCTGATTCCCCTTGTCTGTCTTTCTTTCCCTTGTCTTTTGTTTTAGTGTATCCCTTACCTGTCCACTCACTAGCCAGGACTATTGTAGGATTTCCTAGGGCTTCAGGTTCCTGCTCGGCGACAGGGACCTGTATAGGGATTGGCTAGGAGTGTAGGGTACAGCGGCAGGTAAGTGGAGAAGGTGTCCATCTTCCCTTTCACTAGCATCAGGGCTCACTGTTGTTAATGTTTCCCCGGTGTACCCCTTGTTTTTTTTGGTAAAACCCCTGGCTGTTGTGTGTATCACCTCACGCCGGACCTCCCCTAAGTCCGCATCATGACAGCTATCCACACACTCTACTGTAAAAAGGTGTCCATCATATCCCATTTGCAGTTCAGCATATCCAGCTCTGATGTTCCACTTGGCTCAAGAAATTCCACCTCACCAGGAGAGCCATACCATTTTTATCTCTGTACTCCCATGAACTTTTACCTTACTTCCATTATGATCTAATATCTTATAATAAGATGAGCTGACTCTCATCTGTGGCTATTTACTATCCTCCCAACATCCTTTGCAAGCAGTGCCATAGGCTATACATATACTTCTGGTGTAGATCACACCTTATGGTGAATTTCACTTTGTAGTGGTGTTTATAGGCCGGAGGTCTCATACAAGATATGAAAGATATTGCCCTTTTCTCCATATTTTTACTCAAAGATTTGCATTAATTTCCATATGATTTTCATTCTACCCCAAGGCTTGGGTTGTATAGGAACGTTTGTATTCAATGAACATGTCATAACACATTAAAGCCATATTGTAAGCTGTCAGTGGTCCAATGTTCCTAAATCTATAACATTCCTATAAAGCCCCAAGGACTCTATAATTCTTCTTCTTCTAACAATACGGGCTACATAATCCCCAGTAATTTACAGAAGCCTTAGGATAAGCCAATCCCATATCTCCTTTATACGTCTCTTCTGGAGAATTATAGCGCAGCACACACAATTTTCTTCATTAGCGAGGTTGAAGTATATGAACCCTGACTGATTGGATCCCTATAAAAACAACATTATCTCCATAGAGAAACTCTTAGCCTTAACTGGGATTCAGTCTTGTGGATACATTCACAGATCTCAGCGGGAAATCTCTGTTTCTGGAGGGTCTTTGGCAGAGCGGAGGAGCCGTCTTCATAGACTTGATTAGCTCAAGCTGTGTGGTTTTGTGGGTTGGGAGTCCGAGGTGCTAAGTAATGGGCCGGTGGTTACAGCCTTTTTAAAATTTAAATCAAATGAATGAGAAAAGAAATGAAACATTACTGTTCAATAGGGTAAATCTCTTTTGAGTCCAACTCTTCATCTATTTGTTCTTCGTACACTAGGGTTTGCTTCAGTAATGTGAATAGACATGAGAGAATCACTTTGAGGTGAAAGTCCTAAAAAAAAGTTTGGATTGGTCATAAATTGATTTTTTTATAGTTCGAACAAACCCAGGAAAATGTCTGTTGAATGTAGTTTTACTTGATTCACCAGGGCCGAGAAAGGTTTAAAAGAAATCAAAATATTAATACTCACCTCTTCAGCCATCACCTTAGAGTAAGAAAAAATGACCTGAAAATGACAATAAAAAAAACTACAAAAAACCTCTGGCGGCCCTAGCATTTGAAAAATGCTCAGGAAACGACACAAGAAAATACAAAAAAAGTCTATTCAGGAAAAAAAAAAATCCTGAGATTCCTAAAAAGTCTTCTGCATGAAAAACGTGGCAAGTTCACTTGAGTTTAAAAGAAATTGTGTACTCATAACCTAAGGTGGAAGCTGAGAACAATGGGCCATTCAATGTTCTTGGTCATTGACCATTTGTGTTGCATACCCACCACATCTGCTAAATATAAAAATATCTAAAGCTTAGCAAAGTCATAAAGCTAGAGCTAAATAGATCCTATTTTTAGATTGGGGGTGGCCCAATAAGCAAAGGTATCCCCAGCCTGAGAACACCAGCGTTCAGCTGTTGTCTTTATTGGCTTTATCATGGCTGGGTATCAAAACTGGGTGGTGGGGGTACCGCACACCTTTTTGTAAAATCATTTATTTAAATAATTAAAAAAAAAAAGCCGCATGCGGTTCCTCTTTTTTTGATACACAGCCAAGATAGGCGCATGGCTGGGGGCTGCAGCCTGTAGCTGTATGCTTTATCATGGCTGGGTATCCTAATATGGGAGACCCCACACCAATTTATTTATTTATTTATTGTTACACCACGATAGAGCAGCAGACGATCTGCTGAATAAGAAAACTTGGCACTCAAGGTGGTGAGGAACTGATATACATCTATAAAGAATCTCCCAGAGTGAACAAAGCACAGACGTTTCAGTCCTGGAATATCGGAGCTTCGTCAGTGTGCAGAATATAGTTCAATGTGGTTTAAGTGGAGGTCAGCGCTTAGCAGAAGACGGCGACATCCATTGCTGTGTCATGTCTTTTCTTCTTGCAAACAGTACAACACACTGTCACACGGGCTGGGGGCGCGTCTGACTGCAACCAATCACAGATACCTGGACTGCTGGTGGGTGGGGGCAGCAGTGAAATATGTATGAGGCTGATGAAGGGCCGCAGAAGTAGAGTGAGTGGCCACAGGAGCAGTTACAGCCACACTGGAGTTACATCCCACTTGCTCTAATCCTCCTATCCCTTCTACCATCATTTTTAAGCACCGGATTCTGGTCCCCATAGAGTTATATGGGGACCAGCATCCGGCCAGATACCCGGGACCAATTCCAGGCCGGAACCGGGTTTTTTTTTTAATCCGGTTAGACCCACTGATCCTGGATATCTGCGAGTCCGCCCATCACTATCTATAACTCATCACAAGAGGACAAATTATTTGATGTCCTTGACATTATTACTTACTTCCCTCCCCGAACATTTCTTGTTCCCACCTGTAACGTTTTCTTTTGTAAGGTCTTGTAATATACAGAGTATGACAACTACAATACACAGCAACAAAGCACCAGATAGTTTTATGCACTGTACAGAGCTATCACTTTACTTGTGTTTTACTGCTATATGTAAATTCTTATCGGACAGCAGCCAATTGGCTTGAGATACTATAAATGTAGGTTTCATACCGGTGGTGGCCATTACCTGTGCGCTTCTTTGGCTCAATGGGTGTTTGTGTGTATTGTGCAGATAAATGCAGATAAATGCACAAAATAATTTTTCCTAAACTCTTCTTTTTCTGTCTGCTCTCGTCCAACCCAAATCAGTTTACTGACTGCTTGATGTGAATTAAGACTAAGCACAGATTATGCGAATATTCTGAACCATATGTATGTGTAAGCTTCTTGAGATCCTTCATGAAACAAACACATCAAGAAGAAAGATATAAGGCCCAGAAGAGCTCTCATGTAAGTCAAGCACATGTCATATGACTTGTTAGCTGTCGGAAGTTGTCATGTAAATCCCCAGCTTTATAATGATCCATGCTGCATGGGTGGCCTTAGGGGTCATCAACTCTCTAGCCTAAACAAGAGCGAAAACTCAGGAAGAATCTATAGGCTGGTGGAAATAAAGAAGTTTTTTATACACATCAATGTTAGCAGACCTAAATGGTTTGTGTAATCGGAAACAAGTCTTTTCAGTTTGGAGTCAGTACTAAAATCAGTTGATCACTGCGGCTGGTGCTCCCAGTTTTAGTAATCCGATAGTGCCAAAAGAAGGTCTAGGCACCTGGACTACAAGGCTGCTGCTGGGCATTGTAGTATTACATGGACACTATTTAGAGGAACTGTTTAGAATCAATGCAATATATGGATGACTCCACCAAAATGGCAGTCTCCCTATGGTATCCATATTTAGAAGTAAATCTAGGCTTTCCTGCACTTGAGGGAAAAATGTAATTTAGTGTACCCTCTTCCCTCCTATACACAGGTTAAGCAAATTGAGTAGTCGTCATTTGTGCTGATGAGCTTACCTTCCAAATTCTCTTAATGCTTAGAGAACAATTACAGTCTCTGCTTCATTGAGAGAAGTAGGAAGAGAAGCCAGTTGGGCCATGAGCATAGTGCATATGAGTGGTCTTGTGATGACTGCTGGAACCAGCCAGCAGAGTGAGTATTACATGCTGTTAGGATTTGGCATGCTATAGTATTTAATTTTATAATTGATGCTCTTAACATAAATACAGATGTAGTAACCCTTAACTTGTCAGATGGCACAATAATTTATTCCCATAGCTATGCATCATGTTTAGTGATGAGTGAAGGTGCTCGCCACGGCTCATCACTAATCATGTTGTCCGACAAGTTATGGAATGCTTTTATATGTTCACAAGATCAGAACCAATAACCATACATGACTACGGCACCAGAACCACCAGAAGTACAGGAATATATAACCAGAACCACCATCAGTAAAGGAATCCATCCCCAGAACCTCCACAATTATAGAAATACATCACCAGAAACATCATCAGTACAGGAATACATAACAAAACCAACATCAGTACAGGAATACATCACCACAATGACCAGCATACATGAGTATATTTATCACCAGAACCACTACCAATAAATGAATATACCGCCAGAACCATCATCAGTACAGAAATACATCACAATAACCACCATCAGTACAGGAATACATCACCAAAAACATCATTAGTACATGAATACATCACCAAGCTTAGTACAATGATCAATTGTAATGTCAGGTCAGCCCTATATGCAATTGTACTACGTGAACTTACAAGTCCTTAACAATGCTAAGATACTGGGAGTGATTGTTAAATGCCATCATCAAACTGTGGACCATACTGGGACATAAGTACTGAAAAGATGCAGTCAGTATCCCAAATATAAATTAAATTTACATCCAGTTACCTTTAATATGAAATCTTCTCTGATTGGAGTCATTCTCTTTTTTGTCTTCTTTTTCTTTTCTTCCTCATCTTGTCCAGATGCCATGATGACTTTTCACATCTACAGCTGCTTTGTGCAGACTTTTCTCTACTTCTGTCTCCTACAGCATGTCTCTAAAACGAACAGTGTCATTATAAAGCTCCTGAATAGAAATATCTGTCCCATGCTGTGCACCTAAATAATTACAATAAATTCACTGTTTCCTTTATAAAATATGACCCCATACTATCCCTCTTGTGGTACACTGCCCTCTTTTTTCCATACTAGGCCCCTCTTCACACTGTCCCCTTATAGTGTGTTCCTCTATACTGCTCAATCTCAATACTGTGCACTCTTTTCACACACTCCTTTGCATACAGTTGCCTCACTTTGCTCTCTCTTTATGATATCCCCACACTACCATGTCTCTATACTATGCCCTCTCACATTTTCCACCTCCATATGGTCCCCTCACACTTTTATCCCCATTCTGTCCCTTCACACTTTGTAGAGGGATTCTGTTACAAATGGGGCCCATTACAAAGTTTGCTATGGGGTCTTAGCTTTTCTAGTTACATACATTAATTTCCCAGTTCAGGAGTACTGCACACAGTGATGTCACAGTACAGGAAAAATTCACACAGCGATTTTACAATATACAGGATGGAAAATGTTTACAGTAATATTACAGTTTATAGTTAAAGGGAACCTGTCAGCAGTTTTGGGGCCTAAAAGTTGCAGCCACCACCAGTGGGCTCTTATATACAGCGTTCTAACATGCTGTATATAAGAGCCCAGACCGCTGTGTAGAACGTAAAAATCCCTTTATAATACTCACCTAAAATGGTTGCTGCGGTGGAGTTAAGCCATATGGGCATCTCCGTTCTCCGTTGCCGGCGCCTCATCTTTCAGCCATCTTCATCCTCCTTCTGAAGCCTGTTTGCATGACGTGTCCTACATCATACACACTTGCCAGTCATGCTCAGGCATACTACAATACTTTTGATCTGCCCTGCTCAGGGCAGATCAAAGTGCACCTGCACAGGACCTCAATGGCAGTGAGTGTGGATGACGTAGGACGCGTCATGCACCCTGGCTTCAGAAGAGGGAGGACAAAGATGGCCGAAAGAGATGGCGCCGGCACCGGAGAACGAAGGCGCCCATATGACCCAACTCCACTGCAGTGACCGTTTAGGTAAGTATTACAAAGTGATTTTTTTATGTTCTACACAGCGGCCTGGGCTCTTATATACAGCATGTTAGAATGCTGTATATAAGAAGAGCCCACTGGTAGTGTCTGCAGGTTAAAAGAAAAAATGAATCCCTAGGTCCATATTCAGACATATATTATGAAGAGTCACCAAACACAAGTATGCTCCTACAAAAGACCTCCATAGAAATATTCATATGAATCAAACTACAAAAATATGTCAATTTTATAGTAAAAATACACTTTATTTCATCCATAATAATAACATGATTTCACAGGGATATAAAATGGAGCAGAAAAAAGTACAAAACGTGCACATGTTAAAACTGCAATTAGCAGGGGGGTGTGTCCAATGCACCAGCGTCTAAGGGAATTTTGATAATGTCCCAAAATGACCATCACAGCCCTCCAAATATAGAAAATAGATCACCAAGTAAGCATATAAACACATCAGTCATAATACAGTCATACATACAGTCATAATACAAATACATCAGATTATTGTATAGTACATTTGATATAAGGAAACCATCCAGATGAGTAGATATTGTAATTCAAGTGGCCGATGTGCATGCAATACCAGGCTGCTGACATGCCAGGGTCTATCAAATAAGGAGCGGTGCGACCTCACCAAGGCCCAATATAGTGCAAACGACGTACCCGGGTGTATTGCCAAAGACACCGTGCAGACACACCTCTCTGCACCTCGACGTGTTTCGCTGCCGCTTCGTCGGGACGCTGGTGCATTGGACACACCCCCTGCTAATTGCAGTTTTCACATGTGCACGTTTTGTACTTTTTTCTGCTCAATTTTATATCCCTGTGAAATCATGTTATTATTATGGATGAAATAAAGTGTATTTTTACTATAAAATTGACCTATTTTTGTAGTTTGATTCATATGAATATTTCTATGGAGGTCTTTTGTAGGAGCATAGTGTCTGCAGGTTATAGGCCCCAAAACTGGTGACAGGTTCCCTTTAATACTTATAGTGATGTTACAGTACAGGCATAAGTACAAAGATGTCTTAGCACAGATATTATACAAACAGTAATAATATCATAGTGTTGGGAAATCTGATTATATCCTTAGCACAGAAGTAACACACACTACAGATAAAAGATCATCATGTGATCTCACAACATACAGTAAAGTATATACAGTAGAAAGTATCACTTTAAGGGAACCTGTCAGGTTCTGTATGCACAACAAAACCAGGCCGCAGCCAATAAAGGAGGGAAACAATTTATGCAAAACCAAGAAAAAATCCCCTTAAAAAATAACCTTTAATAATGCGTTTAAAAGGTCTAAAACCTATTTACCAAAGTGTAACACTCACCCTAGTGGTGTAGGGACAATAGAAATAGGTAGCCAGGGGGAGGGGTGGGAAAATGTCCCTATGCTGACCCTCCAGTCACCCTACCTAGCAATGGAGGGTATGACACCCTAGGGTTGTGGTGCCCCCATTCACCGACGGGAAGCCCTGAAATAACCCTGGTCAGCCCTACACTACACTAATATGTGCAAAAGTGGATTAAAATAACTCAATGATACCAATAGTCAACATGATAGTATGACATATCTGGCAAATTATGTCAGATCCTCAGACGTCGTCCCGACGCGATTCTCCCTGCTTGTTCCACAGGGTTCATCAGGGGACAGTTGTAAATAAAGTCCAGGGCTTAGATTTCATCCTGGTAGTAGCCAGAGTCCAAATGCTGTGAGGAGAATCCCTCTGTATGCACCCAGAATCTGTTCTGTATGCACCCAGAACCAAGAGCAGTTCTGGGTGCACATTTCTAATCCCTGTCTAGAAATCCGAGCCTATAGTAGCATTGATAAAGGGAATTTTAGAAAAAGTGTTTCTAAAGATACTTTATGATATGCTAATGAGGCCAGCGGCTAGTTGCAAGGGCTTTACTTCACTTGTCTAGCCGGCCCCATTAGCACGTAAGAACACCCCTGTGGGCGTGCTAACATGTTAATGAATACACAGCGTCAGAGGCATGGTCGTTCACCTCTCTGATGTTGCCCTGACTGACACTGGTTTTCGTCTTAGTGCGCATGATGAGAAGTCCCCGGACTTCCGGTCATGCGCACTATGAAGCTTTAAACTGGTGTAGTGCGCATGACTGAAAGTCTGAAAAATTCTGATCAAGCGCACTGACCCTAAGCCTGGCATTCTGAGGCAGTGCATCAGACACAGATACGCGTGTCACTACCGATGATGACAATGTGCATTGAGTAGCATGTTAGCTCTCCCTTGTGGGTGTGCTAACATGCTAAGAGGGCGGAATGAGCGCAAGAACTAACGCTCTTGCGACTAATCCATGCTCTCATTAACATATCATAAAAGATGTTTAGAAATACTTTTTCTAAAGATCTCTTTATCTATGCTAGTGTATACAGGGATGGTTAGGCAGGGATTAGCAATATACACCCAGAACTGCTCGTGGTTCTGAGTGTATATTGCACCTGACAGGTTCCTTTTAAGGTATACCAAGGAAAAAATTGTGAAAACATACCCTGCTGTAACTAAATAAAAGCATAGTGCATATAAACATAGGGTACTTAGTAAACACTGTTTTTGATCAAAAAAAGCATAAAGCTATCCCACCAAACGTCAAGGTGTACCCAGTTGGGATAGTACCTACACTCTCTAATATTAAAACCTTACCATGGGTCTAAAATAGGCCTCAATGTGGCTAAGGGCTGAGAGCGACCGGGTCCCAACAGGACACACACAGTCAGGGGGATTCACAGAATGAAAAGTCCAGCTCGCTCAGAAGGGGGCCACTCCCTGTTTGTACTGAATACAAAAAAACTACATAAAAACAAAAAAGTGAGCCGGAGGATGAGATGATACACATGGAACTTGTGAGACCATGTTCACACTGGTCACTACCGATGATGACAATGTGCATTGAGTAGCATGTTAGCTCTCCCTTGTGGGTGTGCTAACATGCTAAGAGGGCGGAATGAGCGCAAGAACTAACGCCCTTGCGACTAATCCATGCTCTCATTAACATATCATAAAAGATGTTTAGAAATACTTTTTCTAAAGATCTCTTTATCTATGCTAGTGTATACAGGGATGGTTAGGCAGGGATTAGCAATATACACCCAGACCTGCTCGTGGTTCTGGGTGTATATTGCACCTGACAGGTTCCTTTTAAGGTATATTGCAGACATGATATCGCAGCACATGAGTAATGTACGATAGTGACATCATAACACAGCAATGATGCAGAGAAGAATCACACAGACAGCAGGGATTATCATAGGGGCTCCATACTAAAATTTGGAATAGGGTGACGTTAAATTTTGCACCTCACCTTCCAGACTCATCTCTAAAAAATCTCAAATTGAACAATAATCCCCTTTTGATAACCTTCTGGAATATAAGAACACTTTAATGAAAAATGAAGGCATGGTTATGACATGTTATCTATGTAAAATCTTTAAGATTTATTGTGAAATCGGGGTCTTTACTGCTGCCTTCTTTCAGGTATTCAGCCACAGTGTTCCTTAAATATTTACACTGTCTTCATTCCAGCATTGAAAACTGCTGAAGAAAGCAAATAATGAGCTTTTAGAGATACCAATGCTTTGTCAATAATTACTAAAGTTTGGAAAGCCAGGGGATATTTTTACTGAGTGCCATGTGTTAGACTTCATTACTGGAGCAGATGTAACCATAATTCTTGGCCCTGGGCATGCGTCTTAGGAAATTGTAAGCAAGTCTTTTCTCTTCTAAGTTTTTATCCTAAATGTGGGCCAAGAAAACATCTGCAGACGGTATAGAGGCAAGGACTCAAAGTAGAAGTATCCTTGGAAGTGTCTGGTATTGACATGGAAATAAAAAAAATATCTTTCCATAGAAAAAAATTTAAAGGGGTGTTCCATGATTGCATTTTATTTCTCAGATAGATCTGGCTAAACCGAGTTTTATTAACTGAAGTCGTTAAAAAATGAGTGAGAGGGTTTCGAAACGCGTGGGTTAAAACCACATTCCCTTTGACGACCGTATGTATTGGCCTTTTCATGTGATCAACTCAGCAGCACAGAGATTCCAAGAAAGTTTCAGTTTTTCTAAATATCACATAGTTACATACTTTGAAAAAAGACCTAGGTCCATAAAGTTCAACCTTCCTCCAGCAATTACACATATTTTGTCACTAAATTTTCTATAACCGACAATGTTGTGTGTACTGAGCAAATCATCGAAACTTTGTTTAAAAGCTGTTATAGTATCTGCCATTACTACCTCTTGTGGTCGGCATTCCACAGTCTGATTTCTCCAACTGTAAAGAACCCATTCCTGTTTAGCTGCCAGAATCTCTTTTCTTCCACTCGCAGTGTATGCCCCCTGATCCTTAGTATTGTCTTTGGAAGGTATAAGGCATGTGCCAGTCCCTTGTATTGTCCACACATGTATTCATACATAAGAAATGAGATCTCCTCTGAGACTTTTTCTTCTAAGGTAAACAAGTCCAACTTTTCCAACCTCTCATCATATGGGCGGCCTCCATTCCTTGTAATAATCTATTTGCTGCATTTGAAATTACTTTGACTCTGTCCTTTTTAAAACGTGGAGCCCAAAACTGGATCCTATATTCCAGATGTGGCCTTACAAGTGATTTATAGGGGTAACAATACGTTGGGCTCACAGGATCTAATCTCTCTTTTTCTACACCCTAAAATCTTGTTTGCTTTAGCAGCTGCTGCCTGACATTGAGTGCTGCTGCTCAGCTTATTTGTAATAAGAATACCCAAGTCCTTCTCCTGTTCTGTGGTCTCAAGTTTACATCCATTTAATGTATACGCAGCTATAGGATTACTCCATCCTAGGTGCATTACTCTACATTTATCAACATTAAATAATTTGCCAAGTATCTGTCCATTCTTACATCTTATCCAGATAGATCACATTAGCTGCATTACTAACATCCAGATTTGCACTTACCTCCTCAAAGAAACCCAGCATGTTGGTTAGATACAACTTATTTTTCGTTAATCCATGCTGGTTGTCAGTTATATTATTCTCTGCAATATATTTTTGCATGTTATCTTTTAAAATGCCCTCAAAAACTTTGCACACTACTGTTGTCAGACTTACCGGATGGCAGGTGACTGGATCCACCTTCTTACCTTTCTTAAATATCGGTACCACATCAGAAATCCTCCAATTCTGACTCACCAAAATTGTTACAATAGAGTCTAAGAAGATGAGATACAGAGGTCTGTCAATCACTAAGCTCAATTCCCTCAATATCCATGGATGAATGCCATCTGGCCCGTGGGATTTGTCATTGTATAATTTACTCAGATGCATACATACTTCTTCTTGTGTTAAACTAATGTGCAATGCAAGGTAATATTGTGGTACCGTGTTAGGCAGAAAAATCAATTGATATACTATGTCGCAAGAATGACAAAAGTATTTTAGGAGTGAAATTCCTAAAA
Organism: Anomaloglossus baeobatrachus; assembly: GCF_048569485.1. Lineage (NCBI taxonomy): Eukaryota > Metazoa > Chordata > Amphibia > Anura > Aromobatidae > Anomaloglossus > Anomaloglossus baeobatrachus. The sequence goes on from NC_134358.1 coordinate 65,252,277, forward strand.
TACTTTTGTCATTTTTGGGACATAGTATTTCAATTGTATTAAACTAATTATATCAAATTGTAAACTTTGATTTTTGCCTTTTGAATAATCCCTGGAACAGTCAGTTCATTGGTGAACATGGCGGAAAAGTGCATGTTTAATATCTCAGCCTATTCTTTGTCCCCTATAATTATCTTATCATCGTCTTTTTAGGGGCCAATAACATCCTTTGTTTTCTTTTTAGTATTGATGTATTTATACAATTTTTTGGAATTTATTTTAATGTTGTTTTCAATTTGTGTGTCAGTAGCTAAGTTTGCAAGCTTGATTTCTTTTTTTACATTTCCTATTGAGATCTTTTTACCCCTAAAATGCTATTTATGTATTCTCGGCCTTCAAGATTTGGAATACCCTTTGTTTTCATCTTATTATTCTTTGCACTGTCTTATTTATCCATAGTGGTTTCTTTTTACTCCTGGACATTTTATTTCTAGAGAGTATAAGTTTTCTACAGGACTCTAGTAGTATATCCTTAAACTTGACCAATTTATGTTCAGTTTTCCCCAGTTAGCATGACATTGTCACAATCTACATGAATATCCTCTTTCCTTAATTTGTTGAAATCTGCTTTCCTAAAGTTCCAGATTTTTTGCATTTCCCCTTTGAAATATTTAATTGAATATTACATTGAAACTTACCATATTATCATCGCTGCATCCCAAATTCTTCTGAACCTGCAGATCTGAAATTGTATCTGGTCTATTTGACAGGACTAAATACAGCAAATTATCTCTCTTTGTTGATTCATCTACCATCTGAGAGAGGTAAATGTCTTGAATTGTAAATAAGAACTTGCAGTTTTTAGCACAACCCAAAGATTCTATGTCCCACTGAATGTCTGGATATTTAATACTCCCCATAATAAGGATCCGATTACTATTATTTGCTGCCTTTTTAATTTATAGCAACATTTCATCCTCTAGCTGTTCTGCTATATTAAGTGGCTTATAGCAAACTACAATTAAGTTTCCATTATTGTCCTCCCAGTGTACATTTATCCATACTGACTCTACATTGTCGCAGCTCTGCCCAATATCATCATTGAGAAAAGGTCTTACATTAGATTTGATAAATATACACACCCCTCCACCTTTTTTGTCTTTCCTGTCCTTTCTGAATGTAGTGAAACCCTCTACATTTGTCACCCAGTCACATTACTAAGGCATAAATGTTTTGGCGCTACACCCAGTGTTCACTTGACTTCCTCTCAGAATACCCACATAATGTGTTCAGTGATTTAGTGATCACTCACATGCTCAATAGCTCAGTTTCATTGCCCCGATCATCTTGTACATGGTAAGCAGATTGATACCTGCTATTGTATGGACAAGATTTGTAATGCTACTTATCATGTAAGGCTGACCCAACTCATCATGAAAGGATGCATTTATTAGACTTAAAGGATTTTTTTTAAATATTTAAAGGGTATTAACAACAAAAGTTATCTTTCGATATTATAAAGGGTAACTTGCTTGCTAATCATGAGGAGTCCTGCTGCTGGGACCACTGGCCCTGAGAACTATGTTTTGGAGTGTGCTGTTTGAATAAATAAATCATCCAGTATCACTCCATTTATGGTCTAAAGCTGTACTTACGATTTAGGCCATGATCACACAGGGCTATTTGCCGCGATTTTGACATGTTTTTTGCATGTTTTTTACATTGGCTTTATGCAAATACATGCTAATAAAATGCTGCTTTTACAGAACAAGCAAAACCTACGAGAATCCAAAAATCTCAAGCATACATGTACAGCGCATACATATACATATACATCTTAGCTGACAACTAAAGGTATCTATAGAATCAGCATGATAGTGCCAGTATAGCACTGGATTTAGGTTATATACGAAAATCCTGGCGATTGGTGCGCTTTAAGAGGTTAAAAACCCTGCTGTGACCAATGACAGCTGATCGGTGGGGTTGCGATATGTCAGACCCCTTGAGATTCAGAGGATAGGTCATTAATATCCCAATACTGGAAAAATCTCTTTAGTTGACTCCAGGAAGGAAGCAGTGAGTGAAATCTGGTAGGACAAACGAAGAGGGTTTCCATGAGATTTTTTCTGGAAATGACATTGCATTGATGCCTTCTGTTGGATTCTGATTGATATGACCAAAAATAGGACAAGTACAACATGTCTTGCCTATCATTTTATTAAATACTAGCTGTACTACCCAGCTTCGCCCGGGTTAGTAACCGCTGTTAACAAAATAGAATATATTAACAAAAATGCATTCTGCACACTAAAACCACAAAACAAATAGATATAAATGTAATTATTAAATTGTTGCCTATATTAAACAATCAGAGCTCAGATTAATTAACTGTAGCAAAATAGAAGCTAAGCTGTGATTGGTTGCTATTGGCAGCCTGATAAATCTCCAGGCAACAGAAAGCCCTCCCCCCTGACAGTATATATTAGCTCACACATACAGATATAGACAGGTCATGTGACTGACAGCTGCCGTATTTCCTATGTGGTACATTGTTGTTCTTGTAGTTTGGCTGCTTATTAATCGGATTTTTATTTTTGAAGGATAATACCAGACTTGTGTGTGTTTAGGGCGATTATGTGGCGAGGTTGGTGTATGTGTGGTGAGATGTGTGCTGAGGGTGGTATATGTGTTCAAGCACGTGGTAGTGTGTGGTGCATTTTGTGTGTGTGTTCATATCCCCGAGTGTGTTGAGTATCCCATGTCGGGGCCCCACCTTAGCATCTGTACGGTATATACTCTTTGGCGCCATCGCTCTCATTCTTTAAGTCCCCCTAAGTTCACATCTGGCAGCTGTCAATTTGCCCCCAACACTTTTCATTTCACTTTTTCCCCATTATGTAGATAGGGGCAAAATTGATTGGTAAATTGGAACGCGCGGGGTTAAAATTTCGCCTCACAACATAGCACCCGGCGCTACCCGGGATAGTAACTGTCTCTCTGTTTCTCTCCCATTCTCTGTCTGTCTCCTCCTCTGTATATATCTCTCTGTTTCTCTCTCTCTTTCTCTGTCTCTTTCCCTGACTGTCTCTGTCTCTTTCTCCGTCTGTCTCAATATCTTTCCCTGTCTGTCTATCTATCTCTTTCCCTGTCTGTCTATCTATCTCTGTCACTTTCCCTGTCTTTCTCTTTCCCTCTCTTTCCCTGTCTGTCTCTTACCCTGTCTATGTCTGTTTCTTACCCTGTCTGTGTCTGCCTCTTTCCCTGTCTGTGTCTGTCTCCTTCCCTGGCTGCATTGTGACACGCCAACATTCTATATAAGGGCGTGGCTGTGTCTGTCTCTTTCCCTGGCTGCATTGTGACACGCCAACATTCCATATAAGGGCGTGGCCGCGCATTCTTCTGAAGTTCTGGCTGCACTGTGGCTCCCAGCTCCATTCGCTTTAATGGAGGCAGGTTTTTTGTTGAATAACTGTAAAGAGCGGGGTTAAAATTTCCCCTCAAAACATAGGCTATGACGCTCTTGGGGTCCCGAAGTGTGAGTGTGCAAAATTTTGTGGCTGTAGCTGCGACGGTGCAGATGCCAATCCCGGACATACATACACACATACACACATACACACACACGTACACACATTCAGCTTTATATATTAGATTGTACAGCTTATAAAAAAAATTAAGGGTTTTTAGAAGAAGGAAGAGTTGACCTAATTTATGTCTACCCGACAGAGGACCTGCTGTATCAGAATGAGCAGTGCATATTAACAGTGCATTCATTATAGTTTGATTGCACGCTTGAGTTGGGAAGAAAAGGATTTAGGTCTTGGATTGTCTCAGTGTGAGATTTCCTTCAAATAGTAAAGTCTATCTTCAAGGGTTTAGGTCAGAATATGGATAAAAACAGCCTGGACTAGTTCCCACAATCACACATCCCGCGTATAATCTAGGAGTCCAGGCTCCTCTGCTATCACCGCTTTTTGCCAACACTTTTAGCAGCTCAGGCAGTAGACGAGATAAGACACCTTCAGGTCCTCTTCAGGCTGCATATCACAGATCTACTATCTATAATTGATCGCTCCTATGTTTTGCCAATTGAAGCTGTCTCACAGTCCCAGCTCCAGTGCGATTCTTCAGCATGTTTTATAGAGCTTGGTTAAGTAAACATCCTCAAACAAATCAACCAGAGAGAGCCTAAAATAAACAGCGCTACTGTGCCAAGTTCATAATTGCTTGCACATTTAATGTTTTACCCCCCAACCCTTTCCATGTAGATCTAAAATGGTTTTCTCCTTGTGACCGTAATTGTTTTGAAATCACAGCTTCCCAAGTTCTGTAGGATGTTTACATTTTTGGAATTTTTTTTCGACAGATTGTAGAAGACCCTCACTCTAAAAAATGCATGTTTCCTAATACTGTGGATAAATTTACTGAAGCAAAAGTTGTTAGAGCTGGAAATTTCCTTCTCATAAGTACAATAAACTTTCAGTAACATCTTTAATGCACATCTGTCATTTCAGGTGATTGTTCACAGTAAGCTGTCCTGTGTGTGTACACACTCATATGACTTGTATCCTGAATTTTTCACCAGTTTTCTCTAAATTTTAGTCCTCTCTCAGCTGGTGGGTATATACAAGCTTCTGCTATGTTTCCTATACAAGTCTCTTCTTTCCCTGTAGCACACAGTGAGTAGAGATGAGCGGTGTTCGAATTGAACTGTTCGCCAATCTCAAATTCGACCTGTTTTAGGCAATGTTCGAGTCGTTCGACGAACGCGAACAATTAGCTTCAAGTTCAACAGTTAGAGGTTATGTTCGATAACGGTTCGATCACAAAAAGCGTAACTGGCTTTTCACATTAATACTGACATTCAATGTTAATACAGTGGAACCTTGGTTAATGAGAACAATCCGTTCTGGGTGTGTGCTTGTTAACCAAGTTACTCGTTCAGCAAAGCAAGACTTCCCATAGGAAATCATTGCAATGCAGACAATTTGTTCCACAACTTGTTAAATGTCCCATACTGGTCCCCTATTGTGCCATTCCACACATGCACAAACACACACAATCACATACAAACACACACAAACATACACAAACACGAACGCACACACACATATTATGCTCACTTTACCTTCCGTTCCATCACCGGCCTCCTGGGACTTGCAGCTTGCCGGTACAGGATGTGTATCGGGTAACCATGCGACCGATGCCTCGGAACTTCCGCTACCAGACCACTGATGTCAAAGTCAGGAGCCGCTTGCCTCTGACTGGCCAGCGTGCTGCCTTTCTGTAGAGTCTGACAGAGGAAGTTCCTCCCTCGTTGCGATGGTTACCTGATACACGTAGTTCGCCACTACAGGATGTGTATTGAGTAACCATCGCAACAAGGGAGGAACTTCCTCTATCAGACGCTACTCAAAGGCAGCGCGCTGACCAATCAGAGGCAAGTGGCTCCTGCCTTTGACGTCAGCGCTCTGGCAGCAAAAGTTCCGGCATCGGTTGCGATGGTCACCCGATACACATCCTATAGAAGCGAACTACGTGTATTGGGTAACTATTGCAACGAGGGAGGAACTTCCTCTCTCAGACGCTACTGAAAGGCAGCGCGCTGGCCAATCAGAGGCAAGCGGCTCCTGCCTTTGACGTCAGCTGAAGCTCCGAAGCATCGGTCGCATGGTTACCAGATACACATCTTGTACTGGCAAACTGCAAGTCCCAGGAGGCCGGTAATGGAAAAAAAGGTAAGGTAATAATATGTGTGTGTGCGTTCATGTTTGTGCATGTTTGTATGTGTTTGTGTTTGCCTGCCATTGTTTTCAATGGTGTTCGAAGGTGTTCGAAAGTGTTCGACGAACACACCTGCCGTTCGACGAACCGAACCAAACTCGAACACTAGGGTGGTGGCTCATCTCTAACAGTGAGTAACAGCAGCAGTATGTTGAACTATATACAGTAATACTGAGCTAGCGTATTTTTCGGATTATAAGACACACTTGTCCTCCCAAAAATTTGGGAGGAAACTGAGGGGTGTGTCTTATAATCTGAATATAGCATACCAGGGGGTGGTGGAGGCAGGGGAGATGCTGCAGGTGGTGCGCTGTGCTGTGGGCCTACTGTGGGCTGAGTTCTATGCTGCAGGCTTACTGCAGGCAATGCACTGTGCTGCGGGCTGTGCTGCGGGGACCATTTTGAAAATGTCGGCAGTGTGGGCTTAAAATAATGGCACCTGGAGTCAGCGTGTGTGCAGATGCAGCTTTCGGCTCAAGATCTCATCTACGCACATGCCGCCTCTGGCCCATTGATCTCCCTCCAGCAGACTTAAGGAAAATGGCGCCCAGAGTAGGCACATGTGCAGATGAGATCTCAGCTCGTCATCGTCAACAGTTTCTAGATGTTCCTCCTGCCTCAGCGCCTGTGACACCTGCCGCATTGCCCGCAGCATCACTCTATTCTACCACCGCCCCTGCCTCCTGAGATGCCGTCCACCATTGCCGCCTCCCCCCCCTCCGGTAAGACACCACCAGATTATAAGACGGACCCCATATTTTTTTTTCTCCTTTTTTTTCCCGCTAAATTTGAAGTGCATCTTATAATCTGGTACGTCTGATAAAACTAAAAATACGGTATGTGCTTGTAAATCCACCCTTGAATTTTGCTACAAAAAGCATCTTGTTCTGTTTCTGAAGTGTCTCCTACTAAGCTGAGTACTCCTCACTCCTCCTTCCCTTTCTGAGGACTTCAGTACAGCAAGTGAAAAAGTTTTGAACAAGTCACTAATTTTCTAGTTAAATATATTTCTAAAGGTGATATTGGCATGAATTTTTAACCAGATGACGGTAGCAAACCATCAAAATCACACAGGCAAAGAAATTAAACCATAGATGTACATAAATTTAGTGATGTGTAATAGTTTGAAATGAAAAAAGTATTGAACGCATGAAGAACAAGAGGTGCAAAAAGCCATGGAAAGTCATGACACCAGCTGAAATTTATCAGTAATTAGAAGGCAATCCTGCCACTTAGTGAAAAATATTATCAGCTGGTTCAACTTATGGCCTATAAAAAGGTGTCTCATTACCAAGGTGCCACACAAGAAACATCTGATGATGGGTAAAACCAGTGCACTGTCTCAAGACTTTGCAACCTTAAAGTTGCAAAACATACTGATGGCACTGGTTAAAGAACATCATTTCACTATAAACTGGCCACAACCAGGTGCTCTGTGCAATATTTCAGAAAGACGAGTAAAGAGAACTAGCAGAACTGTTGTCCAAAAGCCATGGACTACCACCTGTGGAGACCTACAGAAGGACCTGAAATCAGCAGGTACAATTGTTTCAAAGAAAACAATAAGTAATCCAGTCAACCTCCATGGCCTCAGTAAAACTGGTGTCCCTGCCCTGCCTCCTCTGCTCAGCAGAGACATTAATATACTCACCACCATGGCCGGCGTGTTTGCTTCCCTGCTGCTTCTGCGATACCCATGCTCCAGGGCCTGCACATGTCACGTATGTCTCCTGGTAACTTCCTTAGGGTGTGAGGGTGCATGCTAACCGCTTCTTAAAGGGGCAGCAGCCACTCAGAAAGTGTTCCCCAGCCTATGACTGGAAGGCATTGGGTCTTTAAGGCACATTCCCTTGTAGAGAGGTGCCTGAGCAATTAGGTTCCTGGTTAGTCTGATCCCATCAGTACTCCAGTGTGCAGTCTGAGTCTGCCAGTTGTCTTAGTTCCTGAACTGTCCTGCTTCTCCTTGTTCCTTTACTCATCTTGCCTGTCTCCAGTTACTGAATTCTTCCTGCTTGTCCATGTACCCAAACTCAATTGGCCTGTTTCCAGTACCTGACCATCCAGCTTGTCTCCTGAGCGCACTCCTTCCTGTCAGCTTCCACCAGCCGCTCCATCCTGCCTGCCCTCCGTATCTGTATCCTTTTCAGTTAGCTGCTGCAGTACCAGGAAATGCCCTGGAGTGCTACCAGGTGTCTACCAGCAGTCAAGTCCATCCTCACCATCAGAGGCGCTGGTGAGAACCCAGTAGGCACTTAGTAACGTCCCTTCAGTGTAAGCCCGGTCCGTGATGCAGAGGATCCACACCCGCTAGCATAACAGCCTGTGTGCACGCTCACCCCACAAAACTTTATTGCTGCAGAAAAATCATGTTCAAGTGCATTTAAAGTTTGCGCAATAACATTTAAACAAGCCTTTGAAATACTGGAAGAATGTAGTCTGGTAGATGAGGTCAAAATTTAACTCTTTGAATGCCATGCATGCATTCAGGCCAAGGAGATTGAGTGCATTATTTATTGTCTTTTTTGAAACAATTGTACCTGCAGATTCCAGATCTTTCATTAGAACTTTACAGGTGGTTCTTGGCTCTTGGCCATCTCTTGTGATAATTTTTTTCACTCCTCTGTCTGAAATCTTGAGGGGAGCACTTTGTCTTGGCTGACTGATGGTGAAATTATGCTCTTTCCATTTCCGTATTATGGCCCCAAGAGTGCTTACTGGACCCTTCAGTAGTTTTGAAATTCTTCTGTAAACTGCAATAAGTATGTTTTGGAACAATAAGGTTGTGAAGGTCTTGAGACAGCTCACTGGTTTTACACATCATGAAATGTTTCTTGTGCGGCACTATGGTAATGAGACGCTGTTTTATAGACCATCAATTGAATCAGCTGATATTATTTTTCAATAAGTGGCAGGATTGCTTTCTTATTACTGATAGATTTCAGCTGGTGTCATGATTTTCCATGGCTTTTCGCAGCTCTCTTTCTGCATGTATTCAATACTTTTTCCCTGTGTCATTTCTCATTATTACACACTAATTTATGGACTTCTATTGTTTGATTCAAGGCCATGGTAAGGGTTTTTATTGTTTCCATGGTTACAAAGGGGCAGATTAAAGAGAGGTTCTTCATGTGCAAGCGACAAGAGTGGGCGAGAGATTGTATACAGGTGGTGAAAGAAAGATCGGTGTCAAGCATAACACCCAGACAGCGAGCTCGCGGCCTAGGATTTATTGTGATGCCACACACAGAGAGTGATATGTCATGTTTAAGGAGGGAATAGAAGAAGTTCAGTTTTGGAAAGGTTAAGTTTCAGATGGAGAGTAGACATGATGTTTGAAACTGCAGCCATTCACTGGTGTTCTGTAGTACAGCGGGGGTGAGTCAGGGGATGAGGAGTATAGCTGTGTGTCATCAGCATAGAGATGGTACTGAAAGCCAAATCTACTGATAGTCTGTCCAATTGGGGCAGTATAGAGGGAGAAAAGAAGAGGGCCAAAAACTGAATTTTGAGGGACCTCAACAGTGAGATGAAGAGAAGATGTGGAGCCAGTAAATGATACACTGAATGAGCAGCCAGAAAGATAGGAATAGAAACCAGGAGAGAGAAGTGACCTTTAGGCCAATTGAATGGGGCATAGAGAGAAGGAAAGTGTGGTCAACTGTGTTGAAGGCTACAGAGAGGTCAAGAAGAATAAGCAGAGAATAGTCACCATTACCTTTTTCTGTCATAAGGTCATTGGTCACTTTTTATTATTTTTCTTATTCTATACACATTTTATGTGATAACTTTCATCTAACTCTAAAATACAGCATCGGGATGAAGCCCCATAACTTTCATGGCACGGTTAGTGGGCCTGTCCTAGCAAAATCAGGACTCTTGGCATCTAGACACACAACTACACAGACTATAATTTTTATTGCCATCGCTTCTTCCACTTAGTTACTAAGTGACTAACAGAATTAAATTCTTAAATTTTACTGAGTCATTAAACCATGACAGAGTCCTCAGGTGTACTTCATTCAGAGTCACCGTAGCTTACAGAATTAAGGGATCTAATTTCCACCTGTTTTTCATCTCTACGACAACTTTAGCTTTCTGTTGAGTTCTAGCCAAAAATCTTAGCAGCCAAGTCATAAAAACATTCCAAAAGCTGCAATTATATCCAGTTAATTCCAAAAATTATAAAGTTGTAATCTAAGTGTTAATGGCGAAACATTTTTATTATACAGTTTCAATATGTCCACGGCCAACAAGTTGTAAAACTAAACAGTTTCCATGAATTGATTTTACATATGTGAAATGTGACAGAATATCATTTTGAAGGCAGTTACATATCTAATACATTTATGGCATGTCCACAGCATGTACCAAAGGTGATCAAAATTGGCAATACAAGTCAATGGGTCCGATTTTTACGGGCTGTCAGAACAGAGAAGCTTGGAGAAACCTTTTTTTTCTCCACATACTAGAAAAACTGATGACACTCAGATCACTCTCTGATGAAACTGATGTATGTATGTATGATCCAAAAAAATCGGTCCGAATTTTTCCTACACGAAAAAATCGGATGAATGAATGAGCCCCTTATTGACTCATCCAGGCAATGAATTAATGGGTAGGTGGCCCAGAACCGAAGATACTTGTTTGGTTTAACAGGTGACTTTATGACCACTATCTTTTTGTTTTCTGTTTTGTCAGATAACTTTTAATCCCACATAGCTATTAGACGTCTTCTGTTTTTTTACCATCATTTTCAGATAAATATATGGTATAATTTGAATAACTTTTTTTAGATATATGTGAGAAGAAAAATATATTTTTTTTGCTTTTTTTAATGGCCTTAAGTAATATAATTAATAGAAGACATAACTTTGTTTTTTCAGATCAGAACAAATGTGCGGGTCTGTAAAAACATATTATTTTTATATTTATTTTTATGAACGAGATTAAATAACTAATTTGTTTGTTATGTGAACCTTCACCTTTTTTACATGTTGAACTGCTGACCCAAACACAGTCCAATAGAGCAATATGGTCCCTAGATGGCGCCCAGGATCTCCATCCGACGCGCGTTTCACGGGGTACAATCTTTCTCAAGGTCGGGAGCCAGAGTGATTGGGTCAGCAGTTCTTGGAGCACTACTTTAAATCTCTTATTGCACTAGCACTTTAGGTAAGAAATTGAAGATATTCCCTTATGTGCCTATGTACTGTTGGTCATTTTCAATCTATCATATTTGTATCTTTTACTTTGTGACCTCAGCAATAGTATCACCATAGCTTCTCCCCAAACTTGTTGGAGATCCTATAATGGACTTTTAATGCTGCATTCCCATCCACAGTCCTTGCCCTATACCATCTCTATTTTTGCCTATTGTCCTGAGCTAACCCTGTGACAGCCTTCATTTTTATAGTTATTCACACTATAGATTGACATACTATAGTTCGCTGTCCCTAATGTACTTTACTTGGACTGTGGCATTCTGTCCCCATATTATGGTAGTGTACCATCATTTTTAAACGTTTCTGTGTTGTGTATGTCTCAATAAAGTATATGAATTTGCACTTTACTCTTGTCCTCCTGTATATTACTGTTATTATGAGTAGTGCTGGCACCCTCTCTGCCCCACGTCGGCCGACCTGGTGCTCATATTAATGGCTTGCATTATGAGAATTGTATTGTTGATTAATAAACTTTGTATACTCATTTGCATTAAGGTAGTGTTTGTGACTCGTTCTCTTTTGGTCTTTTGCTATTTATGGAGTCTCTACCGGGGATTTATTACCCTTGTTGTCCTATATAGGGGTTATGGTGATCGGATGTGACCACCAAAACTTTCCCCCACCTGTTCAGATGTTGTTTATATGTATAGAATCAGCCTGATAGTGCCAGTATAGCACTGGCTTTCGCTTATATACGAAAATCCTGGTGATTGATTCCCTTTAAGCATAATGTACTTTCATATGTCTATATTTAAGTACATTACTGCCTGTGCATGTAAATTGTGCATGTATTTGTAAAAGCATTCCCAAGGTGCTGTATGCACTAACAATAGTATTATTAGATAGTCCTGTGGCCTATACAAGGTTTATGTCTGTCAATCCACCAGTCCTCCTGTCATCATTGGATTAGGTTGACAGAAAGGAAATCCACTCACCTTTGCGTACATCATGATCTGCATTTAATGTGATGCTTAAAGAGGTTTTCTCTCTTTGGGGACAATTGTTTCTTACTTAATTGCATGCAATTGGGACTAACATTAATTTTTGCAATTGTTTTTTGCTAAATACAATTTGCACAATTTGACTCCTATAGTTCCTCAATTGTGCTGTCCTTAGCAGGCTGCAAAATTAGCTAACGGTTTGGCCTATATATGTATATTTTCTCAAGTGCGTTGGGCACATGAGCGTTTTGGTTTTGTCAAAACCAAAAAGCTCATGTGCCCATTGTGGCGCTTACTATTACGGTATATAAGTATCACAGGTTCTTCTGCTCTTGTTAGTGCAGCTTTCCTCATAGTCGTCACAGCTATCCAGTCCTTACAATGGCAGCTGATAGAGGAGCCTGTGACCAGACCTGTCCATCAGCCTCCTCCAATAGAAAAGCAACTTTACTGTATGAGATGTTTTATAATTGGGAGGCTGATAGACAGGTCTGGTCACATGCTCCTCCATCATCGGCCATTATAGGGAGATCATTGCTGTGCCATCTATAAGGAAAGCTGCAGGAGGAGAACCTGGTATACCTATTTAATGGTAAGTGCCACAATATCATGTCCTGAACACATCTGATGAAGTAAAGCTAGAGGGATTATAATTATCAATAACAGCTGAACTCGTGTTGCTGATTGCACAGGCTTAGTAATGTTATCCCCATGCAAACAGCAATAATGTGTATGTATAGTATATATATATATATATATATATATATATATACATATATATATATATATATATTAGCATTCTGTGGGGACACTGTCTCCTCAGACCCCATTATTAGCTCTAGTAGATGGAACCTTTAGAAACCAATGAAGTTGAGTTATACAGCAAAAAGCAGCTTAAGCTGTAATAGGAATTGTTGTTCAGATAAATCAACCCCTTTTGGTGTTACAGAGCCCATTAACTCTATATTGTCCATGTTCGGTAGATCTTCATCAAATCACAGTACAAAACATGAACACTGGAGATAGAGCAAATCGATTCTTAAGGGTACTTTGCACGCTGCAACATCGCTAGCGATTGCTAGCGATGTCGAGCGCGATAGAACCCGCCCCTGTCGTATGTGCAACATTTGGTGATCGCAGCCGTAGCAAACATTAAGGCTACAGCAGCGTCACACGCACATACCTGTGCAGTGACGTCTCTGTGACCGCCGAACAATCCCTCCCTCAAGGGGGAGGTGCGTTCGGCGTCATAGCGACGTTCTGCCGCGTCATTAAGCGGCTGGCCAATAGAAGCGGAGGGGCGGAGATGAGCGGGACATAACATCCCGCCCACCTCCTTCCTTCCGCATTGCCGGTGGACGCAGGTAAGGAGATGTTCATCATTCCTGCGGTGTCACACATAGCGATGTGTGATGCCGCAGGAACGACAAATAACATCATACCTGCAGCAGCAACGATATTAAGGAAAGGAGCGATGTGTCAACAATCGCCGTTTTTGAACGATTTTGCGATCGTTGATCATCGCTCCTTGGTGTCACATGCTGCGATGTCGCTACCGGCGCCGGATGTGCGTCACTAACAACGTGACCCCGACGATATATCGGTAGCGATGTCGCAGCGTGTAAAGCACCCTTTAGGGTGGAGTGGAATCCCCGTACTGTTCTACTACTGCGGGGTGAAAAAGTTGTCATGTGGCAGTAGACCTGTTCCAGTGTTCCAGAATTACTTTAGGCACTGTTAGGACGTATGTAATGCATTACGTGTTGTAATGTGCGTACACTGGGGATTGATAAATGTACTTTGTACTTTGCTGCCATCTATGGGTCAATTTGTGAGTATGAAAGTTAGATATTCAATCTCCTCACCACAAGCTTCCATAAAAATGGCTGAGAGAAGCCTCCCAGCTCAGTGCAGATACTTTCTGTGAATTGATACAATCCAGTCTATGTCACTCTAGTCAAGACAGATGAAGCAAGTGTGGCACCCTGGACAAGCCAGGTCGTCACAGAACTACACCAACACACCCCACACCCCGATTAGGCACACCGAAGTCAAACACAAAATCCTTGTTGCCTTCCTCCAGGGGCTGATGTCCACACCAGGGGGTGGGCCAGGCGGTTGGCCCCGCCCACCGAGGAGTTCACAGTCCTGGAGGCGGGAAAAAGGGTTCAGATTAGTTTTGAGTGGAGAAGAGTGAAGTGGTGGAAGAGCAGTCTGACGGCGTCCGGGTGTGTGGCCCGGACGGTACAGCAAGGTTGGCAGACGGTGGTGACCGTCTGCAGAAGAGGCTGATTGGAGCGAACCGTAAGGACCGTGGACGGGCGGTGGCCCGACGGTACCGGATCGGAGAGCAAAGAGAAGCCAGCACCATCCAGCAGGGCTTATGGACCCCGACCAGGCTAGGAGTCGCCGTAAAACTGGTCAAATCCGTTAGCGAAGGGAACCTCCGGGGTTTCCCAGCAGTCAAGACCCGATTGAAGGCAACAGCTCACACCGTGAAGGGAAACACAGTCACCGCCAAGGGGAAAGACAGACAGTGGGATGGCACCACCCACGGGGATCTCCTAGGTACACTGCGTTACGTGGCAAAAACAAGAAAAAGACATACCTAAAAAATGGGATCACCACTTATGAAGTATTATTAAGAATCATCAATGTTTTATTGTCAATAGAACACACATAAAACACATAGTGAAAGTGAAAAAATACCGATAAACGAATACACACAGACAAATACGGACATCTAACATCAATTAAAAGCACTAATGCACTTGAGAGATACCCACATTGAAAAATGTATATTCTTGGTCCAATGCCAATAGGCTGTAGTCAATATTGAACAAACCCTGAAATACCCCTATATTTGTGCCACAAGGAGAGGACTTTCCACAAAATAGAATAGCAGCTTATGCCGAGGATCCCACAGGTACTCAAATGAAATTAACTGGCTGGCCCATGGCAAAGTGAGCAGCAGAAAATAAATGAACAAGATCAAAAATTGTACAGTTCACAAATTCACAAAGACCTGAGCAGGACACCCAGCAGGCATTTCAAACAGGTTTTAGATAATCAAGCAAGCGGGCTGAAATAATAAAGAAAAGCCCAGAGAGCAACTAAGGAAAATCCCTCAGGATGACATACCAAAACCTCAAGGAGGGTGCAGCAAAAAATGCTGAAAAACCATCCGGGGCAGGGCAAAGGAAGGGTGGTGGACCAGATATGGGTGGCCCCACGCGTATCGCTACCTCTTGGTAGCTTTCTCAAGGGCAGACATTAACACCACTAACAATAAGGAATAACGTTTGGAACACCATTCTAAGTCTGAACTGGGTGCTAAAACCTAAAAAAACATCACTATGGGGAGATAAGGTATGCACACCAGTGACTATGTAAGGGGAATACATGGAATAGCAGAAACTGCTGTGTGAATACTGACATGAAAAATCCAATAGCTATATGTAAAGTGAAAATGTGAAAAATGGAATCTGCATTACTGCCATGAACATATGAATCAAGAGAAATTTAGCTACTGAATTGATCAATGCAATAGAGCCCCAACACTACGCCAAAGTATTTCTCTACGTTGGGGTCCCTAGCTTGTGTGTGTCCTCTCATGCAGTTAAAAAACTTACCGTGTATGGGAAGCTGAGACCCAGGCTATATATGCGTATGATATGGATTGGCAATAGGTGTGGTTGGGGAGGGTTCACAAACGAAAAACAACTAACAACAAGGAGGAATGGTGTTCCAAACGTTATTCCTTATTGTTAGTTGTTTTTCGTTTGTGAACCCTCCCCAACCACAACCGGTAAGTTTTTTAACTGCATGAGAGGACACACACAAGCTAGGGACCCCAACGTAGAGAAATACTTTGGCGTAGTGTTGGGGCTCTATTGCATTGATCAATTCAGTAGCTAAATTTCTCTTGATTCATATGTTCATGGCAGTAATGCAGATTCCATTTTTCACATTTTCACTTTACATATAGCTATTGGATTTTTCAAGTCAGTATTCACACAGCAGTTTCTGCTATTACATGTATTCCCCTTACATAGTCACTAGTGTGCATACCTTATCTCCCCATATTAACACCACTAAGACATATGCGTGTACTATTTAAAGGGTAAAATGCTAAATAGACAATATGAATCACCTGCGTGAGCAGCAAGGAGGTAGGACCCAGCATGCAGTCTAGAAACAGAAAGAAGTGAAGAGCGTTGCTAACAAATACCAACAACGCTGAAACAAACCACGCATGCGTTTAGGCCCACGGTCAAACGCATGCGTGGAAAGTATGGGGAGCGCTTGTCATAGCCGGCCAAAAAAGGGGGGGGATGAAGGTTCTCAATAAAGAGCGGTGTCTGTGGGAACAGAGGGCCGACTTGTATAAAGGGATACGCTAATGTTAGGACTCATGAGCAGACTAAAGAGAAATGCCGAATAAAATTAACTACAACAATATATAGTCTGCACATGTGTCAGAAATAGGTAATGCCATGCAGGCAGCACATCAGGATTCACATAACCTTATTTGAATGTTCACAAGCAGTAAACACTGTGTTGGTAAGTGGATGCACCAGAAATTGTCATATATCAATGATCCCATTCAGAGTCACAACAAACGCACAACTTCCAAAATGGAGGGGCCCCCCCAAAAAACACACACATTTTTCTCACAAATTTCACGCCCATGAAGCCAGGTATATATAGATTCAGGCATATATAGATTCAGCAGAGTGTATTTGGAGACCCAAGAGAGGGACAAAAGGTTGATCACAAAAAAAGGTTGATCACAAAAAATGGATGCGCCATTTGCAGGATCTTAATGGGGTACCTCCATTCTTTCACTCTCAGCATGTACCAGTGCCAGTACCAATTTTTTTTTTTTTTTTCTGCGATTAATTTGCTGTATTTTTTGTGATCAACCTTTTTTTGTGATCAACCTTTTGTCCCTCTCTTGGGTCTCCAAATACACTCTGCTGAATCTATATATGCCTGAATCTATATATACCTGGCTTCATGGGCATGAAATTTGTGAGAAAAATTTGTTTGTTTTTGGTCTGTGGACCACCTCCGATCTGCAAGTATGTGTGGTCTTTTTTCATTATCTGGAGTGCCATAACATCACGTAGGCTTCACACCACAATTATGAAATTGCACCAGACGTATTTATCTAAAGAGAAGCCTCATATTCCACTCGAATATGGCAAGACTTATCTTCAGCAGCCACAGATCACTAACATGACCACTGGGACGGGTCCTGAGAATCAATTCCCTACTTCTCTATTGACCACTCTAAGTACAAATAATAAACCTTTAAAAAGAAATCTGATCAATCAATAGAAAGTCCTATTGACCATTTCTGTAAACTAGCATGTTATATTGTACATCTGATGAATATAGACATTATTTTTTTCTATGCCTACAATTCACTGATTCTTGACAAAAATCTTCCTTATGTGCTGTTTTCTTTTTTATTATTCCAGACAGTAATTTATTACTTTTCCAGAAAGCAGTAATCTGTAATGATTTTTGCCCTGTTGAGGGCTTTGTCTTGGTCATGTATGACTGCTGTAGAGTGAAGACATATTAACAAGCTACAAATTTGCAGAGATATATTGAACAAAGGGGGCTCCAGGGCCGCCCCACACCGCGTGTTTACTTCATCTGCTGCTGTCCATTTATCAGGAGAATCTACACTCAATAAAGTTGTTTGCTGATTGACTATTTTAGGGTAATCAATAATTGCATGTCCTATAGGGTACTCACTCTACTATATGGCCGCCAAACAGTCTACATCTGGAAGATTGTACGGCCAGCGTCCACATGAACAAAGGCGCGGGCCCCGGGCTGCTTGAGCGCCGCACTCCTTCGCTTAGGAGCCACTGTGTGCAGATGGGACCTGTGGTGTGGTGCACAACACTTATTGGTTTCTTAAGGCCGGTGTTTGTCACTTCGCTGGCAATTATCCTCATAGACTCTTAGTAACACACGCGACACCAGTGCTAAGTTAGCCAACCAAAAAGTTCACTTTTTTCTTCACACCATTATGACAGATATTGCCTTCCTTTACTTCATTCCTCTCAGGGTGGGTTACTACCTCTCAACCTGTCCCCCTCCACTGTCTTGGATCTTGTAGTCAAGCTCCGGTGTCTGTGTCTGTGTCTCCTTCCTCCTGACTCCGCTCACCATCGTCTGATTCTGGGCTCTGGTGGCTCAATAGCCAGACGTCTGTCTAGGCCTACAGGGGTAAGCCGTAGTAAAGTGCTGGGATTGTCGCAATCCTGGACGGCTACAGGCTTCTATTTTTGGCTGGAGGGCTCCCAATAACCATGGGACTCCCCAGCCTGAGAATACCAGAATACCAGACCCCAGCTGTTGGGCTTTATCATGGCTGGGTATCAAAATTGGTGGGGGGGGGGGACGCTTTTTTTTAAAAAATTATTTTTTTAAATAATTAATTAAAAAAAAAACCAAAAAAAGCAAAAACAAAAAAACGCACGCTGTTCCTCTTAGTTTGATATACAGCAAAGATAAGCTCATGGCTGGGGACTGCAGCCTGTAGCCATATCCTTTATCTGTGCTGGGTATCATAATATGGGGGGACCCTACGCAAATGTATTTATTTTTATGCCACAATAGGCGTGCACAGCGTCTGTGATTGGAAGCGGTCAGCTGACACGCTGCCACCCAGGTTGGGGGCATATCTGAGTACAATCGATCACAGATGCCAAACAGGGTGGGCAAAGCAGTGCATATGCATGAAGGCTAATGCCTGGCCCCGGAAGTGAATGGGCAGCCACGGAAGCAGTTACAGCCGACCCGGAGTCTTGGTAACTTTTGCATGCCTGCTCAGATTCACCTATCCCTTCAACCATCATATTTAACAGCCAGATTCTGGCCAGATACCTGGGATGAATTCCAGGCCGGAAGCAGATTTTTCAAAATCCGGTTATGTCCATCAGTCCCGGTTATCTGCAAGTCCGCCCATCCCTAATCATGATATGAAAAATAAAATTATACATGAAAATACATAAAATATGAGAAACAACACAGCTAAACTCCTTGCCACTTTTAACAAAGCCCTTTAAAGAGTGTGGGTCTTCCATAAGCAAGAAGAAGGAATGTCATCTTTGAGAATTCTTTGGGTGACTTATAGCATTTTTGCTTCGCGTTTATATAATAACACCTCACCTATACTCACCTCGGGTGCAGGCGCCATTCTAACGGTGTCGGCACTGGATCTCCCGTGGCTTTGTTAAGTCATGTAGTCAATCACTCTCCCCTCATTTTGAAAATTCTTTCTCCCGGAGGAAGGAGTTTGTCCAATTTTTGGACAACTCCTTTAATTTTGCATTTAGAAAGCAAGAAACAATACCAAAATCAGAAGTTCATGGAGTCTTTAAAGTTGGCCTTACACATAAATCGACTCGGGGGACCCGGCACTTGCCCAGGTGCGCCGGGTGCAGACACCGGCCCTGTCACCATTTTAACAGTGAAGGACTCAGAAAAACATCTCTGAGCAGACACCGATTATGCAGGTAATCCTGTAAATCTTGAGGTTTAGACTCAAAAACCTGTAGAATTATGAGTGCACATAGAAATTGCGTAAGAAATGATCCATACAGCAGGCTGGGACTCAGAATCAGCACAAGATAAGTGAAACACAGTCCTGTAACAGTCAGTGACTCAACTTTTTCTGCTGATTATTTACTTAGTAAAATGATGCTTTAAGGCGACCCCTATGTTAATGATGAAGCATAAAGATCAGCCTAATCCTCATTTTCTGTGTTATAATCCAGCTCACAGAGCGCCGAGTCCATGAGAACACTCGCAGCCAAAATAAACTGGATTTAGATTTATTGAGTGCAGGAATTTCTTTTGCAATAAGAACATAAAATCTAAAACGTTACGTTTCTAAATTGATAAAATATACAGAAAACATGATGTTTTAATATGTTTCAAGAATCAATGTTAACATTGAGCTGCAAAGTTTCTTCTCTCCTTTAGCTTACTGGAGCATTCTTCAACCTGTGATGCTTAAGATTTCGTATCTACTACCTCCATCATGGCAGACGGAGGATTAAAGGGACTTTACAGTACTTGAGTACTGCCATGAGGGACTAACAACTTCTTAGTAACTTGTCATGAAGACACGCCATATACATGTATGTATGAGAATTAGTAAGTGCCAGAAAGACATTCAGCCTTTAGGACACTAAATATGAGCTAGTTAAAAGCTTGGCCAAGATGGAAGCCATTTTGCCAGCTGCCAGCTCTGTACCGACGGGAATAGTGGGATAGAAGATGGACTTAGTTCTAATTTTTAATAAGTTTTGAAGGAAGAAAATTTAATGATGAGTAAATCCAGGCCTATCATGTAAAGAAGAAGGATAAGCTTCCATTGGAAAGTTGATCTTCTACCAAAGTTCTTGGCAATATTTCCATAAAAAACGCTATCAATAGTGGCCACCATGGAAATGCACAAAATAGTTCTACACTAGGTATGGAAAACATCAGATGAAAAACCTTAATCTTGTCCTGAATGTTAATAGAAAAATGTCTATCTACAATAGCTGGCATAAGACCATATTAAGAACTAAAGACAAACCCTGTATACCATATACCGTATTTTTCGGATTATAAGGAGCACTTTTAAACCCCAAAATTTGTGAGGAAAATGAGGGGTGCATCTTAAAAGCCGAATATAGCTTACTGGGGGGTGCTGGGGAGGGGTCACAGGAGGCAGGGGTGATGCTGCGGGCTGTGCTATTCACTGGGCTGTATTGCAGGATGTGTTGAGCACTGGGATGTACTGCTTGCGGTGTGCTATGGGCTCTGCTGTGCTGTGCTGTGGGCTCTGCTGCGATGTGGTTCGTGAGGCAGGGGCCATCCGCAATGTCAGCTGTGTTGGTTTTAAATAATGGTGCCTGGAGTCAGCGGTTGTGCAGATGGAGCTCAAGATCTCATCTGCGCACCCACCGCCTCCAGACCATTGATCTCTCAGCAGCAGACTTAAGCAAAATGGAGCTCGGAGGAGGCACGTGCCCAGATGAGATCTAGGCTTGTGATTGAGCTAATAGAACGCAACGACTATGGGCGCCATTTCTTTGAAGCTTGCACTGTTGACATTCATGATGCCTGCTTCTGCCTCACCGCCGGCAGCGCAGCAGAGCCTCTCAGCACTGCCGTCTGCAGTGAGCATCTGGGACACCGGCTGCGAAGACGGCAGCATTGCCCTACTCCAGCACCGCCCCTGCCTCCTCCAACCTCCCCCCACAACTGCTGCCACCCCCCCTCCGGTAAGACACCATCAGATTATAACATGGATCCCATATTGTTTTTTCTTTTTTTTTTCTCTAAATTTGGGGTGCATCTTATAATCCAGTGTATCTTATAAAATGAAAAATATGGTATATGTATCCATGATATTTGAAGACTAATGATGAGCGAACTATTCGATACTTTTGTGCATTACTCTTAATGAGCATGCAAGTACAAAGAATTCAAGCATTTTTCAGGAAGATTTTCCAGAAAAATACTCAAGTTCACCATTAACTTCGATAAATACTCGGTAAACAAGTACCAAGCACTCAAGCATCAAACTTTTAAGAGCACACGAGCACCCAAGCACCAAATAGTTTGCTTACTACTATCCAAGACACATCAGATAAAGATAAACCCCAATACAGCAAATCGAAGATAAGTGTGGAACTCACCTGCAAAACAGTCATAGTAGAATTTTAGTACACAGTTAGCTCCTGTTAAAATGTCTTCAAGAGATGCTGTTTGAAAACAGTCCACGTTCTTGTTGATAGATGACTGTCTAAGCTATGGAGTCCCAATTTATTTTGGGTAGATTCAAGGGCAGATTTGATTCGGCTCAAATTTAAAGTTCCCCCAATTGTCATAAGAAGACATTTATTATGCTTTGAGACACCAAAACATCATTGGAAGGGGTTAAAAAAAATGATAAAATACAGAATACTGCAAATGTTTTAGGTAGGTTTGGAAAAAAAATGCTTTAAAGTAAATATGCTTTTAAAAATAGAAGTGTTAAAGAGATGGCTCACCCTTTTCATTACTAGCCGCTTCGATATTATGTTGAGAAACAAGGTTTCTCTCAAACACCTGTGACGCCCCTGAACTAGTCAGGGTGTCACAGGGTTCTGCACTCCTTTCTCTTTTGGTGCAGGACTCAACCCCCCATGGTTCTGGGATCCCACCCCTTGGTATTGCTTCATCAGCATTCAAATCCTAGTCAGACCTCACACCACACCCTGTCAGGCACACCATTGGGTGATCTAGCTGGAACAGGGCCACCCGCCTAGGGGTCAGACAGACTGGTGGTAGGGAGGAAGTCAGTGAGAGGAAGTGGAGAGCAGAGCTTAGGGTCAGTCTAGTAGTAGCTCCCAAAGAGTGAGGAGCTGGGAGTTGGAGCTCCCTGGAGACTTTTGGCGAGGTCACAGATGGTGGACTGGGACCGAAGGAGTCAGAGACCCGGTCGCAGGGTATTGGAGAAGGGTGCCCGGCTTAGTTTTGGAGAACGGTCGGCACCGGAGTACCTAGTAACCGAACCGGTACAGAGCATGGCGGGGTACTGGACCCTAGATCAGGGAGTAGCTGCACGCAACCTAATAATTAACCTGTGGAGGATAGTCTCTTTATGAACTTTCTCCAAGAGCTCAGAGATCGAAGGCATCAACACAAAGAGGGGGATAGGGCTTTCCAGCTTATGCGGCTCACTGAAATCCCAAGTGTCAGCCATCGAGAGCACAGCTCCCCTACTTAGCAGTGGGGAGCGGTACCCCGACAGTTTCAAGAAGAGAGGTCACTCAGAACATTTAAAATACAGTGCATGGAGGCAAGGTACAGACCATCAGCAATACCAATGGTAGCGGACTCCTGGACGAGCTCCAATGAAGTGGCAGCGGCTCCCAGAGCCTTGGTTTACTTCTGTGTCAGAGTCTGCTTTCTGGTCGCATCACTACCAACGCTGCCTGAGTATGCTGTCCTCCCCTGCTTCCAGTCTGCACCACGTTCCCCTACACCCCCTTTATCCAGAGTCCCGGGTCCCTCCCCTACCCGTGGAGGGAATGTCTTAATGACATTGTCTGTATGTTTGGGGTCGTTGTCCGACTGCAGAATAAATTTGAAGCTAATCAGACAACTCCCTGATGGTATTGTATGATGGAGCATGGTCAACGTTGATGACCATAGGCACAAATTTTAAATCTCATAAATCTTTCTTACCCCCAACATACTAATTAGAGGGAAAGTCGGGATGTCTCATACACAAAGTAGTCGAATCGTCGCAACAAGTTTATGATTTTTGCCAACTTTCTTATAATTTGTAAACCTTAACCGACACAATCCTTTTAAGACATCAGTAAATCTCCTAACGTTCGGCTATATTTGCAAAATGAGTCATCTACCTCATATAACAGAAACCTTCTCTATGAGCCGTGAATCTGCCAATGCTTTGTATTGTAGAGGCCACAGGAATGGCTCGCCCTGCTGTAAACATAGAGAGGCCAGTATGGAATTCATTATTTGCGTTTACCTCTGGGACACATTGTAGAAATCCATTTATTGGAGTTTTTTTTTACAAGCTGTTATTCTAATGGATAATGGAGATCTAAAAGCAGAAGATATTGCCTAATACAGAGTAAATACGTGCCGTGGAACCTATCGCCAATACTGTGACTGTTGCTGGATTGTTTTACACGGTGCGGCTGTATACTCCAGCTGGAGGTCTGAGGCCTGAATGTAGCCCACGTGGGAATTTTACATGTCCATCCTATTATTGCATGTAGTCATTTTGTTTTATCCATATATGACACAGAAAAATAACAAAAGATTCCCCTATGGCCCGGTACAATTTATTATATAGCTAAGGGTATTATATTATTTTCTTTATATTATATATTGTCTATTACGGGTCTCAGTAGTAATCGTAAAATAGTAGTATTTATCTGTAGAATAATAATAAAAATAATAACACACTATAAATCCTGAATCTCATATGTAAAGTGGGTCTGCAATTGGTATACAGGAAAAAGCTCATTTTATGGGACTCGGTATTTATGACAATGAACAAAATACCGTATTTTCCGGATGATAAGACACACTTTTTTCCCCAAAACTGGGGGTAAAATGGGGATGCATCTTATAATACAGATATTGCTTACCGGGGAGGCGGTG
Source organism: Anomaloglossus baeobatrachus (assembly GCF_048569485.1). Classification (NCBI taxonomy): domain Eukaryota; kingdom Metazoa; phylum Chordata; class Amphibia; order Anura; family Aromobatidae; genus Anomaloglossus; species Anomaloglossus baeobatrachus. The sequence continues at coordinate 65,276,407 of NC_134358.1, forward strand.
GTGGAGCGGGGTCACAGGAGGCAGGGTTGGCGTTACTGAGAGCTCGGAGGAGGGGGTGTCACTGCAGTGGAGCGGCTCAGGAGGGTTGGTGATACTGCGGGCTTGGGGGTGTTGCAACGGCAGTGGGCACCACTGAACTGCAGGTGGGCTGTGGGCTCCATTGAATCGCCAACGGTTGATGCAATGGACTTCATGAAAATGGCTGCGGAGGCAGCACATGCGCAGATTGGCCTCTGCTGCTATTTTCTTGAAGTCCATAGCATCAATCTGTACACGTGCCGCCTCCGTGACCATTTCCTTGAAGTCCATTGTGTCAATGGAGCTCATAGCCCGCTGGCAGGTCAATTGCGCCTGCTGCCGGGCCACCCTGCGTCCTGCAGTATTGCCGACACTCCATCCACTGACCCTCCTGAGCCCTGACACCCTCTCCTTCAAGCCCGCAGCATCACCTACTTTGCCTCCTGTGACCTTCCTGTGCAGCTCCACCACCGCCACTCTCCCCCTGGTGAGATAATATAAGATGCACTATGATATGCTTATATAGCGTCACTAAGTTCTTGAGTTTCCATTCTTGAGGTATTTGAATAGATTGGAGGCCATCGGTAGACTTACTGCGGATTGATTCACAGGACCTCATCCAATGGCTTGGCCAGTGATCTCTGCCTCTTGATCAAGACCCCTGAGAACCCTCTTCTTCAGCAACCTCAGTAGCTCTTGTTTTAATTAGCCAGCTTAATGTGGTGTCATAGTTGCAGCGTGATGAACATGTGATGTCACACCAAGATGGCTACTCTAAAGAAGAGCTGCATATGCTGAGAGTTAGAAGATGGCTCTCAGGGCTTCAGTGTAATAGGGCGGCCCCTGTGCTCCTGCCCTGAAGGAACTGATCATCGTTGTAGCAATGTGAACTGTGTTTATGTGGCTATTATGTATGCAATATGTTTATGCAATTATAAGTGTGGCCATCTAATGGCCACGTTTCAGATATTGCTCTCTGATGTAAAGAGTAGGTTCTGCCTAGCAACAGGAGGACTATAGACAGGGAATATTTAATCTCTGTGGGTCACTCACAGGAGGAGGAGCCAACTGCAGGGAACAGCCTGACTCCATCCTGGTTTAGTCAGTAGTGGTTAGAGTATATAAAGCTGTACTAGTGTGTGACGCCCTGGACTAGCCAGGTAGTCACAGACAGGCCCTTGCACAAACAGTCCCCTAAAAAGGTAACAGCAGCCAACCTAAAAACCCTGAGTCACCCCTCTCAGGCTTTGACATTCACCTCCGGGGGCAGAGCCAGGCGGTTGGCCATGCCCACCGAGGAGTTCGGATAGCCTGATGCGGGAGAAGAAAGCAGATGAAGTTAGGGAGGAGAGTAGTCAAGAAGGAGAAAGCGTCTGTCGGGGATCTGGGTCGTAGCCCGGATACCCTGTGGCCAGGAGGCAGACGGTGGTTGCCGCCTGCAGGAGTCGGGAAGACGGCTGGTGGAACCGTACATGACCGGGACAAGGTAGTGGCCTGCCGGTACTAAACCGGGGAACCAACTGGAAACCGGAGCACCAGGAAGGGTACTCAGACCCAGAACAAGGCCCAGAAACCACTGGACCAAGTCAAATTCACTGATTGGGGTCAGGACGTTAGGTTCTTTCCCACCCAAGTCCCGACTGAAGACAACAGCCCAACGAGGGGGATAGAAAGCCACCACTCAGGCAGAGAGATCCCACGGGCCAGCGTCTGCGGGCAAACGGGCTCTCCCGACACATACAAAGCCGGGAGCGGACTCCCGTTGCTGAAGCGCAGGCAGTCAAAATCCACAAACGAAGTGCATTAGAAAGGCGGGGACCACCAAACCAGCTGCGGGCACCAACCACCATCTTTTTGGTGTACCAGAGACTCCGGTGTGTCGGTCATAGTGAGTACAACAGTGCCCTCGGGCCGCGCACCGCCCCGCATCACGCCAACACGCCCGCACCTCCACATCCTAACCTCAACAACCGTGTCCCGGGACCATCAACCCCCTACCCACGGAGGGGACAACACTTGGCTGTGCAACACCATCCCAGGGAGCCTAGTCAATGGCAGCGGTGGTGTTCACACTCACCACGACCCTTGGGTGGCTTCACGAACTTAAACCCAAAACCGCGGCTCCGGCTGTGAACCTCCCCACCGAAACCCCCTCACGTAGCACCAGCCTCCCTTCAGAGCGACGTGACCCCCGGGTCCAGAGGCGCTCAAGCCACCCACCAACGAGCCCAGATCCGAGCGGCTCGGCTGCGACCGAGCCCCGGAGCGGTACAAGTGGGTAGTATAGTGAATAGGAGAAGTGGGCAAGCCCAACAGATACATTAGGCCGAAGTAAGTATTTGTGTTATTCATTACCTGACCCTCAGGGTGAAACTGGGAACAGAACACATGGGAAGGACGCCAGTTGGGGACGGGTAGACGGTCACTGCCGTCCCGCAGTAGTGAGTACCAGGTCCGGGGACTGAGTCCATCAAACGAGTCCTCAAGTAGAAGCTTGGCATAAATTTAAGCATACAGGTTGGCACTGAAACCATGGTCGACGAAGCGAGTCCAATGGGAGTCGACTCCATTATAGAGAACACGTTCCTGTGGGCGGGATGAGACCTTGGCCAGGGAGCATTATATGTCTTCATCATGTGGGACTGTGGTTCCAGGCAGTAAGAAGAAGGAGGGATGAACAGCAGCAGTAGTACCAGGAATGATAGAGCTGCTTACAGTAACACGGTGCCTTAAAGTCGAATATGCTGTACAGAATGCGTTCAAGTGTTGTGGCCGCAATATGAATGCATTGGAAGTACTGTGTGTAACTTATGGTAAAACACTGTTAAAAGAGTATCCTAATAATGTGATGAGGGCAATCAACGCGATTCACCTGGCTAAACACCAGGAAATACAATTGTCGGTCCTTTCCACAGACGCGGAAAAAGCATTTGATCGCGTTGATTGGTACTTCATAGAACAAACACTCATTAAATTTGGCTTCCCCAAAATTTTTTTACAAAAAATCCTGGCCTTATATTCCACGCCCACAGCCAGAGTCAAAGTGAATAATATACTGTCCCCCAGCTTTGATATACAGAACGGTACGAGGCAGGGCTGCCCATTGTCCCCCCTTCTATTCATCCTTTCACTGGAAACCCTTTAACAAAAAATTAGACAATCCCCCAAAATCAAAGGACTGAAGACGGGCACAATTGAACATAAATGCGCTGCTTATGCAGATGATATTCTATTCTTTTTGGTAAACCCAAATGACTCTATACAAGAATTGCTATCAGAACTGCGTCTCTTTAACACAATTTCTAACTTTAAAATAAATTTCTCTAAGTCCAATATACAGTGCCTACAAGTAGTATTCAACCCCCTGCAGATTTAGCAGGTTTGATAAGATGCAAATAAGTTAGAGCCTGCAAACTTCAAACAAGAGCAGGATTTATGAACAGATGCATAAATCTTACAAACCAACAAGTTATGTTGCTCAGTTAAATTTTAATAAATTTTCAACATAAAAGTGTGGGTCAATTATTATTCAACCCCTAGGTTTAATATTTTGTGGAATAACCCTTGTTTGCAATTACAGCTAATAATCGTCTTTTATAAGACCTGATCAGGCCGGCACAGGTCTCTGGAGTTATCTTGGTCCACTCCTCCATGCAGATCTTCTCCAAGTTATCTAGGTTCTTTGGGTGTCTCATGTGGACTTTAATCTTGAGCTCCTTCCACAAGTTTTAAATTGGGTTAAGGTCAGGAGACTGACTAGGCCACTGCAACACCTTGATTTTTTCCCTCTTGAACCAGGCCTTGGTTTTCTTGGCTGTGTGCTTTGGGTCGTTGTCTTGTTGGAAGATGAAATGACGACCCATCTTAAGATCCTTGATGGAGGAGTGGAGGTTCTTGGCCAAAATCTCCGATCTTGGTCTCATCAGACCAGAGAACCTTGAACCAGTCTGTCTCAGAGTCCTCCAAGTGATCATGAGCAAACTGTAGACGAGCCTTGACATGACGCTTTGAAAGTAAAGGTACCTTACGGGCTCGTCTGGAACGGAGACCATTGCGGTGGAGTACGTTACTTATGGTATTGACTGAAACCAATGTCCCCACTGCCATGAGATCTTCCCGGAGCTCCTTCTTTGTTGTCCTTGGGTTAGCCTTAACTCTTTGGACAAGCCTGGCCTCAGCACGGGTGGAAACTTTCAAAGGCTGTCCAGGCCGTGGAAGGCTAACAGTAGTTCCATAAGCCTTCCACTTCCGGATGATGCTCCCAACAGTGGAGACAGGTAGGCCCAACTCCTTGGAAAGGGTTTTGTACCCCTTGCCAGCCTTGTGACCCTCCACGATCTTGTCTCTGATGGCCTTGGAATGCTCCTTTGTCTTTCCCATGTTGACCAAGTATGAGTGCTGTTCACAAGTTTGGGGAGGGTCTTAATTAGTCAGAAAAGGCTGGAAAAAGAGATAATTAATCCAAACATGTGAAGCTCATTGTTCTTTGTGCCTGAAGTACTTCTTAATACTTTAGGGGAACCAAACAGAATTCTGGTGGTTTGAGGGGTTGAATAATAAATGACCCTCTGAATAAACTTTTCACAATTTAAAAAAAAAAAAAAAAAAAAAAAGAAATAACATTCTTTTTTGCTGCAGTGCATTTCACACTTCCAGGCTGATCTACAGTGCAAATGTCACAATGCCAAGTTAATTCCGAATGTGTAAACCTGCTAAATCTGCAGGGGGTTGAATACTACTTGTAGGCACTGTAATGCATATCTTATTATCACCTGAAAGCAAAGAAAAGCTGTCTACTCTCTCTCCCTTTAAAGAATGTTCCTCCATCACTTATTTGGGTACAAAGCTCAGTAATTCTTCCAATCACCTTTCCAAACTCAACTTTATGCCTTTACTAAAGTCAGTAGAATCTTCCCTGATGTCATGGAAAGACGCCCCGATTTCCTGGTTTGGTAGAATTAATCTGATAAAAATGATAATTCTACCCAAAGCTCTTTACCTTTTACAAACCCTCCCAATAGATATCCCTCAACAATTTTTTAAAAAAATGAATGCTATAATATCAAAATTTGTATGGGCAGGGAAAAGTCATAGGATTAAACACAAAATTCTAGTAAATCTGAGACATAGAGGAGGTCTTGACCTTCCAGATTTCGAAAAATATAGGACAGCAGCACATATAGCAAGAGTGGTTGAGCTTCAGTCCCACACATCAACAAAACTTTGGACGATACTTGAATTGAGCGATTTACATAGAAGATTTCTACATTACTTGTGGCCTACTTCCTTTAACAAATTCAAATACAAAAGTATCACAAATCCTTATACCATAACAACTCTCAAACTTTGGCATAAAACAAATAAAAAAATGAATCTGATACCAAGGATCTGCAAAGCCACCCCTATTCTTCACCTAATCCCCAATAGCTACAGATCACTCAAAAAAAAACTGAGCCACCTGGATCAATATAAAACCATGCCAATACAGTCATTAGTAGACAAAAAGGACTCACTAAATAAAGGTAAATTTAATGCACTTATTTCCACACTAAAGCTGGAGAAAGTAGATATTCAGATCCTACAAGATACGATAAATCTACACCTTCCAGATATCTCTTCCTCAACTACGGACCCACCATTACTCAAACTCTTTCTAAACACAACAAAGAATGAAAAAATAATATCCAAAATACATAAAAACTTATCCCAAGATGTTGATGTTCCAGACTTTTTGAACAAATGGGAAACAGAATTAAATACAAAATTCCTCCAAGAAGTAATCCAAATAATTCTAGGGAACATTCACTCCCTCACTACTTCGGTGAGGTATCAAGAATTAAACTACAAAATAGTCTCAAGATGGTATAAAACTCCAATTATATTAAATAAAATAAACAGCTCAATTTCCCCCACTCTGCTGGAGATGTGGATCTGAACTAGGTACCCTGTCACATATCCAGGTGAAATGCTCAAAAATCCAAAATTACTGGGAAAAAATTAGAGACCATATTAAAAAGGTGACCAATACGGAAATACCCTTATCTTCCGAATTCATTCTCCTCAACTTAGATCCCTCAAAGTCACTCCTTAGGAAAAATTCTCTGTTACCACAAATAGTTAATGCTGCTAAAATAGTCATAACAAGACATTGGAAGAGTGAAGAGCCACCTTCATTTAAAGAATGGATCAGAGAGACAGTCCAGACAGGTACACTTGAAAAAATCAGACTGTCAAAAATCAAACATGGAAAAGATTTAAATGACTGGGAGGTTTGGCTAAATGCATCGTTATCATACTAAGAAGTTAGTTGAAAAGTTGCGTCTGATCAGCATGCAATGAGAAGTCTCATTTCGATAAAAAAAAAAAACAGAAAACTTAGCAGGTTTTATTTTTCTTCTTTGTCTTTGCTCCTGTTGCTCCCCCTTTCTTACCTTACTCTCTCACGTATTATACCCCTATATTCTTCCTCATAATTCTCCCCCCATCCCCTTCCACCTTCTTGTTCTTACATCCCCTATTCTTTATTCATGAAACCACCTGACAGTGTTATAAGTTGTTAATATACTTAAAGATTTTTCTGAATCCACATTGTCATAATTTGTAAGAAAGTGTCATGATGGTTCCCTACCCATCTATGTTATATTCTAAAATGTTAAATAAAGAATTTAAAAAAAAAAAGAGTATCCTGAGTCTGTTTATTTCAATGACTCCCCAGCAGATAATCCTGGTTTGCACAATGGTCTTATCACAGGTATGGCTTGCACACCCAAACTCCACGTACCCAGCCAGGATCACCATGACCTACTCCTCCCCCTTGCTCTGTGGAGGTGGCCGGGGCGTGGACCACTGGAGGAGGACTGATGAGCTTACCAATTTTGGCCATCCCCACAACCATCCAGCTGCCAGACATCCCTTACCTGCACATTGGATGGGGTCGTGAGAATCAATTTACACCAACTCAAGCAAATGGCTTAAGGCCAACACGATAATCCATCTTTAAACTCACCGTCTGACATCAGGTCACAGTTGGGCGGCCTCTTACACCTTAGATCATTGTCTTATTCCATAAAAATTCATAGACTCAGTTTCTAATTTAATCTTTATGGCAATTGTTTGTTGGCTTTATCTTCATATGCTCTGCAAAAAAAAAAAGTTCTAGTGATTTTTGGGGAGAATCGGAAGCAATAATTTTTTTAAATAACTTTCATTTCAGCTATCAGTCATTTTCGGTGCAATCATATGCCTAAAGACTTCCTGAAAGCTTGGCAATATTAATAATCTCTCTAGAATAGAATGGATAGAATTAATTTTTTTAGGCCTCTTTCACACGTCCGTGGCTCCGGTACGTGTTTGGTCCGATTCCTCACGTACCGGAGACATAGGCACACGTAGACCCATTAAAATCAATGGGTCTGCGCTCACGTGCATGTTCTGCCATGGACCGTGTGTACGTGTGGAGCATACGTGTGTCCGTGTGCTCCACATGTAGACATGTCCGTTTTTCTCCGGCATCACGGGTGTCACACGGAACGCAAACGGACCACACGGAGGTGTTCCGTGTGACACGCGCCGGAGAAAACACACGTGTCTGAGAAAATAATAAAAACACTTTACTCACCTTCTCCAGCCCTGCTGTCTCTGCCGCTGCTGTCACTTGCTTCAGACCGCTGCTCATTATGCTCATTGCATATTCACTTCACTGCGGCCAGAAGCAGCAGCAGCGGGGAGTCGGCAGGACCGGAGACCAAAGATCAGCACCATGGACAGAAACGCCAGGGACAGGTGAGTAGAAAGTTCCCGTTTTCCATGTGTTATCACGGATAACAGACGTTGAACACATGTGTGCCATAAACACGGCTCACAGAGGGCAAAACGCACCTTTGACACATCCGTGAAAAACGTGCATGGTTTTTCACAGACGTGTGAAAGAGGCCTTAAAGTTTTGTCAGTGGCATTGAGAGCACTTGTCACAATGGAAATGCGGCCTGAGTCTATGGGTTTCTTTGCACCAGTAATCATCGCTAGAGATCAATAGATCCTTTGAGGTTCAAACTCACCGACTGTTGAATTTTTGAATTTTGGATTTTTGGCAGATATATTTGTGTGAATATCAATACTGGAAAGCTTATACAGTATGTGCTTGGAAAATACACATGGGGAAGAGGTGTGAGAGAGGACCATAATAGCTTACACTCTACAGGAGAGTCTTTCCCAATGGCTCTAGACATGGAAAAGGGCTCTGCAGTCCTGCACTCTGAACCGTTGATCTGTGATGTCGCAGGTAATGACCCCCACTGTACAAATTATGATAATCCGCTTTGTCATAGCTGCAGTACATTTTGGAGAGAACAGAGCCGCAACGCAAAATTCCACCTGGTCTTTAATGTTTCAGTACTTTGGGAAATGGTGCCGGGCAAGTTTTGTTTTTGCCAACCCATGAATCAAATCTTGAAATTTTCAAAGTTGCGCTAAACCTCACATTTCAGAAAATTCCATTCCATCATGATCCTATGTGGATTGATCTAATTATTTTTAATCACAATATTTAAAGGGATTAGCCAGGACTTTTTTTTGTATGGGGCTAAGAACATACCGGTAGTTAGTTGCTAACTACCTGCCTGTTCTGCCCTGTAATCATCTCTCGCGGCTCAGGAAACTTTCCTTTTTCCTGTGATCTCATGTCAGCAAACTAGTTCTTTCTCTTCTTGGCTGCTCTGTCAACATGTCACCTGGGCATCACCACCAACATCATACTGATTGACAACTGGTTAGGGAGCAGGTAGTCATCAGTCAATCTGCATAAAATCGGCAGTGATGCAGAGCAGAAGAGAAGGAGCTGCTCTGTCAACAGTAAAGGAAGCAGGAGATTTGGTTGCAAGAGCTGTCTGTGAGTACTCAGAGACGGGAAGAGATTGTTGTAGGGAAGAACAGACAGGTAGTTAGCAGCTATTTGCCAATATGTTCTTAGGCCCAAGGGAAAAAAAAGCCCAAAGACTTAGATAACCCATTTAATTGAATTGGCATCCTCCTCTTCTGTCAGTGTCCAGTGTATCTTCAAAGTTCCCCAATGGTCATTATTATCTTGTAACGCCTCATGTGGGCAAAACAATGATCCTCGAATAATAAACAGGAGGTGAAAAATTATTCCAAACTCACAGTAATATAGAATTTAATGTAATCTTTGAGAAATACCAAAAGGCATTACGTAGAGCAGGGAAATCTCTCTACATCTAAGGCTAGCCTTACTCAAGTGAACTTCTTTTCAGCAGTCTGTATCTGCTGTGCTTTTGGTTTCCTTTATCTTGACCATATAATAGACTCCATTTACACATCAACCTCGCATTGTATCTGCTGTCATGAATGGTAAAAGCTCAATTCAGGGGCTTCCTTGTCCTTCTTCTATTGAAGTTGACCTGAAGACCCATCAGAGGTCTATATTTGGACACAGTAACGAGTAGCGATTCTCACATACAACAGAATTAAGGACTTAAAATAAAACCCATATTTTTGTTTGGACTCATCATTATTGGTTTTTGACCGCTAATATGATTTTTATAGAGAAGGTCCATCAGTAGCATCTTGGAACTCGTAATGAGTGGGGATCACGATCATTTTGTCTCACTCTTGGTGTTTTGTAAGTTTTTAAGCATCGCCCTTTTATCTCACACTCAAGAAAAAGTGTTAATGGAAATGCTTTGACATTGCACTTATTGGGGAAGAAAGCTGTCTGGAGGAACATTTCTCCGAAGGCAAAGGTTTTGTCCTTTTCAATTAGCATCCTAAACCACTAGAGATATTCTGAAGTGTCCAAGATGTATTAACAAGAGTAAGAAATGTTGTATGTCACTGGATGAGAAAAAAAAGTAATTCAGACATGACAAATGCAGAGGTCATCCATTAGATTAATTTCATCGCTTCCTGTTCTGCTTATGAAGCTAAATACATATAATTTGATTTTACAATGAGTAATATAAAGGACATCATTGGTGTGTGGGGCATATAAAGCACAATATCTGTAGGATGTTTTTTATGTGTTATAAATTATCATATTTTCTTGCTCTCCAACTTTACGGTAGTGTACGTTTAGTGATGGGCGGACCTACAGATACCCTGGATCGCCGAGTCCAACCGGGTTAAAAAACAAAACCGGAACAGTTCCGGTATTAATCCCAGATATCTGGCCGGACTCTGGTCCCAATATAAAGCTGGTGTCACACATAACGACGACGACAACGACGTCGCTGCTACGTCACCATTTTCTGTGACGTTGCAGCGACGTCCCGTCGCTGTCGCTGTGTGTGACATCCAGCAACGACCTGGCCCCTGCTGTGAGGTCGCCGGTCGTTGCTGAATGTCCAGCTTCATTTTTTGGTCGTCACTCTCCCGCTGTGACACACACATCGCTGTGTGTGACAGCGAGAGAGCGACGAAATGAAGCGATCAGGAGCCGGCACTGGCAGCTGCGGTTAGCTGTAACCAGCGTAAACATCGGGTAACCAAGGGAAGACCTTTCCCTAGTTACCCGATGTTTACGCTGGTTACCAGCCTCCGCTCTTGCTGCCAGCGCCGGCTCCTGCACTGTGACATGTGGCTGCAGTATGCATCGGGTAATTAACCTGATGTATACTGTAGCAAGGAGAGCAAGGAGCCAGCGCTAAGCAGTGCGCGCGGCTCCCTGCTCTCTGCACTGACATGTAGCTGCAGCACACATCGGGTTAATTAACCCGATGTGTGCTGCAGGAGAGCAAGGAGCCAGCGCTAAGCGCGGCTCCCTGCTCTCTGAACTGTGACATGTAGCTGCAGCACACATCGGGTTAATTAACCCGATGTGTGCTGCAGGAGAGCAAGGAGCCAGCGCTAAGCGCGGCTCCCTGCTCTCTGAACATGTAGCACAGCGACCTTATGATCGCTGCTTCTGCTGTGTTTGACAGCTAAGCAGCGATCATAACAGCGACTTACAAGGTCGCTGTTACGTCACCGAAAATGGTGACGTAACAGCGACGTCGTTGTCGCTGTCGTTTAGTGTGACACCAGCTTAAGTCTATGGGGACCCGAATCAGGTGCTTAAAAAAGCTGGTAGAAGAGATAGTGGGATTGGAGCAAGTGCTTCATAGTTACCAGTCTCTACAGATGAGGTCACTCTGTTCAATAAGGTCACCTGAGGTCAGGTTGCCTGCAATCACATGTGGAGGATTGTGGAAACCTCCAGCTGTGACCGCAAAAAAACCTGAGTGACATCACTGCTCATCGCTGTGGTTCAGACTCTGCCTGAAGCTCACAGCGGATCGTATTCTATGCCCACATGCTATTTCTTCAGATGTAGCAGGCCCAGAATCGTCATAGCACCTCATGTGGATTACATCAGACCTGTGTGATTTTGGAGTTAATAAAGGGGTAAAAGAGAAATTTTTTTGCATTTTATTTCAAATAAAGGATTTTTTTGGTGTTTGTGTTTATTTTCACTTACAGATTAGTAATGAAGGGTCTTATAGGTGCTTCTCATTTCGAATCTAGAGCTTAGCGGTAGCTGTGAGCTGTATTAACCATATATTACCCCAAATGCCACCACACCAAGGTAATCAAGATGAGCCGGGTAAAGTTCCGGGATTGTCGCATGTAATGAATGTGACAATCCCGGGTGGCTGAGAGCTACTATTTTTAGGAAGGGCCTCCCCAGTCTGAGAATTCCAGCTCCCAGTTGTCAGCTTTATCATGGCTGGGTATCAAAATAGGGGGGAACCGCACACCATTTGTTTTTTTTTTATTATTTAAATAATGATAAAGAAAAGCCACATGTGGTTCTTCCTATTTTGATACACAGTCAAGAAAATGCTCATGGCTGGGGGCTGCAGCCTGCAGCTATATGCTTTATCATGGCTAGGTATCAAATATGGGGGGAACTTATGCCAATTTTAAATTAGTTTATTTATTTATTTTTACACCAATCTAGATGTAGACAACGTGTGTGATTGAAAGCAGTGGGGGCGCTGTCTGATTGCAACCAATCAGAGACTGCCAGGTGAGCGGGGTAAGCAGTGCATATGCATGAAAATAATGAGTGGCCCTGGAAGTAGAGTGTGTGGCCCCGAAAGCAGTGTACAGCCACATGGGGACTAGTAAGTTTGAAGCGCTTGCTTTATTCTTATTATTGTTGTTTTTTTGTTATTTTTTTTTCTTTGATTTTCTTTTATTATTTGGGTGGCCGGATCCAAATCGTTACTGGGAGTTCCCCGAGAACTCCGGGCCCGAGGTCGGTCCCTGGGTTCTGTTGAACCCGCGTGGATGTGGTCTTTTACAGTTTGGGTCTGTACATCACTATACAGGATGAAAGATCAACCATCTAATGGGTGATTCCATTTTTGTTCCAAAATTTGAAAAAAGTGCAAATTTTATTATGCAAAGTTTTCTACCTTATATGACATGAATATTGATGATATTCCATTTTTTTTTTAAATTTTTTAAATGAAGCACCCGCTCATACCCAAAATTAACTAGAAGAATAGCCATCTACATCAGTTTATATGGACTAACAAAGTACTATCAATGTCCATATATAATGAGGTGCTATCTACCTACTTCTCAGTCAACATTTTCTTCTTTCGACTATGGCTGAGCACTTCAGGCCATTGAAGGCTCCCCGGGTGTTCCTTTTCTTGAGAAATACGGTAGGGGTTTCATTTTTTCCTGAATTTAGCAAAGGTGCTGCTCCTATTAATTCCTCTCTTTCTTTTTGCACACTGCAAGCTCTGACCCTAGCTGTCTATGTTACTAATAATCTGCCTTTGCTGACACTAAGATCCCTCCATACACATTAGACTAACCAGCAAAACACACCAATTTCATTGGTTTGGCCAACAATCTAATGTGTATGGGGTCCACGGAAAGATTTTTGTCGGGAAGATAAGGGTAAGATGATAATAACATTTAATCATTTTTATAGCACTATTAATTCCTCAGTATTATACACACATCAGCATCACTGTCCCCATCGGGGCTCACATTCTAAATTGCCTATTAGTATGTTTTTTGGAGTGAGGGAGGAAACTGGAGGAAACCCACGCAAACGTGGGGAGTGTGACGCCCTGGCAAAACCAGGTAGTCACAGTTAGGCCCCTACACAACAGCGTTCCCTCATTTGGAAACACACAGCCAACCAGAAAACCCTAGTCACTCCCCCTTTGGGAAAGATAGATGTCGCGGGCGGAGGGGATGCCGCTGCTGCACTCTCGCTAACGCTCGGGTCCGGCGCTGCTGCAGCTGCTGCTGCTCGGCGGCTCGAGCGGTGGGCCGGATCCGGGGACTCGAGCGGCGCTCCTCGCTCGTGAGTGAAAAGGGTGGTTGGATTGGGGGATTTAGTCCGTGACGCCACCCACGAGTTGTGGTGAAGATGAGCACCACCGCTGCTGGTGACGGGGATCCCGGGAGCGATGGTAGGGAGCAGCTGGGATGTTGTTTTCCCCCTCCGTGGGTAGGGGTCGATGGTCCCGGGGCCCGGTGGTATGACGGGGAGACAGGGCAGGTGAGGTGCAGGGTTGCAGGGACAGCGCGGCGCGGTGCCGGATGGCACTGTTGTACTCACTCAGCAAGAGATGCACAAAGTCTCCGGTAAACCAAACGGCTGGATGGATGGGTCCCGCAGCCAGCTGCTGTGTCTCTCCCCGTACAGGTGATGTCGGCTGTCTTTCCCTGCACCTTTGTGTACTGTCTTGACTACGATAGATCCCCAACGGTAGTCCGCTCCCCGGTGTATGGATACCGGAGGAGCCCGTTTGTCCGCAGCGCTGGCCCTTGGGTCTCTAGCCTTAGGCGGTAGCTGTATACCCTCACAGTCCAGACGGTAGCCTTCTAATGGGTCTTTAGCTGTTAGGAAACCCCTGGGGTTCCTGTCACACTCGGATTTGACTGTTGACGGCGACTCCAAGCCTAGTCGGGGTCCGATGGCCCTGCCTGTGTGTGCTGGCTTCACTTCGCTCCCCGGTCGGTACCAGCGGGCCACCGCCTGACCCCGGTCCTATGGTTCCGCGTCGATTCACCACTCCTGCAGACGGCCACCACCGTCTGCCAACCTTGTTGTCAGTGCCTGGGGCACAAACCCAGACACTCTTCACTTTACTCCTCTCACTTCAACCTCCAGGACAAATCTGTCACTTTTCCCGCCTCCAGGCCTGTGAACTCCTTGGTGAGTGGGGCCAACCGCTTGGCTCCGCCCCACCTGGTGTGGACATCAGACCCTGGAGGGAGGCAACAAGGATTTTGTGTTTGGCTAATGTTACTGTCTGGTGGGGATGGGTGTGTTTGTGTGTTACCTGTGACGACGTTGCTAGTCCAGGGCGCTACATAGACACACCAGTGGGCGTGAACAGGCAGTTGGGACACGCCCACCCAAGGGTCCAGACAGCCCGGGGCGGGAAAACAAGCAGAGAAGTTTAGGAGTTCAGTTTGGAGAGGAGTGTGGGTTGGAGCTAAGTGTAGCTCCAGCCGTGAAGTTCAAGTTGAACGGTACCAGGGTAGGAGCCCTGGTGCCACTGGCTAGGAGGCAGACGGTGGTCTCCGTCAGCAGGAGATGGGAAGATGGCTCGCTGGGACCGAGAGGGACCGGGACAGGGTTGTAGCCCGCTGGGACCAACCCGGGAAACCGACCCAGAAACCAGAGCACAAAGGGGGGTACATGGACCCTGAAGCCAGGACCAGAATCAAGTGGCACTGGTTAATTAACCAATTGAGGCCAGGACTAGAGGTCCTGTCCCACCCAAAGTCCCTCATAGAAGACAACAGCCCACCGATTAGGGATAAGAGGTCACCGCCAGGGCCCATAGATCCCATGGGCCAGCGTCTACGGGCACGGCTTCTTAGGCCACATCCAGCCGGGAGCGGACTCCTGAGTTTCACACTAGGAAACTCCTCCTTACACATAGCAGTGAAGGAAAAGGATAGAGACCACCAGCCGGGTGAGGGACCAGAACTCAACCGGCCGCGGCACCGGCCACCATCCCCTTGGTTTACTAGAGACTTGTGTGTTTTACTAACTGTGAGTATACCAGCACCCCCTGCGGTCGCCATCCCTTGCACCGAGCCACCGGGTCCCGGGGCCACCATCCCTACCCACGGAGGGGTTAACAACTTGCTGCACAGTATCTCCCCTGGGTGCCCCATAACAGCAGCGGTGGTGTCCCACCTCACCACACACCGTGGGTGGCATCACAAACTTATTATGGCCCAGCCCGTACATCTACAGCCCCCCATTTATTCGGCATGTCCGCGAGACCCCCGGGTCTGGAGACCCTCGAGCCACCACACCGGAAGGTCCAGGCCCGAGCAGCGCTGGCTGCTGGCACGGGGGCGGCACAGGGAGAACATACAAACCCCTGCAGATGTTGTCCTTGGTGGGATTTGAACCCAGAACACCAGTGCTACAAGACTGCAGTGCTAACCACTTAGCCACTGTGCTGCCCTGCAAGGCAATCTACTATTCTGGTATTACAGTATGATTGTTTAGACTTCACCAATGCACGAGATATATTACTCTATAGAATTTAGAATTTAACCATTGACACACAGGATAGCGCCTAGTTGATATAGGGGGGTCAAGACACTTGTTTCCCTAACCCTTTTCATTTGTGAAGAGGCTGCTTCCATATTTACATTTCCAGTGAAGCATTTCTTGGACTATAAGCCTCCTTATGCCAACTCCATTTTATCCACATAGAGAAACTTTACCCATAGCCTGTCAAAGGCTTCTCATCCAGCCAACTACCGTAGTTCTCCTGCTTTGCATTGATGAGGGGAAAAAGACCAAAACCATTGTGTACAAATGTAGTTTCTTGTCTGGCTGTATATCCTAAGACCTACTCTTTAAAGCATCAATAATATTGACTAAGGGTGGCTTTACATGTTGCGATATCTGGCCCGATATCGCTAGCATGCGACCCACCCCCAACGTTTGTGCGAAACGGGCATATCGCTGCCTGTCGCGCACAAAATCCGGCACCCCCGTCACACATACTTACCTGCATAGCGACGTCGCTGTGACCGGCGTACTGCCTCCTTTCTAAGGGGGCGGTCCGTTCGGCGTCTCAGCGACGTCACTATGCGGCCGCCCAATGAAAGCGGAGGGGCGGAGATGAGCGGGATGTAACATCTCGCCCACCTCCTTCCTTCCGCATTGTGGACGGAGGCAGGTAAAGAGATGATCCTCGTTCCTGCGGCATCACATGTAGCGATGTGTACTGCCGTAGGAACGAGGAACAACTTCGCCCCTGTGACAGCAGCGATAACTGGCAGCGGACCCCCATGTCAACGAGGAGCGATTTTGGACGTTTTTGCAATGATCCAAAATCGCTCCTAGGAGTCACACGCTACGACATCGCTACAGCGGCCGGATGTGCGTCACAAAATCCGTGACCCCAACGAGATCGCTGTAGCGAAATCGTAGCGTGTAAAGCCCGCTTTAAGATTGCTAGTTCCAACAGATGACACTAGCATCCCTGCTATTTTCGTCTGTGAAAAGGCAAGTTACATACTGTATGAACAATATGTATACTTTTACTTCCAAAATTCTGTGTGTGGTCCATATGAAATCATTGCTGCCGGGGAAAACGGACATGTCACTGAGTGGAGCACACGGACACGCGTCTACTCCACACGAGCACATGTCCATGAGAAAACAGAGATGTGAGCACAGACCCATTGATTTTAATGGGTCTGCGTATGTCCATGTCTCCGGTACGTATGAAAACGGACGTCATACATACCGGAATCACGGACGTGTGAAGGAGGCCTTATACAGAGTGATGGGAAAAAAAATTGTTGGGCGCTTGGTCTCCTAATATTCATGCCATCTGTTGCCAATGGTGAATATTTTGGGATAAAGATCTGGAAATTATTTTCTGAACATATTCATACCCTCCTTATGAAAGCTAAGGGGCAAATAATCCTTTAAAGCAATGCCAAACCCATAGGAAGTCCAGCAAATCCACTTATTTTCTGGGCCTATGACTATGTAGCATTTTTTTTACCAAAACAAAAATATAATTGTTGCTAAAAGAAATAAAAATGTGAGTCACACAATAAACTCTACGGATTTGTTAACGGAAACTAAGTGGTACATAAGCTGTTAAAGTGACAATTTCCATAAGCTTTTACTAATTACTAGCTGCAATTTTTGGCCAGTATGAGTTTTTTTCCTAAGCATTGAGGCCTAAACTATAGGATTCCTGTTTATGTTTGGTTGTTGAGTATGTTACTATATCTTATTGTACATATGATCACAATTAACGGATCGATGTAACATCTTTGGCCAGTTCGATAATTATGACTTGGGGATTGGGGAATTTTATAGCTTTCACAAAGGCTGGAATAATAACATGAAAATTGCAAGTTTATAGATACAACAAGAGGATAATCGCTTCTTAAGTGCATGCCGTCCTAAAATCAATGATACATTCTTTGTTCTTGAAACCGCGATATAATTGAAACCAGTGTTTCGAGAAACCATTTGGCACTTATCTTGATTAATGTGTTTAATTGTTGATAAGAGTGAAAAGTTACATGATAGAGCGTGTTAAATGTCTACTAGCCGACAGAGCACAAACATGACCCGACGGTGCAATCACACGGTGTTCCCTTTAAGGATTAGGACTAATTAATTGAGAAGAGTAGAATGATATCCTGATTGTGAGCATTGTGTACTCTATGCCTTAATGCAATGTGTTATGTGTTTTTCTACTTCTTGGCTGAGAATTATTCTTTTTCATTTCTTAAGGAATTTTCTTTAAGGCCCCGTCACACGCAGCGATATCGCTAGCGATATCGCTTGCGAGCATATCCGCCCCCGTCGTTTGTGCTTCATGGGCAAATCGCTGCCTGTGGCGCACAAACTCGTTCGGAGCCGTCACAGGGACTTACCTGCCTAGCGACGTCGCTGTGGCCGGCGAACCGACTCTTTTCTAAGGGGGTGGTTCGTGCTGCATCACAGTGGCGTCACTAAGCGGCCGTCAAATAGAAGCGGAGGGACGGAGATGAGCGGCCGTAACATCCCGCCCACCTCCTTCCTTCCTCATTGCCGGCGGCCGCAGGTAAGCTGTAGTTCGTCGTTCCTGCGGTGTCACACGTAGCGATGTGTGCTGCCTCGGGAACGACAAACAACCTGCGCCCTCAACAATCAACGATTTTTTGAAAATGAACGACGTGTCAATGATGGATGATTTGGTGAGTATTTCCCCTTATTAACGGTCGTTCGCTGGTGTCACACACAACGACGTCGCTAACGATGTCGGATGTGTGTCACGGAACCCGTGACCCCGGCGATATAACGTTAGATATGTCGTTGCGTGTGACGGGGCCTTTAGTCTTATATATTTTTATTTTTAAATTTCATATGATATTTTAAAGCTGTTTTGAATTTCTGTCAAAACGAGGGGTAGACTTAAAGGGAATGGCCAAGGAAAATAAGTTATTACCTATCCACAGGGTAGATGATAACTTGCTGATCGGTTGTTGTCCAATTGCTTGGACCTGCACTGATCGGCAGATGAGAAATTTTTATCCCCGATGGTGCACTTTTATCCTTGTTACAAATTGGAGCAGCACGTGGGACACATGTAATGGGAGTCCGGGACCACAGACACAAAATTGTTAACCAAAACCGACTAGGGCAAGCCGCCCACTAAGCAGCATTCCGAAGTACGTTGAAATCCTTTATCCCCTATACAGGGATCTGGATTTACTGCAAGGTCCAGGAATTTGTTGTCTATGGAAAGGCTGCAGTCCAGAGATGGGGATAGTTGCCAGGCAGGGTCAAAACCAGGAAGTCAGCAAGGTGCGCTCACCAGAGCTATTGTACTGACTCCACCTCTATCACCGCCACCACCCATCGTGGGAATGTGACGGTGCCTGGTGACGGGAGAAGAAACCACAACCGCAGACTCTGGTAGAGACTTGACAATGCCCGACCGTTGATTCCTTCAATATCTCTGGAGTTTCTAGAAATAGCTGAGAACAGCTCCCCATAGGGAGTAAATGGCGAATAGGGAATAAATGGAGTAGCAGTTGAACATTGTGCACTGTTCTCACTTCTGACAGGGATAAAAGTTCCCCATTCTTCCAGTCGGTGGCCTAGTAGTTGACCCCCACCAATCAATAAGGTATCACCTATCGTCTGTATTGGTAAAACTTGTTTTCCTTGAGTAACCACTTTAAAATTAAAGTTGCATGTTTTCCTGTGCAGTACCTTCTGTCAACGTTATTACCTCCATACAGTACATGGATTGATAAGAAAAAATGTATTGGATGGCACTCATCATTGTGTAAAATATAGTATAGAGCTTATAATTAGGCACTCTATGGCAGGGGTGGGGAACCGCCAGCCCGCGATGACCTTTTCTGAGACCCCCGGTAGATTCCCAGGCACCACAGTGCTTGAGTGGCAGCTGCATCTTGCCTCTCCAGGGCTGTGTGTGCCCCTCCAGCCACCCCAGGCCTGTGTGTGCCCCTCCAGCCTCCCCAGGCCTGTGTGTGCCCCTCCAGCCTCTCCAGGCCTGTGTGTGCCCCTCCAGCCTCTCCAGGCCTATGTGTGCCCCTCCAGCCTCTCCAGGCCTGTATGTGCCTTTCAGCCTCCCCAGGCCTGTGTGTGCCACTCCAGCCTCCCCAGGCCTGTGAGTGCCTATCAGACTCTCCAGGGCTGTGTGTGCCTTTCAGCCTCCCCAGGCCTGTGTGCGCCCCTACAATCTCCCCAGGCCTGTGTGTGACCCTACAATCTTCCCAGGGCTGTGTGTGCCCCTCCAATAAAGAAAGGATTTTACGCAATTGGGTATGCCACCCAATACATTTTTTCTTCTCAATCCTTGTATTGTACACTGCTCTATTGCGACATTCTCCCTATACCCCCATCTTACCTCTCTTTTGACCAGATATTTTTGAATCTTTAGTGCAAAACTGCCTCTGACTTTTTGGGTTATTACCCCCATAGGGAGTACAATTAACCATGTCATAGAGTGCCTAATTATAAGCTTCAAACTATATAGTAGTACCATATTCTATGGTGGTCTCAACCTGGCCGACCATCTGTGGTGCCCTTGCAATGAATTTCAATCTCCAAGGACTGTTCGAATAGAAAGTCTACAAAAAATGATTTTTTTATGACTGGGGCCTTAACTAACTTTTCTGCTCCAGAAGAGCACTATAATGATCGTATCCATGATCGGGCTCTGTAAGATGAAGAAGAAATTAAAAGGAAGCCTCTGCATTTTTCAGTTTGGGAGGAAATGCCCATTAATAAGGAACAAAATCAGAGCACAGCCATTATCACACACGTTTCATTTGCTGTCTTTTTTAATTTTGGACACTGAAAACCAGAAATGACAGAACTAATTTACATCACTATAGAGTGTTAGTCATTATGTTCCCCTGAACTGTTCTTCAGTTACTATAAGTGTCTGGAGTTTACATAAAAGTTTCTTCTGTTCCATTGAATTAGCGATTAGGAAAATACATAAACTGGTCTGAAATATGACGGATCGCGCCACGACATATATTACATCATTCACTACTATGTCAGAAAGACTTCAGAAATAATGACTTGCAGGTCTGTTAATAAACAACTTGTGGGACTTCAAAAAGCAGCATGGAAATGTTTGTTACGCACACAGTAAATAGTAGCTGATTGCAGAAGTGTAACTAGAGTATGAAGGGCCCCTGTGCAAAATTGGGACCTGCCCCCCCCCCATATGGTGGTCAGATCTACGGTTCCTTGTAACATTCTAAGAGGAGTGTCACACACAGCGACAACGACAACGACGTCGCTGCTACGTCACCATTTTCTGTGACGTTGCAGCGACGTCCCGTCGCTGTCGCTGTGTGTGACATCCAGCAACGACCTGGCCCCTGCTGTGAGGTCGCCGGTCGTTGCTGAATGTCCAGCTTCATTTTTTGGTCGTCACTCTCCCGCTGTGACACACACATCGCTGTGTGTGACAGCGAGAGAGCGACGAAATGAAGCGATCAGGAGCCGGCACTGGCAGCTGCGGTAAGCTGTAACCAGCGTAAACATCGGGTAACCAAGGGAAGACCTTTCCCTGGTTACCCGATGTTTACGCTGGTTACCAGCCTCCGCTCTTGCTGCTAGTGCCGGCTCCTGCACTGTGACATGTGGCTGCAGTATGCATCGGGTAATTAACCCGATGTATACTGTAGCAAGGAGAGCAAGGAGCCAGCGCTAAGCAGTGCGCGCGGCTCCCTGCTCTCTGCACTGTGACATGTAGCTGCAGCACACATCGGGTTAATTAACCCGATGTGTGCTGCAGGAGAGCAAGGAGCCAGCGCTAAGCGCGGCTCCCTGCTCTCTGAACTGTGACATGTAGCTGCAGCACACATCGGGTTAATTAACCCGATGTGTGCTGCAGGAGAGCAAGGAGCCAGCGCTAAGCGCGGCTCCCTGCTCTCTGCACATGTAGCACAGCGACCTTATGATCGCTGCTTCTGCTGTGTTTGACAGCTAAGCAGCGATCATAACAGCGACTTACAAGGTCGCTGTTACGTCACCGAAAATGGTGACGTAACAGCGACGTCGTTGTCGCTGTCGTTTAGTGTGAACCCAGCTTTAATCTTGTAAACACATAAGTGTTGCCCTAATCCCCCTTCATTATGTAGTAATGTTCCCCTTCCTTTTAATGTGTTCTTTACTGGTAAATATGCCCTCATCGTGGTCTACCTGGTCTATATGTCTCCCATCCTGGTATATATATCCCCTATGCTGGGTCTCTCCTTGGTAATGTGTTCTTCCTCATGGTATGTATGTCGCGGGCGGAAGAGGAGACGCAGCGCTCTCCCTACTGCTCGGGTCCGGCCGCTGCTGCTGCTGCGGCCTGCTGCTGCTCGGTGGCTCGAGCAATGGGCCGGATCCCGGGGACTCGAGCGGCGCTCCTCGCCCGTGAGTGAAAAGGGGTTTTGGATTTGGGGATTTATATTGTCCATGACGCCACCCACGGTTGTGGTGATTTTGGTGGACACCACCGCTGCTCTGTATGGGTATCCCGGGAGCGGTGACAGGGAGCAGCTTTGTTGTTATTTCTCCCCTCCGTGGGTAGGGGGTGGTTGTCCCGGGGCCCAGCGATGAGATGGGGGATGAGGGATGGCAGGCCCGGTGCGGGGCTTGGTGAGGTGCAGGGTCACGGGGGCAGCGCTGTGCCTCACGGCACGGTGGTACTCACTCAGCCTGAGACGGTGACACAGTTCTCGGTAAAACACACGGCTGGACAGACGGTTCCCATGGACGGCTGCTGTTGTTTTTCCCCGGTAGTTAGCTGTGACTGTCCCTTTTCCTGCACCTAAGTCAATGTTGGTAGCGATGGGTTCCCACCGGTAACCCGCTCCCCGACCTGGACATTGGGCCGGAGGAGCCCCTCTTTGCCCGCAGGCGCTGGCCCTGAGAAACTGGTGCCTTGGCGGTGACGGTGTCTCTCGCATACGGTTGGACTGTTGCCTTCAATTGGGACTTAGCTGTTTGGAGACCCAGGAGGTCCCCTTCACTGACAGATTTGGCAAATTCACGGCGACTCCTAGCCTTGCCGGGATCCGAAAGGCCCCTGCCAATGGTGCTGGCTTCTCCTTGTGTACCGGTCCGGTACCGCCGGGCCACCACCCGTCCACGGTCCTTTCGGCAACTCCGATCAGCCTCCACTGCAGATGGTCACCACCGTCTGCTAACCTTGCTGTCTTAGTCCGGGGCACACACCCGGACCAACTTCAGGCTTTCCAAACTGTCACTTTCTCCTTCACTTCAACTCCTCTCACTTGCTCCTCTACCACTTCACTCCTCAACTCATCTGCCTGGTTTTCCTGCCTCCAGGACTGTGAACTCCTTGGTGGGCGGAGCCAACCGCCTGGCCCACCCCCTGGTGTGGACATCAGCCCCTGGAGGAAGGCAACAAGGATTTTAGGTTTAGCTTTGGTGTACCTATCTGGGGTGTATGGTGTGGTGATGTCATTACCTGTGACCCCTGGCTTGCCCAGGGCGTCACATATACATCCTTCATCCTAGATCTTTTCCTGGTAAATATGTTCCCCATCCTCATATATATGTCCCCATCCTCAGCCCCTTCCTGGTAAATATGTCCCCCATTCTGGTATATATGTCTCCCATCCTGATATATGTCCCCCATTCTCAGCCATTTCCTGGTAAATATGTCCCCCATTCTGGTATATATGAGTCACATCCTGATGTATGTCTCACATCCTGTGCCCCTTCCTGGTAAATATGCCCCCTATCCTGGTATATATGTCCCCATTGTGAGCCTCTTCATGGTAAATATGTCCCCCATCTTGGTATATATGTCCCCTTCCTGAGCCCCTTCATGGTAAATTTGTCCCCCATCTTGATATATATGTCTCCATCCTGAGCCCCTTTATGGTAAATATTGTCCCCCATCCTGATATATGTCCCTCATTGTGGGCTTCTTTCTGCAAAATATGTCCTCTATCCTTATTTAGTATCGAGTGTGAACAACTCGCAAAGAAATCCCTGTACTTACAGGGCTTGGCTGTTATCACTTATTTTATTAGTGGTTATCTGAGGAATGTTCTGCTGCACTGAATGCACTTAGGCAAACCATCAAGATCTGCTGCTGGCAGCTCCCTTTGTTATTGCCGACAGATGACATCTTAAATGTGCTAAATGGGAGAAAAGTCTGTAGACACCGCAGGCCATGGTAGCATATTTAAGTTCCATATTTGGTTCGCAGTATCAAGGGCAACGTATTACCTGGTGTTGTGTTGAAATGCAGCTCCTGTGACACTTCGGGAAAATGGCCGTAACACTTCTTCCAAAACTAAATCATTGAAACACCGAGCTGTTAGTGTACCTGGAATGAAGATTAGAGGAGTTCAGTTACCATTCAGTATGCTACCCCACAACATAGTCCTTAATGTTAGATTCTCTCATGAAGTCTTCACCAAGGCACTGCCCATGTGATCTCAATTCCAATCATTAAGTACTTGAAGGGGTAATGAAAGTGACATGAGTCCATCTTTTGTCTTGGATGCAATGATAGCTGGAGATTGGCTAGTCTTCACTTAAGGCTCTACATTGATTTGATTGTAGAGCCTGTGATACGGCCATTTCTCCGGAGTATCCCAGGAGTTGTTTTTCAACACAACACCTCATGTTTCTCGTGCTACTGTGGGCAGCCTGTGTGGCCTAAACTTGCTGCCATGGCCTACAGCATCTCCGGATTTACACAACTGCTTTCAGTGTGGTTGAACATTTCTCAGACAACCGATAGTAATATCATTGATAACATGCGATGGAGTGCAAGTGCGTGTATTTCTACATGTGGCGCTCATACTCGTTACTGAATAAATCAAGATGTTTCGAAAATTTTGTTTCAATCTTTTCATTATTTGTATATCAGTAACATCTCTATACGACTCGTGATTTCCATAATTCCGTAACCTTCCTTTCTTGTTGTTTCAATTAAGTGTGTATATGGCTTATATGATTGAGGTGTTCAACATGGCCTCTCACATATTGTATCTTAATTATTAAGATTACCAGAGAGCTAAGTACTTTATACTTCAGGTGGAGCTTCCATATTAAAATACAAGTATCCTCCAGAGTTATGTCAATCTTGTCCACCCAGCCAGTACCTGATCTGTACTACTAAGGAGCAAGAACCTACCACATTGACTAGTGTTTGGCTTTTAATTCGCCGAGTATCATGGCGACATCAGACGCTGTTCAGACCACGGACTCTGACACTCCACAATATGTTTTCTCTGGTGCTTCTGAGTTGCACAGGTTGGCTCAGGCGTCGACCAGCTGTGTGCTCATTAGTGATCGAGCTAGAAGGAGTTAATTTCTGCTAGTTTTCTGGTTACCTTTTGGATCACATGTTGAGGGAGACCTGTCACAGTTAGTCCCACCCTTTTTAAGATGGAGGAACTTGTCTTCTCATGCTGACTATAGCTTTTGCTTATCTGGTCTGTGTGCTGTTGGTTTCCAGTTTGGTAATTTACTGTGTGTTGCTTGATGAGCTGTATAATTGCTCCTGTCATCTGGTTATTTCCTCCCTGCTCTATATTTTTGTCCTTATCATTTGTTGTCTGATAACTCTGTGTGAGCATGGTGTGTGATAGAGTTTTGGTTTCTTCTGTTTGTCCATATCTTTGGGTTCAGCCACTCCTATCCCAGTACTCCCCTGGGGTGAGGAGGAGGGGGTATTAGATCAGGGTCGACCAGGAGCAGGGCAAGGAATGCGGCCCAGATATCGTTACCAATAGGCATATCTCTGGGAGTAGGGACAGCTAGGGCCCCCTTAGACTGATAGCCAGTTTAGGAGCCCTGATCTCCTGCTATCCCCTCACAGCCGGTAACACAGCCGCTCTGAATGATAGGAAGCTGTCAGTCAGTGCGTGGGGGGGGGGTCAGCTACTGCTCTCCATACACAAAGTAGTGACGGATCCTGTGCTGACACTGATCCCGTAACTGAACCCGACCGCTGTTATGTTGATTATAATTAGGGTTCAATATGCAGGTGCTGGGCAGGTTTCAAACTCTATTAACCTGCAGATTAACCCCATATCTGCAGGTTAATAGCGCCTTTACCAATGTAAGGTTCCCTTTAAAAATCTACACTTTTAATGGCTCTCTTCCATAAAAATAAGCTCTACATACATTCACATTACGAGGAAAATAAAAGTGGTGATGTTCTGACATGTTAGGTTTTCCAGACATAGAACACAACATGCATTTCTAAGTTCTAGGTAATAAATCAAGATCCTGAAACGGAAAGGGAAATTAAATTTTTTTTTTTTACACCAGGAGAATTTCATTTATTGACTTACAGTAAATCATCTAGAAACAAACAAAATGAGTAGTTTACCTCTCATTTTGGCTCATCATATCCAGATATCAGGAAAAACTTTCTGACAGTGAGGGCAGTCAGAAAGTGGAACAGGCAACCACGGGAGGTAGTGAGGGCAGTCAGAGAGTGGAACAGGCTACCACGAGAGGTAGTGAGGGCAGTCAGAGAGTGGAACAGGCTACCACGGGAGGTAGTGAGGGCAGTCAGAGAGTGGAACAGGCTACTACGAGAGGTAGTGAGGGCAGTCAGAGAGTGGAACAGGCTACCACAGGAGGTAGTGAGGGCAGTCAGAGGAGAGTGGAACACGCTACCATGGGAGGTAGTGAGGGCAGTCAGGGAGTGGAACAGGTGACCACGGGAGGTAGTGAAGGCAGTCAGAGGAGAGTGGAACATGCTACCACGGGAGGTAGTGTGGGCAGTCAGGGAGTGGAACAGGTGACCACGGGAGGTAGCGAGGACAGTAAGAGAGTGGAGCAGGCAACCATGGGAGGTAGTGAGGGCAGTCAGAGAGTGGAAGAGGTAACCACGGGAGGTAGTTCGGGCAGTCAGAGAGTAGAACAGGCTACCGCGGGAGATAGTGAGGGCAGTTAGAGAGTGGAACAGGTTACCGTGGGAGGTAGCAAGGGCAGTCCGATAGTGGAACAAGCTACAACTGGAAGTAGTGAGGGCAGTGAAAGAGTAGAGCAGGCTACCATGGGGGATAGTGAGGGCACTCAGGGAGTGGAACAGGCTACCGCGGGAGGTAGTGGGGGCAGTCAGGGAATGGAACAGGCGACCACGGGAGGTAGTGAGGGCAGTCAGAAAGTGAAACAGGCTACCACAGGAGGTAGTGAGGGCAGTCAGAGAGTGAAACAGGCTACCACGGAAGGCAGCGACAGCAATCAGAGACTGGCACAAGCTACTGCGGGAGGTAATGAGGGCAGTCAGAGAGTGGAACAGGCTACCGCGGGCAATAGTGAGGGCTGTCAGAGAGTGGAACCATCTACCATGGGAGGTAGTGCTCTCTCCATCAATGTAAATCTTCAAGTGAAAACAGTATAAACATATAGATGGGATGATTTAAGAAAGCCTGCACTTGCAGGGGGTTGCACGCGATGGCCCTTGAGGTCCCCTCCAACTGTACCATTCTATGATTCTATGATATGAGTGGCGTGAGATGATCAGCTTTGAAGAAAAAAAACATGATTTCTAGACACTCTGTTGGGGGATATTTATGCTATATGTGTCTATGTGTGGTGGTTATAGGCTTACTGAGGGTTTTATAAATCATGATTATACATTGACTTTGTATTGTGAGAAATTATAGTTCTTACATTTACTTAGAGTCAACTAGTGTTTTAAAGTGGGTGTTACAAAGACTGCAGCTCCAGCTCTGGAGACTTTCCGCACACCGGTGCCTTCACATCTCTTAGTTAATTCTGAGTTGGGTATTAAGTTAAGATCCAGGGGTCTTCAACTAAGCAACTTTAAGAGCGTTGTCGAGTAATGTAATGAGATAATCATCTCTTACATGTGTAATATCCTTAGGAATCTCCTTACACTAAAGTATTCTATGGCGAGATGGAAGGAATCGAGTAGGGTTTAAGAGTTTAAGTAGATGTTCCATTAAGATCTAACAATCACAATTTGTCATGCTTGAAGACGTTTCGTTTTAAAACAGAGTTAGATCGCAATCCATGTCTGTATTAGTATTGCATCAGAGGCATCACATTCTCTAATTGGCACGTCTCCATGCTGGCGGCCTGGGAATAACACTGGCACTCTATAGCTGTGCACTGACCTTAAAATGGGCCATCGTTTCGCTGTAAGAGGAGGTCTGTTTTTCAGGGAACGTTGTATCAAGGCTATTTTTATAAATGCACATAATATTATCTTGTATAAATGTTCACTGGTTAATTACATTTGGCTTAATCTTGACTTAAAGGTTCAGTGTGAAAGTTATTGAATATTTTAAGAGTTTTTAAAATTGTTGCTAAAGTTACAAAAACTTTTACATACTCAATGTTTTGTCTAAAGCTATCCATAAAGTTCATGATCAATATAACTGAGAAAGACCCATCAGTAATACATCCATGATAGCAAAACTGGGGTTAAGATGTATCAACAACTGGACAAAATGGAATAATTGGAATTTAATTATTTTTCTGCTTCATTTTCCATTGAATAATTACCTTGATTAGTTATTAAAGCTTTTTTTTCCATGTGCACTAGTTTTTACATGTTTTCCTCTATTTTGTAATCTTTATATAAATGTAAATCTGTTTCAATGGTTATCATGGACTAAAGGGGTCATCAGTACAAAGAAAAAAAGACCCTTTTCTATTCTCAAAGAGTATCACTTGTGTGGATGGGATTAAGAGTTAGCTTTATAAAAAAAAAAACAACTTACTGTTTAAATCAAGTTTTTGTGTAACTTGTATTTTTTTGTTCATATCATGAATTTGTAATATTGCAATTTTGACACTGGCCACTGGAGCTTTTTTTATGCTTATGCTTCTTGTCATTTCAATAAAGGTGCAGTCACACTAAGCAACTTACCAGCGATCCCAACAACGATATGGATCGCTGGTAAGTTGCTAGGAGGTTGCTGGTGAGATGTCACACTGCGACGCTCCAGCGATCCCACCAGCAACCTGACCTGGCAGGGATCGCTGGAGCGTCGCTACACAAGTTGCTGGTGAGCTCACCAGCAACCAGTGTCCCAGCCCCCAGTGCCGCGTGGAAGATGCTGCGCTTGGTAACTAAGGTAAATATCGGGTAACCAACCCGATATTTACCTTGGTTACCACCGCACGGAGCTACACGTGCAGAGAGCAGGGAGCAGCGCACAATGCTTAGCGCTGGCTCCTTGCTCTCCTAGTTACAGCACACATCGGGTTAATTACCCGTTATGTGCTGCAGCTAAATGTGCACAAAGCAGGGAGCAGCGCACAATGCTTAGCGCTGGCTCCTTGCTCTCCTAGTTACAGCACACATCGGGTTAATTAACCTGATGTGTGCTGCAGCTAAATGTGCATAGAGCAGGGAGCAGCGCACAATGCTTAGCGCTGGCTCCTTGCTCTTATAGTTACAGCACACATCGGGTTAATTAACCCGATGTGTGCTGCAGCTACATGTGCACAGAGCAGGAGCCGGCACTGACTGAGAGCGGAGGAGGCTGGTAACAAAGGTAAATATCGGGTAACCAAGGACAGGGCTTCTTGGTTACCCGATGTTTACATTGGTTACCAGCCTCCACAGAAGCCGGCTCCTGCTGCCTGCACATTTAGTTGTTGCTGTCTCGCTGTCACACACAGCGATCTGCGCTTCACAGCGGGACAGCAACAACTAAAGAATGGCCCAGGACATTCAGCAACAACCAACGACCTCACAGCAGGGGCCAGGTTGTTGCTGGATGTCACACACAGCAACATCGCTAGCAACGTCACAAAAGTTGTTCGTTACCAGCGATGTTGCTTAGTGTGACGGGGCCTTAAGAGTTTTCAGCAAACTCCTTATCAGCACAGACAAGGTTAGGATGACAGATAACTTCGTTATACACAGCTGATAGCACAAGATCCACCAATAAGTGATGTCACAGCTGACCTCCATAATGACTTTTGCACATGCATATGCTCATGATATGCTTCAATACAAAATAAGGTAGGTTTGTTTTTCATGAAAAATAAAATCAGAGTCTAAAGAAATCCCTAGTGGTCAAAGTGAAAGCTACAAGATTTATATTTTTTTTTATTTTAAGCATAGTTTGTGATATGGAAAAAAAAGCCAACAATAAAATAATATAAATGTAACATTAAAAAAGTGATTTAAGCATTAGGTATTTTTCTGTTGATAATTTCCCTTTAAGTTTTTTTAAGCTCAAAAGTCAGAACAAAACACTAAATAAAGATGGCGTTACTATTGGGGAAAAAATGGAACATTTTTTAAATTAATCTATCCATCTTTAGGATGTTGTCACATGAACAGATCCCTTTTAGTAACAGCATATTTTAGATACTGCATAACTTTACACTCCATGTGTTCACCATTTACTTTCTGCAAATTTTGATAAAAATTTCCCTTTAGGCTTCCCTAAAGCGGGCTTTACACGCTGCGACATCGCTAATGCGGAGTCGTTGGGGTCACGGAATTTGTGACGCACATCCAGCCGCATTAGCGATGCCGTTGCGTGTGACACCGATAAGCGATTTTGCATCGTTGCAAAAATGTGCAAAATCGCTAATCGGCGACATGGGGGTCCATTCTTAAAAATCGTTACTGCAGCAGTAACGAAGTTGTTCCTCGTTCCTGCGGCAGCACACATCGCTGCGTGTGACGCCGCAGGAACGAGGAATCTCCCCTTACCTGCCTCCCGGCCGCTATGAGGAAGGAAGGAGGTGGGCGGGATGTTACGTCCCACTCAGCTCCGCCCCTCCGCTGCTATTGGGCGGCGGTTCAGTGACGCTTCAGTGACGTCGCTGTGACGCCGCACGGACCGCCCCCTTAGAAAGGAGGCGGTTCGCCCGTCACAGCGACGTCGCCGGACAGGTAAGTATGTGTGACGGCTGTTGTGCGGCACGGGCAGCGATTTGCCCGTGTCGCGCAACAGATGGGGGCGGGTACCCACACTAGCGATATCGAGACCGATATCGCAGTGTGTAAAGTAGCCTTAAGCTTAAATGTCAGCCAAAAAGACTAAATAAAATATCGTTATCCAAAAAAAAAATTAACATATCCATCTTAAGGAAGCTTGTCATATGAAAAGATCACTTTCAGTAATAGAATGTTTTAAATACTTTATAACTTTGCACTCCATGTGTTCACCATTTACTTTCTGCAAATTTTGATAAAGAGTCAAATCTTCTTATGATAATTTCCCTTTAGTCTTCCCTAAGCTGATGCGTCCGACAAAAATACTAAATAAAGATGACATTATTTTTGGAAAAAAAAATTGAACATTTTTTAAATATAAGCTAGCCGCTGTCTTAAGGAATTTGTCACATAAACACAACCCTTTTAGTATTAGCATGCTTTAGATACTCTATAGCTTTACACTGCATGTGTTCATCTTTTACTTTCTGCAAATTTCGATAAGGAGTCAAGTTTTTCTCATTATGAATTCAATACACTCAATATGATAATAACATCCTAGCCGTAAATCACACTGTAACCAAGGAGTGGTGACATACAGACACATATAGCATAAACTAAAGCCTGCTTTACATGAGTCGATCTATTGTGTGATCGTACCCGCCCCTGTCGTTTTTGCGTCATGGGCAAATCGCTGCCCGTGGTGCACAAACTCGTTTAACCCCCATAACACGCACTTACCTTCCGGACGACCTCGCTGTGGGCGATGAACGTCCACTTCCTGAAGTGGGAGGGATGTTCGGCGTCACAGCGACGTCACACGGCAGCCGGCCAATAGAAGCGGAGGGGCGGAGATGATCGGGATGTAAACATCCCGCCCACCTCCTTCCTTCCATTAAGCCGGCGGGTGCCATGGGATGCAGGTACACTGTGTTCATCGTTCCCGTGGTGTCACACGGAGCAACGTGTGATGCCACGGAAACGATGAACAACCTGCACCCATGAAAATAAACGATATTAGGAAAGTTAACGACGAGTACACGACTCACGATTTGTGAGCAATACTGAGTCGCTCGGAGGTGTCACACGAGACGACGTCGTGCGCTATGCTGGATGTGCGTGTCGAAAACCGTGACCCCGACGACATATCACACAATATATCGTCTCGTGTAAAGCCCGCATAATCCTGCAACACTAGAGAAAAATGTATGCATGTATTATTTATATAGGAGGTGTAACACTCCTTTTCTAGCCATGACATAGGACTAGCATCCAGAAATGAGGTTTTTGGAAATCGGCATCTTCAAAACTGTAAAATGGAGGGTCACCCACAGATACTGAGAGAATATTAAAAACTTAATAAATTCTATATAAATTCTCTTTCAATCAAAGCCAGGTTTTTCTGCTTTTTGGCATCAGCATGTATACATCAGTATCGGCACATTATCTACAACAGTATAAGAAAAATATAAACCTGTTTTTCATTATTATGTAATTTATTGGCTAATGCAATGATGAAGCTGGAGATCTACCGCAACCAATGTCCTGCCAACAAGACAGTGCCGCCTTACATTTTGGAGTATATTAAAGCTATCATATTATATAGATCCTGACTAGTTGACAGCTCTGAGATACATTTTTGTTATATACAATATTATTGTAAATAAGTTATCACAATGTTGCTTTCTTTAATATTTACTGAGTTTTATCAAGCCTGTGGCTCACCGAACTTGTTGAATAATATTTCCGCCTATTAACTTCAAGTATTTAATTGAAAGTTTTCGACCAGTCTTGAACAATTGTGTAATGGGGGAGCAAGTGAGCTCTGACTTCAGATCAAAGGACTCCCAGTGATCCCAAGATCAGGGATCTGCAGGCCTAAAAATGGGGCTCTGCATCCTTGACTGGAATGGAGCATAGGTGTGCATGCTTGACCGGCGCGCCATCATCTATGGGTCAACTGAGTACAGAGCTCAGCTTTTTCTGCAAGCCTCATTGACATTGAATGGAGACAGGGTCAAGAATGTGCACCTTCACTCCATGCAAGAACTATGGGACACCAGAGCCCCATTGTCAAGATTCTAGATCCCAGATCTCAGGATCACTTAGGGTACCAGCAGTCGGACCTCAGCTGTCACAAGGAGGTTTTTGCAAGCATTGTGACTATCATGGTGGCATCAGGGTTTATGAAATCTCCAGATTCTTGCACTAATCCTTCTAAATTCTCTGATGACTGTGATCAGTGCAGGGAAACTCAGGCCTCGACTCGTAGAATTGTAGCTCCTAGGCAGGCTAGCAAAAGTTACTTTCTCCTGGACTGGTTATTAATCTCCTTTAGTCAAATGCAATCAAAGAACCAGTCATATCTACTCTCCTCCTATATATGGTGGCTGGACTGTTCTTGTAGTGCCAGCTATAGCTTTTCTATTCTAGTCTAAAGAGTTGGATTTATCCAGGCTTACTGGTGGTCGCAGTATTGTTGCAAGAGGTTTTGGTTAAACTATACTTTCCTTTAGGTTTCTTTGTGTTGCTGCTTTTTCTCACTGGCTCTTCACTTTTGTTTCCTAGTGTTAATTCCTGAGAGATTACAGTGTGACTGTGCTTTTTTTCCTGTCTGTGTTTTTGCTTACACTTCTACTCCTTCTTTTCCTTGGGGGGGTGAACAGGTTAGCTTTATTTAGGAGTATAGCAAGGTATGACACCCATGCATCTCCACCATCAGAGGTAATCCTGGGAACAGGTATAGCCAAGGGTCCTCTAACGTGAAGGACAGAATAGGAGCACTTTGTCCCTTGCTATCCTACAGTCACCTCGTGACACCAGCACTCAGCAAGTTTTATCTGTGCTACAGTTAAGGAATAAGTTTTTTGAGGGAATAACCATTTATTTAAGAGGGATCTCCACTTTGGACAATCATCTTATTAGAAGGATTACTTCATAACAATATCATTAAAAAGTATCCTCCTGTAGGACCTCCAGTGATGAGCCGTAATCTATAATCTGGCAGTTAACTGTCCAATTTCCCTGAAGTGCCACCATAGGAGAAAATAAACAATTCAGTGGGTCATCTGGAAATGGCAGGTCCTGAATGATGGGAGACAATCTTTGCAACTGGTCTACACTCTTGACACAAGATGAAGCTCCTGAAGAGAAGACCTCATGTCAACTCAGAATTTCTTAGCAGGCTATATGAAAATGGGTTGTCTAAGCAGACGACCTCTTTAAAGGGAACTGTCAGGTGCAACATGCGACCAGAACCATGAGCTGTTCTGGGTGCATATTGCTAATCCTTGCTTAACTGTCACTGTATACACTAGCATTGATAAAGAGATCTTTAGAAAAAGTATTTCTAAGGATCTTTTATAGTATGCTAATGAGTGAGGGCACTAGTCCCCTGGGCATTAGTTGCTATGGCTAGTTGGCTCCATTAGCATGTTAGTACACTCCTGTGCGCATGCTAACATTCGAATGAATGCGCAGCATCAGAGGATGATCTCACTCACCTCTCTGCTGCCATCGCTGCCCAACGCTGGACTTCGGTTCAGTGCGCATGATCCTGAACTTTTGGTCATGCGCACTACTTCAGTTTGGAAACACAACGTGTCCATCTGGCTGCATAGTGCACATAACTGAAACTCCGGGGGCATGCGCACTGAGCCGAAATCAGCGTTGGGTGACGATGGCAGCAGAGAGGTGAATGAGATCATCCTCTGACGCTGCGCATTCATTAGCTTGTTAGCACGCCCACATGGACGTGCTAACATGCTAATAGAGCCGACTAGCAAGGGAAGCAACGCCCTTCGGACTTGTCCCCATGCTCATTAGCATACAATAAAAGATCTTTAGAAATACGTTTTCTAACGATCCCTTTATCTATCCTAGTGTATATAGGGACAGTTAGCAGGGATTAGCAATGTGCACCCAAAACTGCTCGTGGTTCTGGGTGCATTTTGGATCTGACAGGTTCCCTTTAAGTTATCCAACCGATTCCCGTAGAAAAACATACAAGCTGGTGATCTTGCTAAAATGTCCAAACCAAAAAAGGTTCCAGCTGCTGACTTTTGCGTTTCAGAGTCTATGAATAAGGATGGCCATGCAGAAGGACGAAACCGATGTTGTGTGTACTGAGTTATAGTGTCAGCCTTTACTACCTCTGCCCATTCTGACCTCTTATCCATATCTCTTTGTAATATTGTACTATCAAGGTCAGTTTTTAATATCCTACATAGTTTCATAGTTTGGTGTTGTCAGCAAAGACACTACTCTCAATGCCATCCACATGGTCATTAATAAAGAGATTACAAAGAATCGGTCCTAGCACAGATCCCTACGGATCTGTGAAAGGTTAAAAGCCGCGTTGCTGTCCACAAGGAAAATGCTGGTGCTTGAAAAAATGATTTTATTCAACGCGTTTCGGAGTTGAAAACTCCTTCATCAGGATAATCGCAATACCTGCCACTTCTAGGCCTTTTTTAACTATTGTTATTTTATTACCTGTCTGTGGCTGGCCACTGTTTGGTTAAATAAAAAGGACGGCCCTGGTAAAATTATGGGTACAATAAAGGCTATACAGGTCTTTCTAGCCAAAGGCTATCCGGACAGGATGAAGTTATAGTTGTGCCATTAGTACGGGGGGCACAGTTAGGCAGCCACTAGTGTATAATGCATATTCTGAATTCAGGGAACATCTGTCCTGTATTTTACAGTTTTTCAACGGGAAGTAAATTTTCGATTCTTTCTTTGTAATTAAAGTAGCGTTTCGTCTTTTTCGACATCGGTACAGACAAAGTTCTGTTCTTTCAATGAAATTTATAGCTACGTTTTTCCAAGATGCAAGATGGAACTATAGATATAGAGCAATATCTTGCCAATGAACCTGCCAATGACCCTAATGAATCTCAGGAACAGGAAATAAGTTTTTTCTGTAGAAACAATCATGTCTGATATCCAGAAAGCTTACATCGATTCTCCAGAGCACGATATTAAAACGTCCAGTGGTTCAGAGAACCTAATAGATTGATTACATTTGCATCTTTTGAAATAAAACAGAAATGTCATGGATTATGTTTATAGTTGAGCTTGTCAATGATACTTCTAATAAAAGATTAAGTTTTATCTTCCTTGGGCCAGATCCATGGACCACTGCATCCAAACTAAAGACCTATTATGTTTTTATTTTATTTTTTTTATTATAGGTAATGGAAAATATGTTAGTGAAAACTATTATATCCCTGGAGTGAAATTTACATGACTTGGTTTGCTGACTTGTGTTGTGATCCCAAAGGTTTTCTTTTTAAAGGGAACCTATCAGCAGATTTGGGGCCTATAAGCTGCGGCCACCACCAGTGGGTTCTTATATACAGCATTCTAACATGCTGTATATAAGAGCCCAGGCCGCTGTGTAGAACATAAAAATCACATTAGAATACTCACCTAAATGGTCAGTGCAGACGGGTCAGATGGGTGTCTCCATTCTCCGGGTGCGGCGCCTCCTCTTTCTGCAATCATTGTCTTCCTTCTTCTGAATGGGTGTCCTACGTCATGCACATGCGCCGGCATTGAGGTCCTGCGCAGGCGCACTACAATGCTTTGATCTGCCCTGTTCAGGGCAGATCAAAGTGCGCCTGTTAGAATGCTGTATATAAAAGCCCACTGGTGGTTGCCACAGCTTATAGTCACCAAATCTAGTGACAGGTTCCCTTTAAAGGTTGGATTAGATTAGGATTGAGAATAAATATTTTTCAACTTTTTACTTATTGACTCATATTGACTCATCCAACATATCTATGAAAAAGAAAGAAAACAGGTGTCACTCACCCCGATAAAATTATTCTTTTATTTTATCTAAAAGTAAAAAATTGCAGGTGGGGGATGCGGGAGACATCCTGGACAATGGCAGCTGTTTTGCTCATAGTGGTGCTTCGTCGGGTCCTGACCATTTGTATTATTATATCCATACATTTTGTATCAGTAAATATATTTTGGGCGAAATTAGTCTTTATTAGATGCATATTTTCTGCTTGTAGCAAAATGGTAAAATGCTTTTGCATAAATGACTACCTTAGTTTACACAAAATGGTCATCTGTCTTTTCTGTATCTTGTGCTAAAATATACAGACAGACTGTGTTATCAGGATCTGCTGCCCTGTGTAAATGTAAAGACTGAGCAAATTCCTTATTCCAGTCCTGGTTACCTTTTGCATCACTTTAAAAGTTCGAAACTCACATTTGTTTCCCAAAAAAATCCATCCTGACTAAT
Organism: Anomaloglossus baeobatrachus; assembly: GCF_048569485.1. Lineage (NCBI taxonomy): Eukaryota > Metazoa > Chordata > Amphibia > Anura > Aromobatidae > Anomaloglossus > Anomaloglossus baeobatrachus. Next base: position 65,313,109 of record NC_134358.1, read on the forward strand.
AGAATAGATAGAAAAAAAGTAAAAGGGAGAGGAGGGAGGTGCAGCTGCAGTACAACATCAATAAAAGGTGCAAAAGGGGAAAAGATTTATTCAGAACACAAAACACCATAAATGCTAGGGTTGAACAGCTAATTAATTCGAATTTGGTTGTCTGTATGCTCACCAATATTTAATTTATTGCTTATGGGACTATAGGAGAAGGTTGAGTGTCAAAATCGTCTATCACCAGCAGTTACATGGATAATGAATATTTCGGCATACCAGTCTCACGAGGCTGCCTTGATGAAGAGTGGTCCCTCCTATTTCTAGTGTCAAGAGATCACAGCACAGGGCTTCACACACACTTGCTCAGGTTAATACTGCTGGCTGTGCAGATTCTCCTTTACACAGAGCTCCTAGAGTTAAGAAGATTCTCTGGTCTCCTGAACTCTGAATGAAAGCTACAGTCAGCTGTTCTCTTTTGCTAATTAGCTCTGCTGTAAAGATTTCCCTCCTAGTCCATGTAATCACTGGTGTGACGGGGTCCTTCTCCCAAATCACACAATCAACAGAATAAGAAATGGCTGAAGAATCCAAAGAACATTTATTCCAAGCAAATCAAATGGTCTAGAACATAATCCAAAAAACAGAGGGTAAAATTAGTCCAGTAACACAAATATAGGTAAGCGATAAATGTCCATCTCTCTCTGAGAAGCCACAGTTTCTCCCAGAGGATAAATCCTTCTCACTTCTAGTTCTCCAAACAGACTGCCTCATTCCCCCAGATAAGTAAAGCGGTTAGGTGGATTCCAGGCTCACCTCCCCCCCACACCTAGGGACAGAAGTGCCTCAAGGAGTTATAACCCTGCAGACAATACAATGTACACGCAAGCAATACAAACAATGGACAGTGAACCACACTCAAACATCAACCCACACCAAATGGTACATAACCCACAATATATCACACCATCACAACCTCTCCCTCCTTCTGAATAAGTATGCCATGAGGTCTACACAGACCTCTGGCCATCTCACTTAAGTCCATGTTGCTCAACTGTTGATAGTCTATGGTTCTTCTTGCCGGGACAGTCCATCAGTATTCTGGTGTTGGCTACCATGCTTGTATTGGATGGAGAAGCTGTAGATAGTCCCTTGTACAGCGGTAGGGTTGGCAGGACAAGCTTCCCTTTGTGTCCTCCTTCACTCAAACTGTGTTTCCTGCACCCACAAATCGGCATTGTAGATCTCCCACATCATTTCCCAGGAGAATATCCGCAGGCAGGCCGCTCATCACCCCAACCACACATTGCGTGACCCCAAAGCCAAAGTCCAGATCTACAGTCGCCTTTGGGATATTCCTCCTTTGTCCTCCAGCCAATTCAATAACAATCCCGGGTCCATGATGTATCGCCTCTGGCCGAACCACTCGGGGATCAACTATTGTGAGAAATACCCCGGAGTCACAAAATCCAAAAACTCTCTGTTCATCCAGCACGACCTCCTGTAAGTGCTCAGTTTGATGGTAAGAGGAACATGGGGCTATGGCTCGCACCCCATAAACCCCTAGTGGTCGACCACGAGGGTCTGAGTCATTAGGCAAGTCAACTTGAAGGAGTGAGAACTCTTCCTCCTTTGTATTTGGCTGTAGAGAACCAACAGGTTGATTTGGTGCAAAGTCATTCCTCAATCGATCAGCAGGGCAAGTGTTTTGCAGATCGATAACATCTGCACTGTGTCGTACTCCTTCCAATGTGCATTCTGAAGAAGGCAGTAGGAGAACCTAGAGATAAAGGCCGGAGGCTATACACTCCAACAGGGGTATCTATAGTGCAGGGGTCAGTGGTACACTCCAGTGGAGGTGGTGGTAACTCTTTCTCAGGCAGGATGGAGTGCACAAAATGTACCGGATGAGATTGAGGTGCCTGGGGGTCCCTCCGAGTCCTTGTGGGACAACTGGATTGCAGGTGCCCAGGTTGCCTGCACCCATAACATCTCGTCTCTGTGATTCCCACAGGGCGTGGTCGGAGCTGCTGGGGCCCAGAATTGTGAGATGTGGATGTCATCAGTTTTAAGCTGGCTGGAGAGGCAGATATAACTGGAGAGGGCCGAGGCACAGGAGGATCAGACTGTGGCTTTTTGTCCATAAGCCTCCTCCATTGCAGTTGGTTAGCAAGGGCCTCCTCAGCCAGGGCTGCAGCTCTATCCAAGGTGTGCGGCGTGCGCTCTCTGACCCATTCCCGTATTTCTGAGGGACACTTGTAAAGAAATTGATCTATAAGAAATACCTGTATAATGTCTTCCACAGTGAAGGCGTCTTCCGCTTCCAGCCATCTCTGACATGCCTGGGACATCTTATGGGCATACATCCTAAACATCCCCCCCCCCGTGGTGCATGGGAGGTCTCAGAACTGTGCCCTCTGTGAGTCTGGGGTGATGGCACACATATTACTCTCTCTGCCAGACTCCATTGCTTCTTGTCTTCTCTATGCTCGGCGAGCAGCCTCCTCCTTATACTGCTGAGATACACCAGGACCAAAAGCTGCCATCTCTTCTTCAAACCACACCAACCACTGGCTTTTTGGGGCATAGATCCCCGTCCCCAGTGCTTGTCCGTCAGACATCTGGGAGGAGGTAGACTGGCTTGCACCCACCAGTAGATCAATTAAGGTCTCTTTACTCAGTCCATGGTGGTTCAGGCCCAGATCTCTGGCTTTCTCATGTAGACTGGATGTGGTCCACTCTCTGTACTCACTCTGTTGGTTGATCTCCATTAGGCTGTGCTCTGTTGATCCCACTGCTGCCACCAGTTGTGACGGGGTCCTTCTCCCATATCACACAATCAACAGAGCGAGAGATGGCTGAAGAATCCAAAGAACCTTTATTCCAAGCAAATCAAAACTGTCCATAACATAATCCACAAAACAGAGGGTAAAAAATAGTCCAGTAACACAAATATAGTCCGGTAAGCGATAAATGTCCCGGTCTCTCTGAGAAGCCACAGTTTTTCCCAGAGGATCAATCCTTCTCTCTTCAAGTTCTCCAAACAGACTGTCTCATTCCCCCAAGTAAGTAAAAAGGTTAGGTGGATTCCAGGCCCACCTCCCCCCACACCTAGGGACAGAAGTGCCTCAAGGAGTTATAACCCTGCAGATTATACAATGTACATACAAGCTTTAGGGTACCTTCACACTTTAGCGATGCAGCAGCGATCCGACCAGCGATCTGACCTGGTCAGGATCGCTGCTGCATCGCTACATGGTCGCTGGTGAGCTGTCAAACAGGCAGATCTCACCAGCGACCAGTGACCAGCCCCCAGCCAGCAGCGACGTGCAAGCGATGCTGCGCTTGCACGGAGCCGGCGTCTGGAAGCTGCGGACACTGGTAACTAAGGTAAACATCGGGTAAGGTTACCTGATGTTTACATTAGTTACCAGCGCACACCGCTTAGCTTTGCTTGCCTAGCTACAGTACACATCGGGTTAATTAACCCGATGTGTAATGCAGCTACATGTGTAGAGAGCCGGAGCCGGCAGCACAGGCAGCATGAGAGCTGCGGAGGCTGGTAACTAAGGTAAATATCGGGTAACCACCTTGGTTACCCGATGTTTATCTTGGTTACAGCTTACCGCAGCTGCCAGATGCCGGCTCCTGCTCCCCGCTCGCTTCATTTCGTCGCTCTCTCGCTGTCACACACAGCGATCTGTGTGTCACACTGGGAGAGCGCCTTTGAAGAAAACGAACCAGCACTGTGTGTAACGAGCAGCGATCTCGCAGCAGGGGCCAGATCGCTGCTCAGTGTCACACACAGCGAGATCGCTAATGAGGTCACTGCTGCGTCAAAAAAAACGTGACTCAGCAGCGATCTCGGCAGTGAGCTCGCTGTGTGTGAAGCACCCCTTACAAACAATGGACTATGAACCACGCCCAAACATCAACCCACACCAAATGGTACATAACCCACAATATCACACCATCACAACCGGTGATAGTTTCTGCTATACTTACCTCTAGAGGGAACCTGTAAGCTGTTGACCAGGAGGCCATTCAGAGAACATTTGCTGTGTGAAAGCTGTGTTGATTTTTTTTCCCTTCCTTAGTCCTTTTTGATTTTCCCCTCTGGTCCTTTCCTCATTATTATCGCTTGTTGTTTTAGAGTACTTTGTATATTTGCTGTTTATTTTACCCCTATCTGTCTAATCCTCTCTGTGTCTTTAACCTAGATCACGACTAGCATTCCTGATGCCCTGTACACTATACAAAGCTGAGTCCAGGGAAAGACAGGGATAGGAACGTGATTGATGACGAGGCTTAAAGAACCTGTCTAGGGACGTTAGGGAGGGCAGGAATCAGCCTCAGGGGAGTTGAGGAGGTGACCCTACTCCTCTTTCCCTAGCGCCAGGGCCTTCCATTGTATTGTGTACCCTCTGTGTTGAGGCACTCACCGGGGGTTCCCATGTATCTGATGGGGGGATTCAGAGTCAGGACCCTATCGATCAACAAGTTATCACTTATCCTGTAGATATATTATTCAATATACTAATAAACTTTATATCTAAAAGGTGCCCATATCTAAAGCCACAGTTTTGCTCCTGAGTCACAGCCGGTGCACATTCGCTTACCTGTGACTCTTACATGGTGACAATAAAGGCGCTGCAGAAAATGTTAGCGCTACATAAGCAACATGAACCAAATATAAGGCATATTTGTAATTTGCATGATTTACTAAACCTGACACTTTTATCTATATTATTTATAGATGGACAAGCTCCTTAAATTTTATAAAACAATACATATATATTAGTCTGATGTAATTCATATCATACTTATGCCTTGGCCCCCTGATGTCAAATAATATATATTTGCCAAATATGACAGGAATTCCATTATTTTTAGCTCTCGTTCAGTTGAAATGTTGCAAACTGATCTGTGGTCACCAAAGAAAATATTTGCATCTGTTGTTTTTGTACAAGTAAATGTGCAAAATGTGTCTGGAATCATATAACCACTGAACGATTACAGGGACGAGTGACTCCTTATGTAACTGCTGAGGTGTTGGACATTCAGGTAATCTTGATCACATAAGATGCCAAGAATGGGGACAGAGTGACCAGTCCTGGATATTTTGCAACCAATGGTGACAAATCAAAATATAACCTACGTAACAGGTCTAGGTCATTTAATATTCCTACACAACAGGCTCCGAAGCCATTAAATAATATTCTCTAATTCTGCTGCCAAAAGCCTTAGGTGCATATATTTTGGCTGCAAAGCAGCACAGTCCTGTAGAGTGGTCTCTCGAGCCGTTGCTCTTGGATGACCACTTGACTGCTTTTAGTACATAGTCAACTTGGAACTTGTTCCAGCAACACCCATGAGTTCAGCTTAGGAAAAACTATATTAAGTGAAAAAAATGTGCGATGGAATACCATGGACAACAGGAACCCCTTCCAGAACTCTGTCACATCTTTACCTGTACCCACTCCTGAGATTTGTGCTTCCGTCACCAGGCAACTCTGTATTCATTCAGTGGGTATTGCTGGTGATGGAGGAGATGTCATGACTAGAAGATCTAGGTGGTGTAGACTCCATCCAGCCAGAGATGCTAATTGTTACGTCACCACCGGAGTCTGCTCCAGCAACTTCTGCTCCGATCGCCAGGCGACACCGTGTTTCTGCCGTGGATGGTGCTGGTGATGGGAGAGGAGTCGATGCCAGCCGCATCGGTGGGCGCAGGCTCCGATCATCCACTGGGCTGGGTTATCTTGGGATTTGCAGTACCACTGGCTGACTGTGGGTGGCGTGTGTCTTCCAGCTGAAGTTGCCAGTGTTCTGCTACAGCCTATGGGAAGACACCACACCCTTCTTAGCTCCCCTCCTGTCTGCTGACCTCTGCCAGAGATAGTTCTGATTTCCTGGCTCCTGGTCCGCCCTATTCTGTTTTATGATTCCTGTGTGCTGACTTCTGCGTGTTTTCTGACTACCCTTCTGCCTGTTGTTTTTGTACCTCGCTGCCCGATCCGAATTTGACCTCTGCTATGTTTTCTGATTACATCTTTGTCTGCCGATTCTGTCCCTGTTCTGCTATTCCTGGTTTGACCCTGCCTGACGACTACTCTCATCGGACTGTAGCCTTCCACAGGTAGTGATCTCCAGGGCCCTGTGTAATCCCAAATCCCTGTATAGGGGTTAAAGGGTTTCAGGGTTCTGGGGGTCCTGCTTGGTGAGTGGCTTCCCTCTAGTCTGTCCATTACATCCCACCTGAGTCTGTTGATCCAGACAGGCGTTACACTAATGTGGATGGGATCTGTAAATCTGCCCAATCTGGCATCATGGATGTGTGTGCTGTCCAGAAGGACTGATCAGCTGCCCATTTATAGAATATCACCACTTCCTATTTAAACTCCCAGTATACTTCTGAGAGTTGCCAGTTATAATTTATACTAGTTCTGGTCAGTTCTGCTTGATTTCCATTTTTACCTTGGTTCGTGTTTTTTGACTATCCATCAGCCAAATGAATCTCTTCCTGTCCTTCACATCCTGGTATTGACATGACTTCCTGACCATCCTCTGATCAAAAATTTGATTTACATAGAAGTTATTATCCTTAAATTTAATGTCCCTTATTCTGAGATCTCTCTTTCACCAGATCCAGAACATAATAAACAAAAGAGTTAAAAAAAAATAAATAAGAATACTTATACTCACCTCACCACTCACCTGTCCTGCCCCTTTACTCCTCACCACACCAATCCAGTTCTCATTGAATTTTCTGATCACCACCACTTATTCCGAAATCCTCATGCAATTGTGCAACAGGTCTCAACATCATGACGTGTGCCAAGAGCTGGTGTGTACTCATGCAGAACCGGAGATTTCAGCATGAGCAATGAAGAACAGAAGGTGCAATGAGGAGAGGTGAGTAATGTTGTAAACATAAGGATTTTTTTATTATTTTTTTTACCTTTTGACAGAGATTTACGGTAAAAAAAAATGGTGTCCAGCAGCTGCCATTTTACTGAATTTGTGAGATAGCAAATTTTAAAAAAATCACATTTTGGCAAATGCCAATTTTTGTTAACTAGAGGTATAATTTTGCAAATAATTGAGTTTAGCGCATGGATTCATTTAAGAACGCAAGAGAGAAATTATATTGTCGCTTAATATCAGGAAAACAGTCAATGCTTAATTAATACAAAGAAGATAACTAATGACTTACATTTAGTGATGGGCAGACTCGCAGATAGCCAGGACCGTGGTGGGTCTAACCGGGTTAAAACAAACCTGGTTCCGGCCCGAGATTGGTCCCGGTTACCTATTCGAACCATGGTCCCCATATAAGTCTATGGGGAGCAGAATCCGGGGATTAAAATTGATGATAGAAGGGATAGGGGAATAGGAATAAGTGGGCTGTCCTTACCAAGGTTCTAGCATGGCTGTAACTGCTTCCAGGCCGCTCATTCACTTCCAGGGCCACTCTTTTAACCTCATTGCACATGTATTGCTTTCCCTACCCACCGGCATCTGTGATTTGTTGCAGTCAGACAACAGCGAGTCTGACGCTTCCAAACAGAAAAATAAACAAATAAATAAATTAAACAATTGGTGTAGCGCCCCCCATATTATGTTACCTAGCCCAGATAAAGCATACGGCTACAGGCTGCAGCCCCCAGCCATACACTTATATTGGTTATGTATCAAAATATGAGAAACCACATGCAGCTTTTTAAAAACTGATTTAAATAAATAATTTTTAAAAATCAGTGTGCGGTCCCCACCATTTTTGATACCCATTCATGATAAAGCACGATAGCTGGGGGCTCGTCTTCTCAGGCTGGGGAGACCCATAGTTATTGGCCCCCCCTTGCCTTAAAATAGCAGCCTGCAGCTGCCCAAAATTGCTGCATACATTAGCTGCGACAATCCCAGCACTTTACCTGGCTCTTCCTGATTGCTCTGGTGCATTGGCAATTGGGGTAATAAGGGGTTAATCACAGCTCACTGCTGCCACTAAGCCCTAGATTAGTAATGGGAGGCGTCTATGAGACCCCCCCACTACTAATCTGTAAGTGAAAGTAAATGAACAATCAGCGAAAAAAATCCTTTATTTGAAATAAACGACAAAAAAAATGCTCTTTCACCACTTAACCCCAAAAACACCCAGGTCTGACGTAATCCACACGAGGTCCAACGATGACTTAAGTTTTGCTACAATATTGAAGACATTGTGTGAGATCATGATACATGACCACTCGCTGCGGACTTCAGGCAAAGATTGAGCAGCAACCGGTGATGACGTCACTCAAGTAAGTTGCGGTCACAGTTCTATGTTCCCATGTTCCTGCACCTGTGACCACAGGTAACCTGACCTCAGGTGACCTTAGTGATGTCACCTGTTGTGGGGTCACTGAGTTCATTGAGGTCCCCTGAGGAAATTTCTACATAAAAGAAAAGTGAGTCTTTAACACAATGACTGTCATCTGTTCACTTTAATTTTATGAGTCAATACTGTGTAGTCAAGAGAGATTAACAAAACCCCAATACATTATGTGGCACTAGGTAATTATTTATGTAGTCCATGGTGAGGACCTGTATTTCGGGTTATTTGCATCACTTGAAGATCCTGCATGTGCTGTTTATAATGTGTGTTTTAGATTTCTAATAAAATATTTTTTGATACTTTTGTAAAAAAATACCTCATTGCGTTAAAGACTCATTTTTCCTGTATGTATGAATTTTGCTAAGAGTCGGCAAAATAATGTTTGAAGAAAACAAAAACTGGAAATGGTGGTTGATACTGTGGAAATTTCTATACGATCTGCCTGTAATGACATGCCTCTCCAGCAATGATCAAAGATTAGGCTAAAAAAAAAAGGGAAATTGATCACTTTTTTTAACACAATTAAAGTAGTTATCTGGGATTATTTTTTTTTTTTTTTTCTCATGAGGCTAAGAATAGATAGGCAGGGAGTTGCCAACTACATGCTTATTCTGCCCGCTGCAGATCTCTGGCTGTGATTGGTTGCAGTCAGACAGCTGTCACTCAGCTTGGGCGCGTGTCTGACTGCAATCAATCATAGGCGACAGTGGACGGGGGAAGGAGTGAATATGAAATGAGCCTTATGAGCGGGTGCAGGGAATATGAGATGAGCCTAATGAGCGTCCGGCACTTTCAGAAGCAAGAGACGCCATGACAGCCGCGCTGCGCCGGTGATCGGTGAGTATGAAGCGAAGAGAGAGAGAATGGAGAAAAGTTGTTGACCTGCGTTATTGTTGACAAAAATGCATCCAAACGTTTTGACACACATTCATTTCAATGGGTGGAAAATGTTCACAAAACGCAATGAAGAAGTGACATCCTGCTTTTTTCAGGTACTGATTTTGACAAATATTTGTCTCAACAAAACGCTGCTGAAAAAAAAAGCAACATGTGCATAGAATTTCTGATATATCATAGACTTTGCTGGGGAAACAAAACGCATGCATTTTGTCAATGACACAGTGCAGTTTAAAACACAAGCAAAACGCAAGAAAAAAATGCAACATGCGCACATGGCCTTCTAATACTCACCTAGGGGGCGGTCTGGTCCAATGGATGTTGCTGCTGTCCGGTTTGGTGCCTCCTCTCTGCGGCGATCACCGTCCTTCTTCCCAGCCCTGTGTGGAGAACGTAGGACGCGTCATCCACACTGGGCTGGATAGAATAAGTTCGGCGATGCAGAAAGGAGGAACCGGAGTGGAGAGCAGCGACACCCATCGGATTTGACCCCCCCCCCACCAGGAGAGTATAATTAAAATGCTTTTTACGTTGTACGGAGCGGCCTGGGTCTTCTATACAATATTCTGGAATGCTGTATATAAGGGCTCACTGGTGGTGGCCACAGCCTATATGGGGCCAAATCTGGTGAAAGGTTCCCTTTACTATATTATATTAATAGCATTTGTGTCATCCAGGGATATAAGATACTTGGTTCCGGGCACTACAGGTTTTTGGGAAGTCACGGTGGTGGCCGTTACCCGGTTCCATGCCCTGGGCCCTTTTTGTAATGGGGATATTTACAGGGGAGAATAAGATAATGTTCACATGTGACGCCACTTGCGGTGTTACGGCTAAGTGTAGGGAGCCACCACTGCAGAATGTCTCTACTGGGGCTGGTGGTATTGGCAGCTAGACTGGTAGACCGTCCGCAAGTAGGGTTTTGCCCCAGAGGGCGTATGGTACAGTGGGCGTCGGAAGAAGGTAGTCCACACAAGTGTTAAGTGTAATTGGTTTACTCACTGCTGGTAGATGTTGACTGGTTGCCGAGGCCAGCTGGTTTCGCCTCCAGGTCCCCTTAGTCCCAGTGCCAGTTTGGTTCTCTGTTACGTTCTTCCCCTGCACCTGTCTTTGGTAAGTGGATCCCCGTGGTCTGGAACAACTAGGGGTCCCAGTTCTGTGGTTCTGTCCGCCTGACGGTAGCGTGAACCCTGTAGGGTTGCAGTCTCTTGTCATGTCCCTGCTTCTCCCGTTGCTACTGAGTCTTTGGATTCTTTAGGGTCAGCAAGTTACTTAATGGTCCCCTTGCTGTGCAGGTGTTAACAGGTCGGCCTGGAGCGCTTTCCTGTCTTAGGGTCCTGTACCCCATCGGTGCGTAGTTCTGGAAGTACTCCAGTGTACTCCACCGGCAACCACTTCTCCTGGGTACCAGGTCACTGTCAACCCGCGATAGACCATCTCCTCTGTCAACTCTCCTTTTCACCCGACCGACGACTGTCAATTCTCTCACTCTATACTGTCCTTACTACTGTCTTCCTGTGTTCTGACTCTCCTCGGTCCGCCTCGCCTGCCTGGTCAACTAGTGGACTGGCTTGGCTCCACCTCTAGGTGGCCATTCATTGGTCCCACCCTAGCTAAGTACCATTGTATGGGGGATTGTTGGGGAAAACTGAGATTACCTTTGTTTTTGTTGGTACTGGCACTGGGGTTTTGAGTCCCTAAGGGGGTAGGCCCTGCATCCTTGTGGGGATGCAGAACCTTATAGCACCCTGATAGTTTCAGGGGCGCTACATATTTTTTAAGTACTTTTCTAAAAACATCACCACTCTTGTGCATAGGCTTTATCTGATTTTGCAATTCTTGCATAGTTTTTTTCTCTATTGTAGTAAACTTCCTTTTACTTTTTTTCATACGTTTTTATAGCCGATAATAGGATTGCAAATTTATTATCAGTGATAGAGTAAAGTCATGTAATGAGATTCTGCCCGGTTTGATAACTTTTTTTTTTCTAAGCTACCGGTTTGATAAACTCAGTTTACGAATCAGAGACAAAGAGAAGATTCTTCCAAATCTGATTACAGGGAAAGTTATTTAGTTAGAAGTAAGAAAATACTTTCTGTTTTTAGACTCACTTGTAGATAAACATCTTGGAAGTATTTTGTTTTGGCAAAGGAGATAAGATAAAGACGGAGTCTCTAATTCTGAGAAACAAACAGATTTTCAGATGAAAGAAAATTCCTAAGTAAATGTTATTTAGACTCTGCGTTCCGACATGGAATGAGCGCGGGTCGCCTTTTCTTAGCAATGTATGGCGTTTTCATATTTTGTTATAATTTCTATGCTGTTTTAATGATAATGATGATTGTTATTACCTTTGTTGGATTATCTATTGTTCATTTATTTTAATTTATTAATATAATTTATGACTTTTGGTTATTATTACATTTGGGGATTTAGAAGTCCATTTTGCCTCTTTAGAACACACCAGTGTTATATATGGTAAATCTAGTTATCATGTAATCAGTGCACTATGAAGCTACGGTTCTTGGATTTACATTGTAGACAACATTTCCAATTTATCTTTATTTTAGCTTTCTATGTAGACCGTGATTTTGTGACGCTGGTGCTTTGAAGTCAAGAAGAAAATGAAGACCAAAAGTGTGATTAGATTTCATCGGATTGAATATGAGGGTCTTTTGATGGGGTCTATGTAGCCTCCTTTTTGACCTGCAGGTCAATGGGATTATGTCGAAATGGTGAAGCATGAAGAAAATAACAGAAAAGTTTTTCTAAGTTGAAGTCTTTGAAGGAAGTGTAACAATAAGTCAGCAAAACAAAACCTCGGGGTATAGGCGGACCTCAAGCTTGGTTTGTTTTCTAGAAAGACTTAAGTAACTTAAAGGGAATTTGTCAGCAGATTTTTGCTATGTAATCTGAAGACTGTAGGGGTTAAAAAACAAAAATCAATATGCCTCTGTCATCACACTTTGTGATGTTTACTTAAAGAGAACCAACCACCAGGATTTTCCTATATAAACTGAAGCCAGTGCTATACTGGCGCTATCATGCTGATTCTATACATACCTTTAGCTGTGCAATCAGATGTATGGTTTCTAAAATATAAGGAAGTAAAGTTTGTGAAATGCACTGTTATTTGATTGATAGCAGCTACAGAAGATCTAATAGGTGGGTCGGGTTTTGCTAGTTATTCCCGCCCCTGTCTGCCTGCCTATCCTTCCTCCCCCCTGTCCTTCCTCCATCCTCCCCCTGTAATAACAGAGACAGGGGGAAAATGGACAGACAGCAGACAGGGGCGGGAATAACTAGCAAAACTCAACCAACCTATTACATATTCTAGAAAAAAAACAAAGAGAAAATGTATGAAAAATACCCTGACTATAAATAAATAAATTGCAAGTGCTTAAAGGGAACCTGTCATCAGACATTTTGCACTAAACCTAAAAGATTCCCCCTCTGCAGCTCCTGGCCTGCATTCTAGCAAGGTTCCTGTTGTTCTTGTGCCCCCTTTCTGACCAAAATAATGACTTAGTAAAGTGGTACCTTTTTGTATTCAGATCTTGATAATGGTACACGGGGCGGGCTCTCTGGTGGCCGTTAGTCTGCCTCCTGTCTCTTTAGGCCGTCCCTCATCGCGCAATTTCAAAGAGGTGACATGAGGTAAGCTGGCCAGCGCTTGCGCAGAACGGTGGAGGCTACGGTGAAAGCGCGACCACGAGATTATGGGCGGTTTCTTGGTGATGAAAATCACAGCACCGCCCATAATCTCGCGCATGCGCAACACATCACCAGCGGTCACACTGCACATTGCAGTCCTGCGAGAGTGGCACGGCGCATGCGTGAGATTATGGCCGCCCATGATCTCACGGATGCACAGTGCCACTCTTGCGGGACTGCGCAATGTGCACAGTGTGACCGCTGGTGATGTGTTGCGCATGCGCGAGATTATGGGCGGCGCTGTGACTTTCATCAGCAAGTACCCGCCCATAATCTCGTGGTCGCGCTTTCACCGCCGCCTCCACCGCCGCCTCTACCGTTCTGTGAAAGCGCTGGCCAGCTTACCTCACGTCACCTCTTTGAAATTGCGCGATGGGGGATGGCCTAAAGCGACAGGAGGCAGACTAACGGCCACCAGAGAGCCCGCCCCCGTGTACCATTATCAAGATCTGAATACAAAAAGGTACCACTTTACAAAGTCTTTATTTTGGTCAGAAAGGGGGCACAAGAACAACAGGAACCTTGCTAGAATGCAGGCCAGGAGCTGCAGAGAGGGGGAAACTTTTAGGTTTAGTGCAAAATTTCTGATGACAGGTTCCCTTTAATAACAGGGTACTTAGTATATACATTTTTGCAAAAAGGTAAGAAGCCGTCCCACCTCGTCATGGGGTACCCATCTGGGACAGTCCCTAACCAACTAAAGTTAAAAACATTTTCTATACCTGACTTGTGTCTATCAAAACTCCAATGTGAATGGTAACAAGTGGTCAGCTGGGTCCCAGATTAAATACACAGCAAAGTGGGAAGCAAATTGATTGCCCAGTCTCAGTATAAGGAGGGCTGCGCCCCAACTTGCACTAAAGCAAGAAAACAGACGAAAAACACCAAAAGAAACTGAGCTGTAACAAATGTTCAGTAAACATGCAACATTACAAGCATGTGATTTATTTATTTATTTATAGTTAGGGTATTTTTCATACAATTTTTCTCTTTGTTTTTTTTCTAGTCTTGAGGCTGCAATTCACATGCTTGTAATGTTACGTGTTTACTGAACAGTTTCTTTTGGTGTTTTTCATCTATTAGATATTCTGTAGCTGCTATCAATCAAATAACAGTGCATTTGACAAATTTTACTTGCCTGTATATCAGAAACTATACATCCGATCTCACAACTAAAGGTATGTATAGAATCAGCATGATAGCGCCAGTATAGCACTGGCTTTAGTTTCATTAGAAAATTCTGGTGGTTGGATCTCTTTAAAGAACAAAAATCATTTTGCTTCTCTCATCATACTGTGTGCTGTTGTTTACTTAAACTAAAGGCTTTATCACCTAGTGATTGTCATTGCTGGACTACAATGTCATATGAACAGTAGTCCGGCACACCCCCTTCTCTGATTGATACTGCATTGTTAATCTTCAATCTATATAGTGAGCCTGGTGCGGGCAAGGACAGCTCTATCAGCTCTACGTTTACATTCATAGCCTATCCTTAGGATAGGTCAACAATGTCTGATCGGTTGGGGTCCGACACTCCAGACCACCAAAGATCAGCTGTTATTGGCCCCGGTGGTGGCAGCAGGCAGCCAGAAATGCTCAGCTTCAGAGCTGCTCCGTCTTCTGATAGCGGCTGTGGCCGGGTGCTGCACATCCGCCTCCCATTGATCTGAATGCGAAGCGGATGTACAGTACCCGGCCGCGGCCACTATCAGAAGATGGAGCTGCTTCAGAACTGAGCATTTCCGGCCGCCTCCTGCCACTGCTGGGACCAAGAACAGCTGATAGCTGGGGGAGCGGAGTGCCAGACCCGGGCCGATCAAACATTGATGACCTATCCTAAGGATAAACTATCAGTGTAAAAGTAGTGGACAACCCCTTTAACTCCCGTAAGAATAAAATTATTTGGTGCTAAACTGTCATAGCCTTCTATTCCATTGTGGGTGCAGAGTAGGAAGCCTGCATACACATCAGAGGATAGAAATGGGCAAGTCTGGTGAATATTAGTCTATTGGGTAAAGTATCTCTTAAAGGAAATTAGTAATTATTCACCAGTAAAACAAATAACGTAGAAGTTTTGTTAGCGAAAGCATGACAAAGCATAAAATAAATAGTACCATTGAAGTATAATTCACATTATTAAAGGGACTTTGTCAGCCCAAACTGATAATATAAACTAAACACATGACCTTCTACAAGATGTAACCCCTATAAAAACTACACCTTTTGTATTCTGTAGAAGCTGAAATTTAATCAAAGATAACAGTTAGGGTGCTTGGTGCACCCCTGGTGTGGCCAAGAGGCCCAGCGCATCGTTCTGCTTACTGGTTTTCAATGACCCTATCTTTCTTGCTGGTTATTAACAGCACTGGCTTGTCTGGTTTGAGCACTGTCTGCAGAAGTCAGAATTGCCCATCACCAATGATATATATATATACAGTGCCTACAAGTAGTATTCAACCCCCTGCAGATTTAGCAGGTTTGATAAGATGCAAATAAGTTAGAGCCTGCAAACTTCAAACAAGAGCAGGATTTATTAACAGATGCATAAATCTTACAAACCAACAAGTTATGTTGCTCAGTTAAATTTTAATAAATTTTCAACATAAAAGTGTGGGTCAATTATTATTCAACCCCTAGGTTTAATATTTTGCGGAACAACCCTTGTTTGCAATTACAGCTAATAATCGTCTTTTATAAGACCTGATCAGGCCGGCATAGGTCTCTGGAGTTATCTTGGCCCACTCCTCTATGCAGATCTTCTCCAAGTTATCTAGGTTCTTTGGGTGTCTGATGTGGACTTTAATCTTGAGCTCCTTCCACAAGTTTTCAATTGGGTTAAGGTCAGGAGACTGACTAGGCCACTGCAACACCTTGATTTTTTCCCTCTTGAACCAGGCCTTGGTTTTCTTGGCTGTGTGCTTTGGGTCGTTGTCTTGTTGGAAGATGAAATGACGACCCATCTTAAGATCCTTGATGGAGGAGCGGAGGTTCTTGGCCAAAATCTCCAGGTAGGCCGTGCTATCCATCTTCCCATGGATGCGGACCAGATGGCCAGGCCCCTTGGCTGAGAAACAGCCCACAGCATGATGCTAACACCACCATGCTTGACTGTAGGGATGGTACTCTTGGGGTCGTATGCAGTGCCATCCAGTCTCCAAACGTCACGTGTGTGGTTGGCACCAAAGATCTCGATCTTGGTCTCATCAGACCAGAGAACCTTGAACCAGTCTGTCTCAGAGTCCTCCAAGTGATCATGAGCAAACTGTAGACGAGCCTTGACATGACGCTTTGAAAGTAAAGGTACCTTACGGGCTCGTCTGGAACGGAGACCATTGCGGTGGAGTACGTTACTTGTGGTATTGACTGAAACCAATGTCCCCACTGCCATGAGATCTTCCCGGAGCTCCTTCCTTGTTGTCCTTGGGTTAGCCTTGACTCTTCGGACAAGCCTGGCCTCGGCACGGGTGGAAACTTTCAAAGGCTGTCCAGGCCGTGGAAGGCTAACAGTAGTTCCATAAGC
Organism: Anomaloglossus baeobatrachus; assembly: GCF_048569485.1. Lineage (NCBI taxonomy): Eukaryota > Metazoa > Chordata > Amphibia > Anura > Aromobatidae > Anomaloglossus > Anomaloglossus baeobatrachus. The sequence goes on from NC_134358.1 coordinate 65,329,599, forward strand.
CTTCCACTTCCGGATGATGCTCCCAACAGTGGAGACAGGTAGGCCCAACTCCTTGGAAAGGGTTTTGTACCCCTTGCCAGCCTTGTGACCCTCCACGATCTTGTCTCTGATGGCCTTGGAATGCTCCTTTGTCTTTCCCATGTTGACCAAGTATGAGTGCTGTTCACAAGTTTGGGGAGGGTCTTAATTAGTCAGAAAAGGCTGGAAAAAGAGATAATTAATCCAAACATGTGAAGCTCATTGTTCTTTGTGCCTGAAATACTTCTTAATACTTTAGGGGAACCAAACAGAATTCTTGTGGTTTGAGGGGTTGAATAATAAATGACCCTCTGAATAAACTTTTCACAATTTAAAAAAAAAAATAAAAAAAGAAATAACATTCTTTTTTGCTGCAGTGCATTTCACACTTCCAGGCTGATCTACAGTCCAAATGTCACAATGCCAAGTTAATTCCGAATGTGTAAACCTGCTAAATCTGCAGGGGGTTGAATACTACTTGTAGGCACTGTATATAAAGGTTGTTTAATGCTGGTGAATCTTTACCTTTCCTGTAGAAATCCATTCTTACTGTTTTAGAGAAATCCATAGTGGAATTTCTATTCTAAAGAGTTGCAACTGCAGTGGACGGGCTCTGCGTAACGCTCTCCTGCTTTTTTGCCTTTTCCCCATCCGCTATCTGCCTCATGTCTCTGGCTGATAGGTCACTAAAACATGAGTGACCTGCCCGTCAGAGACAGGTGGTGGACACAGAAAAGGGTGAGAGGACAGGAGAGCTGTAGTCCAGGGCACTTACAACTTTTACAATACAATTTCAACTATGGATTTCTCTAAAACAGCAAATCGGATTTCAACAAAAAGCTCAGGATTCACTCAGCATTAAAGGGGTGCTGCAAAGGCAAAGTCATTTTCCTCCTGACTCAATTTCTATTTAATGCCATATTCTAAGCTATTTTCTAATATACATGCTTTAAAATTTACCTTTCCTTCCCTCACTGCTCTATCTGACTGGTTTTCTAATTTTTTTCACTTCCTGTCTGATGATGCTTTGTTTGCAGAATTCCCAATGCATGCTGGGATACTTAAAGCGTCATCAGGGGACAGAGGCTTCGGTTACTGCTGCATCCTCTGCCCCCTTCCTGAAATGAACCATCATCAGCAACACTTATTTCAGGCACTTGTTCCTGCGTGCTGTCATTGTACCACATTGGCCTGAAACACACTTCCGTTAAAAACACGCATGTGCCGCGAGACACGTATTTACCCTGCGTGTTGCGTGTGGTAAGTACGTGTCTCGGGTACATGTGGTCCACGTGTGTTCTACGTGTACTATCCGCGATAGCACACGTAGAACCGGTAATTTGCATACTCACGTGGTACGCGCTGCTGTCCGTGGTACTGATCTTCAGTCTCCAGCCCTGCCGTCTCCCCACTGCTGCTGCTGCCGGCCGCAGTGAATGAATATTAAATGAGCATAATGAGCGGCGGTCGGCAGCAAGTGACAGCAGCGGCAGAGACAGGAGGGCTGGAGAAGGTGAGTAAATGTTTTGTTTTTTTTTCACTGACACGTGTGTTTTCTCCAGCGTGTGTCACACGGGACCGCATCCACACTACATCCGTGTGGTATGGGTGCGGGCCGTGTGACACCCGTGCTGCCGGAGAAAACGTGGACATGTCAGCGTGTAGAAAAACGCACACACGTACAAACGCACACGGACACACGTTCCATGTGGTTTTACATGTGTGTGCCTGCTACAATAGGGGAGCATTGCTGAACGTGTCTCCGTGACGCCGGTACGTGCAAAAAATGGCAACCACATACCGGCGGCACGGATGTGTGTCGTAGGCCATACACAGCACACGCTTTGTTTTTGGCTTTGATGAAGAGTAACAACCTAGCAACAGAGAGGTTTCAGAATATCCAGCAGAGACCAATGGCATGACCTGCAAAGGCAGCGCTAGTGTACTGCATGACGGATATGAGCTCTCTGCTGCCCGCAAGCCGACAACAAAGTGTGCATTGTGCATATTGTACAATGACAGACTGCAGGAACAGAGCAGGCAAACAAGCATTACTGATGACACTTCGTTTTAGGGAAGGAGTAGAGAATGTGGCCTCTGCTCCCTGATGACACTTTGTTTCAGTATCCCAGCTTCCCTGTGAATTTTCAAATGAAGCGTCATCAGACAGGAAGTGGACAAAAAAAGAAAAGCTGTTAGATAAGGTGGGGGGGGGGAGGATAGGTCAATTGTAAATCAAGTATATTAGAAAATATCTTAGATTATGGCATCAGATAGATAGGCAGTTAGGGAGTTAGGAAGAAAATGACTTTGCCTTCGGTCTCACCCTTTAAAGCACCTTTATATAGATGCCATCAGGTTGGAGAATTAAATCTTGATGACAGGTTCCCTTTAAGGGTCTTCATATCAAATATCTTACCTTATGTTACAATAAGATATCTTCTTTTAAGGGTGACTTGATTGGGTGCTTCATGAGTTACCTGCTTGGGAGCACAACTATTACCTAGATTTGAGATCTTCTGAAAAGTAACACTTGGTGCAGAGCCCTTATAATATACAGTATAGTCCCACATATCTTTGAGTGGGCATTGGGTGATAGCACATTTGCTTTGAATGGTGATAACAAATTGTTTTTGGACATGTCATCTGTTGGATCACCAGACTTGTCTGCATTTGGAAAAAAAGAGTGTCCTGGTAGAAAACCCCTTTAAATCATCAAATGACCATTTCAAGCTTCTCTATAAGATAATAATACTCCTCTAGGAATAAATCCATCAGTCATCAGGATTCATTGGGATACTCCAAAAAATACATAAAATTCACTTTTTCACCGTCAGGACAGGCAGATATAAATGTGATCTCTCATATCACTGTTATTTTGCTTTCTCTGCCTACACCTGGTAAAAATCTGATTTTTTTTTGTAACAGGTCTGCCAAAATGCGTATTAGTTCTGATCTATTTTAACATTTACAGTAAAAATGTCAAATAAAATTGAGTAGAAAAACACATATTCTGTATGCATTTCAGATCACCTTCACTGAATATCCCCCGAAGTGCCGTGAGTGCTTGGCGGCCCCTCCAGTTGGGGGAAATCGGAGTTTAGAAGAAACCTAGCCTTCCCTTCTTTACATAACACCACTGGCGAAGTGTCAAAGTTTAATGAGACGTGAGCCAAATGTGATTTCAATAAAAAGGAAAGGTTATGCAGATGTAAGCTAAATCATTGTGACCCGCGTGACCACATGTTGAGAGTCAATCCATCTGGGATTATCACTGCTCCAATGTCATGATTTTTTTTTAAGTTGCAGATTTTTCCTTCTAGTTTTTGAAATTTTTGACTGTTTTTATTTGCCCCTCATTCTTTTTCGAGCACTTGCTAAATTCTATTTTATATATCTTCACCTGTTTGCTTTTATGACTAGTATTGTGGGTGACATGTGGGGTTTCCAGATGTTTTAGCTGATTTATCAATTACGACTTTTTAAAAAGTTGATATTTTTTTGTGCAAATGTACTCCAGTCTCCTTTGGTATAATTTTATGTAGGACTGAAATTTTTGCACAAATTTTGCACCATTTTAGTGAACTATGCGGCTAAAGGGTTTGCAAAACAGCTGAAAGACAAAAATAAAGAGCATTATTGATTTTGCCCAATATTCATGAACTTCTTTTTTTCAAGAATTTGGCACATGAAAAAAAAAACAATAATGAATTCAAGAAGGCAAAAAAAGTGACTTAAAAAATTAATAAAGCCATAAATTCCCCTGGTGGAAGATGCTGTCCAATTGTTTGACTTTAGGCAGATAGGTGGGAAAGTCTACCAATAAAAGTATTCATACCAAGGAGGCTACACATATATGCTCCTTGGTTAAAGAGGACAACCACCAGGATTTTTATATATAAACTAAAGCCAGTGCTATACTGGCAGTATCATGATGATTCTATACATACCTTTAGTTGTGAGATCGGATGTATAGTTTTTGAAATATAGGCAAGTGAAGTTTGTGAAAATCCTGGTGGTTGCTCCTCCTTGAACGGAATATCTCCCGGTGGTTTAAATTCTACCCTGCCGTACATAAACCTTCAGCAAATCTGAATTTCTGACGGTCTGCCAACTTAGGGTGGTGGGCTAGAGGCTTTTATGGACTGAAGATTGGGTATGGAGTTGGCTAGGATGCACCTGTACCAAAAAACGTCTGCCAGTACACTTTTTTTAGATTGAACTCAATGGACTTAAGTCTACCTTCAATCTTAAAAACTATGACATTTTTTTCCATGCTCCACCTTCAAAAAGTTGGCAAGTAATTCTATGCAGTGTCTTATCTTTTTACATGAAACAAAATTTCAGCAATCAAATAAAGGGCTCAAACCATCGTCCTTTTTTTCAAGGGGTAGGAAAGGGAATATAGGCAAATTCTCTACACCGAAAGGGGTGCTCCACCTTTAGTTTTGCCTTTCCACCTAATTGTTTTACCCAATATACTTTGGAAATGAATGTTAGAAGATTATTCCTCTGAAGCTGTAATAACATAGCCCCATACAGTGTGTAGTTACTCTTCTGTACTGGAGCTTGGCTCCTATTGTAGTAAATGGGACATGAGCTACCCTCCCCAAGAACGATCACTATACAATGTAAATAGTTGTGGTTTTCCATTTTTGTACATTATTTACTAGTAGCTGTCGCAGGACCTCCAAACAGCTGATTGTGGGAGTGCAGGGTGTCGGCTCTAACCATCTCATATTGGTGGCCTATGTGGGAATAATTAATGCAGCAGCCAGGGTCACCTATCTGGCTAACCGCTACTCGGATGCCTCTGCTCTGTGCCAGTCATTGCACTGGCTGTCCATATATCATAGGATCCAATTCAAATTGCTTGTTCTCACCCACAAAGCTCTCCACAGGGTGGCACCCCCGTACATCTCCACCCTCCTCTCTGTCTATCATCCCACCCATTCTCTACGCTCTGCAAACGACTTTCGACTAACATCCACACTAATTCGAACCTCCAACTCCCGGATCCAAGACTTCTTCCGAGCTGCACCAACCCTCTGGAACGCTCTACCCCAAGAAGTTAGGACAAAACACAACTTACTCAGCTTCAGGTGCACCCTAAAGACGCATCTTTTTAGGGCGGCCTATCACACTCCCTTATCAGATTCACTTCACACAGTCCCTCTACAACTTCTCCCAACAAAACTCCGTAGAAACCACCTGAGACAAACCTCTAAAACATAAGTCTTTATTGATATTAAATATTAAAATGAGACACCATGTGTCTGACAAACATAAAGGACAAAAGACAATGTGCTCGTGAAGGGCCAGATAGAGGTAGGTAGAAAAAAAAAAAAAGCGGCCAGGGATCAGGAAAGACTACCATTAGGAATGTGTTTTCAGAACTATTGGATGCGTACAAGCTTAATGTGAAATCATGGTGGGAGGTGCAATCGCTTGAACGGTACATCAAACAGAGGATTGTCCCTCGTGGTCTAAGAATCAACCTTGTACCGGCCGAAAGGTCCAGAACTGACAGATTGATTGGGAGGTGGGAGGAAGAGCTTACTAATTCCTCAATAAGATTGATGACGATTCTTCTCGAGGAGGAGAAGGTTACATTGGAAAACAGCTCTAAAACCCTACAAAATCTGAGGGAAGAAGCAGTAAAGTTCAAGGGGGAACCTGATTTTGTGACTAAGGAGACATCACTACAGTTATCTGTTGATAAATACCAACAAAATCTGAAGACCAGAAAACACAAGCATTTTTTGAGGGACCTGGCAGATTTTACGGGTCATAAAGAAGTCTCCTTAAGAACAACGGGACCCCCAATAGACATTTCATCTTCAGACTGTTCAGACTCTGAGCCTCAAGGAAGGCCTGTGTGGAACAGAAACAGAGAGAGAAGGAACCAACAGGGTAGGCATTATAACTGGGGAAGGCAGGGAAAGAGAAACTGGCAATGGGACCGGGTCAATGGAAGATATGGCTCGCCATCCTCTTCTGGAGTACCTTATCAAGGTATGGGGCAATCGAGATCTATGGACAACACAGTGCCTCCCATACCCACTTCCTCCTCCCCCCCTCCCCCTTCCTCCCAGGGTACCCACCATATGGGATCCCATTCTATGGCCCCCAATTCTTTTTTAGGGGAGCGGGATCCATACAATTTAAGAAACCATGGATACAGAACATCGAAAAAATAGATTCTTCTAGCTCTTTGGATCACCAAGTCATCAACCTATCTAGTTACCATCTTTCTGAGGTGGAGATGCGGGTGCTTGGTTTTGGGCTCTCATTTGTTCCTACAACCAGGTTCGATCCTTTTACCTGGGTAAAGGATCTGGAACTCTTTTTGAGGAAACTCAAATGGAAAAAATTTTTTGTACACAACGATGAGGCTGAATGTATCAGGTTGGGAATTCCAGGGGACATGTTAGATGATGTCAGGCTATTATCTGATTTGGATGATGTAAGAGGGGAATGTATGGGCATAGGGCCCTTTACCTGCTTGAGACCCAAAAGTAAGAAGACACCACCCCCACTGGATTATAGTGGCTTAGATATCTTTTCTAAATTGGTGATCAGGGATCTCAAGAATATTCAACCTAAACTACGGTCAGTTAAGTCGAATCTGAACAGGGAGGAATGGGAGGCTTTAACCAATTTGGAGAGGAATGCCCAAATTACAATTAAACCTTCTGATAAGGGGGGAAATACGGTAGTGATGGACACCAAAGACTATCCAATATTGTGTAAACGTATTTTGGCAGACAGGGCAACCTACCAAATACTCCCTAGGGATCCAACAAGAGAGTACCTAGGGGAGCTGGAGGCGCTCCTTAGGAAAGCACTTGAGTCTAAATTGATTTCAGATAAAGAATACGACTTTCTGTACCAGAGGTCCCCAGTGATAGCCACTTTTTATGCCACCCCAAAGATACACAAGGGATTGCATCCTTTAAAAGGACGTCCCATTGTCTCAGGGATTGATGCGATTGGACAAAATCCGGGCATCTATATCGATACAGTCTTACGCCCATTTGTCACCAGCCTGCCCTCCTATATCAGAGATACAAACGATCTTATCTCTAAACTTGATGGCATCATCCTGGATCCTGGCACAATGCTCGCATCAATAGATGTGGAGCAATTATACAGTAGCATCCCACATGATAGGGGTCTAGAAGCAGTCCACCACTTTCTCTCCACACGAGGCAATCAATGCCGTGAACATAGCAGCTTTGTAGGTGATCTATTGCTCTTTGTTCTGTCTCACAACTATTTTCTATTTGACGGTAAGGTGTACCACCAGCTCAGGGGCACGGCGATGGGGAGCCCTTGTGCTCCACATATGCCAACATGTTCCTGGGCTGGTGGGAGGACACCTACGTATTCAAGGACGAGGATGTCATCTTTACGCCCCATATTCAATTTTGGGGGCGCTATATAGATGACATCCTCGTCCTGTGGACAGGGGAGAAAGCCCTGTTTGTTCAGTTTGTGGAGAGATTGAATATTAACGATGTTGGACTTAGATTCACTTTTGAAGTGAGTGGGGATTGCCTGGCCTTTCTTGATCTAAAAATATCTAAAGACATTGGAGGTAAATTGGCTACAAGTATATATAGAAAACCTACAGCAACAAACTTCTGTCATGACCCTCCCCTTCTTTTCTTTCAGGTGTAATATACTGCATCTATGTATCATAAATAGCACTATTGATGCTGAGACATCATTCTTTGAGGAAATAAGGTAGAGGCTCAGTGTGTATTGACTTGGCCCACCTTTTTATTATTTTTTATTTTGGTTTACATTAGGAGGGACGAACAAGTAGTGGGGATAAATAACTTATGTAGACCCTTTGTCGTTATCTGTTTTAGGAAGCCACATATGCTTTTTGGAGACCTCAGTAAGACATATTAGGCAAGCATATTCTGCTGCTGCTACATTACTATCTTGGGAGTTTTTCCAAGTAAGTCTTACACATGTAAAGGCTTTTTTTCTTGGAGATTGATATCAAAGTAATTTCTATATTGAATTACACCATTTGTCTTTCTCGTTCTTTCAGGTGTTGTTGGCAATTTACCCCTGATGAACCCCCGACCACTTAGTTAGGAGGGGGGGAAACGCGTCGGGAGAAGCCCAGGGTACCGGCCTGCTTGGTGGACCCAGGGGCTTGATCCTAACTGCTGCTGATACAGTATTTGACTGGAACATTGGATTCAGTCCAGCTCAGGAACCAACAAATCTAATTGTTTCTGTTTGTTTCTGTTTTGCACACAATTCACCTGGTTGGTGGTGGGCATAGGCCAGGGAAGAGCAGGGACAGCCAGGGATAGCCACCCGGAGCGGGGGGTGTTCTGTACATTATAACACTCTCTGCAGGTAGGAAGGATAAGTGAAGGATCTAACTAGTCCCTCCTAGATTGCCTAGAAATCATCTAGCTATCCATTATCAGTATATTCCTGCACGCTTTTTTTCTACCTACCTCTATCTGGCCCTTCACGAGCACATTGTCTTTTGTCCTTTATGTTTGTCAGACACATGGTGTCTCATTTTAATATTTAATATCAATAAAGACTTATGTTTTAGAGGTTTGTCTCAGGTGGTTTCTACTGAATCTTACCTCGATAGCTTATTTTTGGATGTGGCTCCCAACAAAACTCCACATCAAACTCCATGGCACCCAAATGCATCTAAAGGCTCTGGCCAACTGGTCCAGGAAATATCCCCCATTTCGTGAGATGGCTGGATTGTCATTGTAAATAAGCACTTGTACCTTGCCCCCGTCCCCCCCCACCCCCCATCTTATTGTAGATTGTAAGCTCTGATGAGCAGGGTTGTTTCTCTTTTCTTTTTTTTTCCCCTCTAAATATTGTATTTTCGGTAACTGTTACTTGTTTGTATAATATCCTCCTGAATTGTAAAGTGCTGCGGAATATGTTGGCGCTATAGAAATATAGATTATTATTATTATTATTATTATTATTATTATTATTATTATTATTAATATCTAAGAACTGGACAATATACTTAATTATGATAAAAATCTTTAGTTTGACTCAAATTGATAACCTTAATACTACAAGATAAAAAAGTAAAAACTTTAAGCTCAACGTATGTGAAGAATCCATATACAGACTATACCAGCCTATTGTGAGATGTCCTCTCCTTTATCTTGAAGACTTTTTTTCATAATGAGTAAAAAGCCTATAAATATAAGAAATTTCCAAAAAAAAGCTGTTCTTTTGTGTGGATTGGAAAAACACAAAAAAAAACCTGAGAAAAAGGGCAAATTGGACACACAGAACCATAAAAATGAGTAGGTCAAGCCTATCGGCACCTTTCCAAAACTAGGGGAAAACAATTTTGTTTCAAGCATGTGATGTTTGTTCAAACTTACCTCTGGCAAGTACAGGCCCCGTCACACACAGCGATATCGCTAGCGTGCGTACCCACCACCGTCGTTTGTGCGTCACGGGCAAATCGCTGCCCGTGGCGCACAATATCGTTTGGAGCCGTCACACGGACTTACCTGCCTAGTGACGTCGCTGTGGCCGGCGAACCACCTCCTTTCTAAGGGGGCGGTTCGTGCGACGTCACAGCGGCATCACTAAGCGGCCGCCCAATAGAAGCGGAGGGGCGGAGATGAGCGGCCGTAACATCCCGCCCACCTCCTTCCTTCCTCATTGCCGGTGGCCGCAGGTAAGCTGTAGTTCGTCGTTCCCGGGGTGTCACACGTAGCGATGTGTGCTGCTTCGGGAATGACCAACAACCTGTGTCCTCAACAATCAATCGATTTTTTGAAAATGAACGACGTGTCAACGATGGACGATTTCGTGAGTATTTTCCATTGATAACAGTCACTCGTTCGTGTCACACGCAATGACGTTGCTAACGATGCCGGATGTGCGTCACGGAATCTGTGACCCCGGCAATATATTGTTATATACGTCATTGCATGTGACGGGGCCTTAACAGGTGAAAATCACACTTTTAACCACTTTTAACTTTTAACCACTTTTAACACATTATGAAAATCACACTTTTAACCAGATAAAAAGGTAAAAAGTTGACTCAATAATTACATTGTGTGTATGTGTGTGGCACAGTAAGCGTGGAGAACAGAAAGAGGACATGAGAACTTCTTAAGGGCTTGCAAACCAAAATTGTTGAAAAATATCAAGAATCTCAACGTTACAGGTCCATCTCCAGAGATCTTGATGTCCCTTTGTCCATGGTGCACAATATAATCAAGAAGTTCACAACCCATTTCACTGTGGCTAATATCACTGGATGTGGAAGACAGAGAAAAATTGATGAAAGATTGCAACACAGGAAAGTCTGGATGGTGGATAAGCAGCTCCAATCAAGATCCAAAAAAGTTCAAGCTGTTCTGCAGGAGTTGGGTGCATCAGTGTCAGCGCGAACTATAAGTTAACATTTAATTAAATCAAATGGTAAAGAGGAGACCCAAGAGGACCCCACTGCTGACACAGAGACATAAGAAAGCTAAACTACACTTTGCCAAAATGTAAGTGAGTAGGAAAAAATCTTTCTGGCTAAGCCTCTTGTGGACAGATGAGTCCAAGATAGAGCTTTTTGGTAAAGCACATCATTCTACTGTTTATCGAAAACGGAATGTGAAATACAATAAAAGAACACAGGACCTACATTAAGATTTGGTGGAGGTTCAAAGATGCTTTGGGGCTGTTTTGCTGCCTCTGTTACTGGGTGTCTTGACTATGTGCAAGGCATTAGGAAATCTGAAGATTACCAAAGGATTTTGGGTCGCAACGTAGAGCCCAGTGTCAGAAAGCTGGGTTTGCGTTCTGTGTCTTGGGTCTTCCAGCAGGACAATGACCCCAAACATACTTCAAGAAGCCGACTGAAATGGATGGAAAAAAAAGTGCTGGAGGTTTCTGAAGAGGCAGCAATGAGTCTGGATCAAAATTCCATTAAACACCTGTGGAGAGAGCTGAAAATTGCTGTCAGGAGAAGATGCTTTTAAATATGAGAGACCTTTTTTTGTCTAAAATTATGTCCCATTTGGTTTTTTTTTGTGTTTTTATTTTTCTGTTGCTCAGATACACACAAAGTTAATAAACATGTATAACAAAACGTGTGTAACATCAATAACTATATGGGAGAAAATGCTTCATTTTTGGGAACAATTTGAAGGTCGCCAACACTTTCGGCCATGATTGTATACCATAACTTTAATCCCATGAGTCAGAATGTCTCCAGGATTAAATAAAGTGATTTTTTTATAGACCTTGAATTTGGCACAAATAAAGAATTCATTTTGGATTAGAAGGTTAGGAATTTTCTTCATCATAAATAAAGCAGACTGATATTTCTATTATTAGAATACTGAAGTGTGAAATATCTGTAGGGTCACGATATTGAGAGCAGCTGTAACTCTGCACTGTGAACTGTCTCCAGTTATTGGTACTTCGTACAGAGAGCATGGCACCACGGCATACCGTATTTTTCGGACTATAAGACGCACTTGACCATAAGACGCAGCCTGGTTTTAGAGGAGGAAAATAGGAAAATAAAATTTTAACTAAAAAATGTGGTCATGACACACTGTTATGGGGCGAGGATCTGCTGCTGACACTGTTATGGGGGTAATGTCCCCAAATTCTCTACTAAGGTATCCCATTCTAGTAACGATCCTCCTGCCTTGTATATGATTCTGCTCATATACCCTCATCCTGCTCATATACCCCCATCCATCCTGCTCATATACCCCTATCCATCCTGCCCATATACCCCCATCCTGCTCATATACCCCCATCCATCCTGCTCATATACCCCCATCCTGCTCATATACCCCCATCTATCCTGCTCATATACCCCTATCCTGCTATATACCCCCCATCCTGCTCATATACCCTATCCTGCTCATATACCCCCATCCATCCTGCTCATATACCCCCCATCCTGCTCATATACTACCCCCATCCTGCTCATAATATACCACCATCCTGCTTATAATATCCCCCCATCCTGCTTATAATATACCCCCATCCTGCTCATAATATACCCCCATCCTGCTCATAATATACCCCAATCCTGCTCATAAAATACCCCCATCCTGGTATATGGCCTGTATCCTATGGCACAGAAAAAAAATAAACGTTTATACTCACCTTTCCTCACTCCCTGCAGCACCGATTATCTTCCTCTCTGTCTCAGCTGCAGTGCCGCTGAGTGGAGCCGTCACCGTTGTCTGCAGCATCACGATGTCTTCCTGTCTTACCACTCTCTACACAGATCAGTTGACCGGCACAGACAGGAAGACATCGCGATGCTGCAGGGGGACGGCTCCAAACACAGTGACGGGTGAGTGTACTGATTCACTGCACCCTGCGCTGATAATGATGCAAGGGGAGCAGTGAATACAGCCGCACATGATCACTCCAGGCTGTAGTTGTCAGGGGTGATCATGCGGGCCGACTGTTAATTATGCGCGCACTCCCCGCCCATCATCCCGCACACCTGTCAGTGCCGGCTTCACCACTAAGAGATTGGCGGGAGGATGGGCGTGCATATGTAATGAGCGGGCCCACGTGGTCACGGCAGGGTGCTACAGCCTGCTCGTGCCCCCGATGACCCACTTCACCGCAGCACCCTCATTCCCCGCAGCCACATTCAGACTATAAGACGCACCCCCCACTTTCCCCCAACATTTGGGGAAAAAAAAGTGCGTCTTATGGTCCGAAAAATATGGTAATTACTTTCTTGATATTGAGTTTATTTTTTGCTATTTTCTTTTTTACGCCGTGTGACCAAGATAAGTTTTTGATGCTACCTATTTTTGCTCTGTCAAAAATGCAATGTCTTAGGCCTGTTTCAGACGTCAGTGATGCTGGTACGTTTGTGCTCTTTTTTTATAAAATCACTGACATACACAGATCCATTATAATGAATGGGTCTGCGCACACATCAGTAATTTTTCACTGACCGTGTCTCCATGCGGCATGCACGTGTGTCCGTGATTGCCGCACGGAGACATGTCTGTTTTTTCTGGCATCACTGATGTCCCACTGACCACACAGTGGTGTGATCCGTGAAACACGTACCAGAAAAACACGGGCATTTAAAATAATAAGCATTTTCAACTCACCTTCTCCAGCAACGCTCTGTGCAGCCCCTGCTCTCTGCAGCTTCCTGGCCGGCTCATGAATATTCATGAATGCAGCCAGAGCCAACCCGGAAGTAGCTGCAGAGAGCGGTGGGTGGATGCTGCAGAGCCGAGGAGTTCAGCACCATGGACAACAGGAACGGGACAGGTGAGCATACATTCATTTGCAATCACGAATCTTGGATCACGTATCACAGATGGATCACATGGACAACCCACGTGTGCCATGAATCATGGAACTCGGAGGGACATGTGCGTGTTTTACACATTAGTGAAGAATGTCTGAGTTTTTCACTGACGTGTGAAACGGGCCTTAGGCTGTGTGCACACGCTGCATTTTTTCACGTGTTTTTTATGCATTTTTTTTTTATCAGTCTGCAAGGGAAAACACATCCCAGCAAAGTCTATGAGAATCTTGAAATGCTGTGCACATGTTGCAGATTTTTTCCTTGCAGATTTTGGAGCAGAAAAAAAATGCAACAAACAAATGACATGTCAATTGTGTCTGCCTCTTTTTCCAGCTTTTTTCCAATCACAATGCATTAAAAAAAGCATAAAAAAACCCCAAAAAGACAAAACCGTGGCACAAAACGCGTTTTTTCCGCACTGTTTTTCCAAAGATCCAGTTTTAGGTGCAGAAAATCTACAAACAAATCTGCAACATGTGAACAAACCCTTTCAGTTCCAGTAGAGGCTATGAAATGAAACACAGACAACACGATTGGATGAAATGGCCGCATCAGCCTTTTATTTAACACATAAGCATCAGAATTAACTTGAGTGGGGTTCTCGAAGCTCATAAATCCGGTGATTAACTAATAACCTTATAAACATTAAACTTCCCCCTGAACCACACCTATTCCCAGCCGTAACCACCAACTCTTGAGCACCCATACAAAGGGACAAATAGAAAACACAAGACCCGAGTTTTCCCTTACCGGCGGTCCCCCAAATCACCAGACCACCAGCCAAAACCTGCAAATTAAAGGGATCCCTATCCCCATGAGCCTCCAATAACAATTTACACCAACTTCAAGGACCCACCCCAACCGCCGACAGCGACCATGACCCTGCAACCACTCAAATAGGTAGGGCGGGTCAATCCCAGGGGAGCGCAGACAAAAGGGGTCCCCCACTCCCAGGCTGCCCTTTATAAACCCCAATAGTTCTCTAGTCCCTGCCCCTTCTTGGTGTCACCTCCCACCTAACCAAAGTCATGTCGGCATCCACCCACATCAGGGGTGAGGTCCTGGCTTTATACTTTTGATGCGGAAAATGTGCAGATAAAAAAATGCATGAAAAACACATGTACTCTTCATCCAAGTAAATCAATAAATTTTTTCAAAGACAAATTCCAGGAAGTATCAAAACAAATCAGCTTTATTTAAAACATAACAAAATGAGACAAACAATGCAGTGTCAAAAATGCAATAAAAACGCATATAAACAAATATACTCAAAAGCGCAATGAAAAAATTGCAAATAAGCTAATTTATATAATAGAATTTAAGAAAATCTATATCAAAAACTCATCGTGGGAACATAGCCCATATGCGGGCGTCACACGAGACGATCTATCGTGCGATATGTCGTCGGGGTCACGGTTTTCGTGACGCACATCCGGCATTGTTCACGACGTCATCTCGTGTGACACCTACGTGCGTCTCCAAATCGGTTATAAATCGTGGATTGTGTCGCTCATTTTTAAAAAATTGTTTAATCTGATTTGCACCGGTTGCTCATCGTTCCCGGGGCAGCACACGTTGCTCCGTGTGACACCCCGGGAACAATGAACACAGCTTACCTGTGTCCCGCGGCACCCGCCGGCTATGAGGAAGGAAGGAGGTGGGCGGGATATTTACGTCCCGCTTATCTCCGCCCCTCCGCTTCTATTGGCCGGCGGCTGTGTGACGTCGCTGTGACGCCGAACGTACATCCCACTTCAGGAAGAGGATGTTCGCTTCCCACAGCAAGGTTGGTCTGCAGGTAAGTACGTGTGACGGCGGTTTAACGACTTTGTGCGACACGGGCAGCGATTTGCCCGTGACGCACAAACGACGAGGGCGGGTACGATCGCTCGTGCAATCGCACGATAGATCGTACCGTGTGAAGCCCGCATTACTCTTGCCTTTATGCAGTTTATTTCCACACTTGTGTCCAAATCTCACGTAGACAACATTCAGTTATTTGTATATAGAGTAGGTTGAAGTTGCTTTTGTTGGCTATTGGTCCTATGTTGTGGTTGATTATGATATTGCCTTAACATTAGAGTTGAGCGCGGTTCGCGGTTCGAGGTTCTCCAGTTCTAGGCTCGAGTGATTTTGGGGGCTGTTCGAGATCGAACTAGAACTCGAGCTTTTTGCAAAAACTCGATAGTTCTAGATACGTTCGAGAACGGTTCTAGCAGCAAAAAGCAGGGCTTTTTACAGCTACAGTGTGCAGGAGCCATCACTGGCAGCCTGCCAGAAGCTGGTAACCAAGATAAACATCGGGTATCCAAGCAAAGCGCTTTGGTTAGTAACCCGATGTTTATCCTAGTTACGTGCAGGAAGCCCACACTTCCCCGCTCAGCTCGCTCCGCCCCCTCCTGCCCGCGGCATGTACACATACATACACACACGCACACACACACACACACACACACACACACACACACACACATGGTCCCGCTCGGCTTACCTGCGGTGATGAAGTCCCGCCATCCCGACCTCAGCGCTGTCACTGTCCTCCATGGCCGCCGCTTGTCACATCACCTCTCGCTTCCGACCCGAGACTGACTAGCGGTGACGTCACGGGCCTCTCGCGATACTTCGTGTGAAGGCGCCGGTCATTGAACTCAGTGACAGGGGCTGTCAGTGTGCTGGAGATCAGCGCAGGTAATGTACCTCACTGACAGCAGCACTTGTCATCCCCTGCAGTGACCTGGGCTGACCCATTGATGTTAGCTCAGGTCACTGCACTGCTCTCCCAGCCAATGGGGAACATCCTGCTCTTCATTGACTGGGACAGTGTGGATCGTCATGGGAACCCCTTGGATTACAGCAGACCTGGATTTGTTTTTCATTCTAATAAATTGGTTAAAGAGGGAATGTTTTGGGGAGTGTTTTTTCAAATAAAAATGTGTTTGTCGTCTATTTTTTTTTTATTACTGACTGGGTTGGTGATGTCGGGTATCTGATAGACGCCTGACCTCACCAACCCCAGGGCTTGATGCCAGGTGACATTACACATCTGGTATTAACCCCTACGTGTTTTTTTTTTAAATTATTTATTTAATTTAAAATAACAGCGTGGGGTGCCCTCAGTTTTGGATTACCAGCCAAGGTGAGGTTGCCAGCTGTGGTCTGCAGGCTGCAGCCGTCTGCTTTACCCTAGCTGGCTACAAAACTAGGGGGAACCCTACGTCATTTTTTTTTTTCATTTTTTTGGCTAAATACACAGCTAAGCACCCCTTAGTGCCACATGAAAGGCACCAAAGGGTGCTCCACTTTTTCTCCATTTTTTCTCCACTTTTTCTACATTTTTTCTCCACTTTTTCTACATTTTTTTCTCCATTTTTTCTCCACTTTTTCTCCACTTTTTCTCCACTTTTTCTCCACTTTTTCTCCACTTTTTCTCCATTTTTTTCTCCACTTTTTCTCCACTTTTTCTCCATTTTTTTCTCCACTTTTTCTCCACTTTTTCTCCACTTTTTCTCCATTTTTTTCTCCACTTTTTCTCCACTTATTCTCCACTTATTCTCCACTTTTTCTCCACTTTTTCTCCACTTTTTCTCCACTTTTTCTCCATTTTTTTCTCCACTTTTTCTCCACTTTTTCTCCACTTTTTCTCCACTTATTCTCCACTTTTTCTCCACTTTTTCTCCATTTTTTCACACACACACACACACACACACACACACGCACGCGCATGGTCCCGCTCGGCTTACCTGCGGTGATGAAGTCCCGCCATCCCGACCTCAGCGCTGTCACTGTCCTCCATGGCCGCCGCTTGTCACATCACCTCTCGCTTCCGACCCGACACTGACTAGTGGTGACGTCACGGGCCTCTCGCGATACTTGGTGTGAAGGCGCCGGTCATTGAACTCAGTGACAGGTGCTGTCAGTGTGCTGGAGATCAGCGCAGGTAATGTACCTCGCTGACAGCAGCACTTGTCATCCCCTGCAGTGACCTGGGCTGACCCATTGATGTTAGCTCAGGTCACTGCACTGCTCTCCCAGCCAATGGGGAACATCCTGCTCTTCATTGACTGGGACAGTGTGGATCGTCATGGGAACCCCTTGGATTACAGCAGACCTGGATTTGTTTTTCATTCTAATAAATTGGTTAAAGAGGGAATGTTTTGGGGAGTGTTTTTTCAAATAAAAATGTGTTTGTCGTCTATTTTTTTTTTTTATTACTGACTGGGTTGGTGATGTCGGGTATCTGATAGACACCTGACCTCACCAACCCCAGGGCTTGATGCCAGGTGACATTACACATCTGGTATTAACCCCATATATTACCCCGTTTGCCACCGCACCAGGGCGCGGGATGAGCTGGGGCGAAGCACCAGGATTGGCGCATCTAATGGATGCGCCACTTCTGGGGCGGCTGCGGCCTGCTATTTTTAGGCTGGGGAGAGTCCAATAACCATGGACCTCCCTAGTCTGAGAATATCAGGCCCCAGCTGTCTGCTTTACCTTGGCTGGTGATCCAATTTTGGGGGACCCCTACGTGTTTTTTTTTTAAATTATTTATTTAATTTAAAATAACAGCGTGGGGTGCCCTCAGTTTTGGATTACCAGCCAAGGTGAGGTTGCCAGCTGTGGTCTGCAGGCTGCAGCCGTCTGCTTTACCCTAGCTGGCTACAAAACTAGGGGGAACCCTACGTCATTTTTTTTTTCATTCTTTTGGCTAAATACAAAGCTAAGCACCCCTTAGTGACACATGAAAGGCACCAAAGGGTGCTCCACTTTTTCTCCACTTTTTCTACATTTTTTCTCCACTTTTTCTACATTTTTTTCTCCATTTTTTCTCCACTTTTTCTCCACTTTTTCTCCACTTTTTCTCCATTTTTTTCTCCACTTTTTCTCCACTTTTTCTCCACTTTTTCTCCATTTTTTTCTCCATTTTTTCTCCACTTTTTCTCCACTTTTTCTCCACTTTTTCTTCACTTTTTCTCCACTTTTTCTCCACTTTTTCTCCATTTTTTCTCCATTTTTTCTCCACTTTTTCTCCACTTTTTCTCCACTTTTTCTTCACTTTTTCTCCACTTTTTCTCCACTTTTTCTCCATTTTTTCTCCACATATTATCCATTTTTTCTTCACTTTTTCTCCACTTTTTCTCCACTTTTTCTCCATTTTTTTCTCCACTTTTTCTCCACTTTTTCTCCACTTATTCTCCACTTTTTCTCCACTTTTTCTCCACTTTTTCTCCACTTTTTCTCCATTTTTTCTCCACTTTTTCTCCATTTTTTTCTCCACTTATTCTCCACTTTTTCTCCACTTTTTCTCCACTTTTTCTCCACTTATTCTCCACTTTTTCTCTACTTTTTCTCCATTTTTTCTCCACTTATTCTCCATTTTTTCTCCACTTTTTCTCCACTTTTTCTCCACTTTTTCTCCACTTTTTCTCCATTTTTTTTCTCCACTTTTTCTTCACTTTTTCTCCACTTATTCTCCACTTTTTCTCCACTTTTTCTCCACTTTTTCTCCATTTTTTTCTCCACTTTGTTGCAATTTTTTTGCTGCATCCCAATTGTACCTCTATATTGTTCGAGTTTATGTTATTGTTCTCTCACTCTTATGTGATACTGATTATTGTCATTTTTCATGATTACAAGCAGATAAGTCCAATCTGACGAAGGCTGAGGCCGAAACGTCATTTGTAACTTGTTTTGGACAAAAACATATATGCTTATGAAAAAAAATTTTTCTTAATACGGACCAATAAAGAGTGATTTTGCATTACTATCCGTTGTGACTTACTGACTTAGTCTGGGAGATTTAGAGTGCCGAGGTTACCCACTAATTTTATCTATTATTACCTCTGAGCACCTGTATACCAGTGAGCAGAGCTTCCTCTACAGTAGTTCTCCTGATTAGGCATGCCCTTACCTCATGAGCAGGGCATTGCAGCTTTGGTAGCAACCATTACGACATGGACTCTGCTGCTGTGGACCCGGGGAGAGTGAGTGCAGATTCATTGCACCCACACTCCTCACATGAAGGGTCCGCACTCCTAGAAAATGGGGGATACGTTCCCTGAGTGTCTCCCCCCCATATTCTAGACGGTCCAGAGTCGTCGTGGGACCCCTTTATTTTTTTTCTTACAATAAATTGGTGAAAGAGGAAATGTTTTGGGGACTGTTTTTTCAAATAAATTTCTTTTGTCGATTTTTTTTTTTTGTTAGTACTGACAGTTTATGATGTTGGGTATCTAATAGACACCATGACATCACAAACTGCTGGGCTTGATCTCAGGTGACTTTACAGCTAGTATCAACCCGATTTATTACCCCGTTTGCCACTGCACCAGGGCACGGGATGAGCTGGGGTGAAGCGCCAGGATTGGCGCATCTAGTGGATGCGCCACATCTGGGGTGCCTGCGGCCTGCTATTTTTAGGCTGTGAAGGCCCAATAACTATGGACCTTCCCACCCTGAGAATACCAGACCACAGCTGTCCGCTTTACCTTGGCTGGTGATCCAATTTGGGGGGAACCCTACTTTTATTGTGTAATTATTAATATTTATAAAATAATTATAAAAAAGAGCCTGAAGGGACCTCCACATTGGATCCCCAACCACGGTAAAGCTGTCAGCTGTGGTTTTCAGGCTACAGCCGTCTGCTTTACCCTAGCTGGCTATCAAAAATGGGGGGACCCAACGTCATTTTTTTTTTAACTATTTTTTAAATAGAAAAAATTAATGGGCTTCCCTGTATTTTGATTGCCAACCAAGGTAACGGCAGGCAGATGGGGGTGGCAACCCATAGCTGTCTGCTTTATCTGCTGAGAATCAAAAATACCACGGAGCGCTACGTCATTTTTTAAAAGATTTATTTTTACAGCACTGTGATGTCCAGCAATCAAAATACAGGGAAGCCCATTTTATTTTTAGTTATTTAAATAAATAATTAAAAAAAATATATATGGGCTCCCGCTGCATTTTTTGTATTGCTAGCTAAGGGTAATCCAAGCAGCTACTGGCTGCTAACCCCCACTGCTTGGTGTTACCTTCACTGGCAATGGAAAATCCAGGGAAGCATTTTTTATTTTTTTTGCCAAAAAACTACAAAAAAAAGGACGTGAGCTTCGCCATATTTTTATATGCTAGCCAGGTATAGCAGGCAGGTGCTGGAAGAGTTGGATACAGCGCCAGAAGATGGCGCTTCTATGAAAGTGCCATTTTCTGAGGCGGCTGCAGACTGCAATTCGCAGCAGTGGGGCCCAGAAAGCTCAGGCCAACCTGTGCTGCGGATTCCAATCCCCAGCTGCCTAGTTGTACCTGGCTGGACACAAAAATGGGGCGAAGCCTACGTCATTTGTTTTCTAATTATTTCATAATAGTAATTTCAAATTTCATAATTTCATAATAATAATAAAAAAAGGGCTTCCCTTTATTTTTGGTTCCCAGCCGGGTACAAATAGGCAACTGGGGGTTGGGGGCAGCCATACCTGCCTGCTGTACCTGGCTAGCATACAAAAATATGGCGAAGCCCACATAATTTTTTCAGGGGGCAAAAAACGTCTGCATACAGTCCTGGATGGAGTATGCTGAGCCTTGTAGTTCTGCAGCTGCTGTCTGTCTGTATGGAGAAGAGCAGACAGCAGCTGCAGAACTACAAGGCTCAGCATACTCCATCCAGGACTGTATGCAGAAGTTTTTTGCCCACCAAAAAAATGACGTGGGCTTCGCCATATTTTTGTTTGCTAGCCAGGTACAGCAGGCAGCCACGGGCTGCCTCCAACCCCCAGTTGCCTATTTGTACCCGGCTGGGAACCAAAAATATAGGGAAGCCCATTTTTTTTTTATTATTTCACTTATTTCATGAAATAATTAAAAAACAAATGACGTGGGCTTCGCCCCATTTTTGTGTCCAGCCGGGTACAACTAGGCAGCTGGGGATTGGAATCCGCAGCACAGGTTAGCCCGAGGTTTCTGGGCGCCTCTGCTGCGGATTTCAGTCTGCAGCCGTCCCAGAAAATGGCGCTCTCATAGAAGCGCCTCCATCTGGCGCTGTATCCAACTCTTCCAACAGCTCTGGAGCTGGGTGGCTTGTTGGGTAATCATGAGTTAATACTGGCTTTGTTTTACTAGCCAGTATTAAGCCAGAGATTCTTAATGTCAGGCACGTTTGACCCGGCCATTAAGAATCTCCAATAAAGGGTTAAAAAAAGACACCACACAGAGAAAAAATACTTTAATAGAAATAAATACACAGACACATTAGAGACTCCATCTTTATTACCCCCTGTCAGCCCTCCATGATTCTGCTCTTCTGTCTTCTTTCTTTCTAGTGTAGTAGTAGTGACGATTGTAGTGAGGATGAGGTTCACCAGCCCATCACTTGGGGCTGGAGAACCTCATCCTCAGTACAATCCTCACTAGTGTAGTAGTAGTGACGATTGTAGTGAGGATAAGGTTCACCAGCCCATCACTTGGGGCTGGGGAACCTCATCCTCAGTACAATCCTCACTACAATCGGGAAGCAGCGTGCAGCCTTCACTCCGTGAGTGATCAGTGCTGGCTGTCAGCGGTAACAGCGGTAACGCTGACAGACGCGTTACCATAGCAACGGTGCTCTCGGAGCTGCGGTTAGCGGTGACGTCACCGCTAACTGCGTTGCTATGGCAACGGTGATCTCCGTTAATGACCGGCTGTGTCAGCCGGTCCCTAACGGAACGGGGAGTCGACCGTGTGCTAGAGCATGTCGCCGGTACACGGCGATACACATATGTGCACCGTGTACCGGAGAGATGCACTCGCAGGTCCTACATGACGCGTCATAGTCATGTGACCAGTCTGTAGCCAATGAGATAATAGCCACGTGACTGGTCACATGGCTATTTTGACGTCACGATAGGTCCTGCTTCTCTGCTGGCAGTGCCGTCACCGGGAGGATTCAGCGATCATCGGATGGAATAGCGGCAGGAGACAGAGTGCAGAAGGGATCGCGAGGACCGGTAAGTGTTATGGCAATGTTTATTAACTGTTTGTGTACATTTATAATGCATTTTTATGTGTTTGTGATTGCCTCCCATTATAGCCTATTGGCTCGAGTTCGGTTCGTCGAACGTTCGACGAACCGAACTCGAACGGGACCCCCGTTCGGCGAACTGACCTCGAGCCGAACCGCGACCGGTTCGCTCATCTCTACTTAACATAGGGCTAATTAGGGGATGATTTCCTTAGTAAGTATGGAACAAAATATCATGTTTTTCCTAAAATAAGACCTCCCCCAAAAATAAGCCCCAGCAGGGATTTTAAGCATTTTCAGAGCAAGGCTTAAATATAAGTCCTCCCCCGAAAATAAGCCCTAGTCGCAGATCAAAATGAAGTGTCCGTGCAGCTAAAAAAATGACAGATACTGCAGGACACTTCATTTTAGACAGTGGGCACCGAGCAATCACAGTCATCTGATGCTGAGCGGCAGGACCTGCAGTGATCGCACCCCCGCACACATCACATCACACACACAATCACAAATCACATCACACACACAATCACCCCTCAGATCGCTCACTCACACTCACCACGTCCAGCGATACCGATCCTGAGAAGCCGTGCGTTGGAGCACATGAACCTGGGACACGTGGCTTCCTCCCATCCCTTTGGCTTGGGTAGATGCTAGAAAGTACGGGCTCCTGACAGGTATAACCTAATGGACGCACTCTGTACCGCTGGATGGATGGAGTGTGTGTGTGTGTGTGTGTGATATCTGATGTGTGTGTATGAGTGTCTGTGTTATGAGTATGTGTGTGTCCATCCAGCAGCAGGAAGCAGCGTGCAGCATACTTGCTGGCAGCGGCTGCCGAAGATCACAGGGAGGACTTCAGAGTCACTCAGCCATCCAGAGTCTGGTAAGTATGAGTCTCCTGGGAAGGGGAGGTCTGTTTTTTTAGGGGGGTAAACTTACCCCCAACCGTGATTCTCCAAGAATAAGACCTCCTCCAAAAATAAATCCTAGCGCTTTTTTGGGGGCAAAAAAAATGTATAAGACAGTGTCTTATTTTTGGAAAAACACGGTAGTACAATTTCCCCAGTGGTTGTTTATATTTTTATAAAAACACACCATGGGAAGGGTGTGCCAAAAAAAACCCCAAAACATAGTGAAAAAGTGGGAAGAAAAAGTTTACAGAATTTGTTTTTATTATTTTGTGCCTGTTATAATCATTGTAATGCTAAGTTTGTATAAAACCACAAGCACTTGCTATAATAAACAAAAATTATGTAAATGCACTGCCACTAAACCATGTAGCTAAAGTCTGATTTATCATTACTAATGCTCAAGTAGGCGAAACGCAAATCAAGCAGGTGGAATGCTCGGATGGATGGACTTGAATTGAGTAACAAGTACAGTCATGGCCAAAAGTTTTGAGAATGCTACAAATATTAATTTTTACAAAGTCTACTGCTTAAGTTTTTCTAATGGCAATTTGCATATACTCCAGAATGTCATAAAGAGTGATCAGCTTAACAGCAATTACTTGCAAAGTCAATATTGGCTAAGAAAATGAACTTTAACCCCCAAAACACATTTCAACATCATGGCATTCCTGCCTTAAAAGGAGCAGCTAAGAAGGACCAGCAAACACCAGGACCGTATCTTAAAACTGTTTCAGCTGCGGGATCGGACTACCAGCAGTGCCGAGCTAGCTCAGCAATGGCAGCAGGCTGGTGTGAGTGCTTCTGCATGCACTGTGAGGCGGAGACTGCTTGAGCAAGGCCTGGTTTCAAGGAGGGCAGCAAAGAAGCCACTTCTCTCCAGAAAAAACATCAGGGACCGACTGATATTCTGCAAAAGGTACAGGGAGTGGACTGCTGAGGACTGGGGTAAAGTCATTTTCTCAGATGAATCCCCTTTTCGATTGTTTGGGACATCTGGAAAAGAGCTTATTAGGAGAAGAAGAGGTGAGCGCTACCACCAGTCTTGTCTCATGCCAACTGTTAAGCATCCTGAAACCATTCATGTGTGGGGTTGCTTCTCAGCCAAGGGAATCGGCTCACTCACAGTCTTGCCTAAGAACACAGCCATGAATAAAGAATGGTACCAGAATGTCCTCCAAGAGCAACTTCTCCCAACTGTCCAAGAGATGTTTGGCGCCCAACAATGCCTTTTCCATCATGATGGAGCACCATGCCATAAAGCAAAGGTGATCACTAAATGGCTCATGGAACAAAACATAGAGATTTTGGGTCCATGGCCTGGAAACTCCCCAGATCTTAATCCCATTGAGAACTTGTGGGCAATCATCAAGAGACGGGTGGACAAACAAAAACCAACAAATTCTGGCAAAATGCAAGCATTGCTTATGCAAGAATGGACAGCTATCAGTCAGGATTTGATCCAGAAGTTGATTGAGAGCATGCCAGGGAGAATTGCAGAGGTCCTGAAGAAGAAGGGTCAACACTGCAAATATTGACTTGCTGCATTAACTCATTCTGTCAATATAACCTTTTGGTATTCATAATATGATTGCAATTATATTTCTGTCTGTGATGTAAACATCAGACAAACACAATTAAAAACCAGAGGGCAACAGATCATGTGAAAATATAATTTTGGTGTCATTCTCAAAACTTTTGGCCATGACTGTATAATGGAAGTCAATGAGGAACTTGAGCATTTTTCCAGAGAATCCTAATAGGAGAGCGGAAAATAAATTGCTGATTTGAATGGAAAAAGCTCTCAAATAGAATGGAAACAACATGGGGTAGAAGCTTGGACTCATCTCTGACTCCCAGGTCGCTGCTGGGAATGTCTCACCACTCCCGGAATGTCTCACGAACAGTGACATCAGTAACTCAATATTGTCACCGCTTGTGAGACATTCTGGATCTCCCGCTGCCCTCTGTATGACTCGGTGAGAGCGGTGATGAGCAGTAACGTTACTGATATCATCAGTGCTCATCACAGACACCGGGTATTGCAGAGTACAGCCTTACCGGAAGTGACCTATGAAGTGTCGTTCTCAGAACGAGGCTCCATAGGTTGTACTACAGAATCGGTGGACATCATGGGAACACCATGGACTACATGATATTTTTAGGCTGGGAAGTGCAAAATAACCATGGGCCTTTACAGCCTGATAATACCAGCCCTCAGATGTCTGCTTTACCTTGCCTAGTTATTTATTTATTTATTTATTAGGTTAAACAAGGCTAAAAATATCCTTTAGTGCTAGATGAATGGCAATAATAAGCGCTAATATAAGCTCTACCTCCTAGATCAACTCTGCCTGAACTACTTTCAGAGGAGAGTGTGCTGATCATTGTAGGAAGTGACTGATGAAACGATGCAACCGGTCAATCACAGTACTGCCATTAGCCAACATGGCTACGGTATTACTGTGTATTGTAGGCAATCCCCGCAAGTTTACTGGTTATCTCACAGCTGCGATACATACGTGACTTGAGATACTTGGCTGAGTAATGAGCATACTTGAGCACCCTGATGCTCAATCGAGTATCGAGCAGTGCCTGACTCGCTAGCTCATCACTAACCATTACACCAAAAATATACTGTCCTTTCATGGAGTTGTGTCATTATGGCAATCAACTATTTGTATGAGTGACTAAGTGGACATGTTTAGAATGAGTTCTCATGAACGAGAAAAAGCTTTTGACTCTGACTATAGAGGGGGTCCCAAACTATGGACCCCCACTAGGAAATCAATAAATCATAAAAGTGCATATAAAAATACTTTAATTTGGTAAATGTATGACTAAGTATAATCCTTGCAGGAATAAAAAGAAATAAAAAAACGAGTGCTGTTCTCCTGTGTGAGCCTACTAAAAGTGGTGAGCATAAATTAAATGTGAGGTACTACTCATGTGACGCCCCTGACTCTATCAAGGTGTCACAGGGAACTGCACCCCTTTTCTCTTATGGTGCAGAACTCACCCTCCATGGTTCTGGGTTCCTACACACTGGTATTGTTCCCTTCAGCACTCAAATCCTAACCACACCTCACATCACACCCTGTCATGCACACCAGTGGCTGGTCTAGCTGGAAAAGGGCCACCCGCCCAGGGGTCAGGCAGACTGGTTGGAGGGAGAAAGTCAGTCTTAGAGTAGCCCTCAGAGAGTGAGGAGCTGAGGGAGTTGGAGCTCCCTGTGTGACCTTGGTTGGGTCGCAGACGGTGGTCTGGGACCAGAGGAATCGGAGACCCGGTCACAGGGTATTGGAAAAGGGTGTACTGACTTAGTTTTGGAGAACGGTCGGCACCGGAATGTCCAGTAACCGGACTGGTAACGAGCACGGCGGGGTACAGGACCCTAGATCAGGGAGTAGCTTCACGCAACCTGATAATTAACCTGTGGAGGATAGTCTCTTTATGAACTTTCCCCAAAAGTTCAGAGATCAAAGGCACCAACACAAAGAGGGGTATAGGGCTTTCCAGCTTATGCGGCCCACTGAAATCCCAAGTGTCAGCCATCGAGAGTACTGCTCTACTGTACCATTATAGGGAGCGGGACCCTGACAGTTTCAGGCCAAAGGGTCACTTAGGCAAATCTAAAAAATTGTGCATGGAGGCAGGCTCCGGACCACTAAGCAATACCAGTGGGAACGGATACCCGGACGAGCTCCCCCGAGTGGCAGTAGCACCTAGAGACTTGGTTTACTTCTGTGTCAGAGTCTGCTTAATGATTGCACCAAAGTCTACACAACCTGAGTGAGTACACTGCACACCCTGCGTCCTACCTGCCCGCATAGCCTGTACAACGCTATCCTCCACTTATTTCCAGAGTCTCGTGGTCTCCCCTACCCATGGAGAGATCACCATCTGGCTGTCCCACTCCATCTCCCCCGAGTAATCCCATCGGCAGCGGCGGTACTCCCCTTACCGCGAACCACGGGTGGTGTCACGAACTTTCCCTTGTAAATATGTCCCCCTTTACATTTGAAGTGACCGCAAGGTCTCAGGTCCGGAGACCCTCGAGCCACAGTAATCCCTGATCCGAGCAGTTCGTCTGCTGCAGGGGTGGCACACTCACCCTGATGGTTGTGCACCCCTGCACAACTACAGTAATTGCCTGGTTTCAGACACCGGCACATAGAGATCTGCAGCTGTGGGTGGAGCACAGTGTCTCCACATGTGACAGGGAAGGTGTTCGTCAGTTCCTCCTTAGGCTGCTGTGGTTGGGTGAATAGCAATAGGTGCGGTCAGTAGACTGGCCGGGCAGGGAAGCTGGTGTATTTGTGTGCTGCCCCGTGCCAGCAGCCAGGCTGCTCAAATCCAGATCCGCGGTGGCTCGAGGGGTCTCCGGACCCGGGGGTCGTGCGGCCACTCAATAAAGGGGAGCTATGTACAGGGGATTGTATGGACAGTTCGTGACGCCATCCACGGTGCATGGTAAGATGAAGTACCACGCTGCTGTTGGGAGTTCCCGGTGGTGGTGGTATGGCAGCAAGGTGTTTAACTCCTCCGTGGGTAGGGGGTTTTGCCCCGGGACCCAGTGATGGTGGTTGAGGGGTGCAGGTGGGGAGGAAAGGGGTTTCTGTGTACTCACTCAGTCCAAGAATACTGACATCGACAACTTGTAAACCAGAATTCTGAGCACCGCTGCAGCAGGGAGGGAGCACACGTGGATCCGCGCCCCTTGGTGTTGCTTGATAGCCTGTGACCTTTTCCGTGGCACCTTCTTCACTATTTGGACCCTGTAGTGTAGAACTAGTTAGGTCCCGTTCACCTGTATGGCTAACGGAGTGAGCTTGCTCTCAGGGTTCACACTTGGGATATTCTGGACTATGTATTGGGAAAGTTCTATCTCCCTCGTTGCGCTAGTACCCCGATTTTGGAATGGGTGGAGGATGAATCTTGAAGACTTCATCCTTGTCGGGTAAATTACAAGGACACATGAAGCTACTTCCCGGCCTAGGGTAGACGTACCCTGTCGTGCCCTGGCCCCTGCCTGGAGATGGCTCAAGGCCGCCGGCTGCCCTCCTCGGCAGATCCGTGCCCCTTGACACGATCCCCTGCGACTGGGGTTCCAGCTCCTACCAATCCCAGACCAAAGTCTGCCACCAAGTATTCTTCAGGGAGCCCTGCTCCTGACCTCCTCTCTCCTTCCCCTCCAACACTTCTCTCTCTCTCCCTGTGACCTCTCCTCTCGAGAGTCACCACTCGACTCTACTCTTCACTGCTCCTAACACCTCTGACTCTCACCTACCAACCCTCCAAGTGAGCGGCCCTATTTCCTTCAGGCCCCCCCAATGGTGTGTCTGGTGGGTGTGGTGCAGAGTGTTCCTAGGGTTTTGACTGGCTCTGTTCTTAGCAACACCGAAGGCCAGGGATCCGTAACCAAGGAGGATGTGGATACTGTGCAGAAGGGCAGATTGCAAAATACCCTGTGACGACCTGATAGTCCAGGGCGTCACATTTGCAATCAATCCCCTCCTGTGATGGAGGTGGATAGATCCTTCTTGGTCTGCTGCTGCACCATCCACCTTCTCAATTGCAATAATGCAGAGATAGACACAAGGAGCTAACAAGAGAAGCGGTGTATAACAGAGCGCTGCAGACCATGAATGAAGGATTAATAATTTATTTTATTGCACTACGCGGACAGTGCTGTCCTCTTCCTCAGGTGCTCTTACCGCCCCAAAAATGGGGATGATTACATCTAAAACCAATCTTATAAGGACTAATGTTTGCTTCCATTGTGTACAAATTTCACAAATATGTTGGCAAACCCAGTATTTTAGTATTTTTCGATTATTCTCACTGTTATAGTTAACTTGATAACTTATTTATTAAGAAGTTAAAATAACTGACTAAGATAAATATTTGACCTTAGGATTATATAATCATACTTTAAATAAATTAGTAATTAATTAGTTATAATTTCCCCCTTGCTTTTTTAATTAACTTGGCGCCATCTCCATATATTCAATTTCCTTTTCCCATTGAATGTTTGTAATAAAGTCTCGTGACGCCATTCTCTCCAACGTTGCGATCAGAAGTGCTAATTACAATAAATGACTGTATGGAAGTAAAGTGCGACTTTCACATCATCAACAAGTATTTAGAGGAGCGCAGCCTCTGGATATAGAGTCGGCAACGCTTTGATGGTTCGTTTTAAGGGGGAAAGAGATTGACATGGGAAGTTTGCTCATTTAATGGCTACTTGATTCTTTGCACCTAAGCACTTTTACATCTCAGTGATGTGGAATAATATAACATTATTTACGTTGTTCGAGGTTCTGCCCTGATTGTTAGATTCCTGTGGTGACTGTGTGAAGTTTCTCAGACACTAGGCACATTTATTAATCACAAGTCACACACTATAAGCCTTTGTCTGGGCTCACAATAAGCTCCACTGAATCAAGAATGCTTCGTAAAATGTATTTCTAGTATAGAAACTTACATATTATTACAATATATAATATTTTAAAGAATTTCATACTTTTTTTTCATTTCTTTTTAATAAATTATGGCACCAGGGCATGTATAAGCTGCATTATAAATCTGTACGGTAAAGCTGTAGGCTTCTATTGTTCCCCTACATGGTATCTCTCTATCAAATCCTATAAAGGCCCCGATTCACGCAACAACGTATCTAACGATATATCGCCGGGGTCATGGATTCCGTGACGCACATCCGGCATCGTTAGCGACATTGTTGCGTGTGACACCAATGAACAGCCATTAACGATCAAAAATACTCACCTTATCGTTGATCGTTGACACGTTGTTCATTTTTATAAAATCGTTGATTGTTGAGGACGCAGGTTGTTCGTCGTTCCCAAGGCAGCACACATCGCTATGTGTGACACCTCGGGAACGATAAGCTGCAGGTTACCCGTGGCCGCTGGCAATGAGGAAGGAAGGAGGTGGGCGGCATGTTACGGCTGCTCATCTGCGCCCCTCCGCTTCTATTGGGCCGCCGCTTAGTGACGCCGCTGTCACGCCGCACAAACCGCCCCCTTAGAAAGGAGGCAGTTTGCCTGCAGCAGCGACATTGCTAGGCAGGTAAGACCGTGTGACGGCTCCGAACGATTTTGTGCGCCACGGGCAGCGATTTGCCTGTGACGCACAAACGACGGGGGTGGGTACGCTCGCTAGCGATATCGCTGCATGTAAAGCCCCCTTTATAGACGATGGCCCTGATTTATCATTTGCAGTTATTCTTTTTATTTCTTTTGTCTTTTTTTATGGTATTTGATGATATTTTTGTGCCAAATTCTTCAAAATAATGCTGCATTAGTTCATGATTTTTGTGCTCTTTTATTTTTGTCCTTAACCCTTTTTATGACTTCTTAGTGTAAAAAGACACAAATTTTGCTAAAATGTTGCAAAATCTGTGAAAAAAATGTTCCCGGCGTACACAAAATCACTCCAGTGGGAATGAATGGAATACATATGTGTAAAAATGTTGCAGTAGATGAACCAGCCGAAAAAATATCTAGAAACCCCAAACCATGCCCGCAGTGAGGAACATAATAAAAAAAAGTAAACGTATAAAATAAGCTTTAATAAAAGCAATTTAAAAGGCACAATTTAAACACAATTCACAAGGCGCAAATGAAAAACAGTAAAAAAAAACCCACCAAAAACTAGACAAAAAAGGTTCAAATGCAATAATAAATTCTGCCACAAATGTCTAACAATTAATCAATTTTTTCTCCTGTGAGGCCAAACTCCTTGCCTTATATAAAATGGGAGACATTTGGAGGTCCTGAAAGGCATCTAAAGGTCGCTTTACTTGCTACGACATCGCTAAAGCCATCTCATTGGGGTCACGGAATTTGTGACGCACATCCGACCGCTTTAACGATGTTGTTGTGTGTGACCCCTATGAGCGATTTTGAACCATCGCAAAAACAGTCAAAATCGCTCATCGGTGACATCCCCCCTAATCTCGATTATCGTTGCTGCTGCTTGGACGATGTAGTTCGTCGTTCCTGTGGCAGCACACATTGCTACGTGTGACACTGCAGGAACGAGGAACCTCACCTTACCTGCGTCCCGCCGCCAATGCGGAAGGAAGGAGGTGGGCGGGATCCTCCCCTCTGATTGGGCGGCCGCTTAGTGACGTCGCTGTGACGCCGAACGGACCGCCCCCTTAGAAAGGAGGCGATTCGCTGGTCACAGCGATGTCGCTAGGCAGGTAAGTAGTGTGATGGGTCTGCACGATTTTGTGCGCCACGGGCAACGATTTGCCTGTGTCACACAAACGATGGGGGCGGGTACGCACGCTAGCAATATCAGTAACGATATTGCAGCGTGTAAAGCGGCCTTTAAACTGATTGGGTGCCAAGTGTCACGGTCGTATCTCTGTCGTAGAGACTAGTGACAGGTTCTGGGCCAGAGTCTCTTTGCCTTGAGACTCTGCAGATTAAATGTATTCCTTTGGCGAGGAGAGGGTTATTGTCAGTATTCCTTGCCAGCAAGCATTCTCATTCCTTCCCAGGTGTTTCCTGCTGGGGCCACTCCCAGTCCCTATATATACCCTTTGCGAGTCCCAGTCGAGGCAGCCGGTTATTCTCTGATTAATTTGGATGCTTCTCCTGAAGGTGCAAGGAGCTGGTGGAGCCCTCTCTGCAAGTTGCTGTGTAGCCTGTAGTCCTGGTGATGACTATCGTTCCTTCCCCTGGTGTGTATTAGTGCAGCAGTGGGGCTAGTGTCCCTCACCTGCCAGTTCACTAGCCAGGGTCTGCCAGTGTCTCAAGTATCCTGTTCGGCGACAGGTGCGGAACCTGTATAGGGTCTGGTCAGGAGAGCAGGGTACAGCTGCAGGTGAGTGAAGGAGGTGTCCCATCTTCCCCTTCACTAGTGCTAGGGCCCACTTTTGTTATAGTGTTCCCGGTGTACCCTTTGTCATGTTGTGTGTTCCGTCGTGCACCATACTTCCCTGTCACTCCCATGACACCAAGTAACAGTTTTGTATAGCTTAGAGAACAGAACTTTATATGGTCCATAATTTGTTAGTGCAGTTTCTGTTTTTGCTATATAAGCTGATGCTTACCTTTTATTTGTTTGTTTGGTACTTTTTTCCTTGGTTGCATTTTAGCTCAGCTCCCAAACTGTGATCTGTGACTACAGCTTAGCTACAGTATCTGCAGGCGATCTGTGGTGGTCTGAAACACACCTCCTACCTTATCATTGGTTCAAATTGATAATTTCTTCCTCCACTTTGCAGCTTTTCCTCCTCTGATTGGCTGCATTGTTTAATCGCATACCAATCAACAGGAAGTCAGTGCATGGCGAGATGATTATAATATGCACTTATTAGTCCTCATCTCAGTTAATTAAGGCCCTACTAGTCCCCAAGAATAGACACAACTAAAGTGTTTGGAGGGTGCAATTGACCCACTGCAGTACCAAATTATTATCCATTGACCTTGTTTCTGAATCAGTGTAAACTTAAGGTCCAAGTGAACACAATCATATTTGGGTCTGATTTATGAGCAGAAATGTGTAAAACTCCCAAAATCGAACCAACAAATAAGGTTTATCCAAATTGATATACTTTGCTATGAAGAACTTTCTAGATCCAAAAGCATAAAAAATAGGGGGTCAGGAAATGGAGTTTAAAAAAAATTAACCTTTTCCTATCCAATACAATTTCCTGTTTCGCCCATTGAAAACCTATTATAGGTCGCCATCAGTTATATTTATTCCAGAGTTCGGTAGTGAAAACGGAATCTGCTCAAACCCATTGGCAGAAGAGGACATTCGTTGACACCCATCGGCTTCGACCTCCGTACCCTTGTCATCATCATCGATGACATCGGTAGAAAAATCGCTTCCAACATCACTCAGTTCCGACTCTACAACTTCACTTCCATCGTCCGAATCGCTCTCGCTATTACTACTTTCACTAGTATTGATTACACGCTGCCTTACTTTGTCTGGATTCACGTACCTTCGTTTCGCTATCTCTTAGCTATTTTCACTTGTAAAACAAGAAGAAAACAAAACTGGGTTGGGTCAAAGGTCATCAAGAACACATGCAACCATTGGCTGCCAAAAATATCACTATGTGCGAAGTCCTGCCTACTATGCTTAGAAAAGGGACTTTCCGCTCAGTGGCCCGCTTGAAGGGACTTAGGACAGTAAAATGTGTATGAAATATTGATGTCCCTGCCATGGGACAAAAGGAGTTTAACGGATTATTTTGAATGTCCCCCTGGGGGGATTCAGGATAGGAAAAGGTTAATAAAAACTGATACTTACCTGTCCTAGTGTTATACCAATTGTATATGTTAATATGTTGTGCTGCTAGCTGGGGTTTCAGGTACAGTAGAGTGGGACTGTCACCAAAGGCACCACTTAGTGGTTGGGCTGAGATTGCAGCAGTATGGAAGAGGCAGGATTAAAGGGAAAATGACAGATGCAGGAAAGAGGACATTTGGGAGGACTCAAGAAGAGCCAGGACAGAATAGTATTCAAGTGTGAGAAGACATGATATTGGTGCTAGGGCCAGTTAGGGACCCCTGAAGTAACCTCCACAAGTCCGAAGCCTTCGAGTCACCCAGCGGGCTTGGAGAGTCATCCAGCTAGAGAGACGCCGGGGCACAGCATAGGATGAAGGTGAACGGAGTCAGGGGGAAAGAGAGACAGATCTCGGAGCTTGAGGACGAGATCCAAAATTGCGGAAGGGAACAGGTCGAGGAGTAGTACCCCAAACTGAGAGGAAGCAAGGAAAGGAAGGCCATGTTAGTCATAATATGGTGAAAAATAAAAGTAAATGTTTTTGGGTGGCTAAGCAAGATCTGGTGTCGCATGTGTTGCTAACTGTCCATGAGTACTGCAAGCGGGGTGATGGACACTGGACTGAAGAAATAAGTAAATGTCATTCACCCCACCTGAACTCACATCCACCTACAGAGTCTCCTTGGTGAAGGAATGCGTCATCCATGTGGCAGTGTATTGCCGTTTGGTATGGTAGAAGGGTGAGGCCCCAAAATATTTTTTTCTGGTGAACCCAAGGAACCCCAGTCTGGTGGTGGGAACCTACAGTTTCAAATTCCTTTATAACATTAGTGACTTTTGGTATTTAAAAAAAAAAAAACAAAAAAAAAACAAATAAAAATCGGCCTTAGTGATTATGTATAGTGAACTGATATGTATCCAAATGGCTAAAATGGGATTTTCCACAAATGAAAAATATGTGGGGGGGATTTTTGCTACAAATATCCTCTTTACTAACTGACTTGCTGGAAGGTTTAAAGAATTTTCATTAGAAATCCCATCATTCATTTGTTTGCTACATTTACAAGAGTTTGGCTAATCTCTATTTCACTTTAGACTGCTTTCATTTGTTAAACCAGATGTCCTCAAGATGCAAGTAAAGCCTTTGGTGTTTCTCCATGGGTTTTAGCAAACAACAATGGCATATGGAACTGTTCCAATATCTTTTCACGCATACAAAAGTATAAGAACTGTTCCAAATGTTTAAATTTGTCACGGCATGTTAATAATAAAGCCTTACCTGCATCCGGAGGAGAAAACTCTACACGATGGGTCTGATTGCATAGTTCCGTTTGGTCGCTTGCCATAGTCAAGTAAAATGTACCCAATATTTCATTGTCGTTGAGTTTGCTACTTCTCTACTTGTCTTGTTACATGGTATAAAAGTGATGAATGAGAATATTGAGGGTTGTATTAAGGCTTTTATGATAAAACAAGCATTAAAGACTTGAATGAGTTTGACAAAGGTTTATGACAATAGGGTCATTCAACAATTCAATAGGGAATAGTAATATTACTATGGTACAACTTGGTAGAAAGACTTGGTTTTCATCCAGCATAAACATGACTATATGATGGATGGGTCATTTCTACCAAGGGATCTTCAAACAAAATGTAATATTAGACAATGGAACCCGAGTAACAAAGATGTTATAAAACTATAACTGCCCAGTTAAAAGGCACTAACCCGTCTGAAGCTAGGTTTATAACACGTTTGGCCATAATGTAAGGCATTGGCATCTAGAAGTAAAGAAAAACAAACATGTTTCTATGGGGTTGATATCCAGAAGTTTTCGCTCTTCCAATTGCTTTTATTTTGTTAAGAACTTGGATTTCACATTAAACACATAAATACAATATCACCACATGCTAGAAAAATCCTCAATAGATTGTCATCCACATCAAAACCAGTGATAACCACATACAATGAAAAAGTGTTTGCTCCCTTCCTGATTTCTTATTCCTTTATATGGTTGTCACACTAGATCACCAAACAAATTTAATTATTAGACAAAGTTAACACAAGTCATAACAAAATGCAGTTTATAACTGAAGGTGTTTATTATTAAGGAGAAAAAAAATCCAAACCTACAAGGCCCTGTATGAAAAAGTTATTGCCTTCCCTCAGTTAAAACAAAAATTACCTGTGGTTTATCACATCTTTGGGAAGCTGAGTTTAATTTCCCTAGCCTCACCCATGCTCGATTACTGCCAGACCTGTTCTCAATCAAGAAATCACTTAAATAGGACCTGCCTGACAAAGTGAAGTAGACAAAAAAATCCTCAAAAGCTAGACATCATGCAGCGATCCAAAGAATTTCAGGAACAAATGAAAAACAAAGTAATTGAGATCTTTCAGTCAGAAAAAGGTTGTGAAGCCATTTCTTAAGCTTTAAGACTCCAGCAAACCACAGTGGGAGCCATTATCCACAAATGGCGAAAACATGGAACAGTGGAGAACCCTCCCAGGAGTGGCTGGCCAACCAAAAATAACCCAAGAGCGCAGCAATAACTCATCAAGGAGATCACAAAACACGCCACAACAACATGAAAAGAACTGCAGGCCTAACTTGCCTTAGCTAAGATCAGTGTTCTTGACTCCACCATAATAAACATACTAGGCAAAAATGGCCTGCATGGAAGATGAAAACTACTGCTGAGCTAAAAGAGCGTAAAGTCTCCTCTCAATTTTGCCAGAAAACATATTGATGATCCCCAAGACTTTTGGTAGAATACTCTGTGGACTGATGAGACAAAAGTTGAAGTTTTTGGAAAGTGTTTTCCCATTACATCTGGCGTAGAAGTAACACAGAATTTCAGAAAAAGAACATAATTCCAACAGTAAAATATGGTGGTGGCACTGTGATGTCTCAGGTTGTTTTGCTGCTGGAGGACCTGGCAGTCCATGACTTTTGCTTTCTACCAAAAAATCCTGAAGGAGAATGTCCAGACATCTGATCATGACCTCAAGCTGAAGCGCACTTGAGTTATGCAGCAGGACAATTATCACAAACACCACAACTGTGTTATCTAGTGATGGGCGAACTTGCAGATGTACAAGTTCAGATGAACTTTAAAAAAAACGTCTCGACACTGGACTTGAATCCAAATATCTACTCGGATGGCAAACCCCATATAAGTCAATGGGGATCCTAACATTGTGCTTTAAAATGGTGGTAGAAAGGGCTAGGGAGATTAGAACAGGACAGTTATACTTACCGAGTTTCCCGCGCAGCTGTAACATTACTTCCTGGTCTGTGCATTAACCCAATACATATTCACTTTTTCCCCCTGCCAATGCCAGTCCCAGCGTGTGGTTGGTTGCAGTCAGATGGTGCCCCAACCCTGTGTGACAGCATCTGTGTTTGGTTCATATCACACACACTGTCTGCGTCACTATAGTGGTGTGAAAAAAACCCAATTAATAAATTGGCATGGGGTCCCCCTATATAGTGATACCCAGTGCAGATAAAGCATATGGCTACAGGCTTCAGCCCTCAGCTGCATGCTTATCTTGGCTGTGTATCAAAATGATAGAGACCGCATGCTGCTTTTTTATTATTTAAATAATTTAAAAAACAGTGTGTGGTCCCAGGCGCGTTATACTTACCGAGTCTCCAGCACGGTTGTAACGCTATTTCTGGGGCTGCTCATTAACTTTATGCATATTCACTGCTTCCCTGCCCATCAGAAGTTCCAAGATTGTCTCTGTGTGACAGCCTATCGGACTGATTTCAATCAGAGATGCTGTCTGTGTGTCCCAATTGGTGTAAAAATAAATTTATAAAATTGACGTAGGATCCCACCATAGTATGATATCCAGCATAGCTAAAGCATGCGGCTACAGACTGCAGCCCCCAGCCTTGTGCTTATCTTAACTGTGTATCAAAATAAGAGGGACCACATTGGCTTTTTTTTTAATTATTTAAATAAAGAATTTTAAGAAACAGCATGCGGTCCCCTCCAATTTTGATTCCCAAGCATGATAAAGGCTACAGCTGGGGGACTGCGTTCTCAGGCTGGTGAGGCAGACTAAAAATAGCAGCCTGCAGGTGCACAAAATTGGCACATCCATTTGGTGTGACAATTCTGGCACTTTATCTGACTCATCCCAATTGCCCTGGTGTGGTGGCAGTCGGGGTATTATAAGGGATAATGGCAGCTCACAGCTGCCACTAAACCCTAGATTAGTAGTGAAAGATATTACTAATACTGTAAAGAAAAAGAAATAAACCAAAACACTAAAAAAATTCTTTATTTGAAATAAAAAACAAAAAAAATCCTCTTTCTCCAATTTATTAACCCCAAACACCCAGTTTCTACGTAAGCCACATGAGGTCCCACGATGATCCAGGCTCTGCTACATACTGAAATCGCAGCTCGCAAGCACATTATTTTGCAGCTTTTTTTGTAGCATTTTTTTTCACCCATGGAAAAATGAAAATGAAAAAGTGAAAATATGCCGCAAAAAAACCAATGGTGTTAAAGATGCACACAGGTAATCTGCACTCAAAAAAAGCTGCAAAAACAAAAGAAAAATGCTGTAAAAACACTGCAAAACAGGTGCTTTTTAACGCAGCATTTTTACTGCTAAGGGTACTTTCACACCTCCGGTTTTTCTTCTGCGGCACAATCCGGCACTTTGCAGGAAAATCGCAACCGTTTTTTTTTGCTGCCGGTTGCGATTTTCCTGCATAGACTTTAATTAGTGCCGCATTGTGCTGCATGGCCTTGCGTTCCATCCGGTTTTTGCCGCATGCGGCAGATTTAGCCGATGCGGCGGCCGGATGGAACGTTGCCTGGCACGTTTTTTCGTGCGGCAAAAAAAACCGCATCGTGCCGCATTCGGCCGATGCGGCGCATCTCTCAATGCATGCCTATGGCGGCCGGATGCGGCGCGATGCGGCAAATACCGCATCCGGCCGCCGTATGCGGTTTTTGCCACTGCGCATGCTCAGTAGCATGCCGCAAGCGGCAAAAACCGGGCGGGCCGCATGGGAAAAACTTATGCAAAGGATGCGGTGTTTTCACCGCATCCGTTGCATAGCTTGCACAGCCGGATTGAGCCGCAGGGCTCAAGCCGGATGTGTGAAAGTAGCCTAAGAGAGCAGGTTTTGGCTTCAGAAAAAAATCTGCAAATTTGCTGTGTGTGAACATAGACTAAAGCCCCCATCACACATAGCGAGATAGCTAGAGATTGCTGAAACGAAAAAAAGGTTTTGTGACGTATCAGCGACCTCGCCAGCGATATCCCTGTGTGTGACAAGCAGCAGCAAGCGAGCCCATGCTGTTAAATCGCTGATCGTTACACACTGCTCTGGTTCATTTTTTGCTCGTTGCTCTCCCGCTGTGAAGCACACATTGCTGTGTTTGACAGCGGGAGATAACGATCTGAATGTGCAGGGAGCCAGCTTCTGGCAGCTCTGGACACTGGTAACCAAGGTACATATCGGGTATCCAAGCAAAGTGCTTTGCTTAGTAATCCGATGTGTACCATGGTTACATGTGCAGGGAGCCGGCTTCTGGCAGCTGCAGACGCTGGTAACCAAGGTACATATCGGGTATCCAAGCAAAGCGCTTTGCTTAGTAACCTGATGGTTACAAACACAGCGTCGTTACACAGGTCGCTGGTTGCTGGTGGCTGATCTCTGATCGCTGTGGAGATCTGCCTGATTGACAGCTCACCAGCAACTATGCAGCGACGCTCCAGCGATCCCTGCCAGATCAGATTGCCGGTGGGATCGCTTGAGCATCGCTTAAGTGTGACGGTACCCTAAAGGGTGCTTTACACGCTGCAACATCACTAGCGTTTGCTAGCAATGTCGTACGCGATAGCACCCGCCCCCGTCGTTCTTGCGATATGTGGTGATCGCTGCCGTAGCAAACATTATCGCTACAGCAGCGTCACATGCACATACCTTGTCAGCGACGTCGCCGTGACCGCCGAACAATCCCTCCTTCAAGGGGGAGGTGCGTTCGGCGTCATAGCGACGTCACAGCGGCGTCACTAAGCAGCCGGCCAATAGAAGTGGAGGGGCGAAGATGAGCAGGACGTAACATCCCGCCCACCTCCTTCCTTCCGCATTGCCGGTGGATGCAGATAAGGAGATGTTCGTCGTTCCTGCGGTGTCACACATAGCGATGTGTGCCGCCGCAGGAATGACGAACAACATCACATTTTTGGTGTTGGAGCGACCTCTCCAACACCAACGATTTTTACCTCTTTTGCGATGGTTTTAGGTCGCTCAGAGGTGTTACATGCTGCGATGTCGCTACCGGTGCCGGATGTGCGTCACTAACGACGTGACCCCGATGATATATCGGTAGCGATGTCGCAGCGTATAAATGGCCCTTTAGTGTAACGGGACCTTAAGACTGAACAGTTTTATTTGTTCTTGTGGAATACAGTACATGATAAGATCGTCAGTGGGAGGGTTTGTTGGGCCTTCTAGACACACATTTCAAAGTGTTTTAGAAAAGCGGACCTCCCCTCATTAATTTTATTTGCTTCAAGTTTCTGTTATCAATTCCTACTTTATCTCCAGTCAGCCCAGTAGAGTCCAAGTCGATAAGATCTTGTTCCAGTTGTCTCCATTTACATAACAAATAAGCCAATGTGTGTTGAAGGCCAATACATCTGATGTAATCATGTAATATATACCCCCGGGTTGGATATCTTGTGTTGCATTGTATTTTCCTTTTAGTATGGAGCTTGTTTTATTATGTCTCAGAGCATTAAAGTCTCAGATCAACTTCTAAATGTTTTTGTAAGAATAAATTTGATAGTGAAGAAACATACGGTACTTGAATTTAAGCTTTTGTTTAAGAACCACGTCCCTGTCATGCTGACGTGTGCTGACACGCTACGAACAAGCTCTATGTATTTATTGATAAGGTAATAAAGAAAACAGCAAATGGAACTAATCTGTGGTTAAACCTTATACAATGTTGAAAGTCTGGTCACGAACGTATACCACAGGCATTCTTGGATGAAGACCAAAAAAAGTGTATGAGTCTCAGATGGTCATTAATGTGATGACTGATAGTCGTGAATGGCCATCAGTTCACATTGAAATTGGTAAATACCACGGTAAAATATGATCTCAGTCAAAATCATTGGAGGCACATTACATTTTTAAGAATGCTTTTAGGACCCATAAATTGTCTAATTTTTGCTACGTTTGTAGAATGCTCACATGTTTCTAGACAATTAAAATATTTTTCTTTTTAAATTTTAATATTTTTTAATTTTTTATTTTGATCAAATGTAGCTACAATGTAGCAAGGGGTATACAACATTCTTAATTGCACAGTTTCTGTCATGAGTGTATCTCGCTCGGGAGAATCTGGTGTCAGAAGGTCACAGTGCCTATCCGCTGGCAAGTTCTTAAGGGGGCTTTACACAGTAGCGATATCGCTAGCAATTTGTAGCGATAGCGAGCGTGTAAGCACCCGCCCCCCGTCGCGCATGCGATTGTTTGTGATCGCTGCCGTAGCGAACATTATCGCTACGGCAGCGTCACGCGTACTTACCTGGTCGGCGGCGTCGCTGTGACTGCCAAACAATCCTTCCTTCAAGGGGGAGGGACGTTCGGCATCACAGCGACGTCACCGCAATGTCACTAAGCGGCCGGCCAATCAAAGCGGAGGGGCGGAGATGAGCAGGACGTAACATCCCGCCCACCTCCTTCCTTCCGCATTGCGGCCGGCGGCAGGTAAGGAGACGTTCCTCGCTCCTGCGGTGTCACACATAGCGATGTGTGCTGCCGCATGAGCGATGAACCACCTGGATAAACAACCCTTACCGATTTTTGAGTTTGGGACGACCTCTCCATGGTGAACGATTTTCACCATTTTTGAGGTCGCTTAAGGTCGCTGGTAAGTGTCACACGCTGCGATATCGTTAATGACGCCGGATGTGCGTCACTAACAACTTGACCCCGACGACAAAAGATTAACGATATCGTAGCGTGTAAAGCCCCATTTACTGTTATTTGATAACATCTCCTTGCTTGTGGTGCTGTAAGGGTTAAGCACCCTTTCCTGCCTGGCTGCGGGCTGTAGCTGCCAATCTCAGGTGTGGCTGTGGCGCCCCTGAGGGTCCAGTCACCACAGAGGTACTGCACCCCAGCCAGAGGTGTGGTATCCCATTCCCAGGTAAGGAGGAGGCCTCAAGTCGTTACACACACACACAGACACACACTCTTAATTTAGCGAGACTCCATTAGGCCATGGTTAGGGTGAGTTGCACCTTAGGGAAAGCACAGCCCGAAGCCAGTCTGGAGGTGGAGTTTAGTTAGTGGGAGCAAACTGTAGAACGTTAGTTAGTCAGGAAGTGGATGCGGAGGAGAGAGGTCCTGGGGTCTGGAGCTGGAGCAGCTTGTCTCAGGATGAGGAAAAAAGGAGTCTTAGAGCCACGGAAAGTGAGCCATACACCCGTGGGCTTGCATCCACAGCCAGTATACCGGTCTGGAGGGACTTGGCTGCAACGGGGAACCGGTCTCCAGACTAGTGGAGAACAACCAGGCTCAGCTAGTAGACTGGAGGCTGAGGTTACTTCAAGTACAAGTTTTCCCCTCCACTCTCTGCAAAGACACATGTGCATGTTTTTCTCACTTTCTGATATGAAACCAGAATAAATCTTCCCGTTTTAGGTCAATTAGGAAACAAAATTATTTATATTTGCCGAATGCCAGAATACTGAGAGAGAGAGAGAGAATGGGAATGTTTTATGCCATTTTTATTACTTTCTGCAAAGTCAAACGTTTCCATACATTTCAGTAGTATTTGGTACCATTGTTCTTAAACTGTATGACTTGGGTCAAACATTTGGGATCTCCTTCCACAAGCTTCTCACCATAGTTGGTAGAAATGTGGGCTCATTCCTCCTGACAGAACTGGTGTAACTGAGCCATGTTGGTCGCCTTGCTTGCAACGGCCTTTTCAGCTTTGCCCATAAATTTTGAATAGGATTGAGATCAGGGCTTTGTGATGGCCATTCCAAAACATTGACTTTGTTATGCTAAAGCCACTTTGTAACCAGTTTGGCAGTGTGCTTCAGGTCATTGTCCATTTGGAAGACCAATTTCCGCCCAAGCATTAATATCCTAGCTGATGACTTGAGATGTTGCTTCAGTATTGCCACATAATCTTATTTCCTCATGATGCTATCTATTTTGTGAATTGCACCAGTCCCTCCAGTAGCAAAATAACCCCACAACATGAT
Source organism: Anomaloglossus baeobatrachus (assembly GCF_048569485.1). Classification (NCBI taxonomy): domain Eukaryota; kingdom Metazoa; phylum Chordata; class Amphibia; order Anura; family Aromobatidae; genus Anomaloglossus; species Anomaloglossus baeobatrachus. Next base: position 65,372,402 of record NC_134358.1, read on the forward strand.
GCTGCTGCCCCAATGTTTCACAGTTGGGATGGTGTTTTTAGGCTTCAAAGCTTCTCCAATTTTCCTCCAAACATAATGATGGTCATTATGGCCAAACAGTTCAATTTTAGTTTTGTTAGACCACAGGACATGTCTCCAAAAATGAAGGTCTTTGTTTCTTTGTGCATTTGCAAACATTAAACTGGCTTTTTTATGTTTCCTTTGTAGTAATGGCTTCTTCCTGGCAGAGTGGTCTTTCACCTCATGTTGATACAGTACTCATTTCACTGTGGATAATGACATAATCTAACCAGTTTCCATCAGCATCTTCACAAGGTCTTTTGCGTTTGTTCTTGGGTTGATCTGCACATGTCTGACCAAAGCACATTCATCTCTGATACACAGAACCATCTCCTTCCTGAGCAGTATGATGGCTGGACATTCCCAACTTGTTTGTACTTGTGTATAATAGTTTGTAAAGATGAACAAGGCACCTTCAGGTATCTGCAATTTTCACCCAAGGATGAACCATACTTGTGCAAGTCCACAATTCTCTTCCTGAGATCTTGGCTGATTTCTTTTGACTTTCCCATGATGCTATACAAAGGAGCAGTGTGTTTCATGTGTGCATTAAATACATCCACAGGTGTGTCTCTAATTATTTCAGATGTTGCCAATAAACCTATCAGAAGCTTCCAAAGACATGACATCATCATATGGGCTGTCCCATATTGTTTAAAGGCATAGTACTCTTAAGGCCACTTTACACGCAGAGATAAATCTTTGGCAGATCTGTGGTTGCAGTGAAATCATGGACATATTGTTCCATTTGTACACAGCCACAAACCTGGCACTGGTTGTCCACAATTTCACTGCAACCACAGATCTGCCGCAGATTTATCTCTGTGTGTAAAGTGGCCTTTAGTGTATGTAAACCTTTGACTTTACAGAAAGTAATAAAAATGCCTTAAAACATTCTCTCTCTCATTATTCTGGCATTTGGCAAATATAAATAATTTTGGTTCCTAATTGACCGAAATGGGAAAGGTTTATACTGATTTCATGTCAGATAATGAGAAAAACCTGCAGATGTGTCTTTTTAAGCTGGGGTCACACTAAACGACAGCGACAACGACGTCGCTGTTACGTCACCATTTTCTGTGACGTAGCAGCGACCTTGTAAGTCGCTGTTATGATCGCTGGTTAGCTGTCAAACACAGCAGCCGAAGCAGCGATCATAACGACACGCATCGCTGTTCTGCAACATGTGCAGAGAGCAGGGAGCCGCGCACACTGAGCGCTGGCTCCCTGCTCTCCTAGCTACAGTACACATCGGGTTAATTAACCCCATGTGTACTGCAGCTACATGTCACAGTGCAGAGAGCAGGGAGCCGCGCACACTGCTTAGCGCTGGCTCCTTGCTCTCCTAGCTACAGTACACATCGGGTTAATTACACGATGTGTACTGCAGCTACATGTGCAGAGAGCAGGAGCCGGCGCTGGCAGCGTGAGAGCGGCGGAGGCTGGTAACGAAGGTAAATATCGGGTAACCACCTTGGTTACCCGATGTTTACCTTGGTTACAGCTTACCGCAGCTGCCAGATGCCGGCTCCTGCTCCCTGCTCGCTTCATTTCGTCGCTCTCTCGCTGTCACACACAGCGATCTGTGCGTCACAGCGGGGAGAGCGACGACCAAAAAATGAAGCTGGACATTCAGCAACGAGCGGCGACCTCACAGCAGGGGCCAGGTCGTTGCTGGATGTCACACACAGCGACAGCGACGAGATGTCGCTGCAACGTCAGAGAAAATGGTGACGTAGTAGCGACGTCGTTGTCGCTGTGTGTGATACCACCTTTAGATAGTGTATGGAAACTTCTTATTTCAACTGTATATCAGCACACATGTGTAACTATGAATCCACTCAATTGGGGGACACAAGTTCCCTATTTTGTCAGCCAGTGGTGGTCTGATCACTCAGTTTGTTGAATGTGTGTTCCTACCGGAAGACCCAATCAAATGAATTCTGCCATTTACAGATTATGGCTGAAAGAATAGACATCTGGCATTATTATGGTGATCGGTTTCCTAAATAAATCTCTTGAAAAAACTAACATTTTCTAATTCTCGTACAACTTCATGCTTTTTGACTCAACAAGCCAACAGAGTAATAAATGGTTGAACTTTTTTCAAGGACAAGTTCTGCATTAATGTGATTTGTTTGAGCAACTAAAAATAATTTGGATATAAGAATTAGGCTGAATCCAAATTCTATTTCCCCAGAGATTTTTGAGTGCAAGATATTGAGATTTTGCTTACATACATGAATAGTTTGGTGAGTCTATCATCAAATTGTAAATATATTTATTTTACAAGTAAATAGAAACTAATTTCTCTATTGTAATTATACTTAGCAGGGAAGTGGTCCCCAAACTACTACTTTTTACAAAACTGTAACTCCCAAAATGTCGGGAAACCAACAGGCTGTTACAGGCTGATGGAGAAAAGAGAATAAGCATCTGTCATACTCATCTGTTGAGGGGGGTTAATGGGAAATGGACCCCCTACAAATCATGCTTCAAAGGCCTTTACTAAAAATAGTTCAACAACGTTACCATATTTTTCAAATTATAAGACGCACTTTTCCTCGCAAAAATTTGGGAGGAAAATGAGAGGTGTGTCTTAAAATCAGAGTATACCGGGAGGTAGAGAATTGGCGCGGGGGCTGTGCGGGCGGCTGTCTGTGCCGGCTGTCCCTCTGTGCGGGCGGCTGTCTGTAAGGGCTGCGGTGGCTGTGTGGAGCAGGGCAGTGCGTCAGGTGTCCCATATGCTCTGGCTTCAAATGATGATGCCCATAGTCGGCACATTCATATATGGAGCTCTTGGCTAAAAATCCTGTCATTGAGCTGAGAGCAAAATCTGCGCATGCGCCACTGTAGTAATAATAATAATAATTTTATTCATTTATATAGTTCTATTAATTCCACAGCGCTTTACATACATTGGCAACACTGGGGCTCACAATCTAGAGTCCCTAATTGTATGTCTTTGGAGTGTGGGAGGAAACCAGAGTACCCGGAGGAAACCCACGCAAACACGGGGAGAACATACAAACTCCTTGCAGATAGTGTCCTTGGTGGCATTTCAACCCAGGACCCTAGCGCTGCAAGACTGCAGTGCTAACCACTGAGCCACTGTGCCGCCCCCTGTAGACGTGATTTAAAGCTCGCACTGCGACAGAGCATCTGGGACACCCACCACACCCACCACACCGGCCTGCTCCACACAGCCAGTACAGCTTCTTCTGCCAGCACAGACCCCACCGCTGCCAGCACAGACCCCACCGCTCCCAGCACAGCCCATAAAAAGCACCGCCCCTGCTTCCTGTGACTCCACTCCACCACCGCTGCTGCCCCCTCTCCAGTAAGACAACACCGGAGTATAAGACAGACCCCATTTTTTTTTATCTCTAATTTTGGGGTGCATCTTATAATCCAGTGCATCTTATAAAACCAAAAATACAGTATATTCCATTAAAGGGAATCTGTCAACAGGATTTCACCACCCAAACTATTTATATGTGCATGAAGTTCTTTGAACGTCAAGTTCAGCAATACCTTTACATGGCCGGTCCATTCTTCAGTTACTGAGAAATCAGTGTTTGAATTGATATACAAGTAAGGCTGAAGGACTGTTGTAGACATGAAGCATCTGTCACTCCAGCTCTGTTCCGGGAGGACATGTACCTATCGGCATGGCCCTTTGGTGGTCGCAGTGTGCTGATTACTTGCCATGATGGTCGGAGGTCTGTTGAAGACTCTGCCTGTCATGATGGTACTCCTGTGAATGCTAGCCCATGGTTGACGTTTATACAAGACAGTGGTTTTTGCTATACACAGCAGGACTGTAGTATTGCTGTGACTAGTGATCAGATGAGGGAACTAACAAAAAGTGGAAAAAAAAGTTTTTAAAAATCTAAAAAAATTATGCTCTTTTTCCCATATTAAAAAATTTAAAAAAATCTCATATTTGGTATTGCCAAATCGGTAGTCTGATCTATAAAAATTTAAAATAAATGAACCCAATCGGTAAATGGCGGAATAATAAAAAAATAAAAAATGCCATAATTTTTGGAGCGCGGCAACTCTGCAATAAAATTCTATAATAGGCGATCAAACCATTGCATCTACTCTAAAATGGTATCAATAAAAACAACAGCTCGGGGTAGAAGAAAACAGGTCATTATAAATATAAACTCTGTAAATAAAAAAGCTAAACTACAACTGCAAAATTGCACTTTTTTTTGCAGTTTTGCTGATGAGTTTTTTGCTGTGTGCTGATCCATAGGCAGGATAGCAGGAGTTAATTTCTGCTGGTCTGCATGTTAGGCTCCATTAATCACATGTGGTGGGGAGGCTTATCACACCTGCTCCCCTACTATTTATGCTGGATGAAATCTACTACCCATGCCAGCTTTAGGTTATCCTGTGTTGCTCAGACTTTCTGAGCTTTGGTGTCTCAGACTTTCTGATGAAAATGTTCCTTTTTGCTTGCAACAGTTGTAGAGTTTACCTTGTTGTCCTGTTACTTCCTTCCTGCCCTTGTTTTCTTCCGAATCGCTTAGTGTCTTATACCTCTGTGTGTGAGTGCTGAGTAGGCGGAAAACTGTGGAGGAGAAAAGCGCAAAAATAGGGTCTTATCTGGTGGAAGAGGGGATGCACGTGAAAAGACAGGTACTCACCTGTTCCGGTTGTGACAGGCACAACTCCTATGCAAGCATATAGGCAGATTATGCTGTAATGGTCAGCAGCAGCCCCGATGGAGACATGTAGATCACAAGATGGGTAAGAGAAAAACCGGGTTAGATGCTGCGCTAGAAACCACGATTCCAAGGGATATGATGAAATCCTTTCCTTTATTGGCACGAGTCAACGCGTTTCAAAGGCATAGCCGCCTTCTTCATCAGGACAAGACAGTACAAGAAAAGTACTGTGGTCATGCTGTTCTTTTCTTGTACTGTCTTGTCCTGATGAAGAAGGCGGCTATGCCTTCGAAACGCGTTGACTCGTGCCAATAAAGGAAAGGATTTCATCATATCCCTTGGAATCGTGGTTTCTAGCGCAGCATCTAACCCGGTTTTTCTCTTACCCATCTCGTGATCTGTGAGTGCTGAGTGACAGAGTTTTGGTTTCCCCTGTCTGTCTATTTCTGTGTGATTCAACTCTCCCTGTCCAGTCCCTCCCTGGGGGAGGGATTATCAGATCAGGATTGGTCAGAAGCAGGACCAGGAAGGACACTCACGCATCTCCACTCTCAGGAGTATCCCTGAGAGTAGGAACAGTGTAGGAGCCCTGGTTTCCTGCTATCTCGTAATCATCAAGAGTCACAATGATTACGGGATAGCAGGAAACCAGGAATCCTACACTGACTCTACTCTCAGGGATACTCAGTGACACTAACAATGTGTGATTGGTGAAGCTGTGGCTGGCCAACAACAGTGTCCAGTGTTCAGTGTTTTACCAGATCTGAAGACAGTAAAGCACTTTGATGTTGATCCTTTCCAGTGTCTTCAGCCATTTAATATTGTATTTCTACACATAGCAGCACGTCTGTAAATGTGGATGTGACTCATACAGTTGCTCAGTCAAATGTATTGAGTTTCACTCCGCTGGAACAGCAGTGATCAAGCCTCAACATTTTAGCTAATAACACAACCCTTCCAATCCAGCCTTTGGGACCCAACCAATCAGACCAGGATAGCCTATCCAAAATTCTGCCGTAAATCATGTAACCAGTAAGTTTTTCTCATAGCATTTACTGGATTATTATATGCAATCCTGCAAGATGTGATGACAGAAGTAAAATTGGAAACCTAATTATCATTCTTGGTCCTCATTTATATTAATTGCAGCACTTATCCATTGTGACCCAAGAAGCAATTTGTTTTCTGGGAATTGCGGTAAAATGACATAAAATACGAGTCAGAATTCTAAATTTCGTGCTTGTGTTAAAAGATGAAAAATAATATTTGATAAAGGAAAAAGTCTCAACTTGTATAAATCACGCTGGAAACGATCCCTCCGTCCATGTCGTTGTAATTGCTTCCTTGGATCTGAGCCTGTTCGGCTGTAAAAAGCCCCAACTTTCCAAACCTTTGCTCTTTAATCCCCAAAGCAATTCTTCTAAAGACAAAATGATCCAGATGAGAAAATACTGCTTGCACGCTTTCCTCACGCTCTCTCTTTTTTTTCTTTTCCATTTTTTAATTGTTTTGATATTGAGTATCTTATGCAAAACATAAAGTAACCCTCAATTCCTGCAAAGCCTTTAATTGGACCCCATTCTGCCACAATCAGCAGAACAAATTTTAGAATTTGTAAAGATTGTGATTAATATGGCGTTTACTATCTCTGTTATTTTTTTCTCTCTTTCATGTCCTATCTAACGTTACTTCACACATCCTATTACTGACCTTCATCACTCAGAGATCTCTAAAAACTTGCATCTCTTGAGTTTTGTCATGTGCGGTGCGGATCCTCATTTACAGATCACTACTACACAACCTACCATACGTCTCCGGATCAGCACCCGCAGTTTGCTACAACCTGATTGGACTCTATACACACTTCCAACAAGCAACATGGTTTCTGCTAGTAGCTCTGTTCTGTCGGGCATCAGTTGCTTTATTTACCACTGCTTCTGGCACGTTAGGGGTTAATGCCTCCTGGAGCAGTGTGTGGCTTCTCAGTGAACCAGGTTTGCTAATCACCATTTCCAGCTAGTCTCCTCCTACTTAAGTATGGAGAGTTTTTTGTACCATCATCAAAGATTGTTTCTGCTTGCAGTTGCGATATCCCGGGATCCATGGCGTTCCTCTTTTTGGTGACCAGAGACTTGTTGTCTGCCCTGTTTGTGAGCACCCTGGTGTGACTTGTTCCTACCCCTTTCGGTTTATTCCCTCCAGTGTCGTTTTTTCTCTCCTCTGTGGTTGTTTGTGGTGTGAGTGTGTTTCAGTTTAATCCTCTTGTTTGTTTGTTGAGATGGGCTGGATATTGAGCCCAGCTCATTCCAGGATTGGTGGTACGGGGGGAGGTATTAGGACAGGGTCGGACAGGAGACAGAGCCTGGGTGGGGACCTGGACCTCCCTACCTTCAAGGATACCTTCAGGGTCAGGGTGAGCGCAGGGCCCACAGTTGTAGGGTAAGCATAGCCTCACCGGTGTCCTTCTACAATGTCTGACAGTTTTTTAGACAATAGGGAGACACTCGTTCTTCATTATTGATTCAGTTTTATACCTACTTCCCTGTTACACCTCGTGGCTCTCCTGAGGCAAGGACTGAGGCAGTCTCCCATTCCTTGCCTGCCACGAGCGCTCCTGCTCAGCAGCGCCGAAGGTCTGCCAGACTGCGCAGTGTGCAGGCAGGAGATACCTTCTCAGAGAGGCAGCAGAAGGGTGACACCTAGTGGTTCTCCTGTTACAAGGAGTGAAGCGGTCTCCCATTCCTGGCCTGCCGCAGGTCCTCCTGCTCAGCCGTCCCGAAGGTCTGCGAGGTTGCGCAATGTGCAGAGGTTTGCTGCTCAGGGAAGCACATTGTGAGACCGAGGATCCCGCCTCTATTTCCCAGAGGCAGGAGGGTGAGCATGTGCAATGCGTGGTGGGTCCTGATTCGCCCACTGACGTCACACGGCTTGATGACAAGGCTGGTGACGTGGTGAATCCTGACTGGCCAGGCTGGGACGTCGTGGACCCTGATTGGGTCAAGTCCGTCATCTCCGCCTCGCGCCCGCTCTTGGGTGGAGCTACACCTCCTTAAAAGCTCCCCCTGCCATCATGGCGGCACGCGACCGTCCTTCTATGTTTGGATGTCTGACAGCGTGCTGCCACGCCACTGCTCAGGCATTACTGTCTTTTGTGGGCTTGGCCCTTGCTGCTTAGGCAGCACCTAGTTTGCAGGCTGTATTCCTGCCTTGCTGCTCCGGCAGTATCCCCTTCAACAGGCCGTGTTCCTGTCCCAGGTGAGCTCCTCAAGTCTCCACCGGACTCACCTGGTTATTGAAAGCACACGTGCGTGGGCACCTCTGTGCTACCCTCGTGCCATATTCTCGTGACTTCCACTGGCACACGTGCGTGGGCACCTCTGTGCTTCCCCGTGCAACAGGTACACCGAGCCGTGAGATCCATGCCATACAACCCTCACGGGTTAGGGCAGACCGGTGTACATAGATCGTCTGTGACATTCCAGACGATCGCTAGCAGCAACCCGCTCACTCTTCACCCACCATAGCAGCGGTCCCTTACACCGCACAGTGGACCTTGACCGGCGGAAGCTGTCCATTTCCCATCTTGGCACGCTTCCCCGGGTCCCCCTCGTAACACTTCCCAATTATGAAACTCACACAATTTCGATATGAGTTGGCCAAACGCTGATATGGCCAGAAGCTGACTGTTCTGAGTCCCCCCACACAGCACACTTATTTCCCAGGGAAATATAAGGGTCCTGAGAGAGTTGAGCGAACCTAAACCTTAAAGTTCGGAGTTCGAACCCAAAAAAGTTTGTGCCCGAGTTTGGGTGTTCGTATGCTCAACATTCGGTACAGCATCGCTGTGCTCGGGTTCACTCGATGCTCAGCCCAATGAAAGCCACTTGCAGTCTCTGAAAAGCTCTCACTAGGGGTAACGTTTTCAGCTGTTGTCTTTTTATAAAAAAAGACAAAAAAACCCCACCCTTCCTCTCCCAGGGAATGCCTGTTTTTGGTTGGCTGTATGTGTACGGAGAGCCGAGCTGCCCAATCATTGACTTTCAATGGAGTTTTGGCTCCAGGATCAAGTTCAGGCCAAGTCCAGGTTCAGAAGTGAACTTTTCCTAAAGTCCGGCTGAGCCCCCAGAACACGAACTTCCATGGGTCTGCTCATCTCTAGTCCTGACTCCTGAGATGTAACATAACATTAAAAAATGATCCCTCTCTCTCACTACATGATCTATCAGAGCTTATGGATTATGTTGGAGTATTGTGGTAACTTTTTTTTATAAATTGGTGAATGAGGGAAAGTATGAAGGAGTCTTTATTTTTTTCTCTCTGCGTGTTTTTATTACTTTACACTTACTGGGTTAGCAATGGGGGTGTCTGATAGACATCTCTCTATTACTAACTTCTGTGCTTGATGCCAGCTGACAATACACAGCTGACATCAACCTTATTAACCTATTACCCTGATTGCCACCGTAACTGGACAATCAGGAAGAGCAGAGGCAAACCTCAGAATTGGCGCATCTAATGGATGTGGGGCGGCTGCGGGCAGATATTTTTAGGCTGGGAAGGGTCAAATAACCATGAACCTTCCCTGCCTGATAATAACAACCCCCAGCTGTCTGCTTTACCTTGGCTGGTTATCAAACATGGGAGGGACTCCAAACTTTTTTTAAAATTATTTCATTTTTAACTTCCCAGCCGCAACCTGGGAGTCAAAGATGTGTCCAGTCATCTTCCCCATACATTTTTCTGACCTTCTCAGCCCTCTAGCGGGGTCTGCTGGAAAAATGCTTGATATTCCCATTGACTTCCATTATACTCGTTACTCACTTCGAGCTCGTCCAAGCATCTAACCTGCTTGATTCGAGTAACGAGCACTTGAGCATTTTAGTGCTCGCTCATCATCACTAGTCCTATCCTCTTCATCTCTGAAGAGACAATTTGTATATTTCAAAGATGAACGACATAACAATCAATTCCAAGACAACTTGCTCTGAATTTGTCATTTCAGGGGGTATACTTGTATTTACTACATCAAGCAGGGAATCTTAATATTTATCATTTCTGGGGGGGTTTATGTGAAGTATTCTAAAATACAAACTAATAATAAAGACAAAATACAAATAATAAATTCATATATTCAGAATATGTGAAACCAATTTGAACGCTATTCTAATAATTATTTTATGTCTAGTTTTGTATTTTGATTAAATTATTGACCGCCTGTCCATTCTGCTTAGAAACCTCAAGGCTGCAGCATTAATATCCCAGACCCATGCACATGTACAGTGCTGGCCAAAAGTATTGGCACCCCTGCAATTCTGTCAGATAATACTCAGTTTCTTCTTGAAAATGATTGCAATCACAAATTCTTTGGTATTATTATCTTCATTTACTGTAATTTGTCTTCAATGAAAAAAAAATTGTCATAAAGCCAAATTAGATATAATTGCACACCAAACATAAAAAAGGGGGTGGACAAAAGCATTGGCACTGTTTGAAAAATAACGTGATGCTTCTCTAATTTGTGTAATTAACAGCACCTGTAACTTACCTGTGGCACCTAACAGGTGTTGGTAATAACTAAATCACACTTGCAGCCAGGTGACATGGATTAAAGTTGATTCAACCTCTATTCTGTGTCCTTGTGTGCACCACATTGAGCATGGAGAAAAGAAAGAAGACCAAAGAACTGTCTGAGGACTTGAGAATCCAAATTGTGAGGAATCATGAGCAATCTCAAGGCTACAAGTCCATCTCCAAAGACCTGAAAGTTCCTGTGTCAACGGTGCGCAGTGTCATCAAGAAGTGTAAAGCCCATGGCACTGTGGCTAACCTCCCTAGATGTGGAAGGAAAAGAAAAATTTATGAGAGATTTCATCGCAAGATTGTGCGGATGGTGGATAAAGAACCTTGACTAACATCCAAACAAGTTCAAGCTGCCCTGCAGTCCAAGGGTACAACAGTGTCAACCCCTACTATCCGTCGGCGTCTGAATGAAAAGGAACTGTATGGTAGGATATCCAGGAAGACCCCACTTCTTACCCCGAGACATAAAAAAGCCAGGCTGGAATTTGCCAAAACTTACCTGAGAAAGCCTAAAATGTTTTGGAAGAATGTTCTCTGGTCAGATGAGACAAAAGTAGAGCTTTTTGGGAAAAGCCATCAACAAAACAAAGAACAACAAAGAAATGAACACGGTCCCTACAGTCAAACATGGCGGAGGTTCCCTGATGTTTTGGGGTTGCTTTGCTGCCTCTGGCACTGGACTGCTTGACCGTGTGCATGGCATTATGAAGTCTGAAGACTACCAACAAATGTTGCAGTGTAATGTAGGGCCCAGTGTGAGAAAGCTGGGTCTCCCTCAGAGGTCATGGGTCTTCCAGCAGGAGAATGACCCAAAACACATTTCAAAAAGCAGTAGAAAATGGTTTGAGAGAAAGCACTGGAGACTACTAAAGTGGCCAGCAATGAGTCCAGACCTGAATCCCATAGAACACCTGTGGAGAGATCTCACAATGGCAGTTTGGAGAAGGCCCCCTTCAAATCTCAGGGACCTGGAGCAGTTTGATAAGAAGAAGAATGGTCTAAAATTCCTGCAGAGCATTGTTAGAAACTCATTGATGGTTACCGGAAGCGGTTGTTCGCAGTTATTTTGGCTAAAGGTTGCGCAACCAAGTATAAGGCTAGGGACCCACTTTGCGTTCACCTACTTGCAGTTTAGAACGCACGTTTTGGGCTTAATTGATTTGACCAAAGTTGCCTTTTTCAGAAATTTAGCGCTGAAAACGCATGCGTATTTGATGCGTTTTCAGTGCTTTTTATCTGCGTTTTCACCTGCATTCTGATAGTTGCATTTTGAACATAAAGACACTGCTTAATAAAGTTTAAATAGTCAAATTCTTAGAAAAAATGGGAAGAAAAGAATCAAATCTATATTCATAGAAAAAAATCATTAAATTAAATTTTGTTCATTAAATTATTGCGGTAATATGATATGTTATGTAAAAATAGCAATAAAGTATTAATTTCCTTTATTTAAATTGTCGGACTATGTGTGTGTGTAAAGGGACATATAAAATCATTATTTTGATGTCCAAAAAGCATGCGTTTTGGAAGTCCAAAACGCATGTTTTCTGCACTGAAAAAGCAGGTAAAACGCAGAAATTTGAATGAATCTTGGTTTTTGCCATTTCTCATTGACTCCAATGTTAGCAAAACGCACCGAAAATGGCAAAAACAACTGACATGCTGCTTCTTTGAACGCATGTTTTTTGCCACAAAATATGCAAATTAAACGCAGCGTTTAGAAACGCAAAGTGGGGTCGGAAAATCCACTTTTTCCATAGACTTTACCGGTAAATCAAAACGCATGCCTTTTGGCATGAAAAAGGTGCTTCCCAAAACGGACCTAAAAAGCACCTAAAACGCAGGTAAAAACGCAAAGTGGGTCCCTAGCCTTAGGCTAAGGGTGCCAATACTTTTGTCTGGCTGATTTTTGGAGTTTTGTGTGAACTGATCAATGATTTGATTTTTGTTTCATTCTCTTTTGTGTTTTTTCATTGCAAGCAAAATAAATGAAGATAATACCAAAGAATTTGTGAATGCAATCATTTTCAAGAAGAAACTGAGTATTATCTGACAGAATTGCAGGGGTGCCAATACTTTTGGCCAGCACTGTATAATGCTGCTATACAGTAACATGGGATGGAAGACACTGAGCATTTCCTTCCAAAGTGAGACACTGTTGTAAAATGTTTCACTTCTCAAGAGCTCAACGTTGTCAAGATATTTAGGAAAAGCTTTCTCCGAGTTATTACACCAAATGCCCAAGAGCTAATGGAACCTAAACACACGTCCTGATTATTTATACATTCAGGTCCGTGTTTTCCTGTCCAGTCCTCCCAAATGTGGCCCTGACCCATCAATCATCATCAGTACAAAAAGCCAAACCATTGTAGAATGAAAGATTAAACAATATGTGAATATATATGGTTTTATATCAATTATTCTATTTTTTTAAAAATATCTGCTTGCTGTATTAGAATGGAAATATTAATTGTTACAAGTGAATAAAATCTGCTGCGGTCACGTGATGAAACTTCATTTATTACAATATACTGTACAACTCTGATAACTGTTGAAGAAATGGCAGTAAGTAGTAAATAGTGTTTTGGCATGGGTTTTTTTTTGCATGGGTTTTTTTTTTTCATAGATTTTCATTGTTTTTTTTTCTAATAAAAAGCTGCTTTTTACAGCATCAGCAAAAGCTATCTGATTTTAGAAATCTCATGCGCACACACAGTTGCTTTTTTTATCTGACTGAAATGGAAAACTGTTGTACTTTTTGAAATCTACAGTGTGTCAATTCTTTCAGCATTTTTTCAGCTTTTTTCACCATTGAAAGCGATGAGAAAGGGCAAAAACTCTGCTGCATTTTTTCCTGCATTATTTTTTTGCTGCATATTTTGCTGCGTTTTTGCTGTTTTTGCCGCTTTTGCGGTTAATGAAACTAACTTTATTTAATCATGTACTATAAAGAAATAACACCAAAAATGCAGCACAAAAACCCACCACAAAAATACAGCGAAAATTGCTGCTTTTTTACTGTCAAGAGATTGGGTTTTGCTGCAGAAAATAGCAGCAAAAATACACTGTGTCAATATACTTTAAGGCTGTGTGCACACGTTGCAGATTTGTCACATTTTTAATGAACTTTTGAGTGCAAATTTGTTGCAATCCCTGAAGGGAATCCTGATGCCAGTAAAGTCAATGAAAATCCTGAAGTCTCCAGCACATGTTGAGTATTTTCTGCTTGCAGATTTGGTACAGCTTTAAATCCGCAGCATGTCAATTCTTTCATTTTTGCTGTAGATTTTAACCATACTAATGCAACAGAAACATTTTACCCATAAAAACACATAAAAAACGAGGCAAAAATGTAAATTTTTTGCCTCTGCATTTTTCCTTCCAAGAAATGTAGAAACAGTGGAGAAATTTCTGCACCAAATACTTTAAGGCCATGTGCACACGGGACGCTCGTACCTGCGGATATATTCGCTGGTACGGCCGCATGTTTCCCGCAGCTGCCTGCCGGCAGCCCAGGCTATTTTTAGCTGCGAGTTTCCAGCGGAATAGCTGCGGGAAACATGCGGAGATTCCCGCAATTTACCTGCGGACGTCCCGGCCTCTATCTCCATATCGGAGGACCGGGATCTCTGCAAGTAAATCCGCATGAATAATTGACATGCAGTTAGGTGCGGCTGAGGGATCTCCGCAGGAGATTCCGCAGCCGCACTTTCCGCAGCGTGGACACAGCACTCCCCATGTCCCATAGGGTAACATGGGGAGTGCCTGTACATGCTAGAACCTGCGTATTTATCTGGAAAATGCAGAAAAATCCGCAGGTTTTCCGCGGCAAAATCTGCGGGTACAGAGTCCCGTGGGCACATGGCCTTAGGTTACATTCCCACAATCTGGACATGCTGCGTTCTAGCGTGTCATTTCCTGTGGAGATGTGAATGTTCTCCATGGGAAAACGCAGCGTTTTTGCTCAGGATCAGGGTTCTTGGTGCAGCAGATTTTTTCTGTGTTCTCTCGCCAAGAACACTTGCGTCTCTGCAAGCCTATATTGACATGCTTCGGCTCGGAAAGCTGCGCCACAGGTCAGTTTACGCTGTGGAAAAAGAAGCACTGTGAGCGTGAGCAGGAGATTTTTATAACTCTATCCACTGTGCTTGTGCTGTACAATGCAGCATTTTGGATGTAGGGAAAACACATTCCCATGATCATTGTTTGTTGAGTTTTTGATGCTGCTGAATTTCATAGTTTATTTGCGTTTTTTCGTTGGGTTTTTGATTCTGCATTTTTTGTCTCTATTTGGTGTGTTATAAAATGACAAAAAAGAGACAGTTGTACTTTGAAATGCTAAAGCATGAAAACTAGGGATGATCAAATACCTCAAATATTCGGCTTCGCAAATATATTCTGAATAGGTCGCCGCTATTCGACTATTCTCGAATATTCGATGCGCAATTTAAGTCTATGGGTAAACCAAAATAACAACTATTCGGAACTATTCGGGCTTCCCATAGACTTACATTGCGCATCGAATATTCGCATAGCGGCGACCTATTCGGAAAATATTCACAAAGCCGAATATTTGAGGTATTCGATCATCCCTAATTAAAACCATGAATGTAAGAATATAGATATGCATTACTGCTAAAGGAAATCTAGGAAAAATTTAGATATTTAGCATACAAAAATGGCCATTTCTATATCTGCCCAGTAGCCACGTCAAGGCATATCTCGTAACTCAGTACCTACTGTGAACTGAAGCCCCTCTCTGGGTTTAAAATCCTTCTGTGTATGGGCAAGTAGGAACCTGCTATAGAGAATAAAATCACCTGTGGTTAGTGGGGGAGGGGTGCACAATCAGAAGGCATGACTGGATAATCTAGACAAAAAGCTGATGGCACTCACCAAACTGCAATGTGAACAGGTGCATAAATGAACATCACATAAGATCTAACATATAAAGCTGAATGAGTGTATGTATGTCCGGAATTGGCATCTGCACCGTCGCAGCTACAGCCACAAAATTTTGCACATTCACAAGTCTGGACCCCGAGAGCGTCATAGGCTATGTTGTGAGATGAAATTTTAACCCCGCCCGTTCCAATTTACCAATCAATTTTGCCCCTATCTACATAATGGGGAAAAAGTGAAACGAAAAGTGTATCCGCACCGTCGCATTTACAATCACGAAATTTTGCACAGACACCTCATGTGACCCAGGGAACGTCGTAGACTATGTTTTGACAGGAAAATGTAACCCCACACTTTACAGTTGCTCTCCAAAAACATGCCTCCATTAAAGTAACAGACAGAGACAGGCAGACAGGGAAAGAGACAGACAGGAAAAGACACAGACAAAGAGACGGGGAGACAGATGGGGAAAGAAACAGAGAGATAGAGACAGACAAAAAAAGAGACAGACAGGCAGACGGGGAAAGAGACAGACGGGGAAAGAGACAGACAGGAAAAGACACAGACAAAGAGACGGGGAGACAGATGGGGAAAGAGACAGACCTGGGAAAAATACAGGCCTAGAAAGAGACAGACGGGGAAAGAAACAGAGAGATAGAGACAGACTAAAAAAAGAGACAGACAGAGACAGGCAGACGGGAAAGAGACAGACAGGGAAAGAGACAGATGGGGAAAGAGACAGACGGGGAAAGAGGCAGACGGGGCACATTACTTGGGCAATTTAGTTAAATCTGTGTGGAATATCTGTGGTGTTGAAATATATGTTGTGAAATGCTTCTATTAGCTTAGTTTTTGCCTTTTACGGTAATAATTACATTTCTATCTATTTGTTTTGTGGTTTTTCTGTGCAGAATAAATTTTTGTTAATACATTCTATTTTGTTAACAACAGTTATTAACCCAGGCGAAGCCGGGTAGTGCAGCTAGTTACAAATAAAGAGACAGTTGCACTCTGAAATGCTAAAGCATGAAAACCATGAATGTAAGAATATAAATATGGATGGCTGTTTTTGTATGCTAAATATTTACATTTTTTCTTAGATTTCCTTTAGCAGTAATGCATATCTATATTCCATATCTAATGCAAGTCTATGGGAAAAATCCACACACAAAACCCAGCGTATCTGTTGCACCCCTGCGGCCTGTGGCTTGGAGCAGAACGCTCAGCCTGGGTTCCTCACTACTGGAGGGGCAACTCTTAGAAAGGACATTTTCCAAACACTGATGGCTTCTTCCAACTTATCAGAGGTCGACGGGGCCCATCACAGCGGGTGACCGGTACTACTCGGGCACGCAGCATAACAGTGAGTAAACAAGCCTGGAAATGCAGCAGCCTCCTCAGACTCTTATTACTGGTGCCGCCGCCCTGCGCCTCGGCACCAACTGCCCCTGCCACCGCTACTACTCTCCTCTTCAGCCTCTCCGGGGCCCACACCACCTGTGGGGAGTGAAACCATCTTGGCTGCTACTGTTATCTGCCCCGGAGGTCAGCGACAGCAGCAGCGGCTAATCCCTGGCTACGTACCACAGAGGGCATCATGACAACAACCCCCATCATCACCTCCTATCCCCAATTTATTGTGGACACCTAGGAGCACGAAACCGGGCGGGCCACCGCGACATCCCAGACCTCCACACGGCCCGGTGATGAGTAACAGGTACCATACCACACCTGAACCCCCTGCCCCCCTGGGTTCCACATATCTGCAAAAGAAATTGACATATTGCAGATAGAAAAAAATGCACCACAGGTCACTTTACACAGTGTAAAAAAGAAGCACAGTGGGCAGGAGATTTCTATAAATCCCATCCGCTTTGCTGGAACTGTAAGATGCTGCATTTTTGCATTCGCGAAAAATAAGAATTGGACAAATTGTGTCCTGCTACATCGTGTTCTAGTGTCGGTCATCTTCGTCTATTCTGTCTGAAAGCTCTCGCAGCTGTAAATCTCTTTCCAAATAGTTACAGAATGGCGGCAATCATAAAGCTCCTCCATCACAACAGCAGTAAACCTCCCAGAACACATGTTAGGACAGAAGATTATCGTGTTTTATTATGACCTCAACTGAAAATGAAGACTCCGGAAAACAAAATGTCCAGAATGGAAAGAGATAAATAGTGAAGGGATGCTTTTCGTATTATTGGCATTTTAGAGGAGTATCTTATTAGTATCTTATTATTATCTATCATTTTACACTCTGGAGTTTTTTTCTTTATATATATAAATATAGGCAGTGCCTTGATAAAGTATTCATACCCACAGTTTTTCATGCCACACCCACAAAAAAATGTGTTTTATTGGGATTTTATGTTATATACCGTCACTAAGTAGCAAGTATTTGTGAAGAGTAAAGGAAATGATACATGGTTTCCTACATATTTTAAAAACATAAATCTGAATATTGTGACGTCCATTTGTATTCAGTCCCCCTGAATCAATACTTTGTTAGATCACCTTTTGCTGCAGTTACTGCTGCAAGTCTTTTTGGGATGTCTCTATCAATTTTGCACATTCAGAGGCTGAAATTTTTCCCATTCTTCTTTGCACACCACGAGGTCTATTTCAGTGAGATTGGATGGAGGCACATTTGAACAGCAATTTTCTAGACTTGTCAGAGATTCTCAATGGGAGAATGTCTGGATTGTGACTGGGCCATTCACACACATGAATATGCTACAATCTAAACCCTCCATTGTAGCTCTGGCAATGAATTAAGGGTTGTTGTACTACTGGAAGGTGAACCTACACCCCAGTCTCAAGTTTTTTTCAATTTCTAACAAATTTTCTTTTCTTAGCTCCATCAATCTTCCCATCAACTCTGACCAGTTTCCCTGTCCCTGCTGAAGAAAAGTCTCCCCACGGCATGATGCTGTCACCACCATGTGCGACAGTGGGGATGGTGTTTTCAGAGTCATGTGCAGTGCTAATTTTACACCACTCATATCGTTTGCTATTTAGCCCAAAAAGCTCTACTTTGACGTCATTTGACAGAGCACCTTCTTCCAAGTACTAGCTTTGACCTCTACATTGCTTTTTGGAAACAGAGCTTGAGATATTTTTTTAGAACCTAACTGTTACGGTTGCTGCGAGCACTGGAGACTAAGTCCAGATTTCTTACTACTGCACATGTGCGAGCGCTGGAGACTAAGTCCAGATTTCTTGCTACTGCACATGTGCGAGCGCTGGAGACTAAGTCCAGATTTCTTGCTACTGCACATGTGCGAGCGCCGGAGACTAAGTCCTATCTTGGAGCCATTGCACATGTGCGGGTGACATCATCGCTGACACGAGGTCACATGTCTCTGACACCTTCTATGCCGATTGGTCGCTGGTCATGTGCTTGTGATGCCTTGCTCGGTGATAGGCCAGCATGACGTCACTCCTGTCGTTCTGGCAGCGGATTGGCTCTGGTGTCCTCCATCTTGGATGAGGCACAGAGTCTATATAAGACCCTGACATACGCCGCATGGCGCTCAGTCCTCTTGGTTCATGCATAAGAGTAGACGCTCTGTGCGCGTTCCTCTAGGCATTCCTCTGTCTATGCTAGGTGAGCGCTACCGGCAGGGTAGCGTTCTTATACCTTACAGCTTCGGCTGCTGTCCGTATCCTTACCTCTTAGGGGAGCGGACATAGGCAGGTGCCTGAGGCACATGGTCTGGCTGGGCCTTGTGGTTCGACTCGTAGGTGGACGTTGCCGCTAGGGTAACGTTCCTTATACTGCGTCTGGCAGTTGTTCGTATCCTCGCACACTAGGGGAGCGAACAGAGGTAGGAGCTTTGTGCGGCTTACGCTGCTGTTCGTCTCTTTTGCACCACTAGAAGAGCGGACCTAGGCAGGTGCCATATCTAGTGGTTCGTGTCCTCGCACACTAGTGGAGCCAACGCAGGTAGGAGCTTTGTGCGGCTTACGCTGCTGTTCGTCTCTTTTGCACCACTAGAAGAGCGGACCTAGGTAGGTGCCATTTCGCACACATTGCCTTTGTCTCTGTGAGTATTAACAGAGATCATTCCACACACCCTCCAAGTAAGGGAGGAATTGCTTTACTTGCTTATTATATCCTTCTGTGAGTTAACAGAGGTATTGCACTCTGCCATAGTCTGCAGCAGAGTCTTTGCACGGTGGACCCTGACTGTCTGATACTCCTTTAGGTTATCAGACAGCCCCCCGTAACATTAGGACTGAGCCAAGGGTCTGGCAGTTATGGCAGAATATCAGCAGTTACACCGTTACATACAAGTACTTGAGTCACGGCTCAAGAGTATAGAGGATAAACCTCAGACCATGGTGACATCTGCACATGATCCTCGACTTGCTCTGCCAAACAGATATTCTGGCGATGCCAGATCATGTCGTGGTTTCATTAGTCAGTGTCAGATACACCTAGAGGTCAACTCTTCTCGCTTCTCTACGGAGAGGTCCAGAGTAGGCTTTATCATCTCCTTACTTCAGGACAAAGCCTTAGAATGGGCGACTCCCCTATGGGAGCGCTCTGATGTGGTTACTCTGAGACATCAAGACTTTCTTGATGCTCTTAAGGTGGTATTCATGGGTCCGCAGGTTACCCATGATGCGGCCCTGAGACTGTTAGATCTATCTCAGGGTTCGTTATCCACTAGTTCTTATGCCATTGCTTTTAGAACTCTGGTGGCAGAACTAGATTGGCCAGAGAAGGTGTTGATTCCTATCTTCTGGAGAGGGTTGGCAGGCTATGTCAAGGATGCTCTTGCTACTCGTGAGGTCCCTGCTTCTCTGGAGGACTTGATCACAATAGCAACGAGGATCGATGTACGCCATAAGGAACGTAGACTCGAGGTCTCTTCCTCACGCCCTAAGCATCGGGCTATTCCAGTTGTTGAGGGTCCACTACCATCTTCCTCAGCATCTGAAACATCTCCCACTCCTATGGAGTTAGGTCATACGTCTTCCAGACTACGCAAGTCTGGTCCTCCTATATGTTACGTATGTCGTCAGGCTGGGCACTATGCCAACAAGTGTCCTAGTCGTCAGGGAAACTCCCTGGCCTAGTAACCATTAGAGGGGGGTTACTAGAGACGTCTTCTGCACCCTCTAAGTGTTGTATCCCAGGTCAGCTCTCGTTATCTGAGAATACATGGCCTATTATGGCTTTTGTGGATTCCGGAGCTGACGGGACTTTTGTGTCCTCAGGATTTGTAAAGGGACACAATATTCCCTCTATCATGTTAGAGGCGCCTATTCCTGTCCGTGTTGTTAATGGAACTATGTTGTCTGACTCCATTACATTGAGGACAGTTCCCTTGCGCCTTTCCCTGTCTCAGGGTCACATAGAGGAGATTTCTTTTCTTGTTTTGCCTGAAGGTATAGACGACATCCTTCTGGGTCTCCCATGGCTTCGGACTCATGCTCCTCACATTGACTGGGAGTCTGACAGCATTATTAGTTGGGGTTCAAAATGTCAGTCCCGATGTCTTCCCTTACCACCTAAGGTCATTGCGGTTGCATCTACTGATCTCTCTCCCATACCTACACCCTATCTGGATTTCGCTGACGTGTTCTCCAAACAGGGTGCTGAGGTTCTTCCACCCCATAGGCCGTATGACTGTGCCATAGACCTTATCCCAGGTTCGGTTCCACCTAAAGGCAGGGTTTACCCCCTGTCGATACCTGAGTCGGAGGCCATGTCGACCTATATAAGAGAGAGTTTAGAGAAGGGGTTCATTCGTAAGTCTGTCTCTCCCGCGGGAGCTGGGTTTTTCTTTGTTCGGAAGAAAGAGGGTGATTTGCGTCCCTGCATAGATTACAGGGGTCTCAACGCAATCACAATAAAGAACAAATACCCATTACCTTTAATTTCGGAGCTCTTTGACAGATTGAGAGGAGCTCAAGTTTTTACAAAGTTGGATCTGCGGGGTGCGTATAACTTGGTACGAATTCGAAAGGGTGACGAATGGAAGACCGCTTTTAACACCCGAGACGGTCACTATGAATACCTCGTCATGCCTTTTGGGTTATGTAATGCACCCGCAGTATTTCAGGACTTCGTAAACGATGTGTTCAGGGATTTACTGTTATCCTCAGTAGTGGTGTATCTGGACGACATCCTGATTTTTTCTCCTGATCTGGAGACTCATCGTCAGGATGTCGTTCGTGTCCTTTCCCGTTTAAGGGAGCACTCATTGTTTGCTAAACTCGAGAAATGTGTATTCGAGCAGTCCTCATTGCCTTTTTTGGGCTACATTATCTCACAAGAGGGCCTGGCTATGGATCCTGCGAAGCTCTCTGCTGTCCTGCAATGGTCCGAACCTCATTCCTTGAAGGCGGTGCAACGCTTCTTAGGATTCATAAATTATTACAGGCAGTTCATACCCCATTTTTCTACTTTGGTGGCCCCTTTGGTGGCCTTGACTAAGAAAGGTGCTAATCCCAAAGCCTGGTCTACTGAGACATCTCAGGCTTTTGAGGCAGTAAAAAGACACTTTTCAACTGCTCCCGTTCTTCAAAGACCCGATGAGAGTAAGCCCTTCCTCTTAGAGGTTGATGCCTCTTCAGTGGGTGCTGGTGCGGTCTTGTATCAAAAGAACGGTGCAGGTAGAAAAAGGCCGTGTTTCTTCTTTGCGAAAACCTTTTCACCAGCAGAGAGAAACTATACCATTGGGGATAGGGAACTGCTCGCCTTGAGATTAGCCTTGGAGGAGTGGCGTCACTTGCTGGAAGGAGCGAAACATCCTTTCCAGGTCTATACAGACCATAAGAATCTGACGTACTTACAAACCGCTCAGCGTCTGAATCCTCGCCAAGCCCGCTGGTCCTTGTTTTTCTCCCGCTTTCACTTCTCCATCAACTATCTGTCTGGGAGTAAGAATAACAAGGCAGACGCCCTGTCTCGCTCTATGCTTTCTACCCAGGAGGAGATTGACGAACCTCGTCTTATCCTTCCCTCCAGGGTTTTTCATACGCTCTCCCCTGTGACGTTAGACCAAATCCCACCGGGCAAGACCTTTGTTCCGCCTGATCGACAGAATGATATACTGTCATGGGCCCACACCTCAAAGGTGGGTGGGCATTTTGGTATTAGGCGGACACGAGAGTTACTGGAGAGGTGGTATTGGTGGCCACACTTAGCCAGCCACGTCAAGAGATATGTCGGTTCCTGCTACTCGTGTGCTCGCAACCGTCCATTACGGCAGAGACCGGCTGGACTCTTGCATCCTTTACCAGTGCCAGATAGACCATGGGAGGTGGTAGGCATGAACTTTGTGGGTGATCTTCCATGTTCACAGGGACATAGATTTGTGTGGGTCATTACGGACCATTTCTCCCGGATGGTTCATCTCGTACCGTTATCGAGAATCCCATCTTCCAGGGTACTAGCCAAACTATTCCTCAAGCATGTCTTTAGGCTTCACGGGATGCCAGATCGTATCATTTGTGATAGAGGCCCGCAATTTACTTCCCGTTTCTGGCGAGATCTTTGTAGCCTTCTGCAAATTGAGTTGAATCTCTCTTCGGCATACCATCCGGAGACCAATGGTTTGGTTGAGCGTACCAATCAATCTATGATTATATACCTTCGACACTTTGTTGCTGAGAACCACGATAACTGGTCCTCCCTCCTACCCTGGGCAGAATTTGCCCTTAACAATTCGCTGGCTGAGGCCACTGGGCAGACACCGTTCGTACTCAATAATGGGCAACACCCTAGGGTACCGGTACCGTTTCCCGCTGCTGCACCTCCTCCTCTTGTGGCCGACTGGGCAACTAATGCCAGAGAGGTTTGGGATCGGACTCAAGAGTCGATCCAAGCAGCTAAGGACCGTATGAAGACGGTGTCCGATCGGTTTCGTCGCCCGGCTCCTGTCTTTTCTCCAGGGGACTTTGTGTGGCTCTCTGCAAAACACGTGAGACTTAGAGTGAGCTCTGTCAAATTTGCTCCTTGCTTCCTGGGTCCTTATGAGGTTCTTCGACAGGTAAATCCTGTAGTCTACCAATTGAAGTTACCCGTCCATCTTAAGATTCATGACAAATTCCATGTCTCACTGCTAAAGCCGGCTATTTTACCTCACGCTCGTGAAGTGCACTCTCCTGCCTCTGATTCCTCTCGCTCTAGCTATGAGGTACGAGCCATAGTTGGTTCTAAGATGGTTAGAGGGCGCAGGTTCTTCTTGATAGATTGGGAGGGTTACGGCCCGGAACATCGCTCTTGGGAGCCTGAGGAGGCTGTCCATGCTCCCGACTTAGTTGCCGATTACCTGCGTCGCCGGGAGGGGGGCCCTTGAGGGGGAGGTACTGTTACGGTTGCTGCGAGCACTGGAGACTAAGTCCAGATTTCTTACTACTGCACATGTGCGAGCGCTGGAGACTAAGTCCAGATTTCTTGCTACTGCACATGTGCGAGCGCTGGAGACTAAGTCCAGATTTCTTGCTACTGCACATGTGCGAGCGCCGGAGACTAAGTCCTATCTTGGAGCCATTGCACATGTGCGGGTGACATCATCGCTGACACGAGGTCACATGTCTCTGACACCTTCTATGCCGATTGGTCGCTGGTCATGTGCTTGTGATGCCTTGCTCGGTGATAGGCCAGCATGACGTCACTCCTGTCGTTCTGGCAGCGGATTGGCTCTGGTGTCCTCCATCTTGGATGAGGCACAGAGTCTATATAAGACCCTGACATACGCCGCATGGCGCTCAGTCCTCTTGGTTCATGCATAAGAGTAGACGCTCTGTGCGCGTTCCTCTAGGCATTCCTCTGTCTATGCTAGGTGAGCGCTACCGGCAGGGTAGCGTTCTTATACCTTACAGCTTCGGCTGCTGTCCGTATCCTTACCTCTTAGGGGAGCGGACATAGGCAGGTGCCTGAGGCACATGGTCTGGCTGGGCCTTGTGGTTCGACTCGTAGGTGGACGTTGCCGCTAGGGTAACGTTCCTTATACTGCGTCTGGCAGTTGTTCGTATCCTCGCACACTAGGGGAGCGAACAGAGGTAGGAGCTTTGTGCGGCTTACGCTGCTGTTCGTCTCTTTTGCACCACTAGAAGAGCGGACCTAGGCAGGTGCCATATCTAGTGGTTCGTGTCCTCGCACACTAGTGGAGCCAACGCAGGTAGGAGCTTTGTGCGGCTTACGCTGCTGTTCGTCTCTTTTGCACCACTAGAAGAGCGGACCTAGGTAGGTGCCATTTCGCACACATTGCCTTTGTCTCTGTGAGTATTAACAGAGATCATTCCACACACCCTCCAAGTAAGGGAGGAATTGCTTTACTTGCTTATTATATCCTTCTGTGAGTTAACAGAGGTATTGCACTCTGCCATAGTCTGCAGCAGAGTCTTTGCACGGTGGACCCTGACTGTCTGATACTCCTTTAGGTTATCAGACAGCCCCCCGTAACACTAACCCTGCTTTACTCTTCTCCAGAACTTTTTTTTTTATAAAAATATTTTTTTATTGAGTAGAGTAAAAAAAAAACAACAGAACAAATGGGAATTACAGAATCATTGTAAATTGTATACAATTGAATAAACAATAATCACAATTTTGCTTTTGCTTCTCCACAAATGTCTCCCTGACCTGTCTAGTCCTTCTTTGCTTTCCATGATACTGTTTGATCCTTAACTCCTTCACGACCTATGATGTACATTTACATTTTGTCATGTCCCTCCATTTGATGTTGGCTCAAACACTGACTTTAACTTCGCTTAAGGTTCGCTCATCTATAATTATCACACCAAAAAGGAAAAGTTCTGGATTTATGGAAAACACAGGATGGATAGACATGTTAAGGATCTGCAAATGATAAAAAAATGAAAACAAAATGTTTAAAACACTTCAATTTATTTGTATCAAGTATGAGTGATATGCACAGAAATCCGTGCATTTATAGCCTTGTTTGCTAGCAATGAGGTTATTAATGGTTGTTTAAGGAATGTTCTGCCTTGCTGCATGCATTTGGGCAAATCATCAAGATCCGCTGCTGGCAGCTTCTTTGCAATTGCCAACTAATGCAATATCCAGCTATTTCCGGGTCACAGCAGCTGCTCAGCATTCAAAAAGACAGGCTCAACAGCAGTATAAGCAACCTTTTCTCACATCAACACTCCTAGTATATCCAGTATTACATCAGATATACAATATATGTGGTTGACAGCAGTGTGAGCAACCTCTTCTTGCCCCAGCTCCCTTAGTTTCTTTAGTATTAAACCAGATAGACAGGGTGGATAAAAGTGTGAGTGAGCCTCTTCCTTACCTATGTTCCCTTTGTATGTTCAGCATTAGATCAGATAGAGTAGACAGCGGTGTGATCAGCCTCTTCTTATTTCAGCACTGATGAGATCTACAATCAGGTAAACAGGGTGGACAGCAGTGGGAGCAGCCTCTTCCTACCTGGTCACCCCTGGTACTCCAGTATTGGATCACATATACAGGGTGAGCCGCAATGTCAGAAGCCTCTTCTTACCTCAGTTTGCCTAGTATGTCCAGTATTAGATCAGATATTTAGGGTGGACCGCATTGTGAGTAGCCTTCTCTTACCTGAGAACCCTGGTATATCCAGTATATATAAGGTGGAGAGCAGTGTGAGAAGCTTCTTCTTACCTTTGCTCCCCTTGTATCTCCAGTATTATATCAGATAAACATGGTGGACAGAAGTGTGAGCAGTCTCTTCATACCTCAGTTCCTTTAGTATCTCCAGTATTAGATCAAATATACAGGATAGACAGCAGTGTAAGCAGCCTCTTCTTACCTTAACTCCCCTAGTATCTCTAGTATTACATCAGATAGACAGGGTAGACAGCACTGTGAGCATTCTCTTTATACCTCTGCACCTTTTGTATTTCCAGTATTAAATCAGAATATATAGTCGGAGAACTTCCTTCATATTAAGAAGGGGAAGAGCTTCTTATTTCAAATGCTCACAAGCACCTCTCCTATTAGTATTCTAGGACAGGTTTCTGTCAGTATAACAGGTGGTGTCCATTTAAATGTGGGAAAAGTAATTACTAGCCTAGATAAAACAAATGGGATTTACAAATTTAAGGTAATTAAGAATTTATTTATTATGATTTTTTTTATTTTTTTTATATTCTCAGAGAACTGCATAAAATATATCTAAAATAATTTGTGAAATATAAAGATAATGACTTCTGAACTGGAGTATCATTACTCCTTTGTAAAATGTTCTGTATAGATATTAATATTACTTTATTATTAGTTATATTACATTTTTTTTTAATCACTGTTATTATTCCCTTTTATTTTCTACCACATGTTTTACTTTTTATTTATCTTTTCTTTAAAATGGATTGTAGTTCATGAATTATTAATTTAAGTGAAGTGCTCTCTTGTATATACGGTAATATTATCAAGGTAACTTTATATTTCTTAACAAGCAGCCTGTAGAAAAAAAGAAGAAGGAAAAGGAAATCCATTAAGGAACCCTCATAAGTCAAAGAGGGGCAAACCATCTGTAAAATAAATGTTTACTTTTCCCATGGGCAGATTTCGAAACGACACTTTTAAATAAATAGGAAACTCTAATTGTAAAGTAACAAGTTACATCAAGTGTGACATCGGCAATAACACTACACGCCTGACGCCCATAGATGTGGCTTTAATCATCATCAGTTTAGAACTTTAAGCCTTTATTTTCTTTCCGGACACTTTTTTATTTACTAGTTATTTCCTGATTTTTATGTACTGCGTGTTCCTTAGCGCTGTTCACATCAGTCCCTATCCCTGCGGTGGTTCAAAGTCTTGTCTCACACCCACTAGGACCAATTTGTTAGAAAGTCAAATACCAGGACCCCCCAAAAAATAGAAACCCTAAGTGTTCTTGGTTATAGTCATGGCCCAACCGCTGCAAGACAGTATAGGCTGCTTTACACGCAGCGACATCGCTAGCGATGTCACTAGGGAAAGCACCCGCCCCCATCGGTTGTGCGTCACGGGCAAATCGCTGCCCGTGGCGCACAAGATCGCTAGTACCCGTCACGCATACTTACCTTCCTAACGACGTCGCTGTGGGAGGCGTACAGCCTCTTTTCTAAGGGGGCGGTTCATGCGGTGTCACAGCGACGTCACACAGCAGCCGTCCAATAGAAGCGGAGGGGCGGAGAGCAGCCGAAAGAAAGTGACGCCCACCTCGTTGCCGGAGGACGCAGGTAAAGTGTTGTTCCTCGTTGCTGGGGTGTCACACATAGCTGAACAACCTGCGTCCTGCAACAGCAACGATATTTGGGATTAGAACGACGTGTCAACGATCAACGATTAGGTGAGTAATTTTGATCGTTAGTGGTCGTTCGTACGTTTTACACGCAATGACGTCGCTAACAAGGCCGGATGTGCGTCATGAATTCAGTGACCCCCAACGACATCTCGTTAGCGATGTTGTTGCGTGTAAAGCTCCCTTAAGTCCAGAGCCAGTTTTAAGGAAGATTGGTGGGATTCGGAACAGAAAAGTTGCTAGTAGATCAATCTGCCACTTATACTACGAAGTTATCAGCAGCACTTCTGTAGTTTGCACCGGGCGGTGTGCTGCTGATAACAAGGATTTTTCTTCCGTCATAAACAATCCAATCACCTGTAACATTTTACTCGTTAGTTGGGTGTTTGCCAACCTCTTTATACTTATGAACTTCATACACAGTATGTAACACTGTAAATTATACGCACCTATGTATACACATACATAGCACACACATATGTATACACTGAGCGTACACACATATTTATACACACACAGCACACACACATGTATACACTGCACACACACATTTGTATACACACATAGCACACATATGTTGACACCGAGCAAACACACACAACTATGCACGCTGCAGCTGTAGTCTCAGGAACAGTGATGGGCGGACTCACAGATAGCCGGGATTGGCGGGTCCAACCGAGTTTTAAAAACCCTGATTCCATCCCAGAATTGATCCCGGATGTCTGGCCGGGATTCGACGCTTTAAAATGGTGGTAGAAGGCAAGCGCGTTATACTTACCAATTCTCCTGTGTGGCTGTAACACTATTTCCATGGCCGTTTATTAACCTAAGACATATGCATGCTTCCTTGCCCAAAGGAAGTCCCCACCTTTCTAACTGATTGCAGTCAAACGCACCCTCATCATATTTCACAGCATGTCTGACTGCAACCATGCAGAGGCACTGTGTGTGCATCTCTATTTGTGTAAAAATAAATAAAAAAAATTGGGTATGGGTCCCTCCATATTATGATATTCAGCACAGATAAAGCCCACGGCTATAGGCTGCAGCCCCCAGCTGTGTGCTTATCTTGGCTATGTATCAAAATAAGAGGACCACGTGCGGCTTTTTTAAAATTATTTAAATTAATAATTTAAAAAATGGTGTGGTCTTCCCCCAATTGTCACTGCACTAGGCTGATTCTGATTGCCCTGGGGCAGTGGAAATCGGGGTAATAAGGGGTTAATGACAGCTCAGAGCTGCCACTAAGGCTACTTTCACACATCTGGTATTTGGTCTGCGGCACAATACGGCGCTCTGCAGAAAAACCGCAACCGTTTTTTTTGCCGCCGGTTGCGGGTTTTTTTGCATAGACTTACATTAGTGCCGTATTGTGCCGCATGGGCTTGCGGTCGGTCCGGTTTTTGCCGCATGCGGCAGATTTAGCCGATGCCGCGGCCGGATGAAACGTTGCCTGCAACGTTTTTTGCTCCGGCAAAAAAAACCGCATCGCGCCGCATCCGGCGCTGCGGCGCATTTTTCAATGCATGCCTATGGACGCCGGATGCGGCGCGATGCGGAAAAAAACGCATCCGGCCGCCGCATGTGGTTTCTTCCACTGCGCATGCTCAGTAGCATGCTGCAACCGGAAAAAAACGGACGGCCCGCATGTAAAAACTTATGCAAAGGATGCGGTGTTTTCGCCGTATCCGTTGCATAGCTTACACAGCCGGATTTAGCCGCACAGCTCAAACCGGATGTGTGAAAGTAGCCTAAGCCCTAGATTGGTAATGGGGAAGGTCTATGAGACTCCCCCATTACTAATACTGTAAGTGAAAAGACATAAACACAAACACCAAAAAAATCCTTTATGTGAAATAAAAAACACCCTCTTTCAGCCCTTTATTAACCTCAAAAACATCAAAGTCCAACATAATCCACATGAGGTCCCACGGTGATTCCAAATCTGCTACATTGCTGAAAGCAGAGCACACAGGCATAAAATATGATTGCCCGCTATGAGCTTCAAACAGAGACTGAGCCCTAGTGATGAGCGGTGACGTCATTGAAGTTATTTGTGGTCCCAGCTGGAGGCTCCAACAGTACTCCATCTGTGACCTTAGTTAACCTGACCTCAGGTAACTTCATTAAACTCAGTGACCTTAGTGAGGTCACTGAGTTCACAGAACTGAATCTCCTGGCAGAAAATTGCCATTTGTTTTTTTTTGCAAAAAAATGCAGATTTGGTGCTAAAATTTTTACACCATATACCTGCACCTAATCTACACCACCTGACAAAAAAAAAATGCATCAATACTGCATCATAGCGCATGCGGCATTGATTCAATATTTGCCAGGAGGTGTAGATTGGATGTAAGAATATGGTGTAAAAATTTCAGCACCAAATCTGCATCTCGTGGCATAAAAATGCACAAAAATTGTTTTGATGCCGTTTCAGTGCAGTGTTCTGCCAGGAAGTGCAAATTTGGTGTTGAAATGTCTATCAGATTTATATTTGTACTTATTGCTAGCTACTTCAGAACTGTCCAATGCTTTCCATCCATTTCTGGGGGCTACTTGAAGTATGTTTGGGTCATTGTCCTGCTGGAAGACCCATAACCTAAGATGCAAACCTAGATTTCTGACATAGGGCACTACATTGCAACCTCCAGATTTCATGAGGCCTTGCACACAGTCAAGGCCCCCATCGTCAGGGGCTGCAAAACAACCCCAAAACATATTTGATCCTCCACCATATTGGACTGTAGGTACTTTGTTCCTGTCTTTGTAGGTCTCTTTCTGTTGTAGGTAAACAGTACAATGACCAAAAAAGCAGCTCCGTCTTGGTCTCATCTCTCCACAAGACACTTTCCCAGAAGGATTTTGGCTTATTCACATAAATTTTGGCAAACTGCATTCTAGCTTTTTAATGTCTCTGTGTCAGCAGTAGGGTCCTCCTGGGCCTCCTGCCATAGCATTTAATTTAATTCAAATGCAGACCAATAGATCCGACTGACACTGATGCACTCTGAGCCTACAGGACAGCTTGAATTTTTTTTGTATCTTGACTGGGGCTTGATTTTTTGTACTCTGAGTTGCAACCTTTCATTAATTTTTCTCTGCCATTCAAATCCAGGGAGATTAGCTACAGTGGCATGGGTTGTAAAACTATTGATTATGTTGCGCATCATGGATAAAGGAACATCAAGATCTCTGGACTTGTAACCTTGAGATTGTTGATATTTTTCAACAATTTTGGTTCTCAGTTCCTCTGACAGTTTTCTTCTCCTCTTTCTGTTCTCCATGCTTAGTGTGGCACACACAGACACATAATGCAAAGATTCAGTCAACTTCTATATTTTTAGCTGAATTCAGTTGTGGGTTTTCGTATTGCCCACAGCAGTTATTTGCCACAGGTGAGTCTTGAAAGAAGTAGTTTACTCACAATTTTGGAAAAATGCCATCAATTTTAACCAGCCCATTTTTGGGGGTTTTGTGTTAAATTATCTCCAATTTGCTTTTTTCTCAGTTTTTTTGTGTTGTTGAAATACACAAAAAGAGACAAACAGGGAAAGAGATAAAAAGACAGACAGGGAAAGAGACAGACAGACAGGGAAAGAGATAGAGAGACAGACAGACAGGGGAAGAGACAGACAGGGAAAGAGACAGATAGACTGGGAAAGAGATAGGAAAAGAGACAGAGACAGAAAGGGAAAGAGAGATATCGACAAAGAGATAGAGACAGACAGGGAAAGAGACAGACAGGCACAGAGAGACAGACAGAGACTGGGAGAGAAACAGAGGGACAATTACTATCGCGGGCAATGCCAGGTGCTACAGCTAGTATGTGTGTATATATATAAATCTTATTTTTGTTGCAGACTATAAATAATGTTTTCACTATACAAATATATATATGTATATATATATATATATATATATATATATATATATATATATATTTGTATAGTGAAAACATTATTTATAGTCTGCAACAAAAATAAGATTTATAATTCTTCAGGCTTCTAAAGAGGTGTCTTTGCTTCATGAGATTGTCCATTTTCTCCACAATCTCTTTGAAGAAAGCGTCCTCCAAAATTTAAACTGGCCACCGGTCCACCCGGAGGACTTCGGAAGACAGATGATCTTCTGTAAAGAAAAAAGTTTCAGTCGTTTTCTTTTTGGAAAAGAAAATATATTTTGTTTTTCAAACTTCTAATTAATTGCAACAAAATACAAATGATCCGTTTCCTTTACTCCGTATTCCCCGTTTCGTGATGACCTTGCTGCAATTAATCAAGTGGTAAACCTCACTGTCTGAGGGTTATTCAGTGATTTACTTAAAAGAAAGACTGAATTCAGTTCACTACAAATCCAGTAAGACCTGTATGGGACGACCACCCAAAATTACATAGAAAAATAATCTTTAACGGGGAGGAAGGGGATTCAAAGAAGATGGACAGTCAGTCTGTAGAATATATTCATATTTCATATATATCTCATTCATTCTTCTTTGTACTTTTCATTCTCAGCTGGAGAACTACATTGTGGATAACATGAAATCAGAGATGGTCCAAATGCAGCAAAATGCAGTTCAGAACCAGACGGCAACCATGTTGGAAATAGGAACGAGTCTTCTGAGCCAAACAGCAGAGCAGACGAGGAAACTAACAGACGTGGAAACACAAGTAAGTGAGGTCACAACCATGCAATAAATAAAAACGCACAGGAAACAAAAGAACGAAAAAATGCAACATGTGAACAAGCCTTGAAGACCAAGAAATGTAAATTAATTAAGCTTAAGCTAAATTTCTGAAATATGCCAGTGACTGGAGTTTTTACTCTATCGCTGTCATAGTGGGACAGGGGCTCCTAAACTGGCCCTCAGACCAGGGGATCTATCTATCCCTGATCTCAGAGTTACCTCTGAAAGTGAGGATGTCTGAGCCACCAGCCTGACCCTGCTACTGACCAGCCCTGACATTATACCCCCTTCCCCCAACACCTGGGGAGGACCTAGGCAGACGTTATACAGTGATAAAGCCAACAGAAATAGACAGACAAGGGAAACCAAAACTCTATTTAACCGGCACACATACACAGAGATATAAAGACAACCCAGACTGCTGCGCCGAAGGGGCTCAAGGAAGGACAACATGACTAAGGAGGGATGCTAGGCCAGAAGGTATAGCAAATGGTTAAGGTGTGATCTATTTTGTGCAGGAAATCAGAGGGTGGGGTTATAGGAGTTGTAGGGACATGTGATTGGTCAGGGGGAGGTCAGTGGGGGAGAATATATAGGGCAGAGCTATGGAGGGCTAGTCATTTTGTTGGTACATGGAAGATGTCCGGAATCATCCCGCCCACCCGCCCTATTTTTTTAGATTTCTGGAGATCGATGAGGAGAGAAGCAGAGGATTTGACCTTGTACCAGCAGTCGGCGGAAAGGGGAGGGTTTTTGAAGTCGGTGGATTGCATAAAGAGCGGGGGGGGGGGAACCCAGTGCTTGAACGGGTTATCCCTGGTGATGCAATGGTATAGTTGGTTAACGTGGCTCCCTGTTGTGCTGGGTCACAGCGGGACATGTTAATGTGGGTCACCAAAATGTAGGAGAAGGAAAAAGCTTGACACTATCCATACTCTGTGGTTATTAACACACCATATGGCTCATAAATTCCAAGTACAGTTTGAAGTCCATTACATATATACTATTCATTGGCATTGGCAGACAGGAACAAACTGCACAGGGTGAAAGAAAGTTCAATGGCACTCACAAGTGAAGGCATAGGGGAGGGGGGTGTACATGGCCCGTCAGACGACGGCCGTTTCGCGTCTTGTTTAACGCTTCTACAGGTCCACACCGTGTGCACCCGTAGAAGTGTTAAACAAGACACGAAACAGCCGTTGTCCGAAGCGCCATGTACACCCCCCTCCCCTATGCCTTCACTTGTATTATGATGTTGGATTAAAAGGATTTTGACACAACTTTACCAGTGAGTGCCATTGAACTTTCTTTCAACCTGTGCAGCATGTTAATGTGGGTCTCTGGTGGGCTGGGTGCCAGCGGCACAGTGGTTGGGCAACATTCGTCTGGGTGTCCTCGAGCCGGTGTGGTGCGGCTGAGGGCACATGGTGGAGCTGGTGTTGCAATCATGCACAACGGGACTCCTCAATTACCCCCCCTCCTTTGCTGGTGGTTATGTTTAATGGAGTTATTACTGTGTTTATGGATAAATGTTATTGATTACTTTGGTGATAATAAACAGGGCTGCTGTGGCCTTTTACATCCAATGTCACGCAGTCTTTGTGTCTTATTTTAGGTTAAGAAGTTGGGAAAGGGGTTTTTGGGTCAGGGTCGGTACAGCAGGTAAACCCATCAGTCAGACTTTCCTAAGTCAGACAATAAGAGCTTTGGAGGAAGATAATAGCAGGGAAGACACACAAGACAATGGAAGAACTGCACAACAACTCCAAGCACAAAGCAACACAATCACCAACACAACTGGAACACAACAGCACACGGACCAACATGGCAATAAACTATAGTTGGCATGATAGGACAGATTCCACCATCTTAAAAAGGAGAGGAGCCAATGTGATAGTTTTCCAACAACATGTGATCCCAAAAGTAACAAGCAGGCTAGCAGAGATTAACTCTTGCTTGCCTGTACACGAATGAGCCCACAGCTGGTCAATGCCCGAACCTTCCTGTATAGCTCACAAGCACCAAAGAAACCATAGGGAAAAGTGTCAGGATCTGAAATGTGAACAATGTCTGATCCCGCCATGACAATTGGTGAGTTTTATGCAAATCTACTAGTGACAATTGCATGGCTACAGAAGTGCAGTTTCAATTTTGACACAAGTAGAGGGTTTGTTCTTCCTTGAAGGGGGATGGCATAGGTTCAAAAATTGGGCCATGAACGTTCCTAGTCTCTACAGCAACCATGGCAGAGAAGAAAGCTGGCTTAGCTAATGAACCAGGAACCAGCCTGACATACGGAGAGGGGAAAGAAGTCTCTATACGATCCAAACTGAAGGTGGGATTCCTGGACCACGAGAACCGGCCTAACATTAGGCTATTGATAAGGCTTAGAAAATTAAAGGGCACTAGTAAGTTCAATACATTTACATTTGCAACTAAATAAAGAACTTTTTATGTTGCCAGACAACTCATTAAAATAAGGGGTGAGAACTTGTAAGGGCACAGAGATCCCCTCCCTACAGTCCCTACAAGCACCAAGTCCTCACGTCCCATATTGTCGGGGGCTTGATAGAAGGGGCTCCTCAAGGGACTCAACTCCATGTATGCCCCTGTATGTCAACACAGATGGTGACAGCCGAGAATGCCTCGCCATCTAATGCCCTATACTTGGCATATAATGTGGATTGCACCATTCATCAGTAGGTTAAGGTCACTCCACAAACTAAACAACACATAAGTCCAAATAAACTCGGTCACTAATAGCTGTGAGCTATACACATGGTATCTAAATACATTACTAGTCCTTCTGCTGTGAACTCCATTATTAATTTCTCACTGACAGCTCTTGCATTTAGATTTATTTTGCTTCTGGGAATATTATACCGGAGTCTGAATAATTATACCTGTGATATTCACACTGATTATAATGCGGGCTTTACACGAGATGAGCTATCGTGCGATGCATCATCAGGGTCACAGTTTCGTGACGCACATTCGGCATCGTTCACGACGTCGTCTCGTGTGACACCTCCGAGCGACGCAGTATCGCACACAAATTGTGAGTCGTGTACTCGTTGCTCAGTTTTAAAAAATTGTTTAATTAAAATGGTGCCTGTTGTTCATCGTACCCGGGGTAGCACACATCGCTCCGTGTGACTCCACGGGAACGATGAACACAGCTTACCTGCGTCCCGCGGCTCCCGCCGGCTATGCGAAAGGAAGGAGGTGGGCGGGATGTTTACGTCCCGCTCACCTCCGCCCCTCCGCTTCTATTGGCCGGCGGCTGTGTGACGTCGCTGTGACGCCAAACGTCCCTCCCCCTTCAGGAAGAGGATGTTCGCCGCCCACAACGACGTCGCTCAGCAGGTAAGTACGTGTGACGGGGGTTTCATGACTTTGTGCGACACAGGCAGTGATTTGCCCGTGACGCACAAACGACGGGGGCACACATTTCATACCTAGGCTGCAATGCCCTGCACATGAGGTAAGAGACATGGCTATATCATGAGAACTATACTACATTTCTAATTGGAGGTATTTGCTAAAATTAATATTATTATTATTATTATTACACCTACTACAAATTGGGATGGGATCTTGGAGATGGGAATAACCCTCCAAGAATATTTTTTATTGTTTTATACATCTGCATATATTGGGTTCAGTAGCTGCAGTCACGGCCCCGTCTGTGATTGTCAGTCTCTGCGCTGTCGGCATCTTCACAGTTTGTGCTGCTCTCGGCTTTCTTCTAATAATTTGGCAACCCAAGAGCAGATGCTTCGGCAAGGCAACTGCAGAGCAGAGCTGTGACAAGAGGTAAAAAAAAGATGCCGAGAGCCACACAAAGTGTGAAGATGCCGACAGCGCAGAGACTGGCGATCAAGGTCAAGGTCCCTGACTTCAGCTACCGGATCGAAACTGGTGTCAGTGACTAACCGCCTACCTGGACTAGTCCAGGCTCATTACCACAGTGAGGTGATGAATATAACTTAATTTTACTCAAATACATGTAGTAATATAAAATAGTAAATATTTTACTGTACTAATTGACTAAAGGTCATGAGACAGTGTAAAAGCAAAGTAGAACTGATGGGTTTCCTTCAACGAGGTTTTCTCATGAACAAAGTTCATTGCAAAATTAATTTTAATAAATAAATCTTGGAATGATAATAATTTTCACAATTGGATGTGTTTCAAAAAAAATGTTCCTGTGCTGAGATAATCTTATATACAGTATGTGCCCCTGCTGTGTACTGTGTAATGGCCGTGTCTGACCGTACAGAGACATGATCTGATCATACCACATCTGCTGGGCTGAGGAGGAAGCAAAAAGTATACAGATTTTACATCATGGGATCACAGATGATTCTTTTTGTGTGGTAAAACATTTGGTTATGAATAAGAGCCTGCATGCTCGAAACACGTAGACTGTGTCTATTACTTGGTTTTGTATTTTTCTTAATTTTAACTTTATAATAATTGTGATGTTTTAATTTTACATTGGATTCCTATCACCAAGAATGCGGGAGAGTTTCTTTTTCTCTTTTCGCATACTATTAACACATTTCCCTGCCTGTTTTTACAAAATGTTTTTCTTCAAATAAATAATTATTTGAGATCCCATTTTATAATGTCTGTATATTTTTTTGTGTCCTCCCTGGCCCAGGAGATGTGGTATGATCAGACCATGTCCCTGTACGGTCAGACACAGCCATTACACAGTACACAGCAGGGACACAAATAAGATTATTTCAGCACAGGAACATTATTTTGTAAGCACATCCAATTGTGGAAATTATTATTATTCCAAGATCCATTGGTTAAAATGAACTTTGTTCTTGGGAAAACCCCTTTAAGAATTACATCATTTTTACTAACACTAATGGTCTACGTAAACCACAAATAAGCTTCTCTTACAGAATGTGAGACACTCTCTGGATAAGGACTCGGTGGTTCAACCTCAGGGACATCCTCCAATCCTGAGAATTAAATGGGTGTAGCACTTGTGTCTCCTTTGTTTTTCTTTTCCCAGCAGAGCATCTTTGGGACTCTTATCTGTACAGGGTACACTAGGGATGGTCCGGCATGAGCTAAAACACACAACAGGGGGCACACCACAACAGACAAGGGGTACATGGGAGACACTTTAACAATGGTGGGCCCTAGTGCTAGTGAGAGGGAACATGGACACCTCCTCCACTTACCTGTAACTGTACCCTGACTCCTAGCCAGTCCCTATACAGGCTCCTCACCTGTTGCCGTGCAGGAACCTGAAGCCCTGGAAAGACCCTACCATAGTGCCTGGTTACGGAGTAGGCAGGTAAAGAACGCTAGTGTAGCACCTCACGGGGCAGGTGTTTGAACCTACTCATCGCCGGGCCAGGGGTGTAGATCCTCTGCGTCGTCACGGGGTGGCCTGGCCTGGTTTTGTTGCCCTAAGGCATACAGAAAACAGGGCGGAGGGTGGTAGGAAGGATGGAGGTGATAGTGGGAGGTTAGGAAAGTCTTTTTCATTCTCTTTGCCATTTGGAATAACTGGCACCCTGTGCTGGTAGCAGAGGGTATATAAAGGGACTAGAACTAGTCCCAAACGTGAAACACCTGAGCCTGTAATACGCCTGCTTGGTGACCAGGAAAACTAACATTAACCCTACGACTGCCAAAGGAGAGTCAAGAATGGAAAATGTCTCTCAGGTCCTGAATCTGTCACCAGCCTCATAATACAGAGAGATAGCCATGACAGTACCGCAGTTGACCCTCTATAAGGAATATTTAGCTGGCTGCAGTGTCACAGTACTGATAAAGGGCTGCATACCCTTGGTGGCCTTGGCCATCTGTGCAAGAAAAAAATAGAAGAGGCTAGTCTTCTTTATTAGCAAGATCAGTGGAGGCTCCAGAGCTCACACCTCAGTGATCGTAAAGTGATGGCATGTGACTTTGACCTGGAAGACCCCTTTAAGCAAGGAACTAAAACAATCTACCTTAGAAGTCCAGAACTATGATCCACAATCCTCCATGTATAGAACTATATATATATATATATAGAAGACGGATAGTAAATATTAGACTCTATTTGATTTATTTTCCAAGTAAAATATGGGAAATCTATTACTGAAATATGGATTGTTTAACCAAAATGTGGGATCTGAAGTGAACAGAATGCCAAGGACAACCCGTGCTACTCCTAACTTTACCACGCATTTCGGTTTTCTTTCAACATTATGGTTCAATTTCAAATTATAGCAATTATTTTATCGTTTAGCAAAAGAAAATCTAATCTTTGCTGGTTCCCCAGATCCCTCGTCCACATCAGATCTGCTGATTTGTAGCTTTAGCTGTACCAAACCCGCATGTAAAATAAAAATGGCTGTCAAACCTCACAAGTCTCGAGGGCCGATATGAACTCCCCCTGTCATCAAATGAAGCTTTCTGGAGGACCACCATGAAAATACCAGGGGAGACCTCCAACTACAGGTTTACAATAACATTTGCTTATGGTTCAGTGACATACGTTCACAGGACGGCCGGTATACATCCCTGCGCTATCACACTGGGCTTATTTGCTTTCCATCCCGTTTTGCGAGGCTAGGTTGGATTTTTTATGTTGCTGCACTAATGTAAAATGACAGTTTGATATATTTTTCCTCTTTTTTTCTTCCAGGTTCTAAACCAGACGTCCCGATTAGAGATTCAGCTGCTAGAAAACTCATTGTCGACCTACAAACTAGAAAAACAGCTCATTCAGCAGACTCATGAAATCATAAAAATACACGAAAAAAACAGGTAAATCAATCTCCACCATGTTTATCATCAGTAATTAATATTATTTATGGCAGTGATTAATATATCGTTATTCACATCAGTCTCAGCCTGAGGCTCCATAAAGTAAATATCTCGCCTTTAGGTCCAAATTATGTGCTGATTAATTTCTTAATAAATCTTTATAGGAGTCGCAGCTCCATATTCTTTATAGAGAGCTCCAAATCCCATGCAGATCTGTCACCAGTTTTCCTTATACAATGCACATATGTCACAAGTGTGTCACGGGTGACAGTCATGTGGTTTCTGGCCATAGAAGGTCACAGTGTTTGGGTGTGGAGAATGCTCCCTGACTTTCCATTGTTTCTGCTGTCAGTATTCATTTATATTGGGTGCCACTGTGGCTCAGTGGTTAGCACTGTTTGGTGGCTCAGTGGTAAGCACTGTAGTCTTGCAGCGCTGGGGTCCTGGGTTCTAGTCCCACTAAGGACAACATCTGCAGGGAGTTTTTATGTTCTCCCTGTGTTTGTGTGGGTTCTCCGGTTTCCTCCCACAATCCAAAAACATACTGATAGGGAACTTAGATTGTGAGCCTCAATGGGGACAGTGTTGCCAATGTATGTA
Source organism: Anomaloglossus baeobatrachus (assembly GCF_048569485.1). Classification (NCBI taxonomy): domain Eukaryota; kingdom Metazoa; phylum Chordata; class Amphibia; order Anura; family Aromobatidae; genus Anomaloglossus; species Anomaloglossus baeobatrachus. The sequence continues at coordinate 65,411,944 of NC_134358.1, forward strand.
AAGCACTGTGGAATTAATAGCGCTATATAAATGATTACAAAATTTTTTTTATTATTATTATATTGGTAGCTTTCTTGCTGGATTCATCTTTCTCCTTTTTGGACCCAGCAGGAGCTCAACTTCCACCCAGCTTCTGATCATTAGCATTATCTTGGTGCTTAGATACCTTTTCCTTCCTTGGACTGGTGCTGGTGATATTTTCAGTTCATTCAAGCCTTGGTTGCAAGCAGGTATTGTTGCTGAAAAGTTTGCTGAACATCTACCTGTGTCATCTGTAGATGAGTAGTTCATACACTGTCCCCCATGTGTCCTCCTTGTGTCGTTTATAGTGTTTAGGTGGGGTTTATGAAGAGCTCATCACATCCAATCCCTGTTTAGGGTCCAGCACACGGTATACTTAGGGTTAGGTATCAGGCTCAGCACATAGGTGCAGAACCTATATAGGGTGGTGAGGGACCCAAGGGACCAGCAGTAGGTTCCATCAGGGGTCACCATCTTCTCTTTCCCAAGACGCAGGGTTTCCCTTACCTTTCATCGTTCACTTGGTACTTCCCCATACCTAGCATGACAATGTGAAGCCCCGCATGTGCAGTGTCGGTGCATTACCTTCAGGGACTCCACTCGGCTGGATCTTGTCACTGGTAGGGAAATCTTCTGTTTTGATTGTCGTGACGCCACTCTCAGAATTGCGGTCAGTGGGGACCGCCACTGCAGGTTGAGGGTCGCCTGGGGCTGATGGTGTGTGCAGTCAGTTGGGATAGCCTCCTGAGAGTGAGGCAAGCCCCAGGGCCCGGTGTAGGTGTGTAGAACCACAAGGCGCAGAATAACTCCACACAAGCAGGATGTCTTTCAGGGGTTTTACTCACTTCAGATGGCAGGGTGAGTAACCCGGGCGTAGCTGGGATGAACCAGGCGGGAACCAGGTATCCTTCAGGCTGACTTCTGATGGTGACTACCGACTCGCCTTCCTTAGCCCTTAGTGGTTTGGGGTAACCCCGACTTTTAGTCCCTATGGGGGTCACCCAGGGAAGTTGCTGAAGCCTCACTCCCCTTCGTTTCGTCCGTTTGCTTGTAGCCTGGGCCAGGACACTCCGGCTGCTTGCCTCCTGTGAACTATGGGCCCTAACTGTGGCTACGTGGCTGCGGCTTTTGTGGTGTTGTGGTGTGGGCTTTGAGGGCCCCACACCGGCAGGTTTAGCAAGGAAAGGTGGATCTATCCCCGCTCCGGGATCTGCCGCCCGTTTGGGCCTGGTACTCCCTAGCAGTCTCCTTACTTCCCACGCCGTGCTCTCTCTTTAGCTGGAGACGGGTTTTGGGTAGCACTCCTAGGTGACCGTTCTCCCCCGTCGGTAGCCACTGCGCGGGCGCTGTCAGACTGCAACAGCCCCAGGGGTAGGGGTCAGCTCTCCTCGGAGCTCCCTGGACTCTGCACTGAACCGGCTCACTGCTCCTCCTCTCCTGTTCTTGCCTACGCCACCTAGCAACCAGGCTCTCTTACCACACCCCTTGAGAGGAGATGGAGGCTTTTGGCCCCCTCCACTATTCCAGTGGAGGTGAAGGCTTTTCCCCCTCCTGGGATCCCCAGGGGTCCTCTCATAGGTACATGTGTGAGACCTGATCACTATGCGCCTGTGTAGTCACACCTCGGTCAGCCTTCTGGATTACCTGTATTGTACTGTCCCCAGCATGGGTGCAGTACTCAGTGGTGCCTGACCAGGTCAGGGGCGCCACAACAACATATTGCTAGTACGAAATCAATCTCTTAAACATGAAGAGACAGACATACTTTGAAAATCTATGCCATGACTGGCAGCTCCTCAGTGACCCTCCTCCCTGCTATTGCTGAGATATCCCACTGTTCAGTACAAACTGCAGATATCTTTCAGGTGGGTCGGTGGATAATAACTGAACAGACAGAAGGCGCAATATGGGGTTTTATCCTTGTGGGAAGGAAGGAACAGTGTATTGGAAATGCTCATCTAGACGGATCGTGAGATAGTCACAACCACCCTGACTGCTTGGAATCTACGGCTGCAGCAGTCTCCATGGAGAGTGGATCATAGGTGAAGAGATGAAAGAGTTAAAACCGAGCTGCCGTGCCAATGGATTAGACGGGATAAGAAAAAAAGTGATCTTTATTCTACGCGTTTCAGAGACTATATCTCCTTCTTCAGGAAATCATGAGTGTACCTTGTGGACATTCATTTTAAGGATATGTTCACATGGTGCAGATATGATCACATTTACAGTCATATGAAAAAGTTTGGGCACCCCTATTAATGTTAACCTTTTTTCTTTATAACAATTTGAGTTTTTGCAACAGCTATTTCAGCTTCATATATCTAATAACTGATGGACTGAGTAATATTTCTGGATTGAAAATGAAATTTATTGTACTGACAGAAAATGTGCAATCCGCATTAAAACAAAATTTGACAGGTGCAAAAGTATGGACACCTAAAAGTGACATTAATATTTTGTAGATCCTCCTTTTGCAAAAATCACAGCCTCTAGTCGCTTCCTGTAGCTTTTAATTAGTTCCTGGATCCTGGATGAAGGTATATTTGACAAAAAAACGAATATGGATACCAAGGTAGAGTATACTTGACAAAACCGAAAATTCCTTTTACCTAAAATCACAATATTTATTGAACATATATGCCACAGACAGAGTACATACAAACATAAAATTGGATTAAATTATCACTGACAAGAAGGTGAGAAAACTTTTCCCTTCCTCACCCTTCCTTACAAACGGAGGTCGGCGTTCTAATTGGTAATAACGCCCCCGTTCCACGTCGACTGATGTCCTCTCCTGACCCTCCACTCACTTTCAAAAGGACATAGAGTGTGTCTAAATAGCAGTGGGTAAGGTGTAACACCAAAGAAAAGAGCCCACAAAATTATGAACACACATTAGATTGTGCAGAAGAGAGATGTGTCCGTCACTAATTATCTGTCATAAACTAGTGGGGATCGGTCAGACTATGTCATCCAGTCGACATGCAATAAAATTACAGATACATTATTGACTTAAGCTGTTATTTGTCCAGGATTCACCCTACGCGTTTCACCCCATAGTTAGGAAAAAGGGGCTCATCAGGGGTATAACAGCATGGATCCTTGAAACATACAGCTTCAGACCATTATAAACTTGAAACGTTAGATACTATGATACGTCCACCAGAGAACAGTGATACAATCACCACTTCATGCACCTGATACAAAGGTTGCCAATCATACAGTCTGAATAGGGTTCAGGCCAAATTGCCACCACAGACGGTATCCACACGTCCAGACAGTGTGTCACAAGAAATAAATAAGCAACCCCAGGTTTTCAGAGGACAACAATATTATAAGCAGAGTCCTAGGATAGCATTAAAGCCCTCTGAATAGTATCATGGAACCAGTCCCCAGGTAACGATGTGTACTCCATCTGGAACACCCAGATGGAGTACACATCGTTACCTGGGGACTGGTTCCATGATACTATTCAGAGGGCTTTAATGCTATCCTAGGACTCTGCTTATAATATTGTTGTCCTCTGAAAACCTGGGGTTGCTTATTTATTTCTTGTGACACACTGTCTGGACGCGTGGATACCGTCTGTGGTGGCAATTTGGCCTGAACCCTATTCAGACTGTATGATTGGCAACCTTTGTATCAGGTGCATGAAGTGGTGATTGTATCACTGTTCTCTGGTGGACGTATCATAGTATCTAACGTTTCAAGTTTATAATGGTCTGAAGCTGTATGTTTCAAGGATCCATGCTGTTATACCCCTGATGAGCCCCTTTTTCCTAACTATGGGGTGAAACGCGTAGGGTGAATCCTGGACAAATAACAGCTTAAGTCAATAATGTATCTGTAATTTTATTGCATGTCGACTGGATGACATAGTCTGACCGATCCCCACTAGTTTATGACAGATAATTAGTGACGGACACATCTCTCTTCTGCACAATCTAATGTGTGTTCATAATTTTGTGGGCTCTTTTCTTTGGTGTTACACCTTACCCACTGCTATTTAGACACACTCTATGTCCTTTTGAAAGTGAGTGGAGGGTCAGTAGAGGACATCAGTCGACGTGGAACGGGGGCGTTATTACCAATTAGAACGCCGACCTCCGTTTGTAAGGAAGGGTGAGGAAGGGAAAAGTTTTCTCGCCTTCTTGTCAGTGATAATTTAATCCAATTTTATGTTTGTATGTACTCTGTCTGTGGCATATATGTTCAATAAATATTGTGATTTTAGGTAAAAGGAATTTTCGGTTTTGTCATAAAGGTATATTTGACCATTCCTGTTTACAAAACAATTTCAGTTCAGTTAAGTTTGATAGTCGCCGAGCATGGACAGCCCGCTTCAAATCATCCCACAGATTTTCAATGATATTCAGGTCTGGGGACTGGGATGGCCATTCCAGAACATTGTAATTGTTCCTCTGCATGAATGCCTGAGTAGATTTGGAGCGGTGTTTTGGATCATTGTCTTGCTGAAATATCCATCCCCTGCGTAACTTCAACTTCGTCACTGATTCTTGCACATTATTGTCAAGAATCTGCTGATACTGAGTTGAATCCATGCGACCCTCAACTTTAATAAGATTTCCGGTGCCGGCATTGGCCACACAGCCCCAAAGCATGATGGAACCTCCACCAAATTTTACTGTGGGTAGTAAGTGCTTTTCTTGGAATGCCGTGTTTTTTTGCCTCCATGCATAACGCCTTTTTGTATGACCAAACAACTCAATATTTGTTTCATCAGTCCACAGAACCTTCTTCCAAAATGTAACTGACTTTTCCAAATGTGCTTTTGCATACCTCAGGCGACTCTGTTTGTGGCGTGCTTGCAGAAACAGCTTCTTTCGCATCACTCTCCCATACAGCTTCTCCTTGTGCAACGTGCGCTGTATTGTTGACCGATGCACATTGACACCATCTGCAGCAAGATGAAGCTGCAGGTCTTTGGAGGTGGTCTGTGGATTGTCCTTGACTGTTCTCACCATTCTTCTTCTCTGCCTTTCTGATATTTTTCTTGGCCTGCCACTTCTGGGCTTAACAAGAACTGTACCTGGGTTCTTCCATTTCCTTACTATGTTCCTCACAGTGGAAACTGACAGTTTAAATCTCTGAGACAACTTTTTGTATCCTTCCCCTGAACAACTATGTTGAATAATCTTTGTTTTCAGATCATTTGAGAGTTGTTTTGAGGAGCCCATGATGCCACTCTTCATAGGAGATTCAAATAGGAGAACAACTTCCAAGTGGCCACCTTAAATACCTTTTCTCATGATTGGATACACCTGCCTATGAAATTCAAAGCTCAATGAGGTTACAAAACCAATTTAGTGCTTTAGTAAGTCAGTAAAAAGTAGTTAGGAGTGTTCAAATCAAGAAATTGATAAGGGTGCCCATACTTTTGCACCGGTCAAATTTTGTTTAAATGCGGATTGCACATTTTCTGTAAGTATAATAAACCTCATTTCAATCCAGAAATATTACTCAGTCCATCAGTTATTAGATATATGAAACTGAAATAGCTGTTGCAAAAACCCAAATTGTTATAAAGAAAAAAGGTTAACATTAATAGGGGTGCCCAAACTTTTTCATATGACTGTAAATAGTAACTCTAATTTGCAAAAAAAAAAGAATTATATGGGCTGCAAAGTGGTATGGTAGGAGTCCGGATTTTGAGACCTCTATCGATCTCTCAAAACACTGCTCCAGAGAGGTTTTCCGGTTAAAGTATAAATCTATTGGTCTATACACCACCCACATTGGTCCGTACACCACCCATATTGGTCTGTAAACCACACATATTATCCATACACCACCCATATTGTCCATACACCACACATATTGGTCTATACACCACCCACATTGGTCCGTACACCACTCATATTGTCCATACACCACCCATATTGATCTGTACACCACCCATGTGGGAGTAGTTGGCTATTTTCAGAATACAGTTCAATAGGCCAGTCAAAATTTGCAACAAGTTCTATCTCTTGTGGATTTTGCTGTAAATTACCTGTTGATCCACAGCAAATATGCAACACTGTATTCCACTCCCATTGAGCTTCCATGTTTCCCTCTCTTGGTCTTTTTTCCAGTCTCCTTGAACCAGCCCTTATGTGATTATGTCAAACCTCATATGCTAGTCATGTCAAATCATCGAAGATGAGATTTTCCAGGGAAGGGGAAGCTATTTCTTAAAAAATGTACTTATTTCTTAATTTATTTGACATTTGACCGATTTTATGTGGATTTGTGTGGATGTCCCATCGGTTTCTAGCAGAATTGATGCTGATTTTTTGTGCTCCAATTCTGCCCTTTGTGACTATATACTAAATTCAGTAGGAGAATTATATTTGGGGGCTTAATCACTGTATATAGAGTGCATTGTGAACGTTCTTGGTTTTATTGTATAGGCAGTACATATTAGTAATAAGATTTCAGAGAAAATAGACAATAATGGTCAATGAACAGTTCTTAAAGGCAGCGTTACACGGGACGATATATCGTGCGATCGCATGAGTGATCGCACCCGCCCCCATCGTTTGTGCGTCACGGGCAATTTGTTGCCCGTGTTGCACACAGTCGTTAACCCCCGTCACACGTACTTACCTCCCTAACGACCTCGCTGTGGGCGGCGAACATCCTCTTCCTGAAGGGGGAGGAACGTTCGGCGTCACAACGACGTCACACAGCAGCCGGCCAATAGAAGCGGAGGGGCGGAGATGAGCGGGACGTAACATCCCGCCCAACTCTTCCTTCCTCATTGCCGCTGGCCGCAGGTAAGCTGCAGTTCGTCGTTCCCGAGCTGTCACACGAAGCGATGTGTGCTGCCTCGGGAACAATGAACAACCGGCGCACAGAAGGAGGAACGATTTTATGAAAATGAGCGACGTGTCAACGAGCAACGATAAGGTGAGTATTTTTACTCGTTAACAGTTGCTCGTAGCTGTCACACGATACGATATGTCAAACGATACCGGATGTGCGTCACTAACGACGTGACCCTGGCGACATATCGCCCGATATATCGTAGCGTATAACACCCCCCTAAGTCACCTCTGAATGGGGTTGTCTTCTTCTGGACACTTGGAATTCATAATTGTAGAAGAGTCTGGGCCTACCGGAGGATCTTCCAGTATTCACGCGATCCAGTCCTACTTGTGAAATTGGCTTTTTACATAACTCTTCTCCTAGTTTCTCTTTTAAAACGCTATGTTCAGCTCGCTTTCTCTTGAGTGTCAATCATTGTATAATATAATGAAGTGTATTATAAGAATTGATTCCATTATTACGTGTCTGTCTTGTAATTTGGAATATTTCCTTTCCAATTTATTTGGCCCTGTCGTACAATTTTCTTTCAATCCCCCGCGGTAAGCCTAGTATTGAAATCTGTATAACGGACTGACAGACGTGCAGACAGTCCCAGATTAGTATAATAAAGGAGTGATTTAGTGGGATTGTTTGGTACAGTAATGGCAGGAATAACAAGTTCTTAATAGATTTCTCATGAGGAATCCGCCTAACTGGAAATGACACAAACAAGTGAATTTCAATAAGAAAAATTGGCAAGAAATGAGAAAAGACAGAGCCAAATGTTTGCTTGCCCTCTTATCCAGCCAGTTATTTCTTTATTCTCAACTGTGCTATTGTTATATAATGATACTTAGGAGATTTTATATGATTTTCTATAGATATAAAGTCATTTTATGATAGACATATCAAGATTTCCTTGCATGTATAAGCGCCAAAGAAAATGAGTTTCGTTTTTTTGGGCTCCCCGCATCTACATATGAGCGGCACTTTGAACTGTCAACATGACGCTGATACACTTGGATTCTGTGGTGGAGCAGGGAGTCATAAGCTTCCAACCTCACCACTGTCTGTCCAGGAGGCTGCTGTAGACCTACCTCTTACAAGGCATCATCTATAATGTGATATGACTGCATTGCATCACCTATGCCTCTGCAAGCAAGGGAAAAGAGGACTTGGTTACTTGGATTAAGGATCAACGTATGACCGGCACTTCAAACTGTCAACATGACGCTGATACACTTGGATTCTGTGGTGGATCAGTGAGTCATAAGCTTCCAACCCCACCACTGTCTGTCCAGGAGGCTGCTGTAGACTTACATCCTACAAGACATCATCTATAATGTGATATGACTGCATTGCATCACCTATGCCTCTGCAAGCAAGGTAAAAGAGGACTTGGTTACTTGAATTAAGGATCAATGTATGAGCGGCACTTCAAACTGTCAGCATGACGCTGATACACTTGGATCCTGTGGTGGTGCAGGGAGTCATAAGCTTCCAACCCCACCAGTGTCTGTACAGGAGGCTACTGTAGACCTACATCCCACAAGACATTATCCATAATGTGATATGACTGCATTGCATCACTTGTGCCTCTGTAAGCAAGGGAGTAGAGGACTTGGTTGCTTGGATTATGGATCAACATGTGAGTGGCACTTTGAACTGTCAACATGATGCTGATACACTTAGATCCTGTGGTGAAGCAGGGAGTCATAAGCTTCCAACCCCACCGTCGCTCTGGAAGGCTGCTGTAGTCCTACATCCTACAAAGCATTATCCATAATTTGATATAACTGTATTACACCACCTGTGCCTCTCTAAGCAAGGGAGAAGAGAACTTGGTTGCTTGGATTATGGATCAACGTGCAAGCGGTACTTTGAACTGTTAACATGATGTGCCCCCGCGACAGCAGATGGGCTGCTCGGATCCAGATCTGCAGTGGCTCGAGGGGTCTCCGGACCCGAGGCAGGGTTGCACGGCCTCTCGAAATAAAAAGGGGGAGTTTTTTTGTTTTGGATAGTGTTCGTGACACCACTCACGGTGTGTGATAACATGAGGGACCACCGCTGCCGGTTTGGGGAGCCCGGGAACGCTGGTGCCTGGCAGCTGAAGTTGTTAACCCCTCCGTGGGCAGGGGAGTGGTGTCCCGTGGCCCGGTGATGGATGGTGTGGGGAACACGTCGAGTGCAAGAGGGGAAATGTGTACTCACACAGTCAAAAGTCACTGACGCTGACACCAGGTAAACCAAACTCTTGAGCACTCTGTGGTCCTTGTACGGGCACGCTGGGTCCGTGTCCTCTTGGTGCTGCTTGTTGACCTGAAGCCTTGTCCCTTGGCACTGTGTGTCCTACGTGTGGATCCCTTACACTTGAAGTGTTTCGGGTCCTGCTCACCTGTGTGGCTAGCAGGGTGAGCTTGCTCTCAGGGTTCACGCTTTGGATTTTCTAGACGGTTGTGGGATTTCCTATCCCCCTCGTTGTGCTAGTACCCCGATTCTGGAGTGGGTGGGGAACGGTTCCTGAAGATTCCGTTCCCATCAGGTGAATTACTGGGCTGCGTGAAGCTACTTCCTAGCCTAGGGTCCGCATACCCCGTCGTGCCCTGGTCCCTGCCCGGTTGTAGCACAAGGCAGCCGGCCTGCTCTCTGTAGCAGCACCGTGCTCCCTGCCACTACCCCCTGCGACCGGTGTTCCAGCTCCTTCTGGCCAGGCCAACGTCTGGCACCTGGGACGGGTACAGGAGCCCAGCTCCACAGCATGACCTGGACTGTCACCGCTGTCTCTCCTTCCAACTCCACTCTCCAACTCTACAACTCACTAACTGCACTGACACGTCTGGCCCTCCTTCTACCAGCCCTCCATCTGGGTGGCCCTATTCCCCTCAGGCTGCCCAATGGGTGTTTGGTGGGTGTGGTGCAGAGTGTTCCTCAGGATTTGTGTACACCTGTTGGTAGCAACACCAAAGTGACAGGACCCGTAACCAAGGAGGAGCGGGTACCATGCAGAAGGGCAGATTGCACGGCACCCTTGTGACGACCTGATAGGCCAGGGTGTCACATTGACGCTGATACACTTTCATCCTGTGGTGGAACAGGGAGTCATAAGCTCCCAATGCCACCACTAACTGGCAGGATGCTGTCAACCTACCTCCTACAAGGCAGCATCCATTTGTGATATGACTGCATTGTGCCACCTGTGCCTCTGTAAGCAAGGGAGACGAGGACTTGTTCGCTTGGATTAAATGAGTACAAATTGTATTTTGTTTTTGCAGAGGGTGGAAGAATGGTGGCATTATTACTTTTGGAGCAAAGCAGCATAACATTTTCAAAGAGCATTAATACTTTCTAGAGGGGGCATTCTTTGTTTTAGGGAAGCAATATTTGTAATAAGAACAACTTAGGGACAATATTTGTGGGTTACAGTAGATGCAATGCTTACCTAGCCTATGTGCTGGCATCCCATGTTTTGTTAAATGTGTACACTTCCCTCTGTTCTCTTGTCCTCCATCACCTAAAAGTATAGTGGAGAGTGAAGATGAGTAGAGATGAGCGCATCAGTGGATGTCCAGTTCGCCAGGTGAAGCTGGAGTTTAGATAAAGTTTGGTTTGGGACTGGACTTGACCTGAAAGGGGTCTCGACCCACATACAGCCAGGGGCGGGTGGGTGAGTAGTTTTGGGGTTTTTTTGTGCACACTACATCCATTAACTCTGTTGTTACGCCGAACCTTGGGTTTGCTCATCTCTAGAGATGAGCGGTCCCGAACTTTTAAGATTGGTGTTCGTATCAAACACAGACTTTGCAAAAAGATCAATGTTCGAGTTTGGAGTTTGAGTGTTTTACACATGCAAACCATTCGAATAAGCAACGCTGTGCTTGGGTACACTTGATGCTCAGCTCAGTGGGAGCTGCTTGCAGACTCTGAATGGCTCTCACTGGGCATAAATACAGCAACGTAGTGTGTACAAAAAAAAGAAAAATAGGAAAACCTCCCTCCCTCAAAGATGGGAGACCTGAACTGCCCAATAGTGACTTCCAATGAGGTTCAGGTCAAGTCCGGGTCTAGAACTGGACTTTATATAAAGTCCGGCTGAACCCGCTGAACCCAAAATTCTAAGGATCCGCTCATCTCTAGTGGAGAGGCCTCAGTGATGGGAGAGTCGGGTATGCGTGCACACACTTACATGCCTGAGCTTATACTGCAGACAGTGACACTCCATAAAGATGAATTCTGTCAATCACCAGAAACAGAAGCGTTCTTAGGCTGGGGCTACATGGGAACTAATACGATCCTCACATGACACTTGGCTCATGCTGGCAGCACAGCGGGAGCCAAGTGTCATGTGAGTCTCACTGCGACTGAGGCACTGATGAGAGGTGGGCTCACGCTGAAGAGGGGTGAGCCAGCACGGAGGAGGAGAGGGAGGGATTTATCTCCCTCTCTCCTCCGTAGCCGGCTATTGCCATTCACGCTCTACACTCGCGGTACTCCGGTGTAGTGCGATCTTTCTCTTGCCCCATAGACTTGAATGGGTGCGAGAGAAAGAGACTCGCATTACAGTCGCAGCATGCTGCTATTGTTTTCTTGGTCCGATTAGGGTCGAGAAAATAACCACTCATGGGTGCTGGGACATAGGCTAATATTGGTCCGAGTGGAATGCGATGTTTTATCACATTCCACTCGGTCTGATTTTCATGCCGTGTGTCTTCGGGTACGACCGCAGTTTGCGTTCACCTATATGCAGTTCAAAACGCACCTTTTTGCCTTAATTGATTTGACCAAAGTTGCCTTTTCCAGAAATTTAGCGCTGAAAACGCATGCGTATTTTCCGCGTTTTACATGCGTTTTCAGCGTTTTTTGCCTGCTTTTTCACTTGCGTTTTGATGGATGCGTTTTGAAGAAGAAGACACAGTCAAATATAGTTGCATTAGTCAAAATATATGAAAAAAGAGAAAAAAAATGGTTTAAATAAGCATTTATTAAAACTATAATAAAAATGTAAATTTTTAATGAAATTATAGCTGTTAAACACAATTTTATGGTAAAATAGGTATATTTTATTAATTTAAATCATTTAAATTGTCGGGTTTTGTGTGTGTGTAAAGGCACATTATAATCCTTTAATTTTATGGTTGAAAAGCATGCGTTTTTGGTCTCCAAAACGCTATGGAAAAGCAGGTAAAAAGCAGGTAAAACGCAGGAATTTGGATTTTGGGTGCATTTTGCCATTTCTCATTGACTCCAATGTTAGCAAAACTGACCGAAAATGGCAAAAACAATTGACATGTTGCTTCTTTGAACGCATGGTTTTTGCCACAAAATATGCAAATTTTAACTAGCGTTTAGAAACGCAAAGTGCGGTCGGGAAAACTACTTTTGCCATTGGTTTTAATGGAAAATGGAAACGCATGCATTTTGGCATGAAAAAGGTGCAACCAAAAAGCAATGGAAACGCAAAGTGCGGTCGTACCCTTAGGCCTTGTATACTAAATCATTAGGTACAACGGTGCACTCAAGATTTTGCACACGCCCAGGGTGCACCGACACACCCTAATTTAAAGTTGATTTTATTCACAACAAAGGCATAAAAAAAAAATAAAATAAAGTAAGATTTTGATCGTGGCTACTTCACCTATTAGGCTGGGTGTTCAATTTAAAATGCCAGTTATGGCTGACAGTCCCCAGGTTTATTTTAGCTAGAACGCTATTTTTGGTCTAGGTAATTAGGTTTTTGCTTGTGAATATTCATCTATTGAACTTTATAATAAAACAAACATGCAGTAAACTCATAAGCTTCCTCTAGTTTTGGCAACAGGCAGACAGAATTTTATCATGTGACTCTATAGCTATGCATGAACTTTGGAGCTCTGTGTCCACTGAAATTCCCACTGACCACAAGAATGGTCTATTGCAGAGGAGCAGTAGTGAGCATGTGCGACCACTGCTGCATTCACCGTCTTTACTAGTAGTGGTCGCACATGCTCCCTACATCTTCATTCACAAAGGGGACTTAAGTCATTCACAGAGCCAGAAAAGGTCCATGCAGCCAGTCTTCAGCATTTATATATTTATCATCTTGCCTTTGGATTGGTGAGTTTTGGTTTTTTTTATGAGACAAACCTTTAAAGGGATATAGACATTTTCATATATGGTTATTGTCAGCACAATTTACTGCTTACTAAGCTGGCCGGGATGAGGAGGTAACAGTGTTCTCCAGTGATCCTGACTAGTTTCAAATTAGTACTTATAAGTTCAATAGAAAAGAGCTTGTAAGCACTGCACATGCTGTTGGTCTCCAAGGCAACAAGCTGTAAACAATAGAAAAGAAAAATGATAACATTCTGTCACGGGCGTGTCATGTGTGACACAGTCATGTGGTTTCTGGCCATTGAAGGTCACAGTGTTTGGCTGCACAGAATGCTCCCTGACTTTCCATTGTCCCTGCTGTCAGTATTCATTGGTATAGGTAGCTTTCCTGCTGGAATCATCTCTCCCCCTTTTGGACCCAGCAGCTGCTCGACTTCCACCCAGCTGTTGATTGTCAGTATTCCCTTGGTGCTTAAATACCCCTTCCTTCTTTTGGACTGTGCTGGCGATATTTTCAGTTCCTTCAAGCCGAGGTTGCAAGCAGGTGGCTTCTACTACTCTGTGGTTTCATTTCTGATAGCTCTGCTGAACTTCTACCTGAGTCATCTGTGGATAAGTAGTTCATGCTTTTCCTCCTTGTGTCATCAATAGTTGTTTAGCGGGGTTGACGAATAGCTCATTCCATTCGTTCCCTATTTAGAGTCCAGCACTAGGGATACCTAGGATCAGGTATCCAACTCGGTGCATAGGTGAGGAACCTATCTAAGGTGGTGAGGGACCCCAGGGACCAGTGGTAGGTTTAGTCAGGGGTCACCATCTTCCAGCTCCTTAGAGACAGGGTTTCCTTCCCTTTCGCCTTGCGCTTGGTACTTCCCTGTACTTAGTGTGAGACATCGCTTACCAAGTTTTAATAAGGCGTAAAGTGCAAAAATGTTGTATTAGAAAAACATCTGGCAATAAGCATTTATGAAGATGGGAATAACCCTTTATGGATGAACCTTCCATTTACACTAAAATATGACATTCTTCAGACATCAGCATTCCAACAAATCTTTGTTATTCACAGTGACAAAACAATGGCTTTCCATGCATATTTCCATACTGTTCATAAGATATCCCGCAACGGGCTGAATGAGCACGTCTGCCCTACAACCAGACAAAAGCCGTGCAGACAAAAGATTGACAGCTGCTCACACTAGGCGCTTTGTCCCAAGGAAGTGTAACCAGGCCGAAAGAGAAGGATTAAAGCAGGAAATTCACTCTTGCAGAACTTGTCAGCAATTTTTTTTTCTACCACTCGGCTTATTGTGTCTTGCCACTTGCTGTAAATGACTATGACACAATCGGGCAGTGAAATGTGCCGCTTCGGGAACGGTATCCATGTTGCATAATCAGAAAGCACAAATCGTGGACTTTTGTGTATTTGTAGCTTTCGATGTGCAGATCTTGGTCTTATGTCACTTCCAAAGGCAAATTATTATAGGAGTAAGTGATGCAACAGGGGATAGGGGAATATTACATACAATGATTTATGCTATGAAAGAGGATGATAATGTGCCGCCCCCACGTCAGCCACCGGGCTGCTCGTCTGGATCCGAGGTGGCTCGAGGGATCTCCGGACCCAGGGGTCGGGGTCACGCGGCCACTCGGAATAAAAGGGGGAATTATTTACACGGGGTAGTATGTTGGAAGTTTGTGACGCCACCCATGGTGTGTGGTAAGGTGGAGTACCACCGCTGCAGTTAAGAGTACCCGGTGGCGATGGTGTTGGCAGCCAGGTGTTTAACCCCTCCACGGGTAGGTGGGATGCCCCAGGACTCAGTGAGGGTGACGGGGAAGCGCCGTTGGGTCATTTGTGTACCCACTCAGTCCAATAACACTGACACCAACATCTGTAGTAAACCAAAGTTCTGGACACCGATGCCGCTTGGAGGGAGCACGCCTGGATCCCGTGCCCTTTGGTGTTGCTTGTTAGTCTGTAACCTTTGCCTTTGCACCTCGTTTTCTAGTTGCTCCCTTTAGTCTGAAACTAATCGGGTCTCGCTCCCCAGCATGACTAACTGGAGGAGCTTGCTCTCAGGGTTCACGCTTGGGATTTTCTGGACCATATAGTGGGAAAGTCGTATCCCCATCGTTGCGTTAGTACCCCGATTTTGGAGCAGGTGGAGAACGGATCTTGAAGGCTCTATCCTCATCGGATAAATTGTCAGGACGCCTGAAGCTTCTTCCTGACCTAGGGTCCACACACCCAGTCGTGCCCTGGCCCCTGCTCGGTGATGGCACAAAGCCGCTGGCTGTCCTCCTCGACAGTCCGTGCCCTTGTCACGATTCCCTGTGACCGTGGTCCAGCTACTACCAGGCCCAGACCAACGTCTGCCACCTAGTAGTACTGAGGAGCCCAGCTCCTAACCTCTCCTCTCAAGAGTCACTTCTCAACTCACTCGTGACCTCTCCTCTTGAGAGTCACTCCTCAACTGACTGTCTCCTGACACTCCTGACCCTCCCTTAACCAACCCCCCAAGTGGGCGACCCTATTCCACTCAGGCCGTCCACTGGTGTGTCTGGTGGGTGTGGTGCAGAGTGTTCCTAGGATTTTGATTAGCTTGTTCTTAGCAACACCAAAGGTCAGGGACTTGTAACCAAGGAGGAGGTAGATATTATGCAGAAGGGCAGATTGCACAATACCCTGTGATGACCTGATAGGCCAGAGCGTCACAATAATATTCAGTTTCTTTCCAGGGTCAGGAGATACTTTTCCATTTTACACTGAAAATATAGAAATAAAACTATATTGCAGTGAATTTTATGAGAGCTTAAAGAGCATGCCCAATTAGCCGTTTTCCTCCCCGCCCGATGTCATGTGACTCATTAGTGTTACAAGGTCTCAGGTGTAAATGGGGAGCAGGTGGGTTAAATTTGGTGTTATTGCTCACACACTTCTCTAAGGCTCTAAAAAAAACTTGTTGCTCTACATAAAGATGGCTTAGGCTATGAGAAGATTGCCAACATCCTAAAACTGAGCTGCAGCACGGTGGTCAAGACTAGAGATGGGCGACCGCATAAATGTTCGGGTTTGGCGGCTCCGGCTGGACTTAAAAAAAAAGAAAAGTCCGGTTCAGGACCAGACTTGAATCCGTTCTTGAGCCAGGACCCTGAAATCCATATAAGTCTGAGGGACTTGAACTTAAGTGTTATAAAATGATGTTAGTAAGGACTGCGGGGTTGGAATTGTAAGCAAAATGGCTATTAAAGCAGGACCATAATACTTACTACGCATCCGCGCCGCTGTCACACTGCTTCTGGGTCCTCTCATTAGATCTCATGGATATTCACTGATTTTTCCACCCACCCTCTCTAACAGCCTCTGTGATTGGTTGCAGTCAGATTGCCGGTATGCTGGCATCTGTAATTGGTTGTCCTTACTATAGCTGTCTGGGAAATGGAGTGTAAAAATAAATAATTGGAAACAGCTGGATGCTGTAGCCCCCAGCTGTGTGTGTTATTTTGGCTCAAAATATGAGAAATATTAGAGACCCCATGTGGCTCTTTTAAAATTTCGGAATGGAATGCGATCCCCCCAATTATTATACCCAGCAAAGATAAAGCAGACAGCTGGGGCCTGGTATTTTAAGGCTGGGGAGGCCCATGATTTTTGTGCCCTCTCCAGTCTAAAAATAGTAACCACCAGACACCCCAGTATTAGCGCATCCATTAGATGTGGCAATTGTGGCGCTTTGTGATTTGGCAAAACAATCAAAGCTGCCATCAAGCCTGAAGTTATTTTTACACTCCTCTTTTGGGACCCAGACAGCTACTGTGAAGGCAACCAATTACAGATAACTGCACACCCGGAGTCTAACTGCAACCAATCACAGACTATCGAAGAGGGTTGAAGGGGGAAGCAGTGAATATTTATGAGATCTTGCTGAAGACATGCAGACTGAGGACATGGATTACTGGAATTATGTCCGGTGGTCTGATGAGACCAAGATAAACTTATTTGATTCTCATGGTGTCAAGTGTGTATGGTGGCAGCTAGGTTAGGAGGATAAAGAGATGTGTGTCTTGCCCACAGTCCCACAGTCAGGCATGGTGGTTGGAGTGTCATGGTGTGGTGCTGCATGACTGCTGCCAGCTGTGGGGAATTACAGTACATCACTGCAAATCATGAATTTTTACAGGTACTGTGACATACTGAAGCTGAGCAAGGTCCTATCCCTTCATATATAAACATCATAATGACCCCAAACACCTCCAAGACGACCACTTGCTATAGAAACTGAGGGTAAAAGTGCTGCATTTGCCAAGCATGTCTCCAGACCTAAACCCTATTAAGCATCTATGGAGCCTTGTAAAAGGGAAGGTGGAAGAGCACAAGGTCTCTAACATCCCCCAGCTACATGATGACACTCTACCCCTCCACCTGACCTATCCATCAAAGTCAAAGGCTGCTGACTCTCCCCAGTCCTGTATGCCTGCTGCCTGGGGATAACCGTTCACTATGCTCTCTCCTTCAAGCCACATATCCAAGCCCTTTCCACTACCTGCCGACTACAGCTCAAAAATATTTCCCAGATCCGTGTATTCCTTGACCAAGAATTTACGAAAACACTAGTGCATGCCCTTATTATCTTCCGTTTGGACTACTGTAACCTCCTGCTCTGTGGCCTCTGTTTTAGGACTCTTACTCTCCTCCAATCTATCCTAAATTTTGTTGCTCGACTAATCCACCTGTTTCCCCATTATTGCCCGGCCTCTCCTCTGTGCCTATCTCTTCACTGGCTTCCCATTGCCCAAAGACTCTGTTTGAAAACACTTAGGCTGCTTTCACACCTCCGGTTTTTGCTATGTGGCACAATCCGGCACTTTGCAGGAAAAACGCAACAGTTTTTTTTTTGCTGCCGGTTGCGTTTTTCCTGCATAGACTTTAATTAGTGCCGCATTGTGCCGCATTGCCTTGCGTTCGGTCCGGTTTTTGTCGCATGCGGCAGATTTAGCCGATGCGGCGGCCGGATGGAACATTGCCTGGCACGTTTTTTTGTGCGGCAAAAAAACCCGCATCGCGCCGCATCCTTCCGATGCGGCGCTTTTCTCAATGCATCCCTATGGATGCCGGATGTGGTGCGATGCGGCAAAAACCGCATCCGGCTGCCGCATGCAGTTTTTGCCACTGCGCATGCTCAGTAGCATGCCGCAAGTGGCAAAAAACAGACGGGCCGCATGTAAAAAACTTATGCAAAGGATGCGGTGTTTTCACCGCATCCGTTGCATAGGTTTCACAGCCGGATTGAGCCGCACGGCTCAAACCGGATATGTGAAAACAGCCTTACCATGACATATAAAGTCATCCACAAACCTGTCTCCTCCATACATCTGTAACCTAGTCTCCCAGTACTTACCTGCACGTAACCTCCGATCATGACAAGATCTCCTTCTCTACTTAGGGTAATATATATTTATAAATGTATTTACACATCACAATGTGTTGATATATTTGTATATTAATTTAATTGATCAATTCCTTTTACCATGACATACATTTTAAGAATTTGTATGAATTTTAACAATTAACGTATTCATAATTTTGTTGAAGACTACCTGAAAATCCATAATTTTAAAAATACATATTTTTTTTGTTTTCCCCTTTTAATATTGTAACAATGTATAATATATATCAGAAATTGACACTTTTAAAATATAGAGAATTAAAAGAATCCACCCCTGAGTGTGGAATAGTAATTAACCCCTGGGTGGGTCTTTCTAATTAGTTAAGAATGAGATTTGAGCAAACGAAAGCCTGCTTTACACGTTACAATTTACAGTCAGGGCCAGAAATATTTGGACAGTGACACAAGTTTTGTTATTTTAGCTGTTTACAAAAACATGTTCAGAAATACAATTATATATATAATATGGGCTGAAAGTGCACACTCCCAGCTGCAATATGAGAGTTTTCACATCCAAATCGGAGAAAGGGTTTAGGAATCATAGCTCTGTAATGCATAGCCTCCTCTTTTTCAAGGGACCAAAAGTAATTGGACAAGGGACTCTAAGGGCTGCAATTAACTCTGAAGGCGTCTCCCTCGTTAACCTGTAATCAATGAAGTAGTTAAAAGGTCTGGGGTTGATTACAGGTGTGTGGTTTTGCATTTGGAAGCTGTTGCTGTGACCAGACAACATGCGGTCTAAGGAACTCTCAATTGAGGTGAAGCAGAACATCCTGAGGCTGAAAAAAAAGAAAAAATCCATCAGAGAGATAGCAGACATGCTTGGAGTAGCAAAATCAACAGTCGGGTACATACTGAGAAAAAAGGAATTGACTGGTGAGCTTGGGAACTCAAAAAGGCCTGGGCGTCCACGGATGACAACAGTGGTGGATGATCGCCGCATACTTTCTTTGGTGAAGAAGAACCCGTTCACAACATCAACTGAAGTCCAGAACACTCTCAGTGAAGTAGGTGTATCTGTCTCTAAGTCAACAGTAAAGAGAAGACTCCATGAAAGTAAATACAAAGGGTTCACATCTAGATGCAAACCATTCATCAATTCCAAAAATAGACAGGCCAGAGTTAAATTTGCTGAAAAACACCTCATGAAGCCAGCTCAGTTTTGGAAAAGTATTCTATGGACAGATGAGACAAAGATCAACCTGTACCAGAATGATGGGAAGAAAAAAGTTTGGAGAAGAAAGGGAACGGCACATGATCCAAGGCACACCACATCCTCTGTAAAACATGGTGGAGGCAACGTGATGGCATGGGCATGCATGGCTTTCAATGGCACTGGGTCACTTGTGTTTATTGATGACATAACAGCAGACAAGAGTAGCCGGATGAATTCTGAAGTGTACCGGGATATACTTTCAGCCCAGATTCAGCCAAATGCCACAAAGTTGATCGGACGGCGCTTCATAGTACAGATCGACAATGACCCCAAGCATACAGCCAAAGCTACCCAGGAGTTCATGAGTGCAAAAAAGTGGAACATTCTGCAATGGCCAAGTCAATCACCAGATCTTAACCCAATTGAGCATGCATTTCACTTGCTCAAATCCAGACTTAAGACGGAAAGACCCACAAACAAGCAAGACCTGAAGGCTGCGGCTGTTAAGGCCTGGCAAAGCATTAAGAAGGAGGAAACCCAGTGTTTGGTGATGTCCATGGGTTCCAGACTTAAGGCAGTGATTGCCTCCAAAGGATTCGCAACAAAATATTGAAAATAAAAATATTTTGTTTGGGTTTGGGTTATTTGTCCAATTACTTTTGACCTCCTAAAATGTGGAGTGTTTGTAAAGAAATGTGTACAATTCCTACAATTTCTATCAGATATTTTTGTTCAAACCTTCAAATTAAACGTTACAATCTGCACTTGAATTCTGTTGTAGAGGTTTCATTTCAAATCCAATGTGGTGGCATGCAGAGCCCAACTCGCGAAAATTGTGTCACTGTTCAAATATTTCTGGACCTAACTGTATTGTGCAATCGCATTTGCAATCGTACCCGCCCCCATCGTTTGAGTGGCACGGGCAATTTCTTGCCCGTGTCGCACAGTCTTGTAAACCCCCGTCACACGTGCTTACCTTCTAAACGACCTTGCTGTGGGCAGCGAACAACCACTTCCTGAAGGGGGAGGGACGTTCGGCGTCACAGCGACGTCACACAGCGGCTGGCCAATCGAAGCAGAGGGGCGGAGATGAGCGGGACGTAAACATCCCGCCCACCTCCTTCCTTCACCATTGCCGGCGGCCGCAGGTAAGCTGCAGTTCATCGTTCCCGGGGTGTCACACGGAGCGATGTGTGCTGCCTCGGAAACAATGAACAACAGGACGTTCGATTTTTAGAAAATGACCGATGTGTCAACGATGAGCAAGAAGGTGAGGATTTCTGCTCGTTCAGAGCTGTCACATGCTACAATTTCACTAACGATGCCGGATGTGAGTCACTTACGATGTGACCCCACCGACATCTCGTTAGATCTATCGTAGCGTGTAAAGCCCGCTTAACTCTTTTGGTTATAACAAAAAACCCCAGTTATGTTTATATTGTTACCCGAGGAAGGCTACTTGTTTGATATTGTAGCCAAAACGCGTTGTGTTTTTATGTGGACCTACAGATGTACAAGGTTTTTTACCTTTTTGAATTTAATAAAACTCTGAAAGAAAAGGATTCTGAAATAATTCTGGGAGTGCCAGGCTAACCAATCGGGATTTCTCTTCATGGGATTGAAAACACTAACCATGACATACAAAGCCATCTACAACCTGTCTCTTCCATACATCTGTAACATAGTCTCTTACCTGCATGCAACCTCGGATCTTCACAAGATCTCCTGCTCTACTCCCCTGTTATCTCCTCTTCCACAATTGCATACAGGATTTCTCCTATGCCTTCCCCATACTCTGGAATTCTCTACCCTAACACATCAGACTCTCACCTATCATGGAAACCTTCAAAAGGAACCAAGCTTACAACCTGCAGTAAACCTCAATCTACTATAGCATTGCATGAGCCGGTCTACCCTCACATACTGTATGTGTACCGCCCCGCGGGCTCGGCTGCGACCGCCGAGCCACTCGGATCCATGCTCGTACTGTGGGTGGTGGCTCGAGCCTCTCACGGACCCGGGGAGTTGGCGCTACACGCGGGGATTTGGGTGAGGAGTCCCACGGCCAGGGCCGTGGTGGTTTGTTTTGTGATGATAGTTCGTGACGCTACCCATGAGTTGTGGTGATTGTAGACACCACCGCTGCGGTGAAGGTATGGGCGCTCCCGGGAGCGGTGTAATGGCGCAGCCAGGTGTTGACCCCTCCGTGGGTAGTGGGTGTTGGTCCCGGGGCCCGGTAGGCGAGGGCCGGGGTGCAGGTTGAAGTGTTGCAGTGCAGTGCGGTGCGGTGCCTGACGGCACTGATGTACTCACTCTGACACAAGACACTGGAGTCTCTGGTAAACCAAATGGGGTGATGAATGGGGCCTGAAGCCGGCTGCAGCTTCTCCCAGAATAGGTTGGTGGTTTCCGCCTTTCTCCTGCACCTCTGTATGTAGATGTTTGGCTCCTATGCCTAGACACCGGTAGTCCGCTCCCCGACTTGTATATGCTGTAGGAGCCCGTTTGCCCGCAGACACTGGCCCTTTGGGTCTCTATGCCTTGGCGGTGGCTTTACCCTGTATGGTTGGGCTGTTGTCTTCTAACGGAACTTGTGTGGGATAGGTCCTAAGGTCCAGTCCGCAATCAGTTGATTCGACTCGGCCCTGTCGGTTCAGGGCTTTGTACTGGGTCTGAGTAACCTGCCTGGTGCTCCGGTATCCAGTTGGCTTCCCGGTTGGGTTCCGGCGGGCCACTACCCTGTCCCGGTCCCTTATGGTTCCATCGGTCATCTTCCCGGTCTCCTGCAGGCGTCCACCACCATCTGCCTCCTTGCCAAAGGCGACTGGGCTCTGACCCAGCCACCTGGTAGTCTCTTGGCAGCCTGGACACAGGACTGCCCGTGAACTTAACTGCTCTACACTTGCACCTGAACTTGGCTCCTCTAGACTCTGAACTTGACTAACTGTTTTCCCGCCTCCAGGCCTGTGAACTCCTCGGTGGGCGGAGCAAACTGCCTGGCTCCGCCCCCCTGGTGTGGACATAAAACCTAGAGGGTGGTGACAAGGTTTTTAGTTTGCTGATGTCACCTAACCGGGAGGGGGTGTGGTGTTGTTTGTGACTACCTGGGACGACCCGACTAGTCCGGGGCATCACATATCCTCAACCCCTTCTCTTTAGACTGTGAGCCCTCGTAAGCAGGGTCCTCTCTCCTGCTGTACCAGTCTGTGCTTTGAAATGTTCACGATTTCTGTACTTGTCTATGTACTGTATGTCCCTTTTTCACATGTAAATCACCATGGAATTAGTGGTACTATAATAATAATAAATAATAATAATAATAAAAATAATAAAAAGCGGATTCTAGTGGTTCCTGTGAAGCTCTAGTGACCTCCATGCCCAAGAGTGTTAAGGCAGCGATTAAAAATAATGATTGAAGCACAAAATATTGACACTTTTTGGCACAATTTGGTCATTTTCGCTAAGACATAACAAAATATTTCCAAAAAAAGAGGGGTGTACTCACTTATGTGATATACTGTAGTTTATAAGAGGGAAAACCTGGCTCCTTTTAAGTTGATGTAAAAATAAAAACATTGGGGCTTTAAGTGTGTAGATAAAAAAAGGAAACACAAAATTACTAAGTCTTTAAGTAAAAGACTTGGTTGTAACCCTACAGGGTTAATTCTTTTTGCGAATAACTGCTAATGAAAACGAGATCTGATTGGTTGCTATCGGCAGGACTGATCTTTTTTGTTGAAGCAGTTCTTATTCCTGAGGCCACTTGTGGTTTTGGCCTCGGTTCTTATTGGTATCTCCTCATCTACCAAGTTTCCAGATTCCTTGTGGTCGTTCCTTGTGGCACAACAGAACTTATGGTATGGTGTGGTGCTATTAAAACTTTAATAAAAGTTATTAAAATATAGAACTATTTTAAAAAAAACCTGGGATATTAAAATATTTAGAAAGTTACGATATATAAGAATTCATTTTTACACAAAAACACATCATTAAAAAAAGGACAAAAATCTTTTGATAAACAACTTAAAGGGAACCTATCAGGTGCAATATGCACCCAGAACCACGAGCAGTTCTGGGTGCATATTTCTAATCCCTGCCTAACTGTCCCTGTATATAGAAGCGTAGATAAAGAAATCTTAAGAAAAAGTATTTCTAAAGATCCTTTATGATATGCTAATGAGCGCAGGGACTAGTCGCAGGGGCGTGATTTTCCCCCAACTAGTCCATTGTCAGCCCCTCAAATGCCGAGTTTACGGTCAGTGCACATGATCAGAATGCACTTCCAATAATGCACACTAAAGCTCTTTTAATCCGGGACGTGTACACCCGGCTTCATAGCGCACATGACCGGAAGTGTCGGGCATTTATGATCATACGCACTGACTCTAAGCCCAGCTTATGAGGCGGTAACAATGGACACAGGTACGAGTATAACTGATGATACTGGGCAATGGCCATTGAAAAACATGTTAGCATGCCCCTGTGGGTGTGCTAACATGCTAAGAGGGCGGATGTGACTCGCATGGGACTAGCAGGCTTTACCTAGTACCTGATAAACCCCAGAAGATGTTACAACACACAGGGGACACAGCGGTCATGATAAAACAGAGGTCCCTGCCACTAAAGAGAGGGGTGAGGGAACACCTCCCGAACTCACCTCAAGCTGACTCCTGAGCTCCCTAGATACCTAACTGCTTCAGCTGGCCCTAAACTCATCCCACCTAGTAGCAGGCCGACGAGATCACTAGACTCGCCACTACAATAAAAAACACAAAGGTAGGAATACAAACAAGGGAAATAGACATGCAAGGAAAAGACATTCCAGCCGGCTTCAGGGCAGAAAAACACCACTGATGCACTCAACATGACAGACTTCTTCCAGAGCTCACTCCTTCCAAAATGGACCACAACGAAATGAGGATTCAGTTGCTATCACATCCATCTTGTGATCAGATCACATGACATAAATAGGGAAGGGGAGTGATCTCAAAGAGCCACACCTGAGATTGACAGCTAAAGCCCGCAGCCAGGCAGGAAAGGGTGCTTAACTCTTACAGCACCACAAGGAAGGACATGTTATTAAATAACAGCAGTGGACCTGCCAGCAGTAAGGCGTTGTGACCTTCTGACACCAGATTCAACCGGGGTCTCACCCGAGCGAGATACACTCATGACAGGACCAGTCGGGGGAAAATCACGCCCTTGTGACTTGTCCCTATGCTATTAGCATATTGTATCATAAAAGATCTTTAGAAATACTTTTTCTAAAGATCTCTTTATGTTTGCTACTATAGCCTTTGACAGTTAGACAGGAATTAGAAATATGCATCCAGAACTGCTCATGGTTCTGGGTGCATATTGGACCTGACAGGTTTACTTTTAAAAAGTTGTCCAGGATTAGGAAAGAGGTCAGCACCGGCCCTTTCCATAGGATGTGTCTGATATTACAGCTAAACCCCATTGACTTAAATGTTGCTGAGCTGCAATACCAGCTATAGCCCACAAACCAAAATGGCGCATTTAAAAAAAAACAAAAACTGGCTCCACTTTATTTTTTAATAATTCTGTATTATGAGTGATAAAAATATTATATTTCTGTATGGACGTCAGCATTCAGCGGTATATGACTTCATACATTTGATTACAATCTAGATATCTATCAATTTTAATTTCCTAATACTGTTTTCCTAAATTATATTAAATTCCTAATACGTTTCAAATGGTTCCCTGACGTTTCGTAATCACATCTAGCTTCCATGGAAAAATAACATTGGGATCTGGAGCTTTCAGGGAGTTGGACCATTCGTGGCCAATGAAAATATGATTCCGAGTCCATGAACTAAAATTATTCCTGTTATCAATGATGACTTCAATAATTGCTTTCATCTCCATCCAAATCCCCTGAAGGCACCCAGATAAATGTGCGCCATTGCTATACAATCAGGCACTCGTACGTGTAACTGTCTGATAGATTTCTGCTCATGAAAAATTATTATGTTATAACTCGCTCTGAAATCTATCCTCGGTGATTATTTTGGCAAATCACACGACAGCTCACGTTCATCAAACCGTTAGTTTTGGAAATAGATGAACATTCAATATTTAGGTTCAGAATTAGAGTTGAACTAATGTAACTAATTTAATATATGAAATGTTTAACCACCGGCTGGTCACAATGGTGATGACGACAGAAGCCAGAGGAGACCGGCGCTGGACAGCGGAGACAAGGCAGCAATATGAGAGTATAGTAATACGCTTGCACTACAGGCACACAGATATAATCAATACAAAAGTTAGTGCCCTTCTTTTTGTTACAAATTTTATTATTACTATATTCATTTAATTATATAGAGTCATATGAAAAAGTTTGGGCACCCCTATTAATGTTAACCTTTTTTCTTTATAACAATTTGGGTTTTTGCAACAGCTATTTCAGTTTCATATATCTAATAACTGATGGACTGAGTAATATTTTGTAGATCCTCCTTTTGCAAAAATAACAGCCTCTAGTCACTTCCTGTAGCTTTTAATGAGTTCCTGGATCCTGGATGAAGGTATATTTGACCATTCCTGTTTACAAAACAATTCCAGTTCAGTTAAGTTTGATGGTCGCCGAGCATGGACAGCACGCTTCAAATCATCCCACAGATGTTCAATGATATTTAGGTCTGGGGACTGCGATGGCCATTCCAGAACATTGTAATTGTTCCTCTGCATGAATGCCTGAGTAGATTTGGAGCGGTGTTTTGGATCATTGTCTTGCTGAAATATCCATCCCTTGCGTAACTTCAACTTCATCACTGATTTTTGCACATTATTGCCAAGAATCTGCTGATACTGAGCTGAATTCATGCGACCCTCAACTTTAACAAGATTCCCAGTGGCGGCATTGGCCACACAGCCCCAAAGCATGATGGAACCTCCACCAAATTTTACTGTGGGTAGCAAGTGCTTTTCTTGGAATGCTGTGTTTTTTTGCCTCCATGCATAACGACTTTTTGTATGATCAAACAACTCAATCTTTGTTTCATCAGTCCACAGGACCTTCTTCCAAAATGTAACTGGCTTGTCCAAATGTGCTTTTGCATACCTCAGGCGACTCTGTTTGTGGCGTGCTTGCAGAAACGGCTTCTTTTGCATCACTCTCCCATACAGCTTCTCCTTGTGCAACGTGCGCTGTATTGTTGACCGATGTACATTGACACCATCTGCAGCAAGATGATGCTGCAGGTCTTTGGAGGTGGTCTGTGGATTGTCCTTGACTGTTCTCACCATTCTTCTCTGCCTTTCTGAAATTTTTCTTGGCCTGCCACTTCTGGGCTTAACAAGAACTGTACCTGTGTTCTTCCATTTCCTTACTATGTTCCTCACAGTGGAAACTGACAGTTTAAATCTCTGAGACAATTTTTTTGTATCCTTCCCTTGAACAACTATGTTGAATAATCTTTGTTTTCAGATCATTTGAGAGTTGTTTTGAGGAGCCCATGATGCCACTCTTCATAAGAGATTCAAATAGGAGAACAACTTCCAAGTGGCCACCTTAAATACCTTTTCTCATGATTGGATACACCTGCCTATGAAGTTCAAAGCTCAATGAGGTTACAAAACCAATTTAGTGCTTTAGTAAGTCAGTAAAAAGTAGTTAGGAGTGTTCAAATCAAGAAATTGATAAGGGTGCCCATACTTTTGCACCGGTTAAATTTTGTTTAAATGCGGATTGCACATTTTCTGTTAGTACAATAAACCTCATTTCAATCCAGAAATATTACTCAGTCCATCAGTTATTAGATATATGAAACTGAAATAGATGTTGCAAAAACCCAAAGTGTTATAAAGAAAAAAGGTTAACATTAATACGGGTGCCCAAACTTTATCATATGACTGTAGATATATAAACTATATAATGAAAAAAAGGTTATAAATGAAGTCTCAAAAACCTCTGGATTTTTGCTGGGGTTTTTTTCTGCATCTAAACTTGATTTCTTTGCAGTAAAAAGATGCATTTTTTTTGGGGGGGGGGGGTTTGCTGCATCTTTTAGCTGCGTCATTGGTGTGTTATTTGTTTGCAGTACATGTTTAAATAAAGTTAGTTTCAATCACAAAAAATAACAGCAAAAAATGCAGCTGAGTTTTTACACTTTCTCATTGCTTTCAATGGTGCAAAAAGCAGAAAAAACACAAAGAATTGGCACGCTGCTTGTTGCAAAAACATAGCAGTTTTTTATTTCCACCTGTAAAAAAAAAAAAAGCAGTAGTGTGCATGAGATTTCTGGAATCTGATAGGTTTTGATGGTACTGTAAAGGCCTCTTTCACACATTCGTGTCTCCGGTACGAGTGACGTCTATTTTCACACTTACCGGAGACATGGAAACAAGTAGACCCATTAAAATCAATGGGTTTGCGCACACATCTGTGTTTTGACATGGACCAAGTGTCTGTGTGGAGCACCGCATGTCTGTGTGCTCCACCTGGCGACATGTCTATTTTCTGCCAGCAGCACGGATGTCACACGGACCGCACACTCATTTGATTCATGTGATATCAGTGTGACAGGTACTGGCGGAAACATCACTGAGAAATAAATGTATTTTTATACTTACCTGTCTCCGATGCAGCTGTCACATTTGCTTCCAGGCCCACTCATTACTCATTATGCTCATGAATATTCCCTGCACTGAGTGCAGACCCGGAGGCAAGTGTGACTGCAGCGCCAGAATCAGGTAGGTATAGAAGTTCATGCTGTCCATGTGCTATCTGGATGTTATACAGATAGCACAGAAATAGCACATGGAACGCACACACACGGACAGACTTATGAGGGGCTGCTGATATATCTTTGGCTTTGTGATCTTTTTTTTGTTATATGGTAATAAATGTTAAATCACATGAAAGCCTTATGTGTCTAATATATGTTTTCAAAATTTTGTGTTTATTGCTTATGGCAACAGTGTTCTACGCACGCGGGAAAACAAAATGGCGGAGTCTAATCCGGTATTGACAGCAATTGAGACCAGATGAGTGATAAAATTCTTGTTTCTGCAAGGAAAGTCCGCAAAGGATATTCATGGTGATATGTCGCAGACATTCGGGGATCAATGCCCTTCATATTCCACAGTTAAGAACTGGGTTGCCAAATTTAAAACGGGCCACTTCAGCACCAAAGATGAGGAATGTCCTGGACGACCGAGAGTGGTTGTTGTTTCGAAGCTCATCGATGCTGTGCACAACCTTATATTGGAGAATCGACGAATTTCAGCTAAAGCAACAGCAGACATCATGGGGATTTCTCGTGAACGTGTTTGTGTCATTATCCATGAACATTTGGACATGAGGAAGCGATCTGCAAAGTGGGTCCCCAAATGTTTGACAACAGATCAGAGAAGCATGCGAGTGAAAACTTCCCGGTCCATTTGTCAGCGTTTCCGGACTGATAAGAACGTCCTGGATCGACTGGTCACTATGGATGAGACCTGGATTTATTTGTATTTTGTAGTGGAGGCACAGTGGTTTTTCTCATCCAAAGAAGTTCAGGGTACAAAAATCATCCATGAAGGTGATGGAGTTTGTGTTCTGGGATAAGGAGGGCGTGCTGCTAGTGGACTACCTTCAAAAGGGTTCCACCATCATTGCAAGGTATTACATTGAACTTTTGGACCAATTGGAGGCAGCTCTAAAGGACAAAAGGCGCGGGAAACTATCCAAAGGAATCTTGTTCATGCAAGACAACGCTTCTGCTCACACTGCACAAGCAAGTACGGCAAAACTGGCAGAGCTGGGTTTCCAGCTGGTTGACCACCCACCATATTCACCAGATCTAGCTCCCTCTGATTATCATCTGTTTCCAAACCTGAAGAAACACCTCAAGGGTACCAAATTGCACACCATTTCTGATGCCATGGCTGCTATGGATGTCTGGTTTGAGGCACAACCAAAATCTTTCTTTTTGCTAGGCTTACAGAACTTGGAATACCGATGTAAGAAGTGTTTTGACATCAGTGGAAAGTATGTGGAATAAATGTAAAGTTGCATCATCCTATCTCGTTTCTTTCTGGGTAAAGCCAAAGAATTATCAGCAGCCCCTTGTACATACCTACAACACGATAGTGGACACTGCAAAACGTTTGTTTTTTCACAGATGTGTGGAGGTCAAAAGCAGTGTTTTATAAGCATGGAATTGCATAAAACCAATGAAAAAAACATGCAAAAAAAGCAGCAAAAATTCGCTGTGTGACCATAGCCTTGCAAGAATTGTAAGCAGTGGCCTCACAAAAATCAACTATTTTTTGCAGGAAAACTTGCCAAGCATTCACTTTCTTTGCAGAGGCAAAAGTGGAGAACCTATACATTACATATTAGCTACTGAGGTTAATAGACTGTTCTTTATAATGTCAAGCTCTCCAAAAAATATAGGTATTTTTGCAGCCTCACTTCTATGGGTATTAGTGATGAGCGAGCATGCTTGTAACTACTCGGTACTCGCACGAGTATCGCTGTACTCGGGCTGCTCGGCGGGGACCGAGTAATCTCGCGATACTCGTGCTGTACTCGTGGTCTTCATCCCTGCATGTTGGCGCTCTTTTGAGAGCCAGCCCTCATGCAGGGATTGGCTGGCAGACCACTGCAATGCCACAGCCCTGTTAGTTGTGGAATTGCAGTGATTGGCCGGCCTGCACAGCGTGACCGAGCCTTTATACCGGCCGGCGCGCTGTGCTCTGCTCACAGCTATCCAGACAGTGAGTGCAGGGAGAGTGTCGCTGATTCAGGGAAAGCTTTGCGGCCCTTTATACCGTAGCTTTTTCAGTTGCAGGGCTGCAAACAGTGTGACCAAAAGTCCTTCTCAGGACTATTCTAGTTGTATACAGGCAGGCAGGGTATAGCCAGGTCGGAGTATAGTAGCAGAGTCCTTCTCAGGACTATTGTTGCTATATACAGGCAGGGTATAGCCAAGTCTGAATACAGGCTAGTGACCAGAAGAGTCCTTGTCAGGACTATTGTACCAGTATACAGGCAGGCAGGCAGGCAGGCAGGCAGGGTATATAGCCATTCCTAGTGGTGACCGTATACCAGCCTTCATCATATCTGGGGCTGGTGTACACAGTCTAAAACAGTCCAGATAGTGTCTGACTTGTCTGTAATTGTCGCTCCCCAAAAAAACCTGTTAGGTTCTTAGTGCGTCCGTGCTTGGTTTTTAAAACCGCACGTGTGTGCCTGTCGGTGGCAGCGTACAGGTGCACTTGTGTGCAATTTCCACAAACTTTGATATAACGCACAAGTAGTGAATACACGTCAGCACAGCATTGCAAAATGCGCAAGGGCATTGGCAAGGAACAAGGAAGTGGACATGATGGTGGTGCAGGCAGAGGCCGAGGTCGTGGGCAAGCTCTAATTTCGCCACAACAAAGGGCCACATCTAGTCGCTCGCACGTCCTGTCCCAAATTCTTGGGGACCGCAGCAGTACACCGCTCTTGAACCAAGACCAGTGTCAACAGGTTGTTAGTTGGATAGCAGATAATGCTTCCAGTCAGATTGGCACCACCACAAACACTCTGTCTTACACACGGTCAAGTGTCAGTAGCCGTGATACTGCACCGCACATTTCTGAACCTGATCCTCCTTCCTACCACCAGGCTGAGTACACGTCCTCCTCGGACATTAATGATCCCACACTTGGACACTCGGAAGAGCTGTTCACGTTTCCATTCACACATTCTGGCCTCTCGCCAGCTCATATTGAAGTGGGTCATGAGGAGATCGTCTGTACAGATGGCCAAATATTTGAGCAGCCACGTTCTCACGAAGTTGGCAACGTGTCTCAACAAGTGGTGGACGATGATGAGACACAATTGTCAGGAAGTCAGGAGGAGGAGCAGGGTGCGGAAGAGGAAGACGACGTGGTGGATGATCCAGTAACTGACCCAACCTGGCAGGAGGATATGCAGAGCGAGGACAGCAGTGCACAGGGGGAGGGAGGCATAGCATCACAACAGGCAGTAAGAAGCAGGGTGGTGGCCCCAGGCAGAAGTCAGGCAACCGTTCCCCGGAACAACACGACGACACAAGGTGCCTGTACAAATGTTAGGTCTTCCCGAGTCTGGCAGTTTTTTAAGTTGGCTCCAGATGATTCTAAAAAGGCCATTTGCAACACCTGCCGTGCCAGCATCAGCAGGGGTACCAAAACTAGCAGCCTGACCACCACCAGCATGATCAGGCACATGTCAGCCAAGCACCCGACTTTGTGGGAAGTACAACAGAGTCGAGGAGCAGTGCTTGCTGATGTCACTGCTACATCTTTGCTGGTTGTGCATGCGAGCCAATCCCCTGTCCATGCTGCCTGCGAACAAGCCTCCTCCACTCCTGCACCTGCAGTTGCCTACGCAGAAAGAACACCATCATCAAGCACGTCCTTGTCCCAGCGCAGCGTTCAGTTATCCATTCAGCAAACCTTTGAACGCAGGCGCAAATACACTGCCAACACCCCACATGCCACAGTTCTAAATGCTAACATTTCGCGACTGCTTGCGCTGGAAATGTTGCCTTTTAGGCTGGTGGAGACAGAAGCATTCTGCGACCTGATGGCGGCAGCTGTCCCACGTTACTCGGTCCCCAGCCGCCACTATTTCTCCCGGTGTGCCGTCGCCGCGTTGCATAACCACGTGTCACAAAACATCACACGTGCCCTGAACAACGCTGTTTCACCCAAGGTCCACCTAACCACAGACACGTGGACAAGTGCTTGTGGGCAAGGCCGCTACATCTCGTTGACGGCACACTGGGTTAATATTGTGGAAGCTGGGACCCAGTCTGAGCGAGGGACGGAACACGTCCTTCCCACACCAAGGTTTGCAGGCCCTACCTCAGTCAGTGTTTCACCCACACTCTACAGCTCCGGAATGTCATGCTCTTCAGCCTCCTCCTCCTCCTGCGCATCCTCATCCACTGTACCCTCCACACCAGTCCCAAGCTGGAAGCACTGCAGCACTGCCTCGGCGAAGCGGCAACAGGCTGTGCTGAAGCTAATCTGCATAGGTGACAAACCCCACAATGCAGAAGAGCTGTGGACAGCTCTGAAACAGCAGGCAGATCACTGGCTCACACCTCTGAACCTAAAGCCAGGAAAGGTCGTGTGTGACAATGACCGGAACCTGGTGGCGGCTTTGAGGCGAGGCCAGCTGACACATGTTCCATGCGTGGCCCATGTGCTCAACCTCGTGGTTCAGCGGTTTCTAAAGTCATACCCAGAGCTGTCTGATCTGCTGGTAAAAGTTCGCCGCCTGTCTGCACATTTTCGAAAGTCACCTACTGCTTCAGCCAGCCTTGCCGGCTTTCAGCGCAGTTTGCATCTTCCGGCTCACAGACTGGTGTGTGATGTCCCCACGCATTGGAATTCAACTCTGCACATGTTGGTCAGGATATGTGAGCAGAAGAGGGCAGTTGTTGAGTACCTGCATCACCTAAGCCGTCGGGAAATGGTTCAAATTCCACACATAACACCTGAGGAGTGGAGATGGATGTCAGACCTATGTACCATCCTCCAAAACTTTGAGGACTCCACCAAGATGGTGAGTGGTGATGACGCCATTATTAGCGTCACCATACCGCTACTCTGCCTTCTAAAACGGTCTCTGCTGAAAAACAAACATGATGCATTGCAGGCGGAGCGCGATGAGTTGCAGCAAGAAACAGTAGTGGGTGTGGGTGATAACACACAGCCCAGCCTCGTCTCATCACAACGTGCAGTGGAGGACTATGACGAGGAGGAGGATGAAGACATGGAGCAACTCTCCGGCCAAATTGAGTATATGACATGCACACCAGTCATATCCTCAGTTCAGCGTGGCTGGCCAGAGGACAGGGTAGATGAGGAGGAGGAGGAGGAGGAGG
Organism: Anomaloglossus baeobatrachus; assembly: GCF_048569485.1. Lineage (NCBI taxonomy): Eukaryota > Metazoa > Chordata > Amphibia > Anura > Aromobatidae > Anomaloglossus > Anomaloglossus baeobatrachus. Next base: position 65,445,351 of record NC_134358.1, read on the forward strand.
AGGAGGAGGATAGCATGTTCAGTCATCTTGTTGGTCAGGCTACTGAAGTCCTGGCTGTTAAGAGTCTGGCGCACATGGCTGACTTTATGGTAAGCTGCCTGTCTCGTGACCCTCGCGTTAAGAACATCTTGGCCGACAATCATTACTGGTTGGTAACACTGTTAGACCCACGCTACAAGGAGAACTTTTTGTCTCTTATTCCCGTGGAGGAGAGGTCAACCAAAATGCAGCAGTTCCGGAAGGCCATAGTCACGGAAGTAGGCAAAGCATTCCCCTCACAAAACGCTAGCGGCATAGGTCAGGAATCAGTGGACAACCGAGGCGTACAGCCGAGAGAGGCACAAGTCCAATCCGCCAGAGGTAGGGGAACAGTCTTTAAGATGTGGGACAGTTTTCTCAGCCCCTCACGTACCAGAGCCCCTGAGGTGCGGGGTAGTGCCACAAGAAATCCTAAGTTTGCCCAAATGCTGAAGGAGTACCTTGCAGATCGAACAACTGTACTCCGACATTCCTCTGTGCCTTACAATTATTGGGTATCCAAGCTGGACACGTGGCATGAATTGGCTCTCTACGCCTTGGAAGTCCTGGCCTGCCCTGCCACTAGCGTTTTGTCAGAGCGTGTTTTTAGTGCCGCAGGTGGAATCATTACAGATAAACGCACCCGCCTGTCAACTGAAAATGCTGACAGGCTGACTTTGATCAAGATGAACAAGGGTTGGATTGGGCCAGACTTCACCACACCACCAGCAAATGAGAGCGGAATTTAAAGTTTGCCATGTACCTCCACTCACCCATGGGTACACACTTCTGGACTTTGGCTAATCGCTGGACTGCTCCTCCTTCTCCTCATGCGCCACCATGATGACCGTTACAAATTGCAATACTTAGGCCTTTGTTTCAGGTATACCCCCAGTGGTAAATTTTTTCGCCCATTCTTTGCAGAATGGACATTACAACGACAGGAGACCCGCTCCTTTGCAATGGGAACAATGTTTTGAGGCCCTCATGCACGTCTCTACCCAGGGACAACGTGGAGCCTCCCAATTTTTGGCTGCCCTGCCTAAGGGCTATACTATAATACACCCACTTCCTGACAATGGACACTTAATGTTTTGAGGCCCTCATGCACGTCTCTACCTAGGGACAACGTGGAGCCTCCCAATTTTTGGCTGCCCTGCCTAAGGGCTATACTATAATACACCCACTTCCTGACAATGGACACTTAATGTTTTGAGGCCCTCATGCACGTCTCTACCCAGGGACAACGTGGAGCCTCCCAATTTTTGGCTGCCCTGCCTAAGGGCTATACTATAATACACCCACTTCCTGACAATGGACACTTAATGTTTTGAGGCCCTCATGCACGTCTCTACCCAGGGACAACGTGGAGCCTCCCAATTTTTGGCTGCCCTGCCTAAGGGCTATACTATAATACACCCACTTCCTGACAATGGACACAATGTTTTGAGGCCCTCATGCACGTCTCTACCCAGGGACAACGTGGAGCCTCCCAATTTTTGGCTGCCCTGCCTAAGGGCTATACTATAATACACCCACTTCCTGACAATGGACACTTAATGTTTTGAGGCCCTCATGCACGTCTCTACCCAGGGACAACGTGGAGCCTCCCAATTTTTGGCTGCCCTGCCTAAGGGCTATACTATAATACACCCACTTCCTGACAATGGACACTTAATGTTTTGAGGCCCTCATGCACGTCTCTACCCAGGGACAACGTGGAACCTCCCAATTTTTGGCTGCCCTGCCTAAGGGCTATACTATAATACACCCACTTCCTGACAATGGACACTTAATGTTTTGAGGCCCTCATGCACGTCTCTACCCAGGGACAACGTGGAGCCTCCCAATTTTTGGCTGCCCTGCCAAAGGGCTATACTACAATAGACCCACTTCCTGACAATGGACACAATGTTTTGAGGCCCTCATGCACGTCTCTACCCAGGGACAACATTGGAGCCTCCCAATTTTTGGCTGCCCTGCCTAAGGGCTATACTATAATACACCCACTTCCTGACAATGGACACAATGTTTTGAGGCCCTCATGCACGTCTCTACCCAGGGACAACGTGGAGCCTCCCAATTTTTGGCTGCCCTGCCTAAGGGCTATACTATAATACACCCACTTCCTGACAATGGACACTTAATGTTTTGAGGCCCTCATGCACGTCTATACCCAGGGACAACGTGGAGCCTCCCAATTTTTGGCTGCCCTGCCAAAGGGCTATACTACAATAGACCCACTTCCTTACAATGGGCACTTCAGGTTTCCAGGCCCTCATGCACGTCTCTATCCAGGGACAATGTGGAGCCTCCCAATTTTTGGCTGCTCTGCCTAAGGGCTATACTATAATACACCCACTTCCTGACAATGGACACTTAATGTTTTGAGGCCCTCATGCACGTCTCTACCCAGGGACAACGTGGAGCCTCCCAATTTTTGGCTGCCCTGCCTAAGGGCTATACTATAATACACCCACTTCCTGACAATGGACACTTAATGTTTTGAGGCCCTCATGCACGTCTCTACCCAGGGACAACGTGGAGCCTCCCAATTTTTGGCTGCCCTGCCAAAGGGCTATACTACAATAGACCCACTTCCTTACAATGGGCACTTCAGGTTTCCAGGCCCTCATGCACGTCTCTATCCAGGGACAACGTGGAGCCTCCCAATTTTTGGCTGCCCTGCCAAAGGGCTATACTACAATAGACCCACTTCCTTACAATGGGCACTTCAGGTTTCCAGGCCCTCATGCACGTCTCTATCCAGGGACAACGTGGAGCCTCCCAATTTTTGGCTGCCCTGCCAAAGGGCTATACTACAATAGACCCACTTCCTTACAATGGGCACTTCAGGTTTCCAGGCCCTCATGCACGTCTCTATCCAGGGACAACGTGGAGCCTCCCAATTTTTGGCTGCCCTGCCAAAGGGCTATACTAAAATAGACCCACTTCCTTACAATAGGCACTTCAGGTTTACAGGCCATCATGCACGTCTCTATGCAGGGGCATTGGTGAATCTCACAATTTTGGACTGCCCTGGCAAAGGAAAATACTACAAAGACTCACTTCCTCAAAATGGGCACATTAGACTCAAGAGGCCTTCATGTACGTCTCTTCTCAGGGACATCGGAGTGCCACACAATGTTTTCACGTAAAATCTTTCATGTATTAATCTCAAAAAGTAACATACACCAGCTCTATCTCACTATTGGGTATGTGCCCTTAACATTTCTGCCATGAAAAATCATTTTGGGGTCATTTTGGAAGGTTTTCTGGTGAGTCCGTAAAAATGGCGTAAAACGCGGACAAAATTGTTCACAGCTGTGACTTTTGAGTGATAAATGCTTCAAGGGGTCTTCCCCATGCTGTTGCCATGTCATTTGAGCACTCTTCTGAGACTTTTGTGACATTTTTAGGGTTTCTCCATGCTGCCGGGGGGTCATTTCACAAAAATACTCGGGTCTCCCATAGGATAACATTGGGCTCGTTGCTCGGCCCGAGTACACGAGTATCTTGGGATGCTCGGCCCGAGCTTCGAGCACCCGAGCTTTTTAGTACTCGCTCATCACTAATGGGTATGCCTGAAGTGACTAGCATGGGGAAACCTTTAGACAACACCCAATATACATACAGTATATAATGTGTCCTCCGATATCTTTCCTCTTGGTGTGTCATACTGTATCCAAGGATAACTGGCACCAGATGACTATCTTTAAAAAAAAAAATATATATATATTTTTGTGTTTCTGTGTCAGGAGATGCTTATGCTATACGTGTCTGTCTGTGACTATTTATGTGATGTGAATTGCAGCCTGTCTAGTGTATTTGCCAGCACACCCATATGATCTAGAGTTTGTATGATGAGAAATTGGTGTCCTTGACAAAATTCAAGGTAAGGTAAGGGTGGAGACACACACTGGAATGTAAAAGTTTGGGCACCCCTGGTCAAAATTACAATTATTGGAGCAGTTAAGCAAGTTGAAGATGAAATGAAATGATCTATAAAAGGCATAAAGTTAAAGATAACACATTTCCTTTGTATTCTTTTTTAATTATTTTCATCTTTTACACTTTAAAAATTACAAAAAAGGTAAAGGAGTTGAAGCAAAAGTTTTGACACCCTTGGATACTTGTGTGCTCAGATAGCTTTGACCAAAATTTCAGGCCTTAATTAACCTTTTAGGCTTATGGCTTGTTCATTATCATTGTTAGGAAAGGCCGAGTGATGCAAATTTCACAGCTTTATAAAAACCCAGCTTCCTCGAACCTTGTGGCAAAGAAAGATCAGTCATGGGTTCTTCTAAGTAGCTGCCTAGCACTCTGAAAATGTTGGAAGCTCACAAAGCAGGAGAAGACTATAAGAAAATAACAAAGCTTTTTCAAGTTGCCCTTTCCCCAGTTTGAATTGTAATTACGAAATGCCGGTTACCAGTAATAGTGGAGGTCAAGATAAGGTCTAGAAGATTAAGCAAAATTTCTGTGAGAGCTACTTGTAGGAATCCTAGAGGCGCAAATCAGGACCCCCGCCTGACTGCAAAAGACCTTCAGGAAGATTTGGCAGACTCTAGAATTGTAGTACATTGTTCTACTGTTCAGACACCTGCACAAATTCGACCTTCATGGAAGAGTCCTCAGAAGAAAACCTCTCCTGCATCCTTTCCATGAAATTCAGTGTCAGAAGTCTGCAAAAGAACATCTAAACAAGCCTGATGCATTTTGGAAACAAGTCCTGAGGACTGATGAGGTTAAAATACAACTCTTTGTTCACAATTATCAAAGGAATGTGTGGAGAAAAAAAGTCACAGAATTTCAGGGAAAGAACATATCGAAAACCATTAGGCACGGGGAACATTTCACAGGTAGACAGAAGAATGGATTCAATGAAATTACAACAAATTCTTGATGCAAACATAGCATCATCTGTAAAATAGCTGAAGTTGAAAAGAGGCTGGCTTCTACAAATGGATAATGATCCATCCTAAGCAAAGGTCAAAATCCACAACAGACAACCTCAAAAGGCCCAAGCTGAAGGTTTTACAATGGCCCTCACAGTCCCCTGATCTGAACATCATGAAAATATATGGCTAGACCTCAAAAGATGAGAGCATACAAGACAAGCCAGGAATCGCCCAAAACTGGAAGATGAGCCAGGAATCTCACTGAACAGGAAGACGAGCCAGGAATCTCACAAAACTGGAAGACGAGCCAGGAATCTCACTGAACTGGAAGACAAGCCAGGAATCTCACAGAACTGGAAGATGAGCCAGGAATCTCACAAAACTGGAAGACAAGCCAGGAATCTCACAAAACTGAAAGACGAGCCAGGAATCTCACAGAACTGGAAGACAAGCCAGGAATCTCACTGAACAGGAAGACGAGCCAGGAATCTCACAAAACTGAAAGACGAGCCCAGAATCTCACAGAACTGGAAGACAAGCCAGGAATCTCACAAAACTGGAAGACGAGCCAGGAATCTCACAGAACTGGAAGACGAGCCAGGAATCTCACAAAACTGGAAGACGAGCCAGGAATTTCACAGAACTGGAAGACGAGCCAGGAATCTCACAGAACTGGAAGACTTTTCCAAGGAAGAACGGATTAAAATCCCTCAAACAAGAACTGAAAGACTCTCGGCTGCTGCAAAAAGCATTCACAAGCTGTGATACTTGAGAGTGCTTCTAGGTACTAATCATGCAGGGTGCGCAAACTTTTGCATCTGCCCATTTCTTTTTTTGTTAATTTAGAATTTAGAAATGTGAAAGATGAAAATATTCTTTTTTGCCTAAATTACAAAGGAATTGTCATGTTTCATTTTATGCCTTGCTTAACTGTTCACAATAACTGTAATTTTGACCAGAGGTGCCCAAACTTGTGCATGCCGCTGTATGTACTTTAATGTTCTAAATAGGGATCAGTCAAGCTATTTTTACAACTAATACAAAATAGTACTTAGCAGCATTGGTATTGTACAGCCATCTACCAGTTTGCTAGCGGCATGTTGATTCCCGACGGTCCGAACTTAATTAGCTACAGCCAACAGTGACTTTGATATGTCAACATCAAGATCAATAAATCAAAGAAAACAGCCCAAATACCAACAGCTGCACTCCACAACGGGCCCATTGCAGGCTCTGAAGACATTATATGTCCACAGGGGTGCGGCCACCCAAATATTCCTCTTAATCTTAATTCTTTAAGTAAATATATCAAAAGAGAAATTTCGAAAAAAAAATTCTAATGCTTTGCTCCAAAATGATTTTGCCTTCAGCTAATCCACAGCCAGTTCTTTGGTTTCGGGTAGAATAGACCTCTCACAATTCCTATGAAGTATGAATATACCTCCATCATAAAAACAAATTCTGTAAAGCTGAGAGTCTGGTACCCAGACAAGCCACAATGCATTTTTAGAGTGCTTGGGACTTCTAGCAACTTGTGTGTTCCCGAAATCTGTTTCTTCTTACAAAGATTAATAAAGCAAACACCATGTAACCACTGAGACAAGAGAAGCTTTCAGAAATTTCCAAACTAGGACTATTCTAGTAATACGTGAATGTTGCATGTCAGGTGATATATATTTACAGGATATAATGCCTTTGTAAGTATCAGACATGTCCTTAAATCGGGCAAGAAAACATTTATCATTCCTCACGTAAATCCAAAACGAAATATGGAAATATAATTCTTACGATGAGCTTCTCAGCTCATCTTTATGAATGAGAACGTTGAAAGATACATATAACTTCATACAAGCAGTGCCGGTTCTTTATGGATAAGATGTGCCCTAAAATAACACCAGGGATTTATTTGGGTAGGGTATTTAAAAAGGCATATATCCTAGGTAGTTAGAGATGGAAACGACATCCCACGCTACTTTATATTGACCATAACGTTTAGATACATGGCTAAGACTTTTCTCGTGTAGCTTTTACCCCCAAATTAAAAAAAGTCTGGTGAACATTTGTTGGAAAAACACCTTCTGGACTACATTTCAAGGGATGGAAAATAAGTTATCACCCATCCAGGGAATAAGTGATAACTAATGATGAGAGAGCACTAAAGTGCTTGAGTGCTCTTTACTCAAATAGAGCAGGTTGGACGTAATGAGTATAATGGAAGTCAAATATTGGGCAGTTCGGCTTTCCACCCACATACAGCCAGCAATAAACAGAGCATTTCCGAGGAAGGGAGGGGGGTATAGTTTTTTACAAAGCATCCAAACACAATATTTTTACCCCCAGTGAGAGAAATTCAGAGACTGCATTCACTGGGGGGGTCAGATCATTCATGAATGACACATTCAAGCACCAAAAATTAGAGATGAGCGAACCTGAGGTTTGGCTTTCGAACTGTATACCTAATTTAATAATCAAAGTTCGGGTTCCGGGATCGGATGCTTTACGTGAGAACGTAACTCGCACAAGCAACGCTGTGCTCAGGTACGCTTGGTGCTCAACCCTGTGCGAGCTGCTTGCAGTGTTTGAATGACTCCTCCAGTGAGGCAACCCGGAGCTAACCCCTATACAGGGACTGTCCGATCACCCCACCAGAGGGCCTAGATGCACAGTAGCCGGAACACTAGGGGATCAGAGTCCTTCAGGGATCTTGTACGGGAATGTCTCTGAGTCCAACGAGCACCGGAGGCCGGATGGATGACTGGAACCGGATTCAGGTGCCGGGTAGGAACCGCAGGCGGGGTCCGGGTCCAGCGAGACGTGAAGGCTGGTGTTACCAGGTGAAGTCGGGGATTGGTGACGGGTTCAGGCTGATGGTAGATGGTGGGATCCTCAGCAGACGGTCACCAGAAGACCTCGTGGGGAATCAGCAGTCAGGACCAGGTTAAGGTTGCAGGACGGGTTCTGCGGAAGAGACAGAGTTAAACGGAGGCAAGGCACAAAGGGACCTGAACACCTAGCTATGGGAACACGTTGATCAGGCACCGCCCACATGGAAAGGAAGTCCTAATATACCCTGTACTTGTAATTGACCATATCCTGTTTCCGGGACGCTAACCCTTTAAGAAGAGGTGAGTGAGCGCGAGCGCGCGCCCTAATGCGCATGCGCGAGGCTCGTGTGTCGGAGACCAGAGCAGGAAGTGGTGTAGGAGATGCAGGGGGACCAGACAGAGTGTCCTGGGTCGCAGGGGGATGCCGGGACAGTGGGCAGGAGGCACGGAGGACGCAGAGGAGGAAGAGTGAGGAGGGCAGCCACGAGCAGAAGGACCGGGAACCAGAGCGGTGAGTGACAGACGGCGCCGGGACCCGGGGAGCGTGACAGGTGTCTTCCCATAGGCTGTAGCTGAATGATGGTACTTCAGCTGGGAGACACTCGCCACCTACAGTCAGCCAGTGGCACTGCAGATCCACAGGAAACCCAGACCAGTGGATGAGCGGAGCCTGCGCCCACCGGCGCCACTGGCATCGACTCCTCTCGCTTCACCATCACTATTCACGGCAGGAACATGGCGTCGCCTGACGATCGGAGTAGAAGTCGATGGAGCGGACTCCGGTGGTGACGTAACACTTTCCTTCTAAGTTGTTACACTTGAGGGACGTTTTAGTAAGGACCTACTATACCTCCATATCTGTTTCCGGCCAAGTGTTATGAGGGATCTGGAAAATGTTCTCCCACCTTTTAGTGCTCCATTACCGGGACAAAGGGCACTGGAGCAGAACAAGAACACAGCCATCGGGTCCCACCTTGATTATAAACCACCTTAAAATTTCTGCATAGACAAGTGGTATAAAATAGATCCCAAAGTGACTCTGAAAAACATTTTTTAGATTAAACACTTGCATACATAAAAAAAAAGCAAAAACAAGCATGTAAGAATAAAAGTAAAAGTCTGACAACAACAAAATCCCAGGATATTGGCCGGTATTACTGTATAATGGATATTCATATTTCGGTAGGGGCTGGATAGTTCTTACTCATTAATGTCAGCTCTACAAAAAAGCCTCACAACACTCATAAAAAAGACTTGATTTAAGTATTTCTCCATATTGTGTTTCATTTTACAGAAAAAACATGTGCTCTTAGGGTTATTGTCTGCTGGAAGAAATTTCTGGGTCCCTTAGTCATGGCTTACTGCAAAGTAGATAGGAAGTCCTCACGACAGGGGGCTTACCATGTAATTGCCCTTTACGACTAAAAGATTTATAGTCGCCAATATAATGGGGCTATACTGACGAGCAGGTGCCATTGCGTGATGCCCCATAAACCTGGAAATTCTTATGTATGGAATATGAGGATATGGCTCTCTTTAAGTAAGTGATGCCCCTGCTGGGATTGTAAATGAAGAATGAAATGAATATCTGGTTATGGTATGATATGAGGTTTAGGTGTCCAACGTTGTCTTCTTCCTACTGAGATATTGCTTTGGATGTCTGGATCATGACTCATTGTGGACGAATAGAGCACAAGTGGATTACTCATGATACCTGCATTGATTAAACCATAAAATATTTCATGGTCTCAGTATTTTTGCATGTCACTAAGCGTACAACATCAGTTGTCTACAATGATTACATTCATATATTCAAGGTCTTGAATGCTTGACAATCCAAAGCCTCAAATCATTGTCTTTAAAAGGGTTGATTGAATCACAAATTGGCTCAAATTCATCAAAAAGAGCGAATTTCAGAAAAAGCGACTATGCGCTGAATCGAAAACTTTAGGAGTAGGATGCGACTTGTCTAAGTATAACCCTACCAAAAGAAGGAAATACCAAAGGACTAAATCCCCCCAAAAAATAAATAAATAAATACCAAAGTATAAGTAATAGAAAAAATATGAAAATATCAAATTATGAAAATAATGAAAATAATTCAGTAAATAAATAATTAAAATAACTATATAATTAATTCAATTTTTTTTTTGTTGATGCAAAAAAGAAAATGAAAAAGAACATATGACATAGACATAATAGACATATTAAAAATGGAAGTACATTAAAGGAGTAAAAAAGTCACCAAAACACATGATGTGCATAAAAAATGCTGAAAACATATAATGAAAAAATGAAAAGTAAAAATAAATGAATAAAAATGACAATATGAAAAGTGACAGTATGAGACTTGCAAATATTCTAAGAAATAAGCTACAGAACAAAAAGTAAAGTGCAGGTGCCACAACACAAATAAATAAATGAAAAAGACAATGTCAGGTAAATGGTAATATGGGTCACATAAATATACAGTATGTGATAATATGTGTAATATAATATAATATGATGAATTTTAGATTTAAGGGCATAAAATAAAGTGCAGGTGCAATACAACAATAGTAATAGAATAAATCTAATTGCATGGATACATGGTATACAGTAAAATAGATATGGTTTTAAATATACCGTACATACAAGTGCATTTCAATAAATTAGAATTAACCCCTCAGCAGTGCCACAGACTGATCACCTCCATGCCACATTGCCGCATTGATGCAGTAATTCATGCAAAAGAGCCCCGACCAAGTATTATGGCATTTACTATACAGACTTTTCAGTGGGTGTAAAATCATTTTTTCAGTTGGTCTTATATAATATTCTAATTTTCTGAGATAATGACCTTTGAGTTTTCATTGGCTATAAGCCATAATCATCAACATTAACAGAAATAAACACTTGAAATAGATCCCTATGTGTGTAATGACTCTATATAATATATAGGAATAGATCCCTCTGTGTGTAATGACTCTATATAATATATAGGAATAGATCCCTCTGTGTGTAACGACTCTATATAATATATAGGAATAGATCCTTCTGTGTGTAATGACTCTATATAATATATTGAAATAGATCACTCTGTGTGTAATGTCTCTATATAATATATAGGAATAGATCCCTCTGTGTGTAATGACTCTATATAATATATAGGAATAGATCCCTCTGTGTGTAATGAATCTATATAATATATAGAAAGAGATCCCTCTGTGTGTAATGACTCTATACAATATATAGGAATAGATCCCTCTGTGTGAAATGACTCTATATAATATATAGGAATAGATCCTTCTGTGTGTAATGACTCTATACAATATATAGGAATAGATCCCTCTGTGTGTAATGACTCTATATAATATATAGGAATAGATCCCTCTGTGTGTAATAACTCTATATAATATATAGAAATAGATCCCTCTGTGTGTACTGACTATATAATATATAGGAATAGATCCCTCTGTGTGTAATGACTCTATATAATATATAGGAATAGATCCCTCTGTGTGTAATGACTCTATATAATATATAGGAATAGATCCCTCTGTGTGTAATGACTCTATATAATATATAGGAATAGATCCCTCTGTGTGTAATGACTCTATATAATATATAGGAATAGATCCCTCTGTGTGTAATGACTCTATATAATATATAGGAATAGATCCCTCTATGTGTAATGACTCTATATAATATTTAGGAATAGATCCCTCTGTGTGTAATGACTCTATATAATATATAGGAATAGATCCCTCTGTGTGTAATGACTCTATATAATATATAGGAATAGATCCCTCTGTGTGTAATGACTCTATGTAATATTTAGGAATAGATCCCTCTGTGTGTAATGACTCTATATAATATATAGGAATAGATCCCTCTGTGTGTAATGACTCTATATAATATATAGGAATAGATCCCTCTGTGTGTAATGACTCTATATAATATATAGGAATAGATCCCTCTGTGTGTAATGACTCTATATAATATATAGGAATAGATCCCTCTGTGTGTAATGACTCTATATAATATATAGGAATAGATCCCTCTATGTGTAATGACTCTATATAATATTTAGGAATAGATCCCTCTGTGTGTAATGACTCTATATAATATATAGGAATAGATCCCTCTGTGTGTAATGACTCTATATAATATATAGGAATAGATCCCTCTGTGTGTAATGACTCTATATAATATTTAGGAATAGATCCCTCTGTGTGTAATGACTCTATATAATATATGTGTTTCCCTGTTTGTATTGAATTACTGAAATAAATTAATGTTTTATTGAGATTCACCTGTATATAATATTTGGTGATAATTATAAACATAAAGTACAAGTGCAAAGAATTGCAATAATCTAATCCATGAGTAGCAATATATGCAAGAAACCGTGAGGAAGAAAAGTTAATCCTGCCTGTGGTCATGCTGAATAGTGGCTCCTTAAGGGGCATACACCTGGTAACAGATTAAAGGGAACCTGTCACCACTTTTTTCGCATATAAGCTGCAGCCACCACACTGCTGTATATAAGAGCCCAGGACGCTGTGAGAACATAAAAAACACTTTATAATACTTACTTAATGGTCGTGGGGTTGGCCATATGGGCGTCTCCGTTGTCCGGTGCCAGCACCGCCTCTTTTGTCCATCTTTGTGCTCCTTCTTCTCTAGCCGCGGTGAATGACGCGTCCGACGTCATACACACTCGCCGGCACTCAGGTCCTGAGCAGGGCAGATCAAAGTATTGTAGTGCGCCTGCGCAGGACCGGCGAGTGTGTATGAAGTAGACGCGTCATGCACACAGGCTTCAGAAAGAGGACGAAGATGGCCGAAAGAGGAGGAGCCGGCATCGGACAATGGAGACGCCCATATGGCCAACCGAGTGACCGTTAGGTAAGTATTATAAAGTGTTTATTATGTTCTCACAGCGGCCTGGGCTCTTATATACAGCATGTTAGAATGCTGTATATAAGAGCCCGGTGCTTGTGGATGCAGCTTATAGGCCAAAAAAGTGGTGACAGGTTGCCTTTAACTACAAAGCAGATTTGTCATCAGATTTCTCAATAGAAACGGCACACGTCATTATTATTATTATAATAGCGTTATGATAGAGTCATTTGTTCCATGGTGCTTTACATATTCCATTGATATTGTATCTGTTATTAAGTATGCAGCTTGTATTGGGGATCCTAATGTTAAAATGAACATTTTATGAGTTCTGCTAAAGAGTGAGAGAGCTCATGGGTCCAAGTGTATTCAGTCTCTGACCTTTGCAGCTTGTGTTGAGCAGGTTGTGATCTCATCAGCAGCAGGGAAGAGGAACACTGAGGAGCTGTCATTAAAGCCAGGTGGGAGGAGTTTCAACAGAAACATGGAGGAGGGTCTCTAAGAAGTTTTAAGTCAGGCTAGGTGACTACAAATTCAACAGTAGCAGGGATGAGACACACTGAGAAGCTCTCAATCAGGCTAGGTGGTTGGAGATTCAACAGTAGCAGGGAGGAGGTACACTGATAAGCTCTCAATCAGACTAGGTGGTTGGAGATTTAACAGTAGTAGGGAGGAGGTACACTGATAAGCTCTCAATCAGGCTAGGTGGCTGGAGATTCAACAGTAGCAGGGAGGAGGTGCACTGAGAAGCTCTCAATCAGGCTAGGTGGCTGGAGATTCAACAGTAGCAGGGAGGAGGTGCACTGATATAAGCTCTCAATCAGGCTAGGTGGGTGGAGATTCAACAGTAGCAGGATGGAGGTACACTGATATAAGCTCTCAATAAGTCTAGGTGGTTGGCGATTCAACAGTAGCAGGATGGAGGTACACTGATATAAGCACTCAATAAGTCTAGGTGGTTGGCGACTCAACAGTAGCAGGGAGGAGGTGCACTGATATAAGCACTCAATAAGTCTAGGTGGTTGGCGATTCAACAGTAGCAGGGAGGAGGTACACTGATATAAGCACTCAATAAGTCTAGGTGGTTGGCGATTCAACAGTAGCAGGGAGGAGGTGCACTGATATAAGCACTCAATAAGTCTAGGTGGTTGGCGATTCAACAGTAGCAGGGAGGAGGTGCACTGATATAAGCACTCAATAAGTCTAGGTGGTTGGCGATTCAACAGTAGCAGGGAGGAGGTGCACTGATATAAGCTCTCAATATGTCTAGGTGGTTGGCGATTCAACAGTAGCAGGGAGGAGGTACACTGATATAAGCTCTCAATAAGTCTAGGTGGTTGGCGATTCAACAGTAGCAGGGAGGAGGTACACTGATATAAGCTCTCAATAAGTCTAGGTGGTTGGCGATTCAACAGTAGCAGGGAGGAGGTGCACTGATAAGCTCTCAATTAGTCTAGCTGGGCATTGATTCAGTTTGAACTTCATGAAGTGCAAAGTAAGTACACCAGGACTAACACATTATCTAATAACGTATGCAGTTTATAATTTGAAAACAGGGGACAGATCCACTTTAAAGAGCATTTTATCAAATATTGATGAACTCTCTGATCTCTACTATCTATAAGAGAATGTTTCAATCTCAGTTGGTCGGACAACCATCTATAGGCCATTCTAGATGGTTAGCGAATGTGGGCCTATATCACTGGAGCAGTGGGGGTGAGGTCCTGCAATATGTTCCTAAATTGCCACTGTGTGAGATCCAGAGACTTTCCCAGATATATCTTATCCATAGAGTTTTCAAGACCCCTACTTTTCTGCATAAAATTGGACTTTGAACAGACACACGGTGTTCTAGATGAGGAATCGAAGAAGTACACTTGTTGCATATCTTCTGGGAATGTGTAAAGTTGGGGACCTTTTGGAAGGGGGTCCTTTCCTTAGTAGAAAGAGTGTATGGGATTAGACATTTGGTGGACCCACATGTGTGTGTTTTGGGACTCCTAGAGGATGAAAATGATCCAGATGCTTCTTTGTCCTCGGCTATTGGTCGGATTCTATATCAGGCTCGTAATTTCTGGCATTCCACTGTTTGGATGTTTGGCCTCAAAGTATGGGAGAGCTGAGACACAAAATAAATAACATGATTTGGGTAGGTGGTGTCTATACCAAACGAAAGTCAATGAGTAAATTTGATAAAATATGGGGTCCTTGGTTGGACACTCCCGGATTACCATCAGACCTATTACTCAGAGACAGAGGACAAGGATATTTTTTTTTGCCCTGATGGATAAGTGATGTAGTGGAACGGTCTTCTCTGGATTGTTGAGGTTTATGTAAGGGTAGGATTGGGTGTTGGGTATTCATTGTGATTATATGTGATTTATATCCCAAATTCTGACTTTTGTATATTGTGACAGATTTATTTTACAATTGCAAATTTTTCAATAATTTTTTTCAATGCAATTATACAATTTTAAAAAAGAAATATTGATAAACTCATCAGATCACAGGCAAATGTATTCAATTATGGCCAACTTGTTAAACTTCTCCAGATAAAACCATTATCCTGTGTTTTGGCTATTGCACGGCTCGAGGGGACGAACGATTGACAGCAATTTGGTGATTGCTTTTCCTTGTGACTATTACTTTAGATCCTGAAATAAGGATAAAATACACCGTGTGCAGAATTATTAGGCAAGTTGTATTTCAGAGGATTTTTTTTATTATTGATCAACAACTATGTTCTCAATCAACCCAAAAGACTCATAAATATCAAAGCTTAATATTTTTGGAAGTTGGAGTGGGGTTTTTTTTAGATTTGGCTATCTTAGGAGGATATCTGGTAACTATTACAGTGCAGACTTATTAGGCAAATTAATAAAAACCAAATATATTCCCATCTCACTTGTTTATTTTCACCAGGTAAACCAATATAACTGCACAAAATTTAGAAATAAATATTTCTGACATGCAAAAACAAGACCCCAAAAAATTTGTGACTAATATAGCCACCTTTTCTTATGATGACACTCAACAGCCTACAATCCATAGATTCTGTCAGTTGCTTGATCTGTTAACGATCAACATTGCGTGCAGCAGTCACCACAGCCTCCAGACACTGTTCCGAGAGGTGTACTGTTTTCCCTCCCTGTAGATCTCACATTTTATGAGACACCACAGGTTCTCTATGGGGTTCAGATCAGGTGAACAAGGGGGCCTTGTTCTTTATTTTTTCATCTTTTAGACTTTTACTGGCCAGCCATGCTGTGAAGTAATTGGAAGCATGTGATGGAGCATTGTCCTGCATGAAAATCATGTTTTTCTTGAACAATACCGACTTCTTCCTGTACCACTGCTTGAAGTTGTGTTCCAGAAACTGGCAGTAGGTCTGGGAGTTAAGCTTCACTCCATCCTCAACCCGAAAAGGTCCCAAAAGTTCATCTTTGATGATACCAGCCCATACCAGTACCCCACCTCCACCTTGCTGGCGTCTGAGTCGGAGTGGAGCCCTCTGCCCTTTACTGATCCACCCTCTGGTCCATCCATCTGGCCCATCAAGAGTCACTCTCATTTGATCAGTCCATAAAACCTTTGAAAAATCAGTCTTAAGATATTTCTTGGCCCAGTCTTGACGTTTTATCTTATGTTACTTGTTCAAAGGTGGTGGTTTTTCAGCCTTCCTTACCTTGGCCATGTCCCTGAGTATGGCACACCTTGTGCTTTTTGATACTCCAGTAACGTTGAAGCTCTGAAATATGGGGAAACTGGTGGCAAATGGCATCTTGGCAGCTTCACGCTTGATTTTCCTCAATTCATGAGCAGTTATTTTGCGCCTTTTTTGCCCAACACGCTTCTTGAGACCCTGTTGACTATTTGCCATGAAACGCTTGATTATTCGGTGATCACACTTCAAAAGTTTGGCAATTTCAAGACTGCTGCATCCCTCTGCAAGACATCTCACAATTTTGGACTTTTCAGAGCCTGTCAAATCTCTCTTCTCACCCATTTTGCCAAAGGAAAGGAAGTTGCCTAATAATTAAGCACACCTTATATAGGGTGTTGATGTCATTACACCGCACCCCTCCTCATTACAGAGATGCACATCACCTGATTTACTTAATATATACAGCTTGGAGTAGGACAACAAGTATAAAAAGTATCATGTGATCAAAATATTCATTTGCCTAACAATTCTGCACACAGTGTAGTGAAAAAAAATCTAAATCATTTAGGTAAAAAATTCTTTGTGAAGTGACCAATGAGAAAAAAAAATAGTACATGCTACTGTAAGGGGCATAAAGTAAGCATGTCTTCATATACCATGTGGACCACTTCAGGAACAGTACCCCCTCTAGAGCAAAGTGATTGAAAGGTATACAAAAAAAACATTTAACAGCTGGTTTGGATACTTTATGTGAAATAAGTAAGGAAGGGAGAGCGATTACATAGAAAAGTCACAGGGTATCACCGTGTCACAGACTGCTGTCACCATCTTCTGATCTTAATAAACTTGGTTGTCTCGCTAGGTATGGGTAGTACCAAGCACATGGCGAAAGGAAAGGGAAGATGGTGACCTCTGACCAAACCTACTGCTGGTTCCTGGGGTCTCTCACCACCCTAGATAGGCACCGAGGTGGATACCTGACTCTAGGTATCCCTAGTGCTGGGCCCTAAATAGGGAATGGATAGGATGAACTCTTCGTCAACCCCACTAAACAACTATAGAAGACACAAAGGGGACACATGGGGGGAAAGCATGAACTACTTATCATTTGATGACTCAGGTAGAAGTTCAGCAACAATACCACAGAGGGTACAAACCACCTGCTTGCAACCTAGGCTTGAAGAAATTGAAAAATATCAACAGCATCAGTTCCAGGAAGGAAAGTATGTAAGCACCAAGAGAATACTCATGATCAGCAGCTGGGTGGAAGGTGAGCTCCTGCTGGGTCCAAAGGGGAGAGAGATGAATCCAGCAGGAAAGCTACCTATACCAATGACTACTGACAGCAGCACCAATGGAAAGTCAGGGAGTATTCTGTGCAGCAAAATGCTGTGACCTTTTATGGCCAGACACCACATGACTGTCATCCGTGACACACCCGTGACATTGTGTCAAAGAAGTAACAGTTGGTGACTTTAGCAGCAGCCTGAACATTACAAGGCTCGTCGTGTAACTTCAGGAATGAAAGGTACTATGAATTGTGTTGCAATTGTCTAACTCTGGAAAACATAATAGAGGATAATAGCAAACCAGAAACTAATAGGACCCCGAGGGGACTTCAAATATTTAACTTGTTCTCATCAAGGAACTGAAGGAAAGGAGCTTCCAATCCAAGAAATAAATTCAAGGTCAAAAATAAAAAAAAGCCTTATACATTGCAATCAAAATTATGCTGAGGAGTTGCCTCTGATGAGAAAGACATGGTACCGCAGCTTCTCTCTTTCGGTTCAGGACCAGACATACCCCGTGGGCAGGTGTACCACTGATTCTAGAAGAAACCTTAACTTTTGACTAATTTATCTAGAGGATCTAGAAATAGATATAGAAATATAATAAGTATTATAAAGGGGCATACAAGGGAAAAATGGCTTGAACAGCTCACCGGTCCAACATGATTCAGGAAGCGGTGCTAGGAAATCCCAGACCGGTAACAGGGTATAATAAAGCAAAAATATGAAGAAGAAAAAATCCAACAACCACAATGTTCAATAAAGTTAAAACATAGCTTTAATAATGTTCATTAAAACAAGATTAAAAGCATATGTAAACCAAAGGACCCGTTTACGCGTTTCAAGCAAACACAAATTTTGTGCAACTTTGTGTCTGCTCGAAACGTGTAGACGGGTCCTTTGGTTTACATATGCTTTTAATCTTGTTTTAATGGACATCATTAAAGCTATGTTTTAACTTTATTGAACATTATAAAGGGAGACCTTGAGCATCTGGTTCTTTCTATTAGCCATGCAGAGATATGCAACGATTGTCTCTGGCTATGGCGGACTGTAGAGCACAACATGGTCACCAATTTATTTTAGATGAAACTTATAGGTGTTACTCATAATTAGAGTCTATATTTCTGGTATTTTCCTGGTATGGAGCCACACCGGCCAATGTGTCACTGTGACCATTGTACCCAAAACACTTGCTGTGATCTCTATAGAGCTGTTACCCTATTATTATTATTATTATTTATTATTATAGCGCCATTTATTCCATGGCGCTTTACAAGTGAAAGAGGGTATACGTACAACAATCATTAACAGTACAAGACAGACTGGTATAGGAGGAGAGAGGACCCTGCCCGCGAGGGCTCACAGTCTACAGGGAATGGGTGATGGTACAATAGGTGAGGACAGAGCTGGTTGCGCAGTGGTCTACTGGGCTGAGGGCTATTGTAGGTTGTAGGCTTGTTGGAAGAGGTGGGTCTTATAAAGCCAGACTGATCCTTTTCCTCTTCAAGGTCCCCCAAGGCTGGCCAACTCTGGTCTCACACTTCCAAGTCTCTTCCTTGCAATTTCCCCAAATTGCCAATTTTGTAGAGTTCAGTCGCCTCTGTTACTGTCCCAGAGCAACTCTTACTACCTTCTGCTGTCCTACTTTACTGCACACACCCAATGTGACTTCACTGCTGTGAGTCCTTTACCTTTCAATCACTTTCCATAACTACTGCCTGCTAACAGGAACTAGTTCCCCTAACATGCCCAGCAACTCCTCCCTGTCCTGGCTGAAGAAAGGAAACTGCAGCCACAGGGAAATCTAAACATATTAACTCCTTAATGACCACAGGCAGTAAAATTACGTCTTAGCGGTCACAATGTTAATCCCTGCCAGCTGCTGCGGGCAGCCAGGGGGATCCGTGCACATGCCAGCTGATTTGTACTTTATTTATTTGAAAAATAAAAAAAGTTACAGCTCTCAAAAGAAGGGGAGTGAAAAAAAATGGAAAACGGAAAATCAGCCAGGGGTGAAGAGGTTAAACACATGCAACACAGCAGATACATAACATACAAACTTCTGAGAGTGTGCCCGACATCTTCTTCACACCTTTACACTGAATTCCATCACAAGCCTATGATGGGAAACCTCTTTACAGAAGTTATTTATATGTTGTTTAGATGTACTATTACTATACACTTATTTATTGCATGGTATTTGCTCATTTTGTTTCTATTTTAGGTTTTGTCTACCAACTTGTGCTCCAGCTCCTTTCTTTATTTTTTTTCTGTATTTTTTGTACTTTGTGCAAACAGTGGTGGGGCTCCCGCCTTTCTTAAGCTAGCCATTTAATTAATATAGCTTCCCATGGCTGGGTCTCTGAACAGTAGGACCCCGATCCTGCTCTTTCCCCTTCTATATTGAGGTAGGTTAACACAAAGTGAGGTTTTAATACTAGATGATAGGTTTGTCCTGATTGGGGAACACCTTGTCGCGGTGGGATGGCTTTTACATTTTTTGATAAAAAAAAAGTACCCTACATTGTATATATGTACTGTTACTATTTACTTAGTTGCTGCATTTCTATCTTAGATTTAGTCTTTAAAGACGTTATAAGAAAACATTGCCATATTTTCCTTATTGACCGTGTAACCAATAAAACAGGTTCTTCTTCAAAGGAAGCTCCATTTTACGTCATTCTTTATATACCGTACCTTTTCACATTGGAAGAGCGCACAACACTAAATGAGCATCATAAAAGTGTAAAGCGGGACATGCTGCCTGGACACATTAATATTTGGGTCTCCTCACTAAAAATTGCAGGTTTGAGGAGCTCCCAGATATAGGACCACTACTAGACTATCCCCTAACAGCTATTGATGATGGACAGTCCTGGAGATCTTCACTACACCCTGGACTGCGAACATAACATACTGTAGGCACCTCCAGATTTGTAGTTAGTGTGGTGCTAGAAGGGGTCCTCCAGGATTTGAAAAATATGGCTGTGCCTCACCTGTCTACCGGATGTGTTTGGTGTTGCAACTCCGTTCCATTAAAGCTATTGAAGTTGAGTTGCGATATTGGAGACAACCTACAGACAAATGTGTCGCTATTTTGGAAGGAAACAGTTGTGTTTTCTAGTCCTAGTTGATATTTTAGGAGTTATGTAATACTTTTTTCAATCTGTTGTTGTACCCTCTCCGTCATCTTTTCTATCCCGTATATAATAAAATATTACTATTCTTTTAAACAGTTTGTTGGAGAACAAGATTTTGGAAATGGAAGTCAGACATAAAGTTGAACTGGATACACTGAAGACAGAGAAGGAAACATTACAAGGTCTGGTGTCCAGACAGAACTACATCATTCAAGAGCTGGAGAAGCAGCTGACCAAAGCCACCACCAACAACAGCATGCTACAGAAGCAGCAGATGGAGCTGATGGACACCGTGCACAATCTGGTCAAACTCTGCTCGAAAGAAGGAGGTCAGTAACGTTTCGGCTTTGGATCTTACAGTAAAAACAGCAGAAAAACGCCATGGAATAAATGGCGCTATAATTAATAATAATAATAATAATAATAATAATAATAATAATAATAATAATAATCTATTTAGTAATAGAGGAATTTGGAATTGTACCTCTTGTCCAGGTGTAAGTACAGCGCTCATTACTATGGGACATCAAGCTTATAGCTATAGCCATTATTCCCAATAGCCTTACAGTAGTTTCCATTACTAGCTATTATTAGCTTCCCTTTCCTCCATCGCTGGACTATTACTAAAGCATATGATGTATGAACTGATAAATCTAATTAATATATTAGAATATGCAAACCATGATAGTGAGGCTGTGTGGTTCCCCTTACACTAATGTCATTTCCGGTCGGACTCCCCATGTCGGAGAGGATGAATAAGTCACTTGTATTATTTTATCCTTTGAAGTTTGAGCAAAATCACAGGAAACAGTAGATATTTATATTTAACCTTTTGCTGTGTCTCACCGCCACATCAGAGGAAATAGTAGACCACAAAGTTATGAATACAAGGATACAGGCAGTATGCAGTGATACAGATGGCTGGGCTCATGGTTCCCTGATGTGCACAGACCAGACATTTTGGTTTTGGGGGGGTCTTCTTCTTACTATAATATAGCCTCTAGCTTCCTTGAAAGACATGTCTGACGCAATTCTCTTTTCCTCACTCACTAGTCTTCTCTGCTGTGCTGTCACACACACTATCTGTACAGTTTCTTGAGTATGTTATGGCTTTTTCTTCCTATGTTTAAGGCAAAACTGTGATCTCTGATGTCCTCTATCCAGATTCACCAAAAAATGGTTGCTGCATTTCCTGACTCTGCTTTTATACAGGCTGTGATAGTTCCTCCTGATTAGTTGTGCTTTACCATGTGTTGTGCTATCAAATCAGTAGAAGAAAAATTGGCTGGGACTTCACACATCGCTATGGTAAGGACTTGGTAAGGATGGTAAGGATCGCCATGGTAAGGATCGCATTTGTGCAAAATGGCCGTTGTTCTTCAGGGTGCTAGTGCCCGACATCGGGCCTCCATGATTTTAATGCACCGCTCTCAATAAAGTCTGGATTAATGTCACGGCGGGTGCTGCTTTTTTCTTCTCCCACTGGATTGGCAACCAATTTTTCTTCTACTGATTTGATGGACTAATACCATATATACTGGACACCTAAGATTGCGCACCACCGTATAGCGATTTTTTTTCTACCTCTCTGTACCATCCATTTTGCAATTAAGTTATCCACACTCACTGGTGTAGGAACTTTTTCTTCTTGCCGTGGACTCCATATGTGTTTGGGTAGCTTTATGAGGAAGCCCACCTAGCCATGCTGAAGGTTATGCTATACTTTTCTGGCTTGGCAATTTTCTGCAATGTATAAAGATGGGTAAGCATAAGTGTAAGATCAGTATGGTTCAGAGAATTCCTAAAATTTCACCACTGACTCGATTTCCATGATATTGATTCGCTTTTGTCTGAATGACAGCCTATTCAGGTCAATAGAATCAATGTACTGCTTCATTTCACCTGTGGGAGTGCTGTAAGGAAATTAAACACCTGCCTCTCATAGAATAGAGATGGTTCCATTTCCATTTTGAGCAATGAGGGTTTGTCCAAATTGAGCAACTTTTGCACCTCTTTAATTTCAGACAGATCATTAATAGAGATGATCGAACCCATGGAAATTCGGTTCAGCCAGATCTCTAATTATTAACCCTAGGCCTCAGCGTGCATGCACTGTGGGGTTCAGCCGGATCTCTAATCATTAACCCTAGGCCTCAGCGTGCATGCACTGTGGGGTTCAGCCGGATCTCTAATCATTAACCCTAGGCCTCAGCGTGCATGCACTGTGGGGTTCAGCCGGATCTCTAATCATTAACCCTAGGCCTCAGCGTGCATGCACTGTGGGGTTCAGCCGGATCTCTAATCATTAACCCTAGGCGTCAGCGTGCATGCACTGTGGGGTGCAGCCGGATCTCTAATCATTAACCCTAGGCATCAGCGTGCATGCACTGTGGGGTTCAGCCGGATCTCTAATCATTAACCCTAGGCGTCAGCGTGCATGCACTGTGGGGTTCAGCCGGATCTCTAATCATTAACCCTAGGCGTCAGCGTGCATGTACCATTGGGTTCAGCCAGATCTCTAATCATTAACCCTAGGCCTCAACGTGCATGCACTGTGGGGTTCAGCCGGATCTCTAATCATTAACTCTAGGCATCAGCGTGCATGTGTGATGCCCTGGGCAAGCCAGGGGTCACAGGTCATCACACCACCACACCCTACACCCCAGTTAGGAACACCAAAGCTAACCCAAAATCCTTGTTGCCTTCTTCCAGAGTCTGATGTTCACACCAGGGGGTGGGCCAGGTGGTTGGCTCCGCCCACCGAGGAGTTCACAGCTCTGGAGGCGGGAAGAACCAGGCAGATAGAGTTTGGAGGAGGAAGTGGAAGGAGTAAAAGTGAGCTCAGGGACGAGCTAGAGTGAGGAGTAAACAAGTAGTGAAGTGAAGGAAGTAAAGTGGTAAAGGAGGAAAGTAAGAGTGGTGACAGGAAAGAAAGAGAGTGGAAAGCCTGAAGTTGGTCCAGCTGTGTGCAGGACGGAGTCAGCAAGGTCAGCAACGGCGGTGATTGTCCGGAGGGGTGACCGTTTGGAAGTTCCTGGAAGGACCGCGGACGGGTGGTGGCCCGGCGGTTTGGAGCAGTGTACAAAGGACAGTCAGCACCAGGGCAGGGGCCTCTCGGACCCCGGCAAAGCTAGGAGTCACCATAATTTGCCAAATCCGTCAGTGAAGGGGACGTAGATCCCCCAACAACCAAGTCCTGATTGAAGGCAACAGCCCAACCATTACAGTAGAGACACCGCCACCGCCAGGGCACCAGTTTCTAAGGGCCAGCGCCTGCGGGCAAAGAGTAGAGCTCCTCCGGTCCAGCTTGAAGCCGGGGAGCGGGTTACCGGTGGGAACCCATCGAGACCATCAACAACATCAGGTGCAGGGAAAAGGGACATCACCGTCACCTACTGGGGAAAGCAAGTGCAGCCGTCCGTGGGAACCGTCTTTCCAGCCGTGTGTTTTACCGAGAACTGTGTCAACGTCTCAGGCTGAGTGAGTACCACAGTGCCGCAAGGCACAGCGCTGCCACCGCGTCCCTGCGCCCACTAAGCCCTGCATCTCCCACCTTACCACTGGGCCCCGGGATCACCAACCCCTACCCACGGAGGGGCAACACAACAACTTGCTGCTTCACACCATCACTCCCGGGATCCCCACACCGAGCAGCGGTGGTGCTAACAAATCACCACAACTGTGGGTGGCGTCACGGACAATAGACTTATCCCAACACCCAATCCCCTTTCACTCCCGGGCGAGGAGCGCCGCTCGAGAACCCCCGGGATCCTGCCCACCGCTCGAGCCACCACTGAGCAGCAGCAGCCGGACCCGAGCAGAGGGGTGAGCGCAGCCTGACACCCTCCTCCCCGCCCGCGACACATGCACCATTGGGTTCAGCCAGATCTTTAATCCTTAACCCTAGGCCTCAGCGTGCATGCAGTGTGGGGTTCAGCCAGATCTCTAATCATTAACCCTAGGCCTCAACGTGCATGCACTGTGGGGTTCAGCCGGATCTCTAATCATTAACCCTAAGCGTCAGCGTGCATGCACCATTGGGTTCAGCCGGATCTCTAATCGTTAACCCTAGGCGTCAGCATGCATGCACCATTGGGTTCAGCCGGATCTCTAATCGTTAACCCTAGGCGTCAGCGTGCATGCACTGTGGGGTGCAGCCGGATCTCTAATCATTAACCCTAGGCATCAGCGTGCATGCACTGTGGGGTTCATCTCTGATCATTAACCCTAAAGGCCCTGTCACACACAGAGATAAATCTTTGGCAGATCTGTGGTTGCAGTGAAATCATGGATATATTGTTCCATTTGTACACAGCCACAAACCTGGCACTGACTGTCCACAATTTCACTGCAACCACAGATCTGCCGCAGATTTATCTCTGGATGTGAAAGGGCCTTAAGCCTCAGCGTGCATGCACCATTGGGTTCAGCCGGATCTCTGATCATTAACCCTATGCCTCAGCGTGCATGCACCATTGGGTTCAGCCAGATCTCTAATTGTTAACCCTAGGCCTCAGCGTGCATGCACCGTAGGGTTCAGCCGGCTCTCTAA